>NC_080761.1:15153432-16353432 GCF_020826845.1 Diceros bicornis minor
CCTTCTGGGATTCAAAATGGAATAAAGCACAGTCCCAGCCTGCCAGGAGTCCACAACCAGATGGGGGTGACAGATAGTTATAAATGCAACAGGCTAAGTGCTCTAATGAAGATATCACCAAGGCACTGTTGGGAGTCAGAAGTGGGAAAGCTCATGTTTATAGCAAAGGCTATACGTTAACTATGTGGCAATTTATCAGCTATCATAACTAAACTGCCCAATTATTGGGCTCAAATGGGGAGTGACATAGAAGCCAGAACATCTGTGTCAAGGATCAGAAATATCTTTTTTCTTTTTAATTATTATGATAAAAACACATAAGATTTACTATCTTTCTTAGTCTTTTCTGGCTGGTATAACAAAAATACCATAGCCTGGGTGGCTTATAAACAACAGAAATTTATTGCTCACCATTTTGGAGGCAAGAAGTCCGAGTTCTAGTGATAGTCTTCTTCCAGGTTGCAGACAGCCTACTTCCCACTGTGTCCTCACATGGCAGAAGGGGTGAGGGAGCTCTCCGGGGTCTCTTTTATAAGGGTACTAATCCCATTCTTGAGGGCTCCACTCTCATGACCTGATCACCTCCCAAAGGCCCCACCGCCTAACGCCATCACATGGCGGTTATGATTTCAACATATGAATTTTGAGGGAACACATTCAGTCTCTAGCACTATCTCACCTATTTTTAAGTGTACAGTTCAGTAGGGCCAAGTATTCACACTGTTGTAAAACGGATCTCCAGAACTTTTTCATCTAGCAAATCTCAAACTCTATATCCATTAAACAACTCCCTTTCTTTCCTGTGCTTCCTCCAGCCTCTGGTAACCACTATTATACTTTCTGTTCCTATCAATTTGACTACTTTAGATACCTCATATAAGTGGGATCATACAGTATTTGTCTTTTGTGATTGACTTATGTCACTTAGCACAATGTCCTCAAAGTTCATCCATGTTGTAGCATGTGACAGGATTTTCTTCTTTTTTTAAGACTGTATAGTATTCTATTGCATGTATATACCATTTTGTTTGTCCACTCAGTCAGAGGACATGTGGATTGCTTCTACTTCTTGGCTATTGTGATAGTTCTGCTATGAACATGGATGTGCAAAGGGGTTAGAAATCTCTTAACAAGGAGAGAGGCCAGACATGGCAAGGAGAAAACTCAGAAAAGAGGAGGAAAAAGAAGAAAAAAAAAAATGTGTATATGTGTGTGTGTGTAGGTAGGTAGGTAGGTGAGATAAAATGTCCAAACAATTGCCTTAAGAAAATAATTCTCTCACTGCAAATTTGGGATAAATCAAATTATCTGGATTTCATCCATTATGGTCCCACCAAGAAAAGATAAATACTGAAAAATTAAGGTGGCAACATTCAGTAAATAAACATGTAGTAGTTTGGGAAAAGGAAAAAAGAAGGAATTTTCTTATCTTATAGTTTATGTTAAATACTAAGACTCCCAAGAAATAAAAAGGACCAAGAAATGTAAAATGCCTGAGAGAATCTGAAACGCAAAGAAATTGTGTTCTGATAGAGGAAAAAAAAAAACGGGTAAAAAAGTGGAACATTTTAGATAAATTCTCAAGCATATTTTGCCCTCTGTGGGCACTGTTGAAGTCACCAGTCTTAGCCGCTGAACATTATTTGACTACGATACTGCTGGTTATGTCACAAGGAATTAGAAATAATACATAGATAGATGGATATAGATGTGGATATATAAAACAGGACAAGAGAAAGTCAATGGATGCATTATGAAGTTAGAATTATACGGAGGAGAGAGAGAGGTTTACTGGGTTGGGGCCAAAACTCAGAAACTCAAGGAATAGTTATGTATGATTACAAACGAGAGCATGTAATAAAACCCAACTAGACAAAGATGCAAATTTCTTCTTAAGATTAGAAATAATTAAGTACAAAAGTAAGAAGGAATATATACTATTTTTGTGCAATTTTCCAAGCTGTGTTTCTATCATTTTCTGGAATGCTCTTTTGTGTTTCATGTGCATTTAAGTGGCTGACCTAACATGAACGCCTGTCTTCCCTGTACGGTAAAAGCACCGAGCTGTAGGACTATAGAGGTCTCTGTGTTCACAGCATCTGTAGGGTTAATGATATCCGCTCCCTCGGCCCTAAGGCCTCCCTGGAGGTGGTGGCTCCTGGGTAGGTGTCTGTCCTGTTTAGAATCACACATTGTTACAGGAGACTGATGGAATTGGCAGCCCTTGGATAAGCTCCAGAACCACGTGCTGAGTAATATGTACAGCAAATAAATGTAAAGTGATTTTTCCCCAGGGTAAGAATCCAGGAGGCAAGAATTTGTGTTTCCTGAATTTTAAACCACGTCAGTCATTTACCTTTTGTTTTTAATACCTGATTTAGAAGGTTTAAGTAGTTTCAAATTTTGAGCTTACAAACTTGGATGATTTCATTAAAATAAACAAACAAACATGGACAAAGTAACCTAAAACAACGACAAAAAATGTTTGATGAGAGAGTTCCCAAAAAAGGACTTGGAAAAGAAAGATGTAAATGCTAAAATAATTCCTATATTGTAACAGGTATTTTTAAAACATTTTGTAAAATTAACAGTATCAGAAATAATTTTACATATTTATATTCATTTGGTGTACGCAGTTTTTTTTAATCCAGCTTTGTTTTTCATATTAAAATCTATGGCTTTCATGTGTCGTTATGAAATCTTTAAAAATATTACTTGTCAGGTCTACAATATTCTGGGTGGATTATAATTTCTTTAATCTATACTGTATTATTGACTGTTCTAGGATTATTTTTATATTTCTCCTATTAAAAATGATGCTGTGGGGGCTGGCCCAGTGGCGTAGTGGTTAAGTTCATGCATTCTGCTTGGGCAGTCCAGGGTTCAGATCCTGGGTGCCAACCTACACACTGCTCATCAAGCCATGCTGTGGCGGTGACCCACATATAGAGTAGAGGAAGATTGGCACAGATGTTAGCTCAGCAACAATCTTCCTCAGGCAAAAAGAGGAAGATTGGCGATAGATGTTAGCTCAGGGCCAATCATCCTCACCAAAAAATAAATAAATAAAATAAATAAAAATGATTCTGTGGCTAGGTGTGAAGTTTATTGTTTTATTTTTGTTTTTTGATAGCAAATAGAAGCTATTAATTGCACAGTTAAATCTATCAATGCTTTCCTTTGGGATGTCCTTCATTGATCCTAAACTTGGAAAGTTCTCCACATTTCCAGAACTATAATAGGCATTCACTGCCTTTTCTTTTAGTTTCTTTTTAATAGTTTTGAGAGTTTTTTTTCTTTCACTCTGTAACTTTTTATGTATCCTGTAAGGTATGTATGTAGACAATCCTTTTTTCCTAAATACATAATAAATTTTCAATAATTTTTTATTGAATAATCATTTTCTCCTATTGATTTGTGACATCACCTTCCACATTTATTTAATACTAGCAAGGCCTAGGGTCTTTTTCTGAGCAAAACAGCTGCACTTTGGATAGTCATCAATCTGTTCAAAATATAAGTAGGAAGAAATTATGAATGAGATAACATAGCTTTGTGTGTTATTAAATGAGAATCCTAATTATCACTCAACTAGGTTTTAAATATTTTTTTTTTGTATTTTCCTAAGTAAACAGTAATTTTACAAACCTCCATTTGTGCATTTGTGAACTCGAGTGATAAGCAGTACCTTGTCTTTCAAGTTTATATTTTTTAATTTTAATTTTTTGAGGTATAACTCACAGTCCTCTTAGGGTTCTTGTGACTAATGATAGATGAAATGTTCATCACATATTCTGGTTATAAAAGGTTTTATGAAATGTAATCTATAAAACAGCAACAACGAAATCTGTGATGAGCTATAGGGAAATATGACCACAGCTAATGTGAACACCAGATTGCCAGTATAGTAGGGAGAGTGGAGTACTATTTAACCTATTATTCTTCCAAGTTTTTTAAGTTTCTCAAATGAAAGCTGTGAGTGAAGTAACAAGTGCTGTAGTTAGAAATGAAGATGATGCCAAAAGAAGGGGGTAACTCATAGACTATAAATCAATTCCTGTAACAGTTTGATCACTGATTTCCTGACCTTTTCATTTTAGGTGGGGGGAAAGGTAGCAATATTCACGGAGGAAAAAGTGAGAGCAAAAGGTGGGCTACTATCTTTAAATTGTACGTCAGTAAAATTATATTTTTTGTCAGTATGTCAATAAAAATATATTTTCATATTGAAATTTTAATTCTAGTAAAATGTATGAAGGATGCAACCTTTACTTTTAACTTTCATAACAAATATATAATTTTAGTTGGCCATATCAACAATTATAAAGAATAAATGATAATTATTTAAAATTAGACCACATTTTTCTCCTTTCCTATACCACTTTCTTTTCTGTCCAATTTCAACTATTAAAAAAGAAATCCTACCACATTAGAAGACAAGTAAAGATGGATTAATCCTTAGCGACTATTTTAATAACCTCCTTAACACTAGTGCCCCTAACACTCTTCCCATTTGCCTCCTTCTTAATCATCTTCCATTCTGCTAACAGAGTGATCTTATAATTCACAGATCAGTCACTATTCCATTTATTCAACAGAATAAAGTCCAAACACCTTGGCTTTATGTATAACATGACCATTAGTTACTTTTCTATCATGATCTCCAGTTCTTAACAGCCTTTCTGCTCTATGCACTCTGAAAACCTGGTGTTCTATGGACAGATCTTTCTAAACCCTGTGCCTTTGCTTATCTTTCTACCTGGGCTGCTATTCTGCAAACCTGTGTTCCTGGAGAATTGCTGATGGGATGTAAAATGTTTTTTAAAAAGTCTGCTAATGTTGCATGAGAAATAGACATAAGCAAAGAAAAGCCAGCCTTGCCAAATAAGCTGAACCCAAAGTACAATGACAGTGAAAAAAAAAGTCAAGTCAGCTTAACCTCAACTGGCATTTACAAGATTAACAATATAGTTTACAGTGCACTTGGAAGGAAACCAACCAGCTTTCAGATAATTAAGTGCTACCATCAAGGAAGGACCATGCAGGTGCCACATAAGTTTGTCTGGGACACCAAATCTCTCCCTATCTTACAATGCCATAAAAATATGAAGAACTTGAAGATGTGAGGCCCTAACAGTGTTTGTGACACTATAATTCTGACTGAGGCAAGACTTAGATAGAAACCTAGATGGAGGAAAGAGAGCAAACAAAATGAGGAATACAGGTTATTATATCTTTTCATTTTAGTACGTAAATCCAAGCATGTCTTCAGTACTGAAGACCATTTTATTCTCGCTCTGGATCTTATCAAGTTAGTATAGGCAATAAATCCCGTAGCTGTCCATCCACATTGCCTTACCTCTTCTACAAAAAAGACACTACAGACAGGAAGGAAAAAGTGTGCTCTTCTGGTTTGAGAAATGAGAACAGTCTTGTTGGCATACCCTTACCAATGCCCAGGTGGGTGGGGTCCACCCAGTATGTATGTGCAGTGGAATCAACTGCTACTATCTCATTCTTTAGGGCCAGCTTGAAAGCCATTGCTCTCTGGAATTTTAAAATTTTTCTTTGATTCTTCCAGAAAGGTTTATTTGCTTCTTACATTTGTCTGCAGCACTTTATACAAACCCACAACGTAATAATTTGCATTATATACATAAAAGAAAAACTATTTGAATTCCTTAAGGGTGGGATCTAGAGCTTCATCTTTTTATAATTTCAATGCCTTGCATACAGTCTGCATTAGAAAAATGTTTTTTAGAGTGAATTGTCAAATTAAGCTTTGAATCTGTAAGTTTCTAAGTGGCGTTCTATCTTCTTTATTCATCAAGTTTATTTCAACAGTTTCATGAAGCCCTTTTTCGTACCACAGCCTGTGAGCAGCGACCATCTTTGTCTGAACTCGCATTGAATTTATTCTTTTTTTTCAATTATTTTATTGAGATCATAATGGTTTATAACATTGTATAATTTCAGGTGTACGTTATTTGTCAATTTCTATATAGCTTGCATCATGCTTACCATTAGAAGTCTAATTTTTATCCGTCACCATATATATGTGCCCCTTTACCCGTTATGCCCACCCCACAGCCCCCTTCCCCTCTGGTAACCACTAATCTGTTCTATTTATCGATGTGTTTGTTTATCTTCCACATACGAGTGAAATCATGCAGTATTTGTATTTCTCTGGCTTATTTCGTTTAACATCATACCCTCAAGCTCCAACTATGTTGTTTCAAATGGGACAATTTTGTCTTTTTTTATGGCTGAGTAGTATTCCATTGTATATATATACCACATCTTCTTTATCCATTTATCTATAGAAGGGCATTTGCGTTGCTTCCACGTCTTAGCTATCGTGAATAATGCTGCAAGGGACATAGTGGTGCATAAGTCTCTTCGGATTGTTCATTTCAAGTTCTTCAGGTAAATACCCAGTGGTGGGATAGCTGGATCATATGGTATTTCTATTTTTAATTTTGTGAAAAATCTCCATACTGTTTTCCATAGTGGCTGCACCAGTTTGCATTCCCACCAGCAGTGTATAAGGGTTACCTTTTGTCCACATTTGTTATTTTTTTTGTCTTGGTAATTATAGCCTTTCTGACAGATATAAGGTGATATTTCATTGTAGTTTTGATTTGCATGTCCCTAATAATTAGTGATGTTGAATATCTTTTCAAGTGTCTTTTGGCCATCTATATCTTTTTTGGAGAAATGTCTGTTCATATCCTCTGCCCGTTTTTTGATCTGGTTGCTTTTTTTTTTGGTTGTTGTTGAGTTGTATGAGTTCTTTATATATTTTGGAGATTAACCCCTTGTTGGATATATGATTTGCAAATATTTTCCCCCAGTTGGTGTGTTGTCTTTTCATTTTGTTCCTGGTTTCCTTTGCCTTGCAGAAGTTCTTTAGTCTGATGTAGTCCCATTTTTTGTTTTTCCTTTTCTTTCCCTTGCCTGAATAGACATGGTATTCAAAAAGATGCTGCTAAGACCAATGTCATAGAGTGCAGTGCCTATGTTTTCTTCTTTATGGTTTCATGAAAGTCTTACATTCAAGTCTTGAATCCATTTTGAATTAATTTTTGTGTATGGTGCAAGACAATAGTTCACTTTCATTCTTTTGCATGTGGCTGTCCAGTTTTCCCAACCATTTTTTGAAGAGACTTTCCTTTCTCCATTGTATATTCTTGGCTCCTTTGTCGAAGATTAACTGTGCATAGATGTGCGGTTTTATTTCTGGGCTTTCAATTCTGTTCCATTGATCTGTGTGTCTGTTTTTGTGCCGGTATCATGCTGTTTTGATTGCTATAGCTTTGTAGTATATTCTGAAGTCAGGGATTGCGATGCCTCCAGCTTTGTTCTTTTTTCTCAGGATTGCTTTGTCTATTTGAGGTTTTTTGTTGTTCCTTATAAATTTTAGGATTCTTTTTTCTATTTCCATGAAGAATGTCATTGGGATTCTGATTGGGATTGCATTGAATCTGTAGATTGCTTTAGGTAGTATGGGCGTTTTAACTATGTTTTTCTTCCAATCCATAAGCATGGAATATCTTTCCATTTCTTTATATCTTCTTTAATTTCTTTCAATAATGTCTTATAGTTTTCAGTGTATAGGTCTTTCACCTCTTTGGTTAAATTTATTCCTAGGTATTTTATTCTTTTATTCTTGAGATTGTAAATGGGATTGTATTTTTGTCTTCTTTTTCTGCTAGTTCATTATTAGTGTATAGAAATGTGACTGATTTTTGTAAGTTGATTTTGCACCCTGCAACTTGGCTGTAGTTATTGATTATTGCTAATGGTTTTCTGATGGATTCTTTAGGGTTTTCTATATATAAAATCATGTCATTGGCAAACAGCAAGAGTTTCATTGCTTCCTTTCCAATTTGGATTCCTTTTATTTCTTTTTCTTGCCTAATTGCTCTGGCCAAATCCTCCAGTACTGTGTTGAACAGGAGTGGTGAGAGTGGGCACTCTTGTCTTGTTCCTGTTCTCAGAGGGATGGCTTTTAGTTTTTCACCATTAAGTATGACATTGGCTATGGGTTTGCCATATATGGCCTTTATTATGTTGATGTACTTTACTTCTATACCCATTTTATGCTGAGTTTTTATCATAAATGGATGTTGGATCTTGTCAAATGCTTTTTCTGCATCTATTGAGATGACCACGTGATTTTTATTCCTTATTTTGTTAATGTGGTGTATCACATTGATTGATTAGCAGATGTTGAACCATCCCTGCATCCCTGATATAAATCCCACTTGATCATGGTGTAAGATCCTTTTAATGTATTGCTGTATTTGATTTGCCAATATTTTGTTGAGGATTTTGCACCTATGTTCATCAGCGACATTGGCCTGTAATTTTCCTTCTTTGTGTTGTCCTTGTCTGGTTTTAGTATCAGGGTATTGTTGGACTTATAGAATGAGTTAGTAAGCATTCCGTCTTCTTCCAATTTTTTGGAATAGTTTGAGAAGGATAGGTATTAAATCTTTGAATGTTTGGTAGAACTCTCCAGAGAAGCCATCTGGTCCTGGACATTTGTTTTTTAGGAGGTTGTTGATTACTGTTTTGATCTCTTTACTTGTGATTGGTCTATTCAGATTCTCTATTTCTTCTTGATTCAGTTTCGGGGTTGGTATGAGTCTAAGAATTTATCCATTTCTTCTAGGTTATCCAATTTGTGGGCATACAGTTTTTCATAGTATTCTCTTATAATCCTTTCTATTTCTGTGGTATCCATTGTAATTTTTCCTCTTTTATTTCTAATTTCATTTATTTGAGTCTTCTCACTTTTTTCTTAGTGAGTCTGGCTAAGGGTTTGCCAATTTTATTTATCTTCTCAAAGAACCAGGTTTTTGTTTCATTGATTCTTTCTATTGATTTTTTAGTCTCTATTTCATTTATTTCTGATATAATTTTTATTATTTCCCTCCTTCTGCTGACTTTGGGCTCTTTTTGTTCTTTTTTTACTTCGGTTAGGTATAGTTTAAGATTACTTATTTGAGACTTTTCTTGTTTGTTAAGGTGGGCTTGTATTGCTATGAATTTCCCCTTAGGACTGTTCTTGCTGCATCCTATAAGAGTTGGTATGTTGTGTTTTCATTTTCATCTGTTTCCTGGTGTTTTCTAATTTCTCCTTTGATTTCTTCATTGATCCAATCGTTGTTCAGTAGCATGTTGTTTAGTCTCCATATATTTGTGACTTTCCCAGCTTTTTTCTTGTAGTGGATTTCTAGTTTCATAGCATTGTAGTCATAAAAGATGCTTGATATGATTTCAACCTTCTTAAATTTATTGAGGCTTGCCTTGTTTCCCAAGACATGGTCTATCTTTGAGAATATTCCATGCGCACTTGAGAAGAATGTGTATTCTGATGTTTTGGGAGGGAATGCTCTCTATATGTCTGTTAAGCCCATCTGATCAAGTGTTTCATTTAAATCCACTATTTCCTTGTTGACTTTCTGTCTGGATGATCTATCCATTGATGAAAGTTGGATGTTGAGGTCCCCTAATATTATTGTGTTGCTGTTAATGTCTCCTTTTAGGTCTGTTAATAGTTGCTTCATCTACTTTGGTGATCCTGTGTTAGATGCATATATATTCATAAGTATGTCCTCTTGGTGGACTGTCCCTTTTATCTTTATATACTGCCCCTCTTTGTCTCTCATTGTCTTTTTTATCTTGAAGTCTGCTTTGTCTGATATAAATATGGTAACACCTGGTTTCTTTTGTTTGCCATTTGCTTGGAGTATCATCTTCCATCCCTTCACTCTGAGGCTACATTTGCTTTTAGAGCTGAGATGTGTTTCCTGGAGGTAGCATATTGTTGGGTCTTGTTTTTTAATCCATCCAGCCAATCAATGTCTTTTGATTGGAGAATTCAATCCATTTACATTTAGAGGGATTATTGATATATGAGGGCTTAATACAGCCATTTTTTCTCTTGTTTTCTGGTTGTTCTATATTTCCGTTGTTTCTCTTTCTTTGTATTTTTGACTGACATTTCATTTTGTTGGTTTTCTGTGGTGGTTTTCTCAGCTTTCTCTTTTTTTATGAATTGTGGATCTGCTCTGATTTTTTGTTTAGTGTTACCGTGAGGTTTGTATAAAAGATCTTGTTGATGAAGTAGTCCATTTTCTGATAGCCTCTTTTCTCCATTAACGTGAGCAGGTTCCATCCCTTTCCCCTTACCCTTCTGAGTTAATGTTACAAATTATTCCATTTTGTATTGTGAGTTTGTGACTAAGTTGAAGTGTTTATACTTACTTTTGATGCTTTCCTTCCCTTTATCTTTTAAGTTATAATTAAGTATTTGCTACCCTGTTCTGAAAGAGTGCTGCAGGTTTCTGATTTTGTCTATCTATTTATTTCCTTGCTCAAGGCTTTATAAACCTTTGCCTTTTTGTTTCAGGTATGAGGGCATCCTCGATCATTTCTTGTAAGGGAGGTCTAGTGGTGATGAACTCCCTCAACTTTTGTTTATCTGGGAAATATTTTATTTCTCCATTGTACCTGAAGGATAGCTTTGCTGGGCAGAGTATTCTTGGCTGAAAGCTTTTGTCTTTCAGTATTTTGAACATATCATTCCATTCTCTCCTAGCATGTAAGGTTTCTGCCAAGAAATCTGCTAAAAGCCTGATAGGGGTTCCTTTGTAGGTTATTTTCTGCTGCCTTGCCACCCTTAATATTTTTTCCTTGACATTGACTTTTGCCAGTTTTACTATTATACGCCTTGGAGAAGGGCTTTCAGCATTGATGTAATTAGAGTTCTATTGGCTTCATGTATTTGTAACTCCAGTTGTTTCCCCAGGTTTTGGAATTTCTTGGCTATTATTTCCCTGAACAAACTCTCTGCTTCTTTCTCCCTCTATTCTCCTTCTGGAATACCTATAATCCTTATGTTGCTTTTCTTAGTTGAGTGGGATATTTCTCAAAGAATTCCTTCATTTTTTTTTTAAATGATGGTTTGTTCTCTTCCTTGACCTGAAGCATTTCTATATTTCTATCCTATAAATCATTAATTCTTTTCTCCATAACATTGGCTCTATTTTGTAAGGATTCTAGATTATTTTTTTTATCTCATTAGTTGTGTCCTTCATATCCAGAATTTCAGCTTGTTTTTTTTTTATAGTTTCAATCTCTTTGGTGAAGTATTCCTCCTTCTCATTAATTTTATTCCTGAGCTCATTGAACTGTCTTTCTGAGTTTTCTTGTAACTCATTGAGTTTCTTTATGACAGCTATTTTTAATTCTCTATCATTTAGATTGTAAATTTCTGTGACTTCAGGGTTGGATTCTGGAGACTTGTAATTTTCCTTCTGGTCTGAATTGTTGCTGTAGTTTCTCATGGTGTTTGATGAACTAATCCTTTGCTGGCACATTTGTGGTAGCATCAGGTCACATATTTCACCTGCTACCACTGGGAGGAAGCAAGAGTCGTGTGTCTGATCCCACCCTTCCTGCTGGATGTTGTGGGGGTACGGTGGGCACTTCTACCAGTCGGGAAATCATTTGTGTGTGAGATCAGGGCTGCCGTTGCCTCTTCTTGCAGTCACACCAAAGTGTGTTCCCATTTATGGGGCCCATTATGGTACTATGGGTGCTCTTGCCACCTGGGAAAGCATTTGCCCATGTGTGGAAATCTGCCACCACCTCTTCTTACGGTAGCACCAGCCACTGTGCTCAGTGGGCAAGGCTTCTTCACTACGGCAAAGCCTGAGCCACTCATTGGGACCTCAGCAGTGTGTTGGGTTCTCCTGCTGGCCAGGAAAGCATTCGTGTATGGGCTCAGGGCCAGTGCCACCTCTTCTTACAGTCTCACCAAGGTGTGTTCCCGCTTGTGGGACTGCAGTAGCACTGTGGGCTCTCCTGCCAGCCAGGAAAGCATTTGCGTGCATGCACAGAGCTTCCAGGGAAGGGTCAGGAAGTTCTCACCTATCTCTGCTACTTCCTGGGGGCCCAGTCCATGCATATTCAGATGTATAGCTGCATGGGTCTCTCAGGCATCTTATTGTGCTGTGTGAGTATCCTCCACTGGTAAGTGAATGTCCATTTAGTTGTAGTTCAAAGGCAGAGAGATAAAGGGAACAACACACTTTGCCTTGTTGTTGATGTCATTCCTTCCTGAATCTTTTTAATGAACCATTCACAGCCAACTGCCCTGACTTAAAATCCTACAGAAATCATCCCCTGCTTTAGTTTTGGTTTCTTTTCTGCAGAGGAAGCATGACAATATTCAGTGTGTTGTGAGGAGAGCCAGCAATTTGGGGTTTGGGGTAGCATGGAGAATCTGCAGCTCTTTGGCTGGGGTCACCAGGAGCCTTCCTCTCCAGCCCCTCTAGGAACCTGTTCTCAGCCCCTAGGTGCAGCCCTCCTTGAAGAAAAGAAGCAAGGGCAGAGGAGATGTAGGGTTGATCATAAGCCCTGTGTGGCAGCTTTGTCCTTCAGATTCCTCAGGTCCAGTCTCAGGATTGGTGGTGGGAAAGGGCTCCTGGAGGATCTCATGGAATTTAGTCTTAGTATCTCACAGTTTATAGTGTAATTATTTCTCATAAATTCATTCTCATTTCTTTGGTAGATAATTTGATTCTTGAAGATAGCACCTACATTTTATCCTAAGAAATGTCTAGCACAATACTGACATCTGAGAAGTATTCAGTAGATACTTGTTGATTGGTGTACTTAGGTCAATGTCCTAGTTTTCACCAAATACATTAATATCTCACCTATAAATTTTAATAGTAATGGTGACAACAAATAACCTACACATCACAGTCAGATATTATGAAATTCTGAATTGCTTCCTCTGCTGGCATCATGGTTAACAGCAACACTCTGGAATCAGACTGACATTGACCTGAATCACATCTCTGCCCCTTGCTACCAATGTGACCTTGAATTTAATCTTTTTAAATCTCAGTTTTCTTGGGTATAAAATGAGGATAAAAGGCAATATGCATGATTTTTCATTTGTAACTTCTCTTTTTTCCTATCTTATTTAAAAAAGAGTTGAATAAAACAATTATAAACCTCTATTGATGGGCACACAATGTGTAAAGATGTAATATGTGAAAATAACAGCTCAAAGAAGGGGAGAGAAAAGAACTATATAGTATATTGAATATTATTAAAATTAATTTGGTATTAATCTGAACTCAATCTAGATGTTAAAATTAAGTTGTTAATTGGCAATAATTAAGAAAATAACAAACAATGTAGTAAAAGAAACAAGGGAATTAAAAAGACACACTAGAAAATACTCATTTCACTCAAAAAGAGGCAGTATTGGAGTAATTGAAGAACAAAACAGGTATAAGATACAGGAAACAAATAGCAAAATGGCAGAAGTCCTTTCTTGTTAGTAATTACTTTAAATATGAATGAGTTAAACTTTCCAATTAAAAGGCAGAGATTGAGGGAATGGATTAAAAAATCATCCAACTGTATGCTTTCTACAAAAGACTCACTTTAGATCCAAAGACACAAATAGGTTTTAAGTGAACGGATGGAAAAAGATATTCCATGCAAACAATAACCAAAAGTGAGCTGGAGTGGCTATATCAATAATAAACAAAATAGACTTTAACTCAAAAATTATTACAAGAGACAAAGAACATGATATGATGATAAAAGGGTTAATTCATCACATAACAATTATAAATATGTATGCACCTAACAACAAAGCTCCAAAATATATGGAGAAAAACTAACAGAATTAAAGGGAGGAACAGTTCAACAACAATAGATGAAGATTTCAATATCTCATTTTCAATAATGGATAGAACAACTAGGCAGAAGATCAACCAGTTAATGGAAGACTTGAGCAACACCATTAACCCAATAGGCCAATCAGACAATTATAAAGCACTCCATCAACAATAGCAAATAAATATTCTTCTCAAGTACACATGGAACATTCTCAAGGTAGACCATATGTTAGACCATAAAACAAATCTCAATACATTTAAAAAGACTGAAATAATACAAATATGTTCTTTGACCACATGGAATAAAATTATAAATTAATAACAGAAAAATTTAAAAAATTCACAAGTATGTTAAATTAAACAACACAGTCCTAAATGACTTGTGAGTCAAAGAAAAAATTTCAAGGGAAATTAGAAAATACTTTGAAATGAACAATTAAAATAAAACATACTAAAACTTACAGGATGCAATGAAAGCAATGCTCAGAGGGAAATTTATAGTTGTAAATGCCTACATTAAACAGAATTAAGGTGTCAAATCAATAACCTAACCTCCCACTCTAAGAAACTAGAAAAAAGAAGAACAAACTAAACTCAAAGCCAGAAGAAGGAAGAAAATAGTAAAGATTAGAGCAGAGACAAACAAAGTAAAGAATAGAAAAGGAATACAAAGAATCAATTAACTCAAAAGTTTGTTCCTTGAAAATATTTTAAAAATTGACAAACTTTTAGGTGGACTGACAAAGAAAAAAATAGACTAATATCACTAAAATCTGGAATGAAAGTAGGGACATTATTACCAACCTTACAGAAATAAAACATGATTAAAACAAACTACTATAGACAATTGTATGCCAACAAACTGGATAACCTAAATGAAATGGACAAATTCCTAGAAACACCCAAGTTACCTAGACGGATTCAAGAGAAGTAAAAAAATCTGAATAGACCTATAAGAAGTAAAAAGATTGAGTTAGTAATTAAAACACTGCCAACAAAGAAAATCCCAGGACCACAATGATTCAGTGGTAAATTCTATCAAATGTTTAAAAAATTGACAAATTCAAACTCTTCCAAAAAACAGAAGAAATGAGAACACTTCCTAACTCAATCTAAAGGCCATATTATCCTGATACTGAAGCCAGAAAAAGAAATCAGAAGAGAAGAAAACAATAGACCAGTATCCCTTATAAATATAGATGCAAAAACTCTCAACAAAATACTAATAAACCAAATCCAGCAGCATATATTAAGCCATATGAACCAGAAATCTCACTTTCATGTATCAACCTAAGAGAATTAAAAACTTATATTCACACAAAATTCTCTATTCAAATGATTGTAGCAGCTTTATTCATAATTGCCAAAAACTGGAAACAACCAAGATGTCCTTCAACTGGTGAATGGATTAAAAAAAAAACTGATACATTCATACAATGGAATACTACTTAGCATAAAAAAAGAATAAACTATTGATTCATGCAATGAAATGGGTGAATCTTAAATGCTTTTTCTAAGTAAAGAAGTCAGTCACTAAAGGCTATATATTGTATAGTTTTATTTAGATGACACTCTGGAAAAGGCAAAATTTGAGGAAGGGAAAAGGTGGGGTGAGAATGCGGGAGGGGTTGTGTATAAGGCAGCAGTGTGAGGGAATTTTAGGGGTGATGGAACTGTTCTGTACAGAACTGCAGCAGTGGACACATGACTCTAGGCATTCATCAAAACCTGTGGAAACGTACATCTCAAAAAGTGAATTTTAGTGTGCGTAAATCTTTTAAAAATCAAGCAGGATATTGAGGAAAGATGGACCACAGATTGTGACAAATGCATCTAACTGTATTGCAGTTGATATAATCATACTGTGGGGATGGAGAAGAAAGGAACTGGCCTAAATAAATTTGGAAAGAGTATTTTGACTGTATTTTTTTTAGAGACAAAAAAACCTGTATAAACATTGTACTTTAGTTTTTAAGTTTATTTCTCACAGAGATTTGGGTATGGATTCTGAAACTACTTTGTTTGTATACTAGGGTTGAACAAATTAGTATATGTATTATAGATAATGAGAGTCAGATTTCTCACTGCCAAAAAGAGAAGTTACAATTAAAGAAAGAGACAAAGGAAGAATGAACCTTGTAGTGCTGGATTGGAAATTAGAGGTATTAATATGGGCTCACAATAGGTATGTGTATGCATGTGTGTGTTCACGTGTGTGTGAGTGTACACAATCTATCCTCATAATTTGTGGATTCTTTATTTGCAAATTTGCCTATCTGCTAAAATTTATTTGGAACCCCAAAATCAATACTCATTGTGCTTTCACAGTCATTTTAGGACATGTGCATGAGCAGTGATGAAAAATTTTCGTCTCCCAGTGCACACATTCCCAGCTGAGGTTGAACAAGGCAATATTCTGCCTTCTTGGTTTTAGCTCTGATATTGCAAACAGGTGTCCATTTTGTGGTATATTTAGTGCCACATTTTCTTTTTTGCATTTTTGGGCTTTTTGTTGGTGATTTCGCTATTTAAAATGCTCCCCAAGCGTAGTTCTGAAGTTCTGTCTAGTGTTCCTCAGTGCAAGTGGGTTGTGATGTGCCTTATGGAAAAAAATGAGTGTGTTAGATAGGATTTGTCCAGGCATGAGCTATAGTGCCATTGGCTGTGAGTTCAATGTTAATGAATCAACAATACCTATTAAATAAGGTGTCTTTAAACAGAAACACACACAAAACAAGGTTATACATTGATCAGTTGGTGAAAATGTGACCAGAGGTGCACAGGAACCTAACCCTGTATTTCCCCTAGAAGCAATGATTCGGTGTTGTTGGGGCCCAAGTCAGGCCACCCCAAAATATCCCACAAGACATATTGATTATTTTGAATTAAAGTTACCTGAGAAGCAGCCAATGCAAAAAGAGCATTTCCCTCACCTCTCTCTGTTGCCCCTGAAAGCAGGAAATATATCTCCTATGTTAAAGGTACTCTCCCCTCACCAGGAGGTAGACATCCTTATCACTAGAGCTAGGGAATTCAGGGCTGAGAAGCCTCATAAACAAACCTGCTACTTTTACTAATTGAGTAGGAGATGGACAGTAAACAAAGTAAACAGATATGGAAATAAGACAGTTTAGACTGGGGTAAGTGCTAAGAAGAAAATAAAATGGGAATGTGTAATAGAATGAGAATGACATAATTTGAATCGTATATTTAAAGTAGAGGTACTCAGTCCAATTAAACTTACCAAATGCTTAGGGGCCAGCCCGGTGGCATAGAGGTTAAGTTCGCGTGCTCTACTTCAGCTGCCCAGGGCTCATGGGTTTGGATCCCCGGTGCCAACAGATGCACCACTTACCAAGCCATGCTGTGGTGGCATCCCAGATAAAGTAGAGGAAGATGGGCACGGATGTTAGCCCAGAGCCAATCTTCCTCAGCAAAAAGAAGAGAATTGGCAACAGATGTTAGTTCAGGGCTAATCTTCCTCAAAAAATGAAACAAAAAAACAAATGCAGGGGCCCGCCCTGTGGCGCAAGCAGTTAAGTGCACGCGCTCTGCTGCAGCGGCCTGGGGATCGCAGGTTCAGATCCTGGGCATGCACCGACGACACACAGCTTGGCAAGCCATGCTGTGGCGGCGTCCCATATAAAGTAGAGGAAGAAGGGCACGGATGTTAGCCCAGGGCCAGTCTTCCTCAGCAAAAAGAGGAGGATTGGCAGATGTTAGCTCAGGGCCGATCTTCCTCACACACACAAAAAATGCATATAGTACTCTAGTTATTGAGGAAACTTGAAGTGTAAAATGCGATGATCATTTAGTGATGTCTGCCACAGCCATGAGAAGGGGATCCAACACTAGGACTTTGTATTTCTGGCACCACACTAGAGGGGGATAAGATCTATTTAAACTCGGAACAATACCCTCCATAAGCATGTTATTTAAAACTATTCTCAAAATTCTTGACATTGGTACAAAAAAAGAAATAAATATAGCTTTTATTGTATCATCATCTGTAGATGATAAAATTATCTACCCGGAAAAGCCAGAAGAATCAATGAGGGAAAACTATTAGAACAAAATATTTTAATATGGGTTTAATGCAAAATAAATGTATAAAAATTAATAGCTTTTATATATACCAGTTAGAAAACATAATGAATCAAAATATCCTATCACATTAGGATAGGTAACAAAGTAGGAACGATATTAACAAGAATTATATGAAGTAACTCTCCTATGCAAGCAAAAAGGAAATGATTGAGGAAACAGGCCAGGCTCCTGAATAGAAACGGTAATGTCACTAAATATTTTCCATAAATTTGTCATTAATCCAGTTCCAATTAAAATCCCAGAAAATTTTATAGAAGAGATTCTGAGGTACATTTGGAAAAATAAACAGGTAAGACTACTCAGGAAAATTTTCTGGGGAAAAAAAGGAGAAAAGTGGACATTTCCTACAAGCTATGAAACCTAGGCACACAATTACCGGAACGATGTATTTGTTCTTCAGGAATCCACAGAGAGACCAGTGAATCTCAATAGGAAGCCTAAAATTCAAATGTATTTTCATGTAAAAATTAAATATGTGATAGAAGTGATATTATAATTAAGTGGGAAAATCAATCTTCTTTTCCCCTCACTTCTTTGTTCTGGCAAAATTATTCAGAATTGGACAAAAACAGTGAAGACAGGTTCACACCTCACAACATACACTAAATTAATTCCGAATGACTTGAGGAGTCAAGTACAAAAATGAAAACAAAGAAAAGTAGAAGATGCAGACAAACCTGGAGTAGGTCTTGCAAGGAAAAAAATATAAAGCAATGGAAAAAGCTACACATTTAAAAAGCTGTTATATTGTGTCTATCTACAGAGTTTTAACTTTGGAATGCAAAATGGAGACCATAAAGATACTTAAAGGAAATTTACAACATGTAGTAAAATATATGCCACGAATTTGACAAGTTAATTTGGTTCAAGATTCCTGTGATATCAAAAAGAGCTCTTAAAAGGAAGAAAAGAACATAAGATGCAGTAAAAATTGGTCAACATATGAAAAAATAAATACAAATTAAAAATGATAGACAAAAATATGAAATTATTTAACATTGATTCCTTGTTCTATGAAAGGACTAAGTACAAAGAACTAAAAGAGGTTTCTGTCAGAAGGTACCACCAGAAGGACAAGGATCATAGGAAACAAAAAAAGTTTCACAGTGTTTAGCGTCAAGCAGTAATAACTTACAGGTAATTTCTGGCTCTTAGCATGGTTTTCATCTCAGACGACATCAGATGGTCTAGAAGAATATCAACTAGCATGAGAGTCATCACAACAAAGAACTAATACAGAACCACACGTAATATGTCTTCAAGGGAGGGACTCGGTAGAAACCTGGATAAATTAAGGAATGGGAACACAGGAAGAAGATTTTTGGTGTGTACCATGGACCCTCAGTATCTGCGGGGGATTGGTTCTACATAAAATGGCATAGTATTTGCCTATAACCTATGCACACACCCCCATATACTTTAAAGCATCTCTAGATTACTTATAATACATAATACCAATGTAAATGCTATGTAAATAATTGTTTTACTATATTGTTTAGAGAATAATGACAAGAAAGAGAAGTCTGTGCATGTTTGGTACGGATGCAACCATGGCAGGCCTTTCAATCCGTGGTTGGTTGAATCCGCTGATGTGGAACCCACAGATACCGAGGGCTGACTGCACAAATATGGGAATCCAAATATGCCTATTTGGGAATTCTTGGTTTCTCACATTTCTTGTCTCTCTTGTAGACGCTGAGCAGTGTAAACCATCAAGAAGTTGCAGAACCACTTCTCCCCAACACCACAGGTGAGAAATGGTGGACAAGGAAGCCATGAAGGTAACCTCTTCAGTGCTCTGTGACAAAGACCACAGGTACTTATGTTTCTCCCTCTGCTCTTACCATTGCCCTAGTGTGGTACGAACTCCAGAGACAGGCCTGGGATGCTGACTGAGTTTTCTTGTTGCTAAAGCAGAAATAATCCTACTTTTATAATTTGTATTTTTCCCACCCCCAGACTTCACTACTGTTCACTAAAATAATAATTAAAATAATCATGTGTCACTTTTCCATATAAAACTGGCAACAACTTTTTAAAAATATACTATACAGACTTGGAAAGTGTGCCTAAAAGCAGGCACTTCAGTATATTGCTTGTTCAAGTATATATTTATATAAGCTTTGTGATGGAAAAAGTATATCAAGAACTGTATAGAGTCAAACCCATAATACTTCCTAAAGGAGGAATTTACTCTAATAATGACACCTGCAATAAAGAATGATGTTAAAGCATTTGTGTTTTTAATAATAGCAAAAATACTTTAAAAATGATAATACAATGAAGTATATTTAAATATGCCCTACAGAAAAGGAGAAAAAGGTTCACCACAAAACTCATTGCATTTTATCATGTACATACAATATTTTAAATTTGAAATCCCTCAGTCGTGTTGCCTTTTCTCTCTCTCTCCCCAGTGGCAGTTACTATCATGAATTTTGAGTTTTACAATTTAATACATATATAACTCATAATAAACAATAATTCATAAATAATATATGTAATTTTATTTTAACTAAATTACATGTAATAAACTACCTTACTTTGTTATTCTATATTATATTTTTGAGATCTAACTGTATTGACACATATAGATCTATTTATTTTTCACTGCAGTATTCCATCTGATAAATGTATCACAATTTATTTACCCTTTTCCTTACTGTGAACCATTTGAATTGTTCCTAAATTTTCACTATAACTGTATCATAACAAACATCCTTTGTTATATGATGCTATTTCTGTAAGATGACAGTTCACAAACTTTTTGTTCCAGGACCCCTTTACATTCTTAAACATTCTTGAGAACACCAAAGAGATTTGTTTACGTGGATTATATTTATCAATATTTCTGTATTAGAATTTAAAATAGAAATTTTAAAAATATTTATTAATCAACTTAAAATAATAAATTCATATATCTTAACATAAGCAGCATATTTTATAAAAATATATTTTCCAAAAAAATAGATGAATGTAACTTTTCACACTTGGCAAATCCTTTAATTAATGTCTAGCTTAATAGAACACAGCTAGGTCATAATACTTGCCCTGCACGTAACCCTGTAGTGATACGTAACTTGGGTTGAAAGAAATCCCATATTACACAGACGTGTTGTTAGAAAGGGAAGTATATTTCAGTAGCCTTTGAAAATCATTTTAGATCTTCTTCTTTGATGCTACACCAAACCTCAACAAGTGGTAGTTTGTTATGAGAGGTTCGGGGATTCGATCGGAGACGTAAAAGACACTTTCCATTCCAAACAAATGAACTGAAGGTATATTTTATTATATAGTATAGTAAAGGCGATAGTCTGCAAACAGATCCAAATAGGTCAAATATTAAGAGGGAAAAAACATCAGCTCGACTGGAAAGGGAAAACATCCACATCGGCTGTAGAGAAATGACACAAATCAACCGGAAAGAGAAACACCAGGTTGACCGAAAAGAGAACCCATCAAATCAATTACTTCACATCAAATCAATTACTTCACATCAAATCAATTACTCACAATATCCACGCCCCACTGCCGGGAGAGCCCTGTCAATCGACGCGGCTGGGCAAGGATCACACGTCCTGGGCAAGGCATCCCTTCCACAGGTGGAACTCTCATTAGGTCTCAGTTTCCAGCAGTTTTTATACCATCAATAATTTTCAGAGTAAGCAATCACAGAGTTTGCAGAGCAAGCATTTAGTGTCTCCAGGCACAAATGGTTATCAGTGGCGTATGTGCACTGAGCCCCCTGGCTAACGTCCCAGCCCAGTAATTGTGTACGTGCATTGTTCTCTTTGGTTATCGTTCTAGCCCGGCACAGATAGCCAGTCCATTCCGGGCTACGACGCTCCAAGAGCCTTGAAATGTTACAACTTGCAACTCTCTCTGTGGGAGAAAGGCCAGTTCCCGGGAAAAGGCCAGTTCCCACCACACAGAAAGCAGCTTTATATTTCTTTGTGTGCTGGTGGCTGTAGGTCAATGAAGCGGCCAAACATGGCTGTACTCATGTAAAGACATAGTTTCTAAAAGATTTATTGCAATATGGAATCTGAAAACATATCAATGAACTTTTCATACTTTGTTTTATTAAAATCTATTGGTTTAGCTTGAATGTTGAATTGATCTTTTACCCATGGAATGATTTTATAACATCAGGCATTGGTCATTTGGAAAATATTGGTTCACTGAGTTTGCAGACCTTCCAAATGAGGACATGTTTCATTATACAACATTAAAAAAATCGCATTTGTTAATAACACCAGTCTCATCAGAAAAGCTTGTAAATATTAGAAGGCTATTAAGCTCACAGTAGCTAATACAAGTTTTTCAGAATTCTAATTTTTGCCTAGAAACTTGAATTTTATCGTTGGCACAAATATTATCAGTTGTTTTCCTTGAAATGACAAACTCACTTTGTTCTTTTTCATGAAAGTGTCTGCCAGATAGATTCTTGAATAACTATAGGTTGTCTGTCAGTCATTCTTTCAAGTAAAAATGGTGTTCCATAAATAAAAACAGCTATTTCAGCTCATAACTCAATCACACAGTGTGGTTCTTTGCTCTTCAGTATGCAGCAAAAATACTTCATGCTTAATTGCAATTTTATCACACAGAATATTAAAAAGATATGCACTCAAGAGTCAAGAAATTTAATACTTTTCAGTGATTTATCAAGGACATTCCTTTCTTTCTTTTTTTTTCTTTTGAGGAAGATTGGCTCTGAGCTAACATCTGTTGTCAATCTTCCTCCTTTTTTCTTTTTTTCTCCCCAAAACCCCAGTAGATAGTTGTATGTCATACTTGTACATCCTTCTAGTTGCTCTATGTGGGACGCTGCCTCAGCATGGCTTGATGAGCAGCCCCTACATCCATGCCCCAGGATCAGAACCAGCAAATCCTGGGCCGCAGGAGCGGAGCACGCAAACTTAACCGCTCCGCCACCTGGCCTGCCTCCTCAAGGACATTCTTTTTGTAAAACTAGCTTTCTATTTTTTAACTGCAAGTGCCTGGTGGTGAAGAATACAGTAAGGACACATTTTGATGCTTCTGCCTTGATTTGTGTTAAGGCATCAGCAGTTTTATCTTTCATTACTTTTACACGATCAGTGCCAAAGTCAACACGGGGGCCAGCTCGGTCATGTAGCGGTTAAGTGCACAGGCTCCCCTGCGGCAGCCTGGGATTTGGGGTTTCACAGGTTCGGATCCCAGGCGCACACCCACACAGCGCTTGTCAAGCCATGCTGTGGTGGCGTCACATAAAAAGTAGAGGAAGATGGGCACGGATGTTAGCCCAGGGCCAATCTTCGTCGGCAAAAAGAGGACGATTGGCATCAGATGTTAGCTTGGCATCAGGGCTAATCTTCCTCACCAGGAAAAAAAATAAAGAGTCAACACAGACAAAAAGACAAATAAGGTATTATTATTATTATTATTATTATTATGATGATGATGATGATGAAAGTAATTTTGACTTGCAGACACCCTGGAAAGATCTCAGGGACCCCCAGCAATCTGTGGACCACACTTAGAAAACTGCTGCTCCAAGAGGTATACCTAGAAAAGAAATCATTGGGATGGAGTGAGAACTTGGTCAGCTTTATTAAATTTGCTAAACTCATGTTTTTCTCCTAGCAGCCATGCTTGAATATTCCCTTTTTCTGTCCATCCTTGATAGCAATTGTAATATCATATTAATAAAATTTTGCCAAGCCAATGGGACTATACTGGTGACTGTGTTTTAATTTCATTTCTATAGTCACTAGCTTTTGATAATTTTTATGTATCTATTTTACCTTTTGGTGTCTTCCGTGAATTTTGTGTATATAAACACTTTGTCAATTTTCCTTCTTTGTGGTTTGTTTTTTTCCTTAGTTATCCATGAGGTTTTGTATATGCTTTTGTTACTTCTAGCCCTTTGCATGTTTTACATTTTGAAAATATATTCTCCCAGTATTTTTCAGTGTTTATATTTTTATTATATCATGGTTTCTTTTGTTTTACAGAAGTTTTAAATTTTGATTTGATCAAATTATCAGTCTTTATCATATAATTTCTATTTTTTAGAACTCATTTTAAAAACCTTTTTGTAAGACCAAATTCATAAACATAATTCCCTTACATTTTCTTCTAATAGTTTTAAAGTTTTGTTTTGTACACTCAGCTCTTTAAACCAACTAAATATACTTAGTAAATCAGCCTACTAATTATTTTATCCAAACTGTCTACATACTTAATAATTTTTTTGTCTGCTCTCTCTATTAATTTTGGTAAGAGCAATGTTAAAATCATCTTTATTTTTGGATGCGTTTTGGAAAATTTGGAATTTTTTTTTTATTTTTGGAAATAAATTATTTGGAATTTTGTTTCTTTAATTCAGTCAGCTACTGCTTTATACAGTTCAAAGTCTTGTTGTCAGGTGCACAGAAGTTAATGATTCTTATGTCTTCTCGGAGGAATGCTTCTTTTTAACATTATGTGTGTCTTGACATGAGTACAGCCATGTCTGGCCGCTCCATTGACTTACAGTCACCAGCATACAAAGAAATATAAAGCTGCTTGCTGTGTGGTGGGAACTGGCCCTTCTCCCACGGAGATAGTTGCAATTTGTAAGAATTTCAAGGCCCTTTGGGCATCACGGCCTGGGGCAGACTGGCCGTCTGTGTGGGGCTGGGACGATAACAGGGAAAACAATGCACGTACACAACTGCTGGGCTGGGATGATAGCCAGGAGGCTCAGTGCACGTACGCCACTGATAACAATTTATGCATGGGAGCACTGAATGCTTGCTCTGTAAAAGCTCTGTAACTGCTTACTCTGGGAATTATTGATGCTATAAAAAACTGCTGCAGACTGAGGCCTGGTGAGAGTTCCACCTGTGGAAGGGACGCCTTGCCCAGGACGTGTGATTCCCACCCAGCTGTGTCGATTGAAAGGACTCTCCTGGCAGTGGGGCGTGGATGTTGTGAATAATTGATTTGTTGTGAAGTAATTGATCTGTTGTGAATAATTGATTTGATGTGTTCTCTTTTTGGTCAACCTGGTGTTTCTCTTTCCAGTTGATTAGTGGCATTTCACTTCAGTCGATGTGGATGTTTTCCCGTTCCAGTCGATCTGATGTTTTTCCCTCTCATTATATGATCTATTCAAATCTGCTGCTATCTCAGTCGACATGGATGTTTTCCCTTTCCAGTCGAACTGATGTTTTTCCCTCTTAATATTTGACCTATTTGCATCTGTTTGCGGACTATCGCCTTTACTGTCCTCTATTTAATAAAATATACCTTCAGTCCATTTGTTTGTAGTGGAAAGTTTCTTTTACATCTCCGATCGAATCCCCCAAACCTCTCATAAAAACGTGGTGCTCCTCTTCATCCCTGATAATACTTTTGAAAAGTATTATTGTTCCACCCACCTGCTTTTAGTTAATATTTGCCATATTTCTTACCCTAATTCAGTGACTTGTACTCTGTTTGTCTGATGTTAGTTTGCCTCTACCAGGCCATATCTTTCATTAATTATTTGCTTGGAATATATTCTTTGCCTTTTATTTTCACCTTTTCTGTGTTCATATGCTTTCTATGCTTCTCTTATAAACAGCATATAGCAAAATGTTATGTATGTACACGTACATGCTCATCCAGTCTGGGAATATCTGCATTTTAATTGGTGAGTTAAAAGACTTTGACTGTGAAATTGACATTTGTAGATTTATTTGTATCATTTTTATTTAGTTCTTCCTATATACCATGCATTTTTATGCTTTTCCTCATGTATATAATCTGCTTTGCAGTAATTTTTTATTTTCTGCATTTTTATGTTTTCATTCTAATGTCTGCCATGATTTAAAAGTTATACAAGATATATCTATTCCTTTAAAAGTAACCTTAGACATTTTAACAAAAATATTTAATTTAACATACACATGTGGAAGTTAGTCAATATACTTAAGTTATAAACAATACAAGGATCTTAAGAAGTTTTTTTCCCTCATCTGCTGTGGTATTAAATGGTATTTTATCCAATATTTTGGTTCTATCTTGATTAATAACTCTCAGATTATTCAATATTGTTATTTTATACAAAGTTTGTTAGACTTGTCAATGTTGAACAGTTTCTTTAATAACGATTTTTTCTTGAAACTCAATTCTTCTTTCTGGGTCCAATTGCTTTCTTCCTGAAATACATATTTTTGTAATTCCTTCCCCAAGTCTGTTGTTAGTAACATCCTTTGGTATGTGTTTGTCTGAAAATGATTTCTTTTGGCCTTGTCCTTCCTTGATAGTTTAGCTGGATATAGAATTTAGATTATAGGTTATTTTCCCTCACCATCTTTTGGTAAAATTTCATGATATTCTGGATTCTAGTTTAGTTGACATTTAGATCTCTGGTTTTTGACTAATTGTTGCTTTTTGAAGGGCATCTCTTTTTCTGGTATTACCTTTAAAATTTTTTCTCAGCCTGTGTTACAGAGAGAGTCTAGGAGCACATTTAGTTTTCTTACACTAAGCAATAATTTGTGCTGTTTAAATATGTTTATTTACGACTTTTCTCAACTCTAGAAAATAATCACTTTATAACTTCTCTCCCATTCTCTCTGTTTTGTCCACTAAGAAATTTCATGAATATATATTGGATTTACTTCATATATTCTTCATATATGTTAATCTCTCTTTAATTTTTTTTTTCATCTTGTCTCTTTTCTGTTTTGCTTCTGGGTAATTTCCTAAGATCTGTATTCATGTTTACAAATTCTTTGTTCAGTTGTGCTTAACCTGAACAAAGTTCAATTTTAAATGGTTCGTTGAAGTTTATTTCATAAATTGTGTTTCCCATTTCTGAAAATAATCTATGCTTTGTCCATAGATCTTGTGTTTTTCCATGTTTTTATCCTCTTTTCATAGTGCTAATCTTTTTTTACACATTTATTTCATAGATTCTATTATCCGACATTTTTAGGGGCCTAATCCTGCTGTTTGTTATTACTTTCTTTTGTTTAAGGTGAATTGTTTTTGCTTATGTTCTCTGATACTAGATAGTGAGCTCATTTTAGAAGAGTTTCATCAAGTAAGATCTTGTGAGGGGTGTTAGGGCGTAGCCCTCCAGAGCAGTTTTAGATTTAATTTTTCCAAATGGTCTTGGTGTATTACAAGCCTGGGACACTTTTGGTTGGTTAATTTCTTAGATTGTGGATTCTACATTAAGATTTTAATCTCAGAATCACATGATGGTAAGCCCTTGGTTATAAAATCTTACGTGGATTTCTTCCCCTACATAGAACCCTAGCATGACAGATAAACTTCTTCAGTGCCTTTCTGAGCCAGCAATGGGTAGAGGGGTTTAGCCTTTCTTTTTTACTGAGAGTACATTTCTTGGATTTATGTGAGTTTTCTATTTAAATTCTCCATCTTTTCTGACCAAGTCCTCATCTCCAGTCATTTTCTGCACATAATTAAGTCTTCAGAAACCACACCTATTTCTCTTCATTGCTTCTAAAACATGATGCTTATCCTCAGGCTCCTGATTCTATTTTGGTTTTGGCCCCTAGAGATAGTCCTACTTATGAGTTCTACTATGTGTTTATGAAGATGCTTGTTATACTTATCTGGAATACATATAAATGTTGTTTTATAATTGGGGCTTTTTTGTATTACCTAGTATTGCCTCTTAAGTATGTAAAATTATTATTACTTTTAGTCAACAATTTATTAGATTTATAAACATTTTCCAAATGTCCATGCTTATCATTGTTTTATTCACTCCATTTCTTTTCTATATTCTTTTTTTCAAAGCATATTAATTCTTTTAGCATCTTTTCAGGATTTGTAGGAAATTTTATTCTTTTAGGTATGAAAAACAAATGGTCATTATTTTACCCTCACTCTTGAATGACAGTTTAGCTGCATATTTAATTCTAACAGTTTATTTTTCCATATACTTTGAAGATATTACTGCATTGTTTTGGGCATCTACCATTGCTAATAAAAATCTGCTGTTGCTGTAATTGTCATTTTACTATATTGTGAAAGAAAAATCAAGACATAAAAACTGCATTCATAGTGTAATTCCAAGTTTCTGAGAATATATGTGCAAGAATGTTTTGCTATCTAATTACTACATTCTCATAGTGAGAGTTCAGATAGCAAAGGATACTCATTATCTGAATTCATTCTGTTTCCAAGATTCACATTGTAACCAGTTTATATTTACATAACTTTCTGGAAGCCAATTTAACAATGTGTCAAGGGCCTTCAAAAAGCTTGACCTGATAATTTCATTTGTAAGGGATACAGATAGACACTTATTTATAGTTACTCATTGCAAGATTCCACGTCAAAAAATGGAAATAGTATAAAAATCCATGCTGTTTTATTAGAATATTATATAGCCTTCAAGATAATCCTTTTGAAAAATTATTTATATGCAGTGGTATTACATTATATTTAAAGTCACTGTTAAAATTTTATTAAAAGTATCAAACAATATCTTATGATCACATAGAGTTAAGGCCTAAGTGCGTGTATATTTCTATGCGTGTATCTCTACAATTTGTTAAGAATGTTTACTGTTGAATTTTGGGGTTGCATTTAACATTTAGTTTTTTGTAATTTTTTAAAAATTTTCTAAGTTCTACATAATGAAGAGATATCACTTTTATAATCAAAAAATGAGAAATTATTAAAGTATATGCTCATAATAACCCTTGATACTAAGTAGCTTAGAATGTAATATTGTTTGTTACATCATTAAATGATGGCAATGGGAATGCAGTTTCTCTACAAATTTTTTTTTCTCATACTCAAATGAATGCAGGCTTGCAATAGTGCCTTTATGGTGTTTCCACCCATGCTAGAAGTGCGTGGCCCATTACATGCCCCCTTCACACAGATAAGATCCTGAATCCCTGTCTCACTCTCACTTGTTCCGTGCCTTCTTGCTTGATCTATTTTTTGCTCCTCCTGTTACATAATCGTTATGTTACCTTCTACCTTTAACTCCTTATTGCCTCCATTATGTTCACATGCCTGTCCTTCTCGGCTAAGACTGCCCGTCTCTACTTGGCTTTTATTTTTTCTGTATTTCTGGTTCTTCTTAAGACAATCCACCTCCTGAAAATCAGACTGTCTAGACCATGCTTGTCATTTTCTACTCCCATTTTCATCCCTTCTCTCCCATCCACTTGTCTTTTCAGCAGCTATCTTTATAGAAGGCTATACTATACATGAAACCGTTATCAACCAAATGTTTTTCTTAATTAAATGCTTTTAACAATTAACCTAAAGGGAAAATTACTTCACTTATGTGTCTATATTTTTAAGAAATCTGCAATGTCTTAAATTTTGAAAGTGCTCTTTCTTTAGTGAAATATATAAATGGAGTGAAAGATTTTATTTCTGTTAACATTATGAAACTTCTCAATTTTCTTTTTGCCAAGGTGAACTGATGTAATCCAGGATTTTCTTCTTTTCAAGAGAAGATGAGCAACTTTATAAGAAATCTTAAGGGAGAAGGAAAAAAGCCTTCTTGTATAACAAGTACAGCTTGGGTAACCGATATTTTTACACGAGGATTTTTGGCTCAATCTAAGGAAGAGGATTTTATAGCCCCAAATAGCAATCTGAAATCCTTCAAACTCATATGAGCAAGTTTGAATATTAGGGATTCCATACAATTTCTTTTTAGAACTAGACAAAATTGAATTTTGATATTAATTTTTAAAAAGTAATCTATTTTGAGGGAATACCAAACAATTATACCCAAACTGTATATACATCTGAGTGTTTCTATGTTTCCTACTAGAAAACTGCATATGGTTTTGATATTGATGATAAGACTAGAGATGCACAATCTGGATTCAAGTTTTGGCTTTGGAACCTAGTTGTTATATGTCCTTAATCTTTCAAGGTGCTTCTTTAGAAGGGGATATTAGTGTCTATCTTGGCTTTCTTACAGCATTATTGTGAGGGGGAAAATTCAGACAATGCATATAAAAATGCATCATAGCCTTCAAGCCCTCTATTGATCCATGATTGATATCCAGATAGGACACCCTTGCTTATGAAATTTTATGTAACAATAATATACCTCCTCCATGTCTAACCAATTCTCCTTGGCCAATAAAGTTTTTATGCATCTGGCTTTAATATTCAAACACTGATCTTCTTACTAGAAATATTCTATTACCTTCTATAGACCAAGTGGATTCTCTTTTAGCTGTCACTTTTCTGCTTCCCAAGTACTAAGATAATTGGTGACAGCAATGCCCCGAGGCACCAGGATCACCCTATAATATGCCCAGTGATGACATTAATAGTCACAACAACAACAGTTCACCTTTGCTGTGTGCCACCTGTGCTTCAGGCACTGTCCTAAGCACTTTTACAGGTATTATTTTATTTAATACTCAAACTCAACCTATGAGGTTGGCATTATAATTACCCACTTTCACAGAGAGGAAACTAAAGGCAGGTTCATTCATTTGTTTATTTAAAAAAAGTGCGTTGAGTGCCAAGAATTTACCAGATACTGAGCTAAATGGGGGAGAAATAGCAGTACCCAAGCACCTATAGAATGTATCTTATGGTGGAGGGAAAGACAAACAAAGAAATATATACATCTCAGAAAGTAATAAGTACTACGCAAAACACCGAAACTGAGTGGCTACTTGAGAAAATGGTTAGGGAAGATCTTTCTCAGGAAATGTCCTGGAAGATAAAGCCTGAATGACAGGAAGAGGGCAGTCATGTGAAGAAGGTCAGCAGAGAGTCTACTGGGCTGAGAACGGTAGGTAGCAAGTTCCTGAGATAGGAATAAGTTTGAGATGATGATAATAATGGAGAGATGTAGACAGAATTGGGATATTTTTTGGAATTAGAATTGATGAATTTTCTCCTGGATTGGAGATGGGGTGAGGGCAAGAGATGAATCAAGGGTGAACACTTTGTTGGTTTGTTAAGATTAAAATAGGTTGTCGATGTGCTAATTTGGGAGAGATGTCAAGGGGTGGGCAGGTTTGGAGAAAGATCAAGAGTTACCTTTGTTTTCTTTTTAAACATTTTTTTAAATTCTGGTAATATACATACAACACAAAATTTCCATTTTAACCATTTTTAGCACACGGTTCAGGGGCATAAAATACTTTCACATTATTGTGCAACCATCATCATCATCCATCTCTAGAAGTTTTTCATCTTTCCAAACTGAAACTTTGTACCCATTAAACAATAACTTCTCATTCCCCTCTCCCTCCGGCCCCTAGCAACTACCATTCTATTTTCTGTTCTATGAATCTGACTACTCTAGGGACCTGGTATAAGTGGAATCATACAATGTTTGTCCTTTTATGATTGGCTTATTTCACTTAGCCTAATGTCTTCAAAGTTCATCCACACATCAGAATTTCTTTCCTTTTGCTTTCTTTCCTTTTTTTTAAATAGACTTTATTTTTCAGAGCAGTTTTAGGTTCACAGCAAAGTTGAGCAGAAAGTACAGAGTTCTCATATACCACCTGGCCCCCACCCCCCAACACACATATAGCCTCCCCTGCTAACAACATCTGCCACCAGAGAGGTATATTTGTTACAGTTAATGAACCTACATTAAGAGTTGCCTTTTAACTTGATAATCTCAGGAAGCCTAATAATGGCTGATGCATGAGATACAAGGTGTGTTGTGAAAGTATAGCTCAGAATCAGAGATGATATTCAAAGCTAAGGTCTGAATGAGATTACCCAGAGAGTGTGTAAAGGAAAGAAAGGAACTCAAGATAAAAAATTTGTGACATATCTGTATTTAGGAGTCAACTAAAAGTGAAGCAGAGACAAAAGACACAGCAATAAAGACAGAGAAGAAAAGGCAAGGTATAGTATAGAAGAAAAGCCAGGAGGAGAGGAAGTGTCAGGGAAACCAAGAGAAGAATCTCTTCAAGAAAAGCATCACCAAATGTAGCAAATGCCAATGAGAGGTCGTTGAGGTGAAATTTGCAAGAGAGGAGACCACTGAACTTAACAATATGGTGATTATTAGTGACCTTGACAAGAGCAAACTCAGTGGGGTAGGAGGGATGGATGCCCAATTTAACCAGAGGCAAATAGCTAGTAAGTGGAAGAGTGTGATTGCCAATATAGGTAGTCTGTCTCCAGATCCTATGTACTTAGCCTTTCATAATATAACCTCTCAAAGATAGTGTATTATTAGTGGTGAGCACACTCTATTGTAATGCTCTTTGAATATCAGTACCTAGATACTGTGTACAGAATATCTGAACAACCAGAACGTGAACAATCTCTCCGCATATGCTCAGTATTGCCTTGGGTACTTCTCTGACAACTGTGATTTTGTTTGCCATTCTGGAAGAGGTTCCTGTGCTGTCCAGTTAATCTCCCCGAATCCACGGCTCCTTTCTGTGCTGCAATGAGCATTCTCCTTCAGTATTTCATTAAGATTCCCACAGATTTCTCTCATTTTTCTTTTTATTCCTCTAGTTGTGATGGAGAGTTTCAGTTGGCTCTCAGCTCCACATTTGCCCATTTCTACCACCAGAACCGAAGCTTGCAAACTACGTTGCCCAGACTCCTTTGCCAGCTGGCTTCCTGCTAGGTTCTTCCCATGGGAGATATGGTAAGAGACTGGAATTGGGAGGGGGAAAGCCACCATTTTCTTTCTTTCGTCAGCACCTGCGGGAGTGACAGCCCAGAGCGGGCAGCTGTAGGGGGCTGTGGGCTCCACCGGGGTCGGTGGGTTTGATCATTGTTATCAGGGTTACAGTGGCAGTGGGATGTGTAGATTCCTGGGATGCAGCTCAGAGGGAAAAGCAGATTCCTAACCTTTTGACAAGAGCATCCTTCTCTCTTTTGCTCCTCAGTCTCACTTTCTAACAACTTTGTAGTCAGTTCCCTGACTGTATTCAATTCCTCTCTACTGGAAATATCCAGATTGGCTTCTGTATTCCTTGTACACACTGACTTATAGACCAATATAACAACATAATAGAACACTAAATTTTAAAAAAATGGCAAAAATCACATACTTGCCTTGACGACAAATAAAACTATTTTATTGTCTCACGTTTCCTTCCAGGTTTTGTCCATAAGACTGAATACATTTTAGACGCTCATTTCTCTGATAGTTATAAACTTTACTTTAGAGATCAGTATATTAACTGGTTGGTGGTAACATTCCCAGGGATACACATGCCTCGGAGTCCAGATTATTATTTAATTCGAACCTTTTATTTGCGGTACTACCTAAACAATATACGCCCATACACCATCCCTAACTACTCACTGTTCCAGAATCCATAGGGTAAAAAAGATAAAGAAAGACAAGTTGAAGTTGAAGCTCTATTTGTGAAGACTGACTATCTCGATTTCTACAGCACATGGACACATGGAAGAAGTAGCAGTCATGTAGGTGTTACGAGCCAGTGTGTAGATTTTCCCCTTCCAGCGAAACATCACTTAAATTAAGGGATTAAAAATAGCAAACAATTTTTTGCTTCTTTCAGGTTTTAGATTAGGAAATTCCTGCGTTTGGATACCTGATATATTTTTAGCTCAATGACTTGAGAAACTTACTTAATGCTCTCATTCTCAATTTCCTAACTAAAAAATGGGGATAATAATGCCTAGCAATGGGATCATTTAGAGAATTATGTAAGATAGCTGTGTGCCTGGTAACTGGTATAATTAATAATATCATAGTTCCTCAGTTCTAAATTGCTATTGATTTTAAAATGCATAGCTGCACTGAAAGGTTTTTAGGACTATGAGGTGGTATGAAGAACTCCAATACAGCAAATGTATACATAAAATACAAAAGGGATCATTTAAGTATCATTCAAATATAGAAAAAATAGTCTTTGGTGGAGGGCAAGATATGTGTCAGTTACCTTTCTGGAGGCAAACATCTGATTTAATTAACTTAACTTTGCTTATTTTTGCACCTCCTTTTATGGAGGACAAACGATTCTATAGGTTAAAAATTATTGGGTCTCAATGGGAATGTAGGAAGAGGAGAGAAAGATAATTAATAACATCTTAGTTTTTTCTTTCTCTAGACCAGCTCTGTCCAATGTAGTGGTCACTAGCCCCATATAGCTATTAAATATGTGGAAAATGGCTAGTCTGATATGCTATAAGTATAAAATAAACACCAATTTTGAACATTTAGTAAGAAAGTAAGAACAAAAAATGTTGCATTAACAATATTTTCTATTAAGTAATTGTTGAAATGATAATTTATTTTCATTTTTTAAAAATTGTAGCATAATGCACGTAAGGTTTACCATCTTAACCATTTTTGGGTGTACAGTTGAGTGACATTAAGTACATTCATATTGTTGTGCAATCATCACCATCATTCCTCCACAGAACTCTTCATCTTGCAAATCTGAAACTCTATACTCATTAAACAACTCCTTATCCCCCCTCATAAGCCCCTGTCAATCACCATTCTACTTTCTATTTCTATGAATTTGACTATTCTAAATTAAAATGATACTATTTGGGGTTTATTGGGTGAAATAAAATGTATTTTTAAAATTTACTTATACTTTTTATTTTTGTAAATGTGGCTATTAGAAAATTTAAACTTACAATATATTTCTGTTGGACGGCATTACTCATCATATATGGCTATTTAAATTTAAATTAATAAACTTTAAATAAAATTAAAATTTCAATTCCCCATTTGCACCAGCAAAATTTCATGTGCTCAGTCACCACATGTGGCTATTGGTTACCATATTGAACAATGCAGATATAGACTATTTTTATCATGACAGTAAGTTCTGTTGGACAGTACTGCTCTAGAAAACCCAACTCAATAAAGAAAGAACCAAAGAAAAACGAGGAAATCTGAAACAGGTCAGGGTGGTTGAGCAAATAGTTCTTGTGGCCAACTAGAGAAATGACAAATAATTTATTATGCAACAATCGAAGAGTATTGTGAAATTTGCAAGCTGCATTATTTATTCTAAAACACTTGGGCAACAACAGACAGCATCAGATGTTTCTCCCATGAAATTTTAGATGTTGCCACCAAATGTACAACACAGTACTGTGTACTGTCACAAGTCAGCTAAAACACATGTAAACATATGTCACATCAGTCATTAAGAAGAAGGGTATAATTACACTTTTAAATGTGGGAAAGCATTTTGAAAGTAGTGTATAATTTTCTAGAGCAGGAACCTTTGTGAACATATCTTTCCCTGAGTGTTTGTACAGCCTGACATCTTCAGGTTTGTTCAAATCAAGAGTCCCACTGTGAACAAGCCAGCTGCAGACAAAGGAAGCAATTTGTTCTTTAGATGCCATTTCATTGAGAGAACCAGAAAGAATAGTGAGGTAGGCATAAGGCACAGACAGACAGAAAATCAGGACAGGAGAGGATACTACCAGATTAGAGCAAGCAGCTGAAAGCTTTTTAAGGTCTGCTTATATTAAAAGGAACAAATTTTTAATAATTGCTTGTAACCAAGATGCTGGCATAACAAATATGTAGTTCATCCTATAAAAGTTGATATCTTTACACCTTTTTTATAGTTCTATTGAGGTATTATTGATACATGCAAAAAAACCTGCACATATTTAACGTATACAATTTGACGAGTTGGGACAAATGCGTATATCTGTGATACCATCATCACAAGCAAGGTAATAAACATATCCAACACCTCCCAGAGTTTTCTTGTGTCTTTTTGTCTTTTGTGTGTGGGTGGTAAGAACACTTAGCATGAGATCTACCGTTTTACATGTTTTTAAGTGTACAACACCGTATTGTTAACTATAGGCCCTATACTGCGGAGCTGATCTCCAGAGCTTATCCATCTTGTATAACTGTAACTTTATAACCACGGATCAACAACTCCGAATTTCCCTGTCAGCCCCTGGCAACCACCATTCTATTTTCTGCTGCTATCAGTTTGACTATTTTTAGATCCCTCATATAAGTGGAATTAGGCAGTATTTGTTCTTCTGTGACTGACATCTCCCTTAGCATAATGCCTTCCAGGTCCATCCATGTTGTTACAAATAGTAGGATTTCCTCCTTCTTTAAGGCCAAATAATATTTTATATATATATACGTGTGTGTATATATATAACATTTTCTTTATCTCAGATTCCTCTGAGGATACTAATTATATTTTTGTTGTACTTCTTCTATACTCTCCTTTGGATTAGATTATAAATTTTATTTTCCTAAAGTTTTAGTTCTCCTGCTTGTATTTCCCATTCAGTCTAATGTTTTTCCTAAAATGTTTGTGATTCTTCATCACATGCTCATCTTTTAATCTAAATTGAGGATGGCATATGGCACTTCATATTTCTTTTCCCGTTAGAGCACGGCCACTGAACCAGACAATCTTGGGTTTGAACCGTGACTCTACTAATTTAAAAAAATATGTAAATTACTATAACTTTTTTAGAAGAAGAAAGTCAATTTCATCAGTTCTAAAATGAACCTATAAGGAGAACAAGACTAATTATTATAATTTGAGAATTTGAACTTATATTCATTTTCTGATACATGGAACTATGAAGTGAGAATAATTGACTACTGGAGAAATTCAGAGAAGTATTTACTATATAAGTCCTTGAAAATTATCAGATTTGGTTAGTAGAAATAAAGTGAATAAGTAAAATAATTAACAAACAGGTACTGGAATCCAAGCTAGATATCATTAAATGGAGACAAAACAGGAAGTGAGAACAGCCAGAATTGTGGAATATTTTGTCTCACTGATGGCAGGAATGAAACGAGCCAAGTACTCATTGGTACTTTTGCAAAGTGACTTTAAGGTTTTAGTAAAGCTCGCACCACACATGAATCAATCCTTTTATCCCTGGAAACAGGGCCATCTCTACAGGCTACAAGCATGTGAATGAGAAAAAAAGATATACAAATTAAAGAAGCAGTAATTAGCGGGGGAGGTTCTTTTTGGCAAAAAATCTGGGGAAGAGTTTGGGAAGAGTTTATATCATGTAAGGAAAGTCATGAGGGAAAGAATTTAAGTCATGTTTATAAGGGTTAATCAGAGACTACAGACCTGCCAAGTGTTGGGTTTGGTACATATCTTGCTTGAACCACGTGGTTGTACTTCATTGTGGTATTGTCTGTTCTGTACATTGGCACAACTGGCTGGAGGGAATCAAGTCCTGAGAAATGGGAGCACTCACTCTGCTGGTGGCCTGTAGAAGTCATCTTGAGCTAGGTATGCTTGTAGCAATCCACTAGACGCACTGCTCTTGCCCTCTTGCCTTGCAGCAGGAAGATTGCCCCTGTCTGGGGTATTGGGAGAAGAAGAGGGCATAGAAGAAAGAGAAAGAGAAAAGTCTACCATAGAAACCAAAAGTTGCATAATACTCTTCAGTCTACAGGCAAGAATTTAGAAATACCTTTTCTTTCACAAACAGTATTCTCTTGACCTTATCTATCAGACATTAAGATTTTACTAAGCTATGTAATCACACCCCAAAATTTCTAAATACTACTTCAATGTTGTTAGTCCGATTTTTGTTCGAGAACAAATGACCCTCCTCAACTTGAAGAATGACTTCCACAAGCATTCTGGTCAGAAACCTGTGGGTTTTGTATGTAACTGGATTCACAGCTTAGGTCATGGCTTACCCTTGGGGAGGTCTGTTCTATAAAAGACCCCTAGAAGCACATTTTATTATCTATAGTGGCCAAAGCACCATTGATACTTGTGATGCTTGGAGCATCTTCACGGATATGTCAATTATTGCAACAATCTGCATAACAATAGGACCCTTTGCAGAGATAAGTAACTGGATTATTTGCAATTTAAAGTGCATGGGGGGCCGGCCACATGGAGTAGTGGCTAAGTTCTTGCGTCCCACTTCGGTGGCCCAGGGTTTGCCGGTTCGGATCCTGGGTTCGGACCCTCTCACCACTCATCAAGCCATGCTGATGCAGCTTCCCACGTAGAAGAACTAGAAGGACCTACAACTAGGATATACAAGTATGTACTGGGGCTTTGGGGAGGAAAAAATAAAAAAGAGGAAGATTGGCAACAGATGTTAGCTCAGGGCCAATCTTCCTCAAACAAAACAAAACAAAATAAAGTACATGGGACTATCCTCTGGAATACCTCCCTTCTTTTCCCTTACTTTGTCCTTGGTTTTCTAGGGAGGCCTGAGGTATCGTCATGACTACCTAACTGATATTCCTCCATCTACTCTCAATCTTCTAGATTAATCTGTTTTTATCAGGTGAATCTGCATTCAACAACCTTCAATGGTTCCCCAATGCCTACAAGATAAAAACCAAACTCCTTGCTCTGTATTGAAGTTGCTCCCTAAAATATACGTCTCCAGCTTTTTCCCCTAGGTGGCTTATAGTATTTTCCCTCCTTGCTTTTCCTGGTGCAATTTATTTGAGTGGAACACTCTAATGCATCCCTTCCATCTATGGAAACTCTACCCACACATTCAAGCCTATACCTTTCTCTCTAATCACCTAGGGAGTTGTGGTCTCTGCTGATCTCTCTTTCTATTTAATTGAGGTATAATTGAATACCAAATTATATTCGTTTCAGGTGTACAACATCATGATTCAATATTTGTATATATTGCAGAATGATCACCACAATAAGTCTAGTTAACATGCGTCACCATACATAGTTAAAAAATTTTTGTTTCCACTGATCTCTTTTAACACCATTCCACGTAATACTTATTATAAAGAGCTTAATAGAGTACTCATTAACAAAATTCTTGTAAACAGCCATGTTTTCTACTTTTCTCTCTTTATGGTTATGTGTTCTCAGGATCATCTTTAACTCATCTTTGAAAGAGCACAGTATCTAAGCCAGTGCCTACTCAAGGTAGTTCCTTAACAAAGATTTATTAAACAACTTAAATAGTGCTATTTGCTATTCACTGGCAATTGTTTATAGATTTTTTTTCCACTGGCACAACTGGAAAAATATTTACGAGAGCTATCTGTTCATTGAATACATAGATAGATATGGCTTTGCTGCTGGCAACTAGGATTGCCCTTTGGTACCAATTCAGTATATTGGTTAAGTCATAATAGCCTTTTTCTTGGCTCTTTCTGTTATTCATATTTCATCTCACTTAGCTTTTGGCTCCTTTAGCATCAATTCTGTTCTCTTCGTATTCTTGCCTCATTCCTTACAATTGATGCCACTCTTTTCTCTCCAAGAAGGGCCTTCCTCCCTCCCAATAAGGATTTAGGAGAACTGCTCCTTTTTTTGCCACATTTACTATATCCTTAACACTCTTAACATCCCCCAATCCTTGTTCTCCCAATTTTATTCCCTCCGGGGACTCTCAACCAACTTCCATTGTCCAGAGGTGAGACTTAGTGATTTGATAAACTTGGGAGAGCCTTACCTTTCCATGTCTCTCAAAGAGGAATATACATGCTTTGTTTATGTCATAGAAATATCAGGGGAAATAAGTAAATCAACGTGTAAATCAATGTGTAAGATAATGTACAAACTCTAAATTCAGAGTTATACAAATCCAGGCTTATACAAATAATTAAAATTATGCCATTATACATATTCCTTGGTAGCATATTTTCTGCAGCACCTAACAATGCAAGTTATCTTTAGCAAGAAAAATACAAGAGATGCAATTTTTTATCTTGCAATGAAGTTCTCTGCTTAGTTTTGTCTTTCTTGTATGGCCAGGCCTAGGCTATAAAATTGGCATTAGTCAAGGCAGTAATGACAATTAGAGAAACTGAGCAAGAAAGAAAGAGTCCTTTTCCCAGCTAGATTAATGGGAGAAAGCTTAAACCTCTGAGGGAAAGATTTTGAAAGTGTACGTGAAAGTCCCTCTTACTGGGTCACCATTACTCAAAGAAAGGCCTGCTGAAAATAAGAAATTCACAGCTATCCTGCTGACATGGAGAGAAAGAAAACTTCAAAGTAAACCTTGAAGAAACGATTTTTAAAGTAGTGGAATTGAGGCTTGACCCAGTAATAGGTTTTGAAAGGGTGTTTGGTATCTCAGTGGTTAGCCGGGATGCCCAACAGACAAGGCTCCAGACCCGAATACAACAAGGCTGGAGGCACCTCCACAGTGATATTGATTGACTATGAACAAAGACAGACGAAAATAACCAGGAGAGCAGAGAAAAATGTATTTTGGGAAAAAAGGTTATTATCCTCCTTTGGGATAACTAATACTACAGCCATAGAAATTCATTTTACAACAAATATTTTTTCAGATCCTACAATGTGCCAAGCACTGGATACAAGACACGTTTCTAAGCCTCCGGGCATTTTCAGGCTAGGTTATGTGTTGTAGGGAGGTTGGTGGAAGGAGGGAAGAATCCACCACCTATATACAAAAATCAAACCTGACACTTTAGCATTGTCAGTACCCCACACCCTATCAAATTGCTCTGAAAAAAGAACTATATCACACAAAATGACTCTCATTTTGTTTCTGTCACAAAATAGCTGGGTAACTTAGAGCCATCACTTCACTTTTCTGCGTCTTAATGTCTTCTTGGCCAAATACGAGGCAGGGAGGGGGGAGCAGGGGGAGGAGGAAGACAGTAAACAGAAGTTATTTCTAAATCTTCTAATTCTATAACTTAAATTTGGTTGGGAATTGATATGCAACACAGTGTTAGGATGTGATCTCTAACGATCTCTGTGAACAGAGTCCCTGTGACTCTTTGCAAGAATCAGTTTGCACCAAATCTGTTGGTGGAGTTATTGACGACAGGTGGGGGTTTGCCGCAATGTCACTTTCCTTATCACTTACCCCGGTTTCAGGGTTCCTGGCTCTGAGATAGATGGAAGTAGCCCGGCTTCAGCCTGGGGAAAACGTGGAGGTGAGTGAAGCCTCTTTTCCTTTGTTTCCCCTGGATGGCTATTTTCCAAAGGCTGGGATTTAACTGGTTATTTTGGAGTCATCCAATCTGGAGTAACTCTAGGGCACAGAATACTTAATGGCTGCTGGGGTTTCTCGTGATCTGTGCATACAGTTGCCTTCCGGCCCTTGCAATGGTCTCCTGTCCAATCTGCTGTAGCCAGAGGATCTCCCCACCAGCACACTGGGTTAAAGTAGAGAAAAACCAAAAAACCTAGTTGGAACCACTGTCTTAAAGAGGCGACCTTGTCCATTGCAGACACTTGGGATTTCACAGTCACTCATCAACTCAAAAATGCTTAAGCACCAAGTATATAAGGCAAGTAGTGCTCCAGAGCTGAAGTGATAGACAGTAAAACAAGACAATTGGATCTTGCAATCTAAAAGGTGAGAGAGGCAGTACACACATGTTAAACAAAAAAGTAACTTCAGGGGGCAGTAAATGCTGTTATAAATCACAGCTCCACACCTGAATCTGGCTATGGCTGTGGCAACGGCTTCCATGCAAGCTTCAACCAGCTTCATACAAGCACAGCTTTCTGGTGCCTCCTCTTGGGCCTGATGCCTGCCCTAGAGCTTCTCACCTTGGAAGCCTATGGGAGCCTGCTAGGCACTTATTCATGGAATTGCCACCCTGAGCAATGGGCAATGGAAGATGAATGTGGTTCCCATTTCATCTCCATGGAGGAAAGTTCTGAGATGCATTTCATTAAGCACTTCAGAGTGTTCCACCTATTTGAAAATGCGTTCTTGTATTTGCTTTCCTTCCCTACTTCACTCTCCTGTCTCTCACTCCTGCCCCTTGAGATCCTTCCCAAATAAACTGCCTGTATGCAAGCTTCTGTCTCATGTTCTGCTTTCTGGGGATACCTAGGCTACTGTACAACACAAAATACTTGTGCTTCTGCAACTTTATCTACTGATGTACTTCTTATGGTAGTGCAGAATATACTGAGGGCAGGGTGGGGGGAGAGGGAGGTACAGCGAGGGGGCTGGAGGAAGAGATGTGAGAATTATGTTACAAGTATAAAATATTTTGAAGTCAGGTGATTTATATTAAAAATTCATGTGAATTTTGCATTCTTCACAGTATTTCCATATATTTTTTAATATAAAAGTATTAGCATTGTAACATCTCCGTAATAACTAATGTCCTACAACAGCTTATTGGCCGGCCTCACTGCTTCTAGTATTGCCATATCCAAACCCTGCTTCATAACATTCTAAAATGCAAATTTGATCAAGTCATTCCTTTGCTTTTACTTATAGCTTTAAAAGGGACAGACCATTTGATGAAGTTCTGATGAAGTTCAAACTCCTTAACATGATTTATGAGGGCTTGCATAATTTGGCCCATGCTTATGTCCCCAGCCATTTGCTATCCTCTCCCTGACATTTATCATCCAGCCATAATGAATTTCTTTGAATCCCTTAAGCTCTCCATGTTCTTTTGCCTCCAGGCATTTGCTCATTCTGTTAAATCAGTTGTAGTCCTCAACCCACTGCTCTACAATCTGCCCTTAAATCAGGTCTTCATTCCTCAACTTCCTCCTAGAAAAATGAATCCCCATCTGAGTCTGAGTTAGATGCTCATCTGTGTGCTTCTGTTACATCCTAATCTTCCCCCATCATAGTACATGTTTCACCCTCTTGTTCTTGCCTATTAGCCTGGATCTCCCATGGAACAGAAGCATAGGGCAATAGGTCACTCCCTTGGTCCCTGTTGACTAGTGCCTTGTACAGCACTGAAAACAAAGCTAATGACAGTCAAGTTAAGGTCCTCAGAGTCACTGAGTTCAAATATCATTCCTCACACCTGCTAGCTGTATGACTTTCAGCAACTCTTGCAGGCTCTTTTAGTCTTAGTTTCTTTATCTGTAAATTGTGGGAAATAATAATATCCTGATTATAGGGTGATTAAGAATAAATGAGATAATTCATGCAGTTTAGTACGACTGACCCATAGACAGCACTTAATAAATGACAGATACTATTATTCTAATAATAATAATTATTATAGTTATTAGGTATTCAATACATACATATGAAATGACTGAATTAATGCAAAATAAAACAAAAATATTTCATATTTTTTCTCACTTTTTAATGAGCAAGTTAGTTTTTAATTGTCTATCAATTTACTAAAAAACAGAGCTGAACTTAAGAAGCTAATAAAACACATAAGATTCAGCATCCTGGAAATTTTTCTTCACTGCTCCATTGTCACAAAGGCAGACACATATGTGGATATGACTGGCATTAGTTGTTTCAGCCTCGTTATAACTAGGTAATTGGGATAATAACAAAGGAGAGTGTGGTAGGCTGAGGAACTCTACCTCCCCTCTTGCCCTCCAAAGATGTCCATGTCCTAATCCCTGGAATCTGTGGCTATGTTATTTTACACCGTCAAAGGGACTTTACAGATGTGATTAAATGAGGGATCTTGAAATGGGAAGATTATCCTGTATTATCTAGGTGGGCTCACAAGGGTCCTTATAAGAAGCAGGCAGGAGGACAGAGTCAGAAAGAGAAGGCGATGTGATGATAGAAGCAGGCAGGTGGCAAAAAGATGATGTAACGTGAAGCCAAGAGCCAAAGAATGAGGACAGCGTTTAAAATCTGGAAGAGGCTAGGAACGGATCCTCCCCGAGTCTCCAGAAGGAACCGGCCTGCTGACACCTTGATTTTAGCTCCATAAAACTCCTTTTTTCAATTGAGATATAATTGACCCATAACATTATACTAGTTTCGGGTATATATAAGAATCACTTTAGACTCTAATCTCCAGAACTCTAAGAGAACAAATCTGTATTGTTTTAAGCTACTAAATTTGAGGTAATTTGTAATAGCAGCAACTGGAAGCAACCACAGATTTGAGATGTACAGAATATTGACTACAAAGTGGTTTAAGATGGTATGTATGGATTTCTGAGGATGGGGAGATTGGCAAGCATAAATTTATACTGAAGAGATACTCTCTTATGTGAAAAGTACGGAAGACACTCTGGAGACAGAATTCCATGTTTTGTTGGCTATTTAAACCAGTGACAAGTGCTAACCTTTTCTTATTCTAAACTCCAGTATACATATTGGGATCTGTAACCATGCCATTTTAACTACTGTGGCTTTGTAATATATTCTAATATATGGTAGGACTAGCCTTAACTCATTATTTTTACTTTCAAAAATTATCCAGCTACACACATTTGTGCTTCCAGGTTAATTTAGGAATATTCTTGTCATCTTAAAATAGTAGTATTTTAATTTTCTTTTGGTTTTAGTGGACTTGGGAGGATTTTTAGGAAGTATAAGCATCTTATTTTTATTGAGTCTTCTTATTCATCAATAATGTATATTTATGCATTGAACTAATTTTTCCTATAAGTACCTATTAGAATATTATCTTTTCTTCAAAATCAGTCTGCATATTTAACACTTGGTTTATTTCTAGATGTTTTGTTGTTACTCTTATGAATGGAAGCTTTTCTTCCATTGTCACTGCTATAAACTGAATGTTTGTGTCCTCCCCAAATTCACATTTGAAGTCCTACCCTGCAATGTGATGGTATCTGGAGATGGGGCCTTTGGAGGATGATTAGGTCACAAGAGTGGAGCCCTCAAGTGATTATTAAAGCTCTTATGAAAGAGACCCCAGAGAACGCTCTTGTCCCCTCCACCACGTGAAGACTCAGTGAGAAAACAGCCATCCAGCTATGAACTAGTGAACTAGGAAGTGAACTCTAACTAGACACCAGATATGCTGCCGCCCTGATCTTGGACTTCCCAGTCTCCAGAACTGTGAGAGAGAAATTTCTGTTGTTTGTAAGCCACACAGTTTACGGTATTTCACTATAGCAGCCCAAATAGACCAAGACAGTTACATTGTGTTTTTCTTAGCACTGACAGCTTTCTTTTCATCTCATTTTGTTTTCAGAGGAGCTCATGTGTGATCTCTTCCTTTTCTACCTTAGTCTACTACCTTGCATCATCTATGTTCTCTTTTATTTCCATGAGAAATGCATTTATTGTCCACAATTTTCTTTTGTTTCCTGGGATAAATATTTTGCTAGAGTAGATTCTTTCTCTTTCTCTTGTATGCTATATTCCTTTCTTTTTTGCCTTTTTATTTCTGAAGAAATTTTGCCTTCAGTGCCTTGGTCCATTTTTTAAACAAGGAGTTTATTTATTTCTGATGGGTGCAATTCTGAGCATTCTGTTTGCTCTCTGAAGTGTCTGGTTTTCCTCTTGACTTCTCCCTTAGATATCATACTCCATTGCTATCCTTCACTTAAAACAAAACTTAAGAGATGGGCTGGGCATTTTTTTTTCCCTCCAGATTTCCAGCAGCTTGGGAAGGGCAAGGTTGGGCAGAATAGCAGAACTTGGCAGCTGCAATTGGTAAAACAGACTGTTTTCCCCAGACGAGTAATTTGGTATTAAAAGCCTTGTTCTGAGATATCAGATTATGGAAGGCATGTGGAGCTCTGTTCTCACAGCTCCAACTACTGAGGGTATCGGTATGCCCCCACCATTAGTGGGATCATACCATCCCAACCAATCACAGAAGACCCTTGGCTCCTGGCTTTTACCACATATCTTTACATGACAAAGTAATAGTATTTTAAACTTTTATTAAAGATTTATTTTTTCACCTGACAACATTTTTTAAAAAATAAAATGCATTTGTGTTACTGCATATATGAAATTGAGTGAAGAACATAAAATTTTGTGCAGATGCTGTGCCATAGTTAGTTGCTCTCACTAGCAAAGTGACTTTCACACAAACTAGCATCTCAGTCTATGCCAATTTAATTTCTTGTTGCAGCAAAATTATCAAGCACTCTATGTCATGGACCTTGAGTCTTCTGCAAAGATAATCAAAGTTGTGAATGCTGAATCTTGATTGCTGAGGGTTCACTATATTCACTGTAGCTTTCCAGACTTCAAAATTGCAGAGATAGGTAAGATTTTCATGATAAGCCCTGTAATAATGCCAGTTGAGATCATTTTGTAGATAGCAGAGTTTTGAACATAAATTTTATCATTTAAGGTAAAAACCATTATACATGCAGAGATAGCTCTCATATAAATATAACTTGGCCCTCCTGAAAAACTCCTATTCATAAAATAGACCCCCTTTTCCATGTAGTTGTGAGGAAAATATCTGAAATATGGCTTAAGAGCCCAAAGACTAAATTGATATGGTGACAGACAAGATGGGGGAAGTTAGAAAATATTTAGACTATGTAATTTTTTCGTGTTGGTATTGAAGTGTTCCTGTTCACAGACCCAAGGAAACCACTCTTTCCTGATACCTCATCCACTCAGATTTGCACATAGAGCTAAAATAAGCCTGGCAGAGAGAGTGTAAAGGTCAGTGAAGGAGAAAGCCTCCAGCATTCAGCTCACTGCACAGGACCACTGCTTAACTGCTTTCCTGTGTCACTGCTAACAAGTTTTGAAATCCCACATCTAAAGGAAATAAAAGGATTCCTGAAGAAAGTTTTCCTTTGTTCCCCTTGGAAATGATACTGCACTTATTCAAGAACCCAGTGTAGTAGGTATTTGAGCAAAGTTACTACAAAGAAATAGTCAATGGAATAGGACAGGCGACATTCAGTAACATCCTCTGAGACGTTCAGTAAGAAGGCAAGTTTAAAGATGACCATTTCAGCTTCAAGGAGGCAGCCAACTAGTTTTTAAGTGCTGTAAAATATAGAAAAATGTACCCCAAATTTTGATGTCATCTTAGACTTTGTCCTGCACGTGTAATCTCTCTCACTCCTTAAACATATCCTCATTCTCCTTTATTGCGTGCTAAAATAAAAACACGTCTCATTCAACACAAATGAAATCCCCTGCAAATCTAAGAGAGACTGATGGTTATAAGCTCTTGGACATCGATTCCAAGCATCCTGTTACGCTGTAGGAAACCTCATTGCTGGAGGAAAAATTATTGCATATCAGCAGGCGCCATTTTATTTGGGTGGGAATATCCTTGACTAAGTAGATACTTGCAGTTTTCTGAAGTACCAACCTGACAGCTGCTTCTGTGACCTTCAGTTCCCTCCATGCCATCCACAGTAGTGCTATTTTTTTGACTCCCAACGTATTCCATGGTTGTGCTCACCATTGACAGATCTGTATGGATATATGTCTTCCTTCACTTCAGAATGAAAAGATGAATCTTGAAGGAAAACCCTCTTGAGTTGACATTTAAACAAGTAATTTGGTTTGGGGAGAAAAAATAATTTTAATTTATCGTCATTTTGAATCTGTATCATCCTAATGAAATTGACAGCAAGGCAAGATAAAGCTCTTCAGAGGTTATGTGTAAGAATGTCCTTGCTTTAAAGGATGACGTGTACTGTATTAAGATGGTTTCATACATATGTATACATGTATCTGAGTATATATGTGTATATATGCACATGATTATATTTGTACACCTATAGAATGCATACATATGAAGAAAAAATAGGAAATACTAACAATTGTTAAGCCTAGGTATGGATATGCAGGAGTTACTTGTATATTTATTTCAATTTTTGAATGCTTAACATTTTTGTATGATTAAAAAATTTCAAATACTGATATCCATATTAAAATTTCAAGGCACAAACAATTTGCATTAAGATTTTTTCCCCTTTATGTAAGGCCGTGAACTGTAGAATGAAAGATACATATTAAAATCAGGAAAGCAACCAGCCAAACCAGTTTGCTTTTTGAAAGAGGCTGCAGCATGGCACGGCGGGACTCAGGATCTTGAAACAGCAGTCAAGTACACACCCTTCCTTTCTTGCCTCCTCGCTTCCTGATTCCGTCTGCTGCCTGCTTCTCTGCAGTCACAGCCAATAACATGCTTGGGATAGAATCGGAACTTTTCTCAACTGGAGTCTCCCATATGTTCATTACAGAAAATGTGTTTGCATTTTCACTGCAACACACCGCATATACCGACGCTGCCTGACTGCGAATTCATAGCTGGGAGAGAAGCGGCACTGGCAGATGAAGTGAAAGAAAGTTGGTGAGAAGTAGAATTCCAGCCCAAGAGAGTCGCAGAGTTTCACAGGACTTTCTGCTTGGCATAGTTCTTATTACAGAATGCCTTGCCGTTGTTTACCCGCCCCAGGGCCCCTTTCCGTTTAGACATGGCTATAATTTCATCAGTTATAGCAACACATGAACTTTCTCAGCGTGAGACCCTAAGTGAGACAAATGCGTCTAACTTCTTATTGGTTGAAGTCTGTCTTTAAAGTGATTTTCTTTTTTCCTAGCCACTGATAGTATTGATTCTTATTTCATGGAGGCCTTTAGATTCACTGTCACTAGCATATTCCACTTTGTAGAAGGGATAAATGTTATGTTACGTAGATGGATATTATGTAGATGTATACATGGATGGATGGTTGGATGGATGGATGGATAGCTGAGTGGATGGAGAGAGAGAGATTGAGAGAGAGAGGTAATCATATTTTTGTCTTGCTCTTGGCTGATCCTAGAGCCTACTATTAGAGAACACATGGAAAAAGTCTAATATGCAAAGAAATGAGAAAACTTTATTTACTGAATCCACATTTCTGTGCTGCTTCCAATAGATAGCTGTTTGGAGCTTTGCAGCACCTGTCTTCATAAAGTCCATGACCTTCCTAAGGTTTCTAACTCCTGTTAGTCAGACCAATGTTGCCATATTAGGACCAAATTTATTTTGTCATGGATTAATTGAAATTTTCAGTTGCCCACTATATTAGTTTGCTAGAGCTGCCATAACCTAGTACCACAAACTGGGTGGCTTAAAACAACAGAAATATATTCTCTCATGGTTCCAGACTAGAAATCTAAAATCAAAGTTTCAGCAGGGCCACGTTCCTTATGAATATTCTAAGAAAGACTCTTTCCTTGCCTCTTAGCCTCTGGTGGTTGATGGCAACCCTTGGTGTTCCTTGGCTTGTAAATGCATCATTCCAGTTTCTGCCTCTGTCTGCACATGGCCATCTTCCCTCTGTGCATATTTCTGTATCTTCACATGGCCTTCTTATAAGGACACCAGTTGTTGGATTTAAGGCCCACCCTAATTCATTATGACTTCCTCTTAATTTATTACAGTTGCAAAGACCCTATTTCCAAATAAGGTCACATTTTGAGGTTCCCAGTTGCAATGAACTCTGGAGAAACACTATTCAACTCCCTCCATCCACCAAGAGATAAATATATTAAAGGGATCAGTCTTTGGCCTCAGGTTCTCTGAGTCATCTCCCAGTCACCATTCTCTACCTGTGTGACTTTAGAGAATTTACTTAGCCTTTCCTGGGCCTTGGTAAACTGAGGATAATAGTATCTATTTCTGTGTAAATTGCTTAAAATAATGCTTGGCACAAAGCAAGAAGTCAATAAATATTAGTTCTCCTTTGTAAGCATCTTCTTGTTTGTCCTGTGGTTATTGGTGAACAAATGTGTATGCTCCACTAGGCAGGGAACTATTGGAAGCCAGGGTCTGTGCTTTATCTATCTTAGCATGCCATATGCCATCAAGTACATGCTTGTTATGTGGCTGTGCTCAGTACATTTTTGCAGATTTGATAGAAAAAGGAACACTTTTCAGATTCTGTCTGAATTCTTAACTAATACGACAAGTTTTCTCTTGTTCTCTAATGGAGTTCTGGTAGAAAACTTTTCCATCTGCAGAGATCACATGTGAGATACACAAGGCAAACATTTTGTGCATTTTCTTTTTTGATGTGTACATGAAAGAATGCTTTTAAGATAATTGTAATATCAGTAAGTTTTCATTTATTAGATACTTAATATGTGCTAGGCACAGATAGTACGTTATTTCAATTTCTCATCCTCACAAGAACCATGTAGTGTGTTTGCTATTATTCCAGATTTACCGAAGACAAAATGAAGCTCAGAGAAGCTAGGCCAGCTATGATGCAGAAGGCCACAGCTATAACAAGGGACAAGGCTGAGATCTGAGCCACCTTAAGCTGGCTCCAAAGTCCTTAATCTCCTCCCTCTATTGTGTTGTCATCTTTCTTTTTTATTATAACATTACAAAAAACTTGAGAAGTAAGGGGAGGGAATTATCTACTATAATTCCAACACCTCATCACAATTTCTATATACATTTTGCGTATTATCTTCTAGTCTTCTCCATTAGTCTATTTTCTATCATTGATATCGTGGTACACCACGATTTTGTGACTTGCTTTTTTCAGCATCTCAAGTGCTTTTTCACTATGTATTTGCCATATACCATGCATCAATTATCACCATTTTTCTTTTTCTTTGAGTGGTAAATAAAATATGTGGTCAATCAAATAAAAATCTTGGTATGTTATTCATACTCGCTATGTCTTGACCTAATTTGGAAGATTTTGGCGGGGGGGGAAGAAGGAGAATTCAGAGGGAAATTCAGGGAAATCACAAATAAGAAAATAGCCATAGATGGAGACAAGGTAATTTTTATTCTGAACTCTGAAGGGATAGTTTCCTATCATTGTCTGAATAATATTTTCACCTGTTAAACACTTCTGGGTTTCATGCTCTACAGAAAAGCCAAAACAGAACAAACTATCACATAGCACACATACACACACACACACACACACACACACACAGACATTAAGATCGAGAGGGAAAGAAAGAGGGGCCAGCCCAGCGGCATAGTGGTTGAGTTCACACGCTCTGCTTTGGGGGCCAAGGGTTTGTGGGTTTGGATCCTGGATGCAGACCTACACATTGCTTTATCAAGCCATGCTGTGGCAGTGTCCTACATACAAAATAGAGGAAGATGGGCACAGATGTTAGCTCAGGGCCAATCTTCCTCACGAAAAAAAAGAGAGAAAGAAAAAGAATAAAGATTCCCAACAAAATTTAAAAGAAAAAGGTAGAAACTACTGAATCTGTTGGGTTAGCTCTATTCTAAAATTAAACAGGAACATAAATTATTAGATGCCCAAAAGGAAGAGAAAATCTTAACCTGTGTGGCAGGTAACTTACTGAATTATTTTTGACTGATATTCACTATTATGAAAAAGAAAATCAGGGGGCTGGCCCTGTGGCACAGTGGGTAAGTTCGGCGCACTCTGCTTCAGTGGCCCAGGTTCCTGGTTCGGATCCCAGGCGCAGACCTACACCACTCGTCAGCCATGCTGTGGCAGTGACCCACATAGAAAATAGAGGAAGACTGGCACAGATGTTACCTCAGGGACCATCTTCCTCAATCAAAAAGAGGAGAATTGGCAACAGATGTTAGCTTAGGGCAAATCTTCCATAGCAAAAAAAAAAAAAATCAGGAAGACTGAGTGTTCTCTGTATTTTTCCTTTTTTCATGTCAAGATCTTGATTAGACTTTTGATTTAGGGGCAGTTGGAAAATCAGAAGATATTTGAGACAGACCCTTTTCTAGGCTTGGTAAAAGCCTAAATCTATGGAAGACATTGTGCCAGGAGACCCAGAGAAGAAGAGAGAGAGGCAGAGCTCTGTGGGGTGCGTGGAGGGGAGAGCGGTGCTGAAAGCCAGAGGATGTGGAGAGAGGGGAAGGGAAGAAGAGAGAGAGGGAAGGAAGTGGGATGGAGGAGGAAGGAAAGGAGAAGATGCTGCCTTTGTGGTTCTCTCCTTTCTTTTGAGTGGCTCCAGTTACTGAAGAGCAAAAAATGTTCTTTTGAAAACTACATATGTAATTTTAATTTTAATTTTCTAGTAGCCACAGTAAAAAAAAGGAAGAGGAAACAGGTGAAATTAATTTTAATAAGATATTTTACTGAACCTTATATATTAAAAATATTATCATTGCAGCATGTAATCAATATACAAATTATTAATTAGATATTTGATATTATTTTTGTCATCCTAAGTCTTCAATATCAAGTAATGTAAGTTTAAGTGTAAATGTAAGTGTAACCTACACATCATTTCAGTTCAGACTAGCCACCCTTTAATAATCATCTGTGGCTAGTGGTTATTTTATTGCCACACAGCTCTTTGTAATAGATATTTGAATTTTTAACTCTTGAAGTTACCCTAAATATTCTTTTTTTTTTTTTCTACTGAGGAAGATTAGCCCTGAGCTAACATCTTTGCCAATCTTTCTCTATTTTGTGTATGGAACACCACCACAACATGGCTGATGAGCAGTGTAGGTCCACGCCTGGGATCCAGACCTCAGAACCCGGGCTGCCAAAGCAGAGCTCGCCGATCTTAACCACTATGTCATGGGGCTGCCCCCCACAAAGATTATTCTTAATCTAATTATCACACTTTAAAAGTGAAGTAAAAAATACTTAGAGAAGTTCAGCAAGGAAGATGAAGCAAGATAACCTAAATCTGAGAGTCTGGGGCTGTTACTACACAAGTGGCTCCAACCCCGCAGTATGCCATATTTGCTTCTCTTTTGTTAAATGCTGCTAGATGCCTACCAAATATCCATTCTCTTTTTTTTTAATAACTAAATATAATATTGAGAGAAAGAGGCATTAATATGATCAGCATAAACCTACATTTCTCAGCTTCCCTCGTGTGTAGGGCTGTTCATGAGGCAGTTCTGGCCAATGAGTTAAAAGCAGAAATATGAAGGCAATTTCAGGGTAAGATTCACTTTTCTGAAGTAATGGCTCGTCTCGTGTTCTTTATTGTTTTCTTTTTCTAGAATGCAGATATGAGACTAGAGGACAGGCTGCCATCCCATGACACTGCGATGACCAGGGGAATGAAAGCCACACTCTACAGATGATGGACGAGAAAGATGGAAAGAGTGTTGATGACGCGGAGCTGGTGTGCCAGCCAGAAACTGTAAACTATCCAACTTCATATTATGGAAGTATAAGCCCTTGTATGGAAGTTACATGCAGCAAAGTGTAATTCTTGACTGATATTTTCATTTCAAACATCATTAAATTATTTCATGATCAATAGACTTTTAAAGTAAAAATTTCAACTAAATACTGATAATTCTCAGCAGGCTAATGTTTATTAGTAAATATACCAAATATAGGAACAAAAAAAAATAAGAAAAAGAGAAAGATGTATTATTTTCCCCTTATAATGTACATAGGTCCTGAAAAGCATTTTTTTAACCCTCTACATTGCTATACAGTTTACCAGAACGAAATATGTTTATATCATAGTCATGGTACAACACCATGTTCACATACGTTAACGACTGTTAAAATGGAGAAAGAGCTGTCTTCCGGGCTGGTGATGTACTAGGAGTTACGAGGTCTTAGTTCTTTTCATGCTTCTGTCACAAACAAGTTGTCTTTGGGCAATTCAGGTGTAACTCAATTTTCTCATCTGTAAAGCAAAAGATCAAGGTAGTGGAGTTCTGAATTCCCGGGCAGCTTTAGCATCCCGCACATCTATAGCAGCATTTCTTCCAGGAGACAGGATTCACAGCCTGATTCCCTCCCATGTTTGGCCTCTGGGGCTGTGCTAGTTTAAATTGTTAGATTAAATTTTTGGCAGCGGTAACTCTTAACCATCCACCATTTGCAACTCTGACAGTATTCCTTCTGCTATGGAACCTACCCTTTTAGAAGACTCAACTTATTCAGTATTGCACGAAGCACCTTCACAAAATTTCAAGTGAAGAGGATTTCAAGGAAGTCAGATTTAGTACCTATTTTCTCTTTCAGAGATGCTGAGAAATTATTTTTGGTGAGCTAAGAAAACAGAGACTATTCATACAATTGAACGTAATCTGCATGTGTGTGTTTTAAAATATTAGAATCCGTTCCTTCATTCTATTTACTAGTAGGCATTATTGAAAATTCTACCTCTTTTCATTTGCTCTGAAAAAAAAAACCCCAAAGAGTCTTTTTCCAATTTTAAAACTCTTGGCTAAATACCGGTGCTATTTTCAACTTAGAGTAACTGGCAACTTCACATTTTGTAAAGTTCAAGAAGAGCAGAAACTCAGCTTCTGAATACGCCACTCTGTCAGCCAGTTAGAATGAACAGGAAGCAGACAATGAAAGGCAAATTTCTGGAAGCCAAACCCTCCTTTCCTGTGAAGAGCAGACTCAACGAAGACTGGTTTTCAAATCTCATCCTTCAGATGGTCATGTAGATGGGTGGATGGGGCCCACTTCTATTCTTTCGTCTTCCATCCAGGTCATTTATTAGACCTCCAACTAAACCTTCTATTATACTTAAAATCATTTGTAATACTATTGCTATCAAAAAACATGTATTCTACCTCACAATATGCCTGCAAACCGTGATTCCAAGGAGGCAGTGTTGCCTAATGGTTAAGAGTGGAGGGATAGTAGAACACCAGATCTGCCACAATGAAAAAGTCACTCACTCTTTACTAACCCTTAGTTTCCTGTTTTCCACCGTAAAATGGGGATAATTAGAGTCTCCACCTCATATAGGAGGATTGTGATGACCATGTTAGATAATAATGTGTGAAACATTCAGTTGCTCTTGGTCATGGTCAGTATTCAATAACTGATAACTGTATGTCAGTATTATTACCTTCATCATTATTGTTTGAAGTAGTCATAATATTAATAGCACTAACATTTCTTAACATAATTTTCCTTGGTGATAGCATTAAATACTCCCTCTCTGCTGTTACATAAACTAAGTAGATTTCTAGAGCCATCCCAATATATTTAATTTTAATGGTTTTTATTTATTGATTGATTTATTGATTTCTTGAAATAGTCTATGCAGGATTCTTGAGAGTAAAGATAAGACTGTATTCATCATTGTATGTACAATGTCCAGTGCAGTGCCTAATGCATAAATGTTCATGGAACATATCACTTTTGGATGACAAACAACAGAAATGCTTTCTGGTGGCAGCTACCTGCATTTTTACTCTATATCATAAAAAAGCTATCTATTGATACTAAAATAACAAAATGTTAAATGGGACTCTTTCATTGTCTTATAACTGATGCAAAATCTCTAAACTGAGAACAAAAGATATCAAGTACCTCCTCATTCTTAAGAGAGCAACGATCCTAAAAACATCCTTGCAATTCTTATTAAAAGCAGCAAACCTGGTGCTGTGACCATTACTGCCCATCCTCTCCAAGCATCTGTAAGAGACACATACAGAGAATCCAAGGGAATGTTAAAGGCTTGAGTCAGAAAACTAGGACACGTGTACTTCCACGAGGAGGAGGGTCCACCCCTCCTAATAAGCCAAGGGAGAGGTCTGCAAGAGAATTACTTGCAGAGATTGATGTTTTCAAGAAGGTGAAGTTGGCTTCTCATTCCCTGATATGTGTCTGCTTAAACAGTGGACTTTCTGTGCCTTCCTCTGCCCTGGAAGAGAGAGAGAGAAAAAAATTAGTGATAAATTGCAAGGAAAAGTGAGAGAGGTGAGGAGCAGACTCCACTATCACCTTCTGACAAGATAAGGTGTAGGAGTTTCCCATGGGCCAAAGAGACCCCTAGAAAGTGGCCCACCCTGAGCCATCTGCTGATGCCTCACTCAGGACGGCTCCAACAGTAAAAATTGAGAGTGGGGAGTTTCTCAGTGACCTGGAGCTGAAGAGGGTGTCTGAGGAGGTCAGCTGGAGAACATATTCACAACAGGGTCCTGCGAAGGAAGTGATCAGTCTGAGGACCGCGCACAACTGCCCCAGTCAGAGAAAGCAGCGCTGGGATGCTGCCCCGAGGAGGGCACCAGGCAGAGAAAGACTTTGGCTCTTTGCTTGAATCTTCCCTATCCAACTCCTAATTCAGAGGGGCGAGCAGAAAGAAAGGAAGAGGCAGAGCAGCCGAAGGGCATGGAAGGGAAAAGTCTCGAAGTGGCTATAAGATGGAAGTTTTAAGACCGGACTGGAGTTTTTTCATACTTCAGTATAAAAAGATCAAGATAAGACTTAAACCAAGGGTAACTGGTTCCTTATGGAACATGCTCGGATGTTATCAAGGGATGTGAAAAGAAAGTTTGAAAGAGCAAGAGTGAGGGCAGAGATGGAAGAAAAAATAAATCTCTTTCCCATGTGCCCCTATGTAGAAAAGGCTGTTCATTGCATCCATTACACTCACAACCCTGTGGAGTAGCTGGGTGGGTAGGCAGGTCGGTCAAGGTTCGCTGTTAAATGTGTCCCCTATTGTTACAAAGTAAATGAGCAGAAGTGGGGATTCTGAAGCAGAACTTCTGACCGTGCCAAGTTCTCTTTCCGCTACAGGGCACTGCCTCCTGTAATAAGCGCTTCCGCTTATATTGCACCTTGAAATTAACAAGCACTTGGGTGAACCACTTCCTTGCCAAGAATGTTTAGTCTGAACAAAATTCCGTTGAACAAGGTGTCAAAACAACCATTAAAGATGTTTCTAAGAGCATTATCTTAGCACTGCAGGGAGTTGACGTGATGTAGAGAAAATACAGGATTGGGAATCCGGAGGAGGCCTGCATTCGGGTCACAGCTCAAGGAGGAGCATTGCAGAAGGGGCATGGCGTTTGTAGTCAGATTGAGATCCAAATTCTGGCTCTGTTATTTAGCGCTGTTGTTAACCTCTTTAATGCTCTGTTTCTTCATGCATAAAATGGGAAAATGGCACCTATTTATAGAGCTGCTAAGAGGAATAATGAGATAATATAAAGGCATAGGAAAGTGACTGGATCTGAACCCAGTAAAGGTCCAATAAAGCATGAATGTTATCAAATCTTCATCAGTACATTTTCTGCTCTGCTGAGCTAAGAGAACTCTTGTGATCATGAAATACAACAATATAAATGAGAAAAAACTTTTTAAAGTGAAAGTTATTTTAAAATATTTATTTTTCTTGTTCTTTCCCTGGGAGATGTCTCTCTTCGAACTCCAGGAACACAGGGTGAAGATGAAATGGGGAAATTCCTTCTCCTCTTCTTAGAAAACAAATTCTAATCTCTCAGAACCAATTTGCTCTGTATTTCCTAGGCTACAGTTACTTTTATTAGTATTTTTATATATACCATATCTTCTCAATTATAAAAGACACGCATATTCATTGTAGAAAATGTGGGAAATATTACAAAGTATTTCCTTTAAGTTTTTTCTAGATAAGAATATTTTTAAGAATCGGGCTTATATGCATATACAGTTTTGCATCCTGCTTTTTTAAAGTTAACCTTATGCAATAGGACTTTTTTATTAGGATCCTTTGAAGCTTGGTTGAATAGCTGAGCCAGTAAACAATAAAAAGCAGAATTGTAATTCATTAACAAGAAATAGAGAATGTAAAGAGAGTCCTTTAAAGGTGTTTATTATTGCGAATAACAAATACTCACAGAAGAAAATGCAAAATGTATGGGTACAATTTATAGAAATATAGGAAACCAAACACCCTGTGTAACTATCTCACAGATTTAGGAATAAAATATCTTTAGCTCTTTAGAAGCCCACTTGGGTATTTGCTCCCAGCTGTATCCTTCTTCCTTACAATCCCCCGAGACGTAACCTCTTTCCTCAAGAGTGAGATGCAAAATGTTTAATAACTGTGTGGCATGTCATTTATCACAGCCAAGGGCGTTTTCTCCCCATCCAGGGTCTCAGAGGCCAGAGGCACCAGGGTGTGGGAGCCGTCTCCCTGCCACTTTTCCTGTATTTTGATTTTGCTTATAGGGTTCTTTGCTATGTCATTTATTTAAACTTCATATTTAATTGAATTTAGCTATCTTTTCTCTTATTGCCTGTTTTTTTAGGGATAGCTAGAAAGTCTTTCTCCACAGCTAGGTTATAAAGGAATCTATTGATGTTTTCTTGTAGTACTCACATGATTTCATTCTCTACATTTAGATCTCTGATTGGTTGGCAGTGCTTTCTGGTATATGATGTGAGGTATGGATCTAGTTTTCTTTTTTCTCAATAATTTCAGATGACACTTTTATTATAAATTAAATAGATTGGGTCCATTTCTATGTCTTTTTTTATGTTCATTATCGTGTTTGTCTATTTGTGTGCAAACACCACACTGTTTTAATTATAGGGACTTGATGCCATGTTTTAATGTCTGGTAGAGCTAATCTCCCTTATTGTTCTTCTTTTTGAGGGCTATTCTAAGTGATTTTTCAGGTTTATTTTCCATGTAAACTTTATAATCAAGTTGTCTAACTACAAAACAAAACCAAACAAAGCAAAGCAATACATGTTTGTGTTTTATTGGGATTCCATTAAAATTATATATTAACTTGGGGAAAACTAACATCTTTATAATGGTGCAACGCCCACTAAGAACAAGATAAATCTTTGTATTTATTCAAAGCTAGTTTTGTGTCTTTCAAAGATATTTTGAAGTTTATCTCTTATAGATTTTTGTCTGTTTCATGTTAACTTTATTACTAAGAATTTTGTCACTATTATGCCATAGGGTTTTTCTTCTATTATATCTTCTAAATGGTTATAACGTATACATAGTAAGGTTATTGATTTTTTGTTAATTTTACAGTATGCTACTTAGTGATTTGTTTATTGTTTCTGTTAATTTTGTCATTTATTCTCATGGATTTTCCAGGTGTACTGTCATCCCATGTACTAATAGAGATAGTTTTACTTCTTTTCCAATTCTCACACCTCTAATTTTTTATACAGTAGTAAAGATAATCAGTATCCTTGCCTTTTTGTTGACTTTAGGAAACCATTTCTAGTGTTTCCCCATTAAATTAGATGCTGGCTTTAGAATTGATAAAGCTAGCTCACACACACACAAATCTGCATACCAATCTTAGATATATATGTATGCAAAATTTTTAAATAAAATATTAACAAATGGAATCGAACAACACATTGAACATGTGTATTTTTCTAGAAATGCAGAGATGGTTCAAATACAGAAAATCCTATGACATATTTACCATATTCATAGCGCAAAGAAAAAGCTCATGTGATTAGTTCTCTACATGCTGATCATAAGTTCAACAAAATTCAACCATAATTCTCAATAAAAAAACTTAATAAAAATAGGAATTTATGAATACTATCATAACATGATTAATCTGTCCATATCTATAATTATATTCACAGATAGATATAGATAGATAGAGAAATAGAATTCAGCTCTAAATGCGGAAATACCAGTTTTCAAGGCAGAAAGACCATGGACATTTCCTTGAAGTCAAGGATTATTGTTTAACATTGTGTTAGAAGTATAGCCAATGCAATCAGATGGGGGTTATGATGTTATTTAAGCCTGAACAACTTGAATTTATGGAAACGTGCAATTATGACTGGTTTGCCTGTGGGTTGGTTATAGCTTGGATGATACCCATGTGAGTAGTAGTAGAATGGGGATGGATTTTTTGTGAAACAAAGGGACGTTTTTACCTTCCAGAGATTTGAGGAATAGCTTATCCTGGGATCTGAATCACCCAGGGAGCTTATACATGTCTGCTATAGAGTGAATGTTTGTGTCTGACCAAAATTCATGTTGAAACCTAATTCCTAATGTGATGGTATTAAGAGGTGAGCCTTTGGAAGGTGATTAGGTCATGAGGCAGAGCCGTATGAATGGGATTAGTGCCTTTATACAAGAGATCCTAGAGAGCTCCCTTGCCCTTTCTGCCATGTGAAGACACAGCATAAAGACAACTATCTACGAACCAGGAAGCAGCCTCTCACAACATGCCAAATCTACTGGCACCTTCATCTTGGTCTTCTCAGTTTCCAGAATTGTGAAAAATAAATTTCTGTTTTTATAAGCCACCCAGTCTATAGTTTTGTTATAGCAACTCGAATGGCCTAAGATAGAAATTGGTACTGACAAGTGGGATGTTGCTATAACAAATATCTAAAAAATGTGGAAGTGACTTTGGAACTAGGGTAATGGGTAGAGTCTGGAAGAGTTTCGAGGTGAGTGCTAGAAAGGTCCTACATTGCTACGAACAGGACTTTAAAGACAATGAGCTATAAAGCATCAACTTATTAGAAAATGCCTAGGTAATCCTGAACAGAAATATGGATCATAAGGCTATTCTGATGAGGTCTCAGACAGAAATGAGGAACATGATTGGAAACTAGAGGAAAAGTGATCCTAGATATAAAGTGGAAAACCATTTGGCTGAACTGTGTTCATGTTCTAGTGTTTTAAAAAGGGTAGAACTTGCGAGTGATGAAATTGGATATTTAGCTTAAGCTATTTCTAAGCAAAGTGTTAAAGGTGTGGCTTGGCTCCTCCCGACTGCTTATAGTAAAATACAAGCAGAGAGAAATGACTTAAAGATGGAATTGTTAAGCAAAAAGCAAGCAGAACTTAAATATTTGAAAAATTCTCGGCCTATCCATATTGTAAAAAATGAAAAAGCATGGCAGGAAGAGAAGACTAAGGGTGTGGCCAAGTGACCATCTGATAAGGAGATTAGTGTGATCAGCTGTCTCAACAGAAGCCAGGAACTATTCTCCAAGACAATGGAGGAATGACCCCAAAGACAATTCAGAGATCACCAGGGCTATCTCCTTGGTTTCAAAAGTGGGGCACCGTGGCCTCGTTTTCAACAGACCAGATAGCCTCCATCCAAAGCCAGGGGGGCAGGGCCTCCCAGAGCCTTGAGGGGCCCAACCTCTGCCGGGCAAAGCTGTGGAGGCAGAACCACCACCCCAGTCGGTCCAAAATGTGGGACCTGCACCACCATGGGTCTGAGCCAAAAAGGATTATTCTTGAGCCTTAAGATCTCATGGAGTTTGCCTTCTAGTTTGGACTTACTTGGGATCAATTACTCCTTTCTTCTTTCCTATTTCTCCCTTTTGGAATGGAAATGTCTATCCTATGCCTATCTCACCACTGTATTTTGGAAGCTCATAACTTACATGATAGTTTCACAGGTTCACAGCTGGAGAACAATTTGCCTCTGCATGAATCATACCTTGAATCTCATCCATACCTAATTTAGATATTTAGTTGAGACTTTGGATTTTAGACTTTAGAGTTGATACTGGAACGAGTTAAGACTTTTGGGGTTGTTGGGATGTAATGAATGTATTTTGCATGTGAGAAGGACAGGAATTTGAGGGACCAGAGGTGGAATGCTATAGAGTGAATGTTTGTGTCTCCTCAAAATTCATAAGTTGAAATCTAATCCCTAATGTGATGGTATTAGGAGATAGAGCCTTTGGGAGGATTAGGTCATGAATGTGGAGCCCTCATGAATGGCATTAATGCCCCTGTAAAGGAGACCCTAGAGAGCTCTCTCACCTCTACTGAATTGTAAGCACATAGCAAAAGGCAGCTGTTCATGAACCAGGAAGCTGGTCCTCACAAGACACCAAATCTGCCACCACCTTGATCTTGAACTTCTTAGCCTCCAGAACTGTGAGAAACAACTTGCTGTTTTTATAAGCCACCCAGTTTATGCTATTGTTATAGCAGCCCCTAACAGACTGAGATAACGTCTATGTATCATATATCTCTTTTATCTGGAAGTGTAGATTTCCAGACCTGATCACTGAATAAGTAGGTCTAGGACGCTACTTTGGAAGCTCTGTTCTTGCTATGAGTATTTCAATGGACAGACACAGTTTTAAATAACATTATTTTACAAAGCTTTACTTATTTGATTGATTGTTTATTTCCCACCTTGTTTCAGAATGGATTTAAGGTGGCTTACTAGAACACATAAAACATAGCAAGATCGATTCAAAGTAAATTTAAAAAGAGAGAGAGAAAAAATTAAAACTAGGAAAGTGAAATGTTGGCATAGATGAAGCTAATACAAAAAAGTCCATGCCAGTGAACTAGAAGCACCAGGGCTCTTTGCAAAGGTTGAGACACAAAGCCAATCCTGGGGTGTTGTGTGGAGTAAATTACATTGCACTCTCTCTCTCTCTACAACTTGTAGTATTTGCATGTGCGTAAAATGGTTGAAAACAAAAACCAAGAGCTGCCATAAGGAAAGAGGTGGCATAAAAAGTTTATCACAGCCTGAGAAGTGCATGTGCAAAAGACTGGTATAAATCCCCAAACCTTGGTTATTAGACAGGGGTCTGGAGCCTGGATCGTGTGCATAGCACCTTAGATTTTTATGGAGTTAATGTTTTAGCGTGGGTCAGCAGGGTCAACTATTTTATCTCCAGGGTCTGTATCTATGAAGCTTTATTTATTATCTATGCCTTATGGATACTAGACAGAATTTAAGGAAGGTTAAATGACAACAAACACACAGACACATGTATGTATATATACACTTACAACACAATTCACATACAGATGGAAAAAGCAATCAGAAATCATTAAGATAGGGAAAGACAGACACATCTACTCGATACTTCTTATACAGTTTTGACTGCAATTGATTATTATATTTAGGTTTTCATTGACTAGCCACTAAAGCAAAAAAGGAAACATGATAGAGATTGTTCTTCTCTGATAAAAAGAATCTTGAATCTCTTTAGGAAAGAGATTCTTTTCCTGCTATTAAATTCTAAGAGAAATTTATCGAATGGGGTGATCCTTGAACAGTATTGAGTCATAATTCTACAGCCTTTACCACCCTCCAACATTAGGAGATTGGTTTTTATCTCACTGGTTTCTAGTTAGGGCTTTAGTTAGTTTCTTACATGTGTTTCTCCTTATTTAGATAAGAGCTCTGTGAGAATCAGAATATGTCTGTTCATCTTCCTGATGTTTCACTTTTCTTGATATAGTGGCATTAATAAATGCTTGTCAAATGAAGGAATGAATAACGAATGAATAAATGAACAAACAATGCTTTTCATATCGAACCAATTGCATTTCTCAGCTGTTACCCAAAGATCTGGGCTTGGGATCGTTATTTAACAGCTCATTGATTTAACAAGCATTTATTGAGCACCTACTATATGGCAGGCACTATTTTTAGTATTGGGATATGGACAGTAAACAAAAGAAGTTTAAAAAATCCCTTCATCATAGTGCTTATATTCTAAGATGGGTTGGGTAATAAATAAATGATTAAAAAATATAACATGTTAGATGGCAAGAAGTGCTTTGGGGGAAAAAAACTGACAATGCAAAAAAGAAGGATAAGGAGTCCTGGGCTCTGTGAGAGAGAGAGAGAGAGAGAGAGAGAGAGAGAGAGAGTGTGTGTGTGTGTGTGTGTGTGTGTATGTGTGTGTGTGTGTGTTTGGAGACAGAGAGGGAGAGAGAGGTGTGGAATAGAATCCAGGACAAAAGGCATTACTTGGGCATCCTGGCTTCTTAGAGAGACTGATCTACATAGGAATAAAAACATAATGAGTTAGCTCTAATTGTTCCAAGGCAGGTAATAGTATTGATGGAAACAAATTTAACTTGTGTCCAGAAACACAGAGAACTACAGGTATTTCTCTACTTCGTTGCACAGAGATATTTGGGGTACATTCGAGTCATACCAAGCTGGTTAAGTGCACGCATTTTGGGGGAATGGGCTACGAAGAGTGGCTGGGGTGAAGGCTAAGAGGAGGAAGAAATTCTTGGGCATGTTAGGAAACCCTGCAGCACTGCAACAGTCATGTTTTTCAGGAAAGGACTTGAGAATTAATTTCCAATTGGAAGTCTAAGTGTAATTTAGGCAGGCAAAAAGTAATTTCCTGGGTTGGATTTGGGCCAGGGCATTGGAATTAACACCTCATCTCTTACAAAAATTGCCAGGGGATCTTTAATAATCACAAGCAAGGCTGCTCAGATTTACAACTCCCCATGTAGGCTGATATCTTAAGAAGGCATCTTCACTTAGCGCTCTGAACAAAGTCCAGGTGATGAACAACACCTAAATGCCGCTTACTGGTTTACATGCACTGTGTTCCCAACAGCCCCTGCGTTCTTCTAGAGAGCTCCTGTGCCTAAGGATGACCAAGACTTTGCTCTGTCAACTAGTACAAGATCAGGTCAATTGATATTAAAGGATCTCTGCAGCCAAGAAAAATGAAAAATAAAAAAATAAAAATAAAATAGGTCAAGAGATTCTTGCTTTGGTGACTCATGTTTAAGCAGGTAAATATGTCAGTATGAATATTACAGAAATCATACAGGTGGTGAACACTGAATTACGCATCCCAAACCGAGGTTCGTCTCTCCAGCTATGACACCATGTAAACTCCAGCAAGTCACCTCACCTCTTGGAGCCTGAGCTTCCTTGTCCATATACACCCAGGATGAAATCCAAGCAAGTTCCTTGTCCTAAAAAACACCACCTGATTTATCACCTGATAGTCTCTCTAACTTTAAAATCTGTTCCTATTCCTCTCTTCCTGTGATCCCAGCCACATTGGCCTTCTTTCTGTTCTGCAAATCCGCCACGCTTGTCCGGAATCAAGCACTTGCTTTTCTTGCCATGTGAAGCTCTGCTCCCCGACAGCTTTGCATGGCTGGCTACATCCCATCATTCAAACATTACCTTCTCAGAGGCTCTACCTCATCACCCAATCTAATGTTGCTCCTCGCTCCATTAATTTTTTCTCTTATAGCATCTCATTTTATTAACTTCACTTTCCAAAATTATCTTTTTATGTAATTGTTTACCTGTTTAATGTCCATCCACAGCCCTCCTCCCATAGAATCAGAGTTCCCATTAGGAAAAGAGTCTTGTGTATCTTTTCCACCAGTTTATTCCCAGGATTTAGACAGTAATTAGTGGAGAGCAGATCCTTAGCAAATACGGATGAATAGAGGAGACTGGACTCAATGATGTCTTGGGCCAGCCCCACTCCCACAGTCTGGGGCCCACACATCTCTAGCTAGGATAATTCTCAGCTCCAGGCAATACCATAGAAGCTGTTTTTAGTGTCTTTCCCCACCTCTCTCCTCCCCCTACCTATTCTAGATATAACCTCTTTCTCCCAGAGACACTATTCTCAGTTACAATCACATAGAGAGGAAGATTATGGGGTAAGGGTAATATGAGATGGAATGAATTAAAACACCCAAAACAGTGCCTAGCTTGTGGTAAGCACTCAGTGTTTTCCTTATTTCTCCCTACTTAGCAATGGTGACATTTGATATAAATTTTAAATAAAATGTGGTGTAGTTGAGTATGCTTTAATAAAATAAGAGTGAAAACTTTGATTATAATAAACCTTCAAAATAATGAATTTCTAATAGGTGATTTTCAAATGCCACACATTCCTCACGACAGTATGGGAAGGACAGGGCTTGGGGAAGAATGAGTGGGGTTGAGATTGAGGGACAGGACATAAGGGCAGAAGGATATTAACTGACAGGGGTGGTGGGGTAGGACCCATGAATCCACGAGATTCAAGGCAAGAATGTGACTGATCATGGTGGTGGGAAGAGTGGCAGAGAAAAAAATGGGAATATGGAAGATGGGCAGGGGAGTGCTTCTTGCCAAATGGAGCAGTCAATGAATAAGTCTCACTCTGGCAGCCCAAAGGGCCAGATTTGGCAACAGTTGTGTTTTGTGTGGCTCATAAGGAGTCATTAGTTTAAAAACAAAAGTTGAATGCCTCTAGTCAAGGCACATTAGTTTATCAAGATCTCCTCCACCACCTTTTCACTGACTTCCGTTATTTTTTATGCCCCAAAGTTATTTCAGCTTGTAACTACATGGCTTGAGGGTGATGTGATGGCAAAACAGCAAGAAGCAAGAGTCTTACTGTCTTCAGGAACCTCTGAAGGCTAGGGATGTTGAAGCCGGGAGGTAAGACCAAAACTGGTCAAATACAACAGCCACTATTTGCATTAATGAGATTTCTGGAGCAATGCTGTCTTTTTAAGGAGTTGGTCTGAATATCTAGACTTACCTCTGTTCTGTCTAATGTAATGTCTAAATTTGCCTCCTTATTCTTAAAAAGGCACTAATATCAGATGGGTTCTAACAGATTTAATGTGAAGTCACAAGAGACATTTTGCAGGGCATAGGAAAAAGAGCTTTGACTGCACCTGGAGAACTTCTTCGGCGAAGAGAACTTCCATGTGCGTTTTATGAGGCAGAGATCATCTGGGAAAACAAAGCTTACCACACCAGGTAATTCAATAGGGTTAATTTAATCTGAGTAATTGGGTACCACGGGTTAGAAGAACTAGAAGATGAACCAAGAGAAGATGAGGCAACACAGAGGTTAGCAACCGCAGGAAGCTGCTACCACCTGAGGCCTGGAGAGTGGAGGCAACTGGATGCCAGGAGCCTGGGCCACAGGTGGATGCTGGGACCATGGCGGATCTGTGGGGGGAGCTGGAAGGTGGGCCAGAAATGTTTGGTGCTACAGCCATTGTGGGATATATGTCTGAAGCAGAGAGGAAAGGAAAAAAATCTTCTGATTTATATCTTCTTCCTGCCTTCCAGCCTCCAGCCGTTATTTCCCATTGCCCTAAAGGAGCCAGAAACTCATTGGTAACAGAGACTGGGAAGCATAGTTTGCAGGCAGTAAATCCCTGAGATGCAGTGGAAGAATAGGAAATGGACCTGAGAGCTACCAGGTCCCACAACAGCACAGGAGAGGGCTGAAACATTGGCTCCAGTCTACCAAAGCATAGTTTGCCCACAATTGGCTGTTCCATCACCCCTCAGGTGTTCTCTTTCTTGTTTACTTGTTTTCATTTATGAGACGTTCTTTATGGGTACGCTGTCAGCACAATATTGCCATCTCACTTTAAAAGTTTCCTTTTCACATAAGTGAAACCATTCAAGCCCATTCTACCTAGATAGGTAGTTTCTTTCAATGCCAATTTATTTTCATAAATATATATGCATTTGAAACCAGGGAAGAAAAGAAAAGGAACCCGTTTGAGAAGAGAGTGGAGTACTAACACAAACCAGAAACCCATTACAGTATACTTTGCAAATACTGTAGGTAATTAAAGACTTTTAAGGGCAACTACAGTATTATGTACTTGACAGTGGAATTCTTACAGGCTATTATGTAAATACACATTGAGCACATTTTAAAAGTGCATGCTATTTACTATTCATAAGTGTTGTTAATATGTATTTCATTTAACCCTAAGGAGCCATTTCAGTCTCTTGTGTGAATTTACATTTATGAATGTTTTTATAAAATGCATATTATTTACCCAATAGGCAGCTCTGCCACAAGAAATGCTAGAGCTGATTGCCAATTTAACTTCACATGCATTTCCATGCAATTGTTCCTTAGGTCTGCCTGCATGGTTGGGCATCACTAAATAGCCCTTCCTTTCAGATTCCTGCACGTCAAGACCCATGAACTGTTCAAATGAAGGAATTTTCCAGTCTGTTTTGGTGGTTCTGGGTATTTTAGTATCACATAAAAAAAGGCCAGGATATGTTTCATCTTAGAAAAGAAAATAAAGATTTCAGCACTGAAGATGGCAGTCTATAAAGTATATGTGTGTGATCACCTTGTTTGCTCTGTGTGCTGATGTCAATATCCACAAAATAAAGATGAGTGGGCTCCAGAATGAGATACTAAAAACATGAATTTCCTTCCTTCCTTCCCTCCCTCCTTCCTTCCCTCCTTCCTTCCTTCCTTCTTTCCTTCCTTCCTTCCTCCCTTCTTTCCTTCTTTCCACCTTCCCCCCTCCCTTCCTTCTTTCTTTCTTTCCTAACAGGATGGAATCCTTCCTGCCCCAGTCATTTTCACTGAGACATCAATATGATCCCCGACCCCCATCCCCCACACACACACCATATGCAGAATTTACAAAGGGAAGAAAGATTCCCTGCCAATACACACACCATATGTGGAATTTACAAATGAGATCTGTTCCACGACTCCTGTACCCCTCAGCCAGATCAAAGACATTAACAGGGATCAGAAAAAAAATGAAAGAGAACAGACTAGTGAAAAGATTTCTTAGGAGAGAGTCTCTATAAGCTGAAAGTCCCTGCTCCTTCCTTTGAGAGAAGAGTGGATGATAGTAGCACCTCCTGACCCAAAGCCTGGAGGGACACGTTGAAAGCTTTGAAATTTGTTTGATTGGGAAAAACAGAGCCTTGGTGCTATTCTTATGACCAATAAAGCTAACATAGGTTGAGAACAGAGGTCTGAGTCCCAGCCAGGAAATCTGGAGGGCAAGAGACAGGCTGCTGGCCCGTTTTGGTGGCAGATCCGGGAGACTGTTGCTGTGTTGAGATGGTCTTGCAGTTCTGGAATTTGTCAGAACAAAGACATGGTAGTGTATTCTATTGACCTGATGTGGGCCATGCTGCAGAGAGAGGGCAGGCAGCAGGTTGTCTTGGGTTCAATTCAGGAGGCTGGAGCTATAAAACTGGATGCCTGGGGCCAAGGGAGAAATTATAAGCAGCCACCCAGACTACAAGTGCATCTGGCCAAGGTCAAGGATGAGAGACATCTCTAGTAAAAAGAACCACTGTAGGGGGCCAACCTGGTGGGGCAGTGGTTAAGTTTGCATGCTCTCCTTCAGTGGCCCAGGGTTCGTGGGTTGAGATCCCAGGCGTGGACCTACACACCATTCATTAAGCCATGCTGTGGCAGTGTCCCACATACAAAGTAGAGGAAGATTGGCACAGATGTTAGCTCAGGGCCAATCTTCCTCACCAAAAAAAAAAAAAAAAACAACCACTGAGGAAAGCATGACTGTGTCCCATATGAGTCAACTTTAACATCTGCCAGATCCAGGCAAACAGAAGCCACCTAGCTGAGTAAACACCCATTCCTGCATCTCTCTGCCCTCCTCCTTTTTATGACCCTAGCAGAGAAGGAATAGTAGCCAGAGAAATGGAGCCGATATGAGAAGGCAAAAATATTGAATAGAAATTCAAATTCTTTGTGGTAGATTGTAAAATTGGCCACATATCCTCCCCCTTGAAATGCAATATTGCAAATCCTCTTATCAAAAGGTAGAGTCTGTTTCTCCACACCTTGAATCAAGGTTGACGGGTTGACTCGCTTTGGACAAGTCTGGTAGATGTGTAAAACATTTGCTCGTTGGGGGCTTGTCCTCTCTTGCTGGTCTCGGAAATCCTGTGACCACCACTGCATGAATGAGCTTGAGTGAGCCTGTTGGATGATGAAAAATATGTATCACAGTGCCCTGGCCAATAGTCAGCCAACAACAGGATGTGTAAGTGAAGTCATTGACCACCAGCTGACTGCTGACCCATGAGTGAACTCATCTGAGAACAGTAAAAGAACCACATTACTAAACCTCACCCAAATTGCTGATCCATAGAATTGTGGACAAGTAATGATTATCGTTTTAAGTCCCTAGGTTTGGGGTGAATTTATTACGCAGCAGGAGTTAACTGATAGAGCCTCTCTCCCTCAGGCAGATTTTTAGTCTAAAGCAAGCCTGAACTGGGAAAGAGAAGTTCAAAATGTTTGTGGGCCTAAATATTTGAATTTCTCAATTGAGACTGTGTTAAGACTTAACGTGACTGTAGGAGCATCTGTTATCTAAGAATCATTAGCCTGCACGAGTTTTCGTCTATGCACAGGAAAAAATCACTGCCAGTGAATACAGTTTAGAGTTGCTAAAACATAAAATTGCATTTTGATCAAAATCCACGTGAGTCTTGTTTAACGCATTGATTACACTTAATAAACAGGTGTTATACTCCCAGTATAATATATTCTGCATGACCTCAGAACTAAACACATGGCATTTCAGAACTTCATTAAATTCAATAACTTCATTATTCATTTACTGTTTATCATATGGACTCAAATATGGATTTTTTCCAAAGATATTGGAATTAGAATGGACTGTATAATATTTGACATTAAGGCTTTATAGTTTATTTTCTGAGTACTTGGTAACAGGAGAGGTACCTCTATTAACAGCTTTTAATGTAAGTATTAGAGTAAGCTCTATGAAATTGCCATTTTTATAAATTAACAAGGTGCAGACATTAGAAATTTTGTATTGTTCAGTCTAATATAATACTCACATTGCTTAGGTTGACCAACATGAGAAAAAATAGAAAAGAAAAAAAAATAAGTGAAATTGGGCAGACATTGTTAATTTGTTGATTGGTAATTCAACACTTTCCCTATATTTCTCCACCTCCTCTCCCTCACACTTCCTACAGAGTTTGGAAAAGAAAATTTACCTTTTCAGCCATAGTCAAGTATAGTCATATGACATTTTTCTGACATATACAACCTAAGCTGGGGCTTCTGGAAAGACATTTGTTCTCTTAATAAAAGGGATGGATGAGGCTGGTACCACGCTGTCCGTTCTCTCTTCTTCCTATCCTGAGTTTGATGCTGTAGCTGTCAGCTGGCTAAAAGGTTAAAAATGCTATCAGAAGGATAGACAGAAGCTGGGTCCATGATCACATCACAATGCCATCACACCTGCCCTGGGCTTTCTACCTCCAGGCTATTGACATGTGAGAAAAGCCAATCTATATTTACTTAAGCTAGGCGTACCTGGGTTTTCTGTAACATACAGATGAAAAACAATCCTAACTAATACAGTAGTAAACATGAATATGTATGTAGACACACACAAGAAATCATGAGGGCCTGGGTAATAAGATTTTCTGTTAAAAAATCCTATTACTGAGAGTTAGCAATCTTTATTAGAATTTGTTTTAAATATGTCACATTTCTCTGCTTTAGTGAATATAGAAAGCACGATTTGACTGTTTTTTTTATAAGATATTTCAACCATACTTTAGTGTCATGGGCTCATCTTTCTGAACACCAAAGATTACTAGTAGGTTAAACCTTATAAAATAGCTGCTAGTAGCCTCCTTTTGACCAACGTCGAGGACAATTTCAGAAGGTTCAGCATAATATACAGCCTATAGCTGTAGGTGTAAGAAGTTTCTGAGGTTTGGCAGCAGCTGTGTGGATCCCAGGACATACTCTGGAGGTAAAAATTTTCCATTTTATTTATTGAATAAACTAAAATTTTGAACTTCACTTGTTTTTCTGAAATTTTCCTCTTATGCAAAAGGGAAAGTTTAACAAAACTTCTAATTAATTATGGTTTGAGATCTCATAGTACTCAATATAGTACACACACACACACTGGATTGTGTTCAAATCCTCAAAATATTATTGATTGAAAACTGATAATCAGAGATGGGTTTGTGTATCTAAGCATATCGCACACACATATTCACGCTTACACACATATAGATCTTGTATATTTTATAAATATTCTCTTTAGACCAAATTATTTTAATTTTCAGGCCACACTAGAATTTCTTCAAAATAAGAATTTAAAAACCAAATCTCATATTATGAAATGCCAGTAATAGTGACACCATCCTTGATGAGAGATTAGGAGTGTTTTATTGGTTATTTATTGATTTGTATTAAAATATAATAAATATTATTAAAGTGAGTTTTTTAAATAATACATTCAGTTTTGAAAGCTGTCTGGAATGTCAAACATAATGCATTTTGCATTAGTTCTATATAAATTTTCATTGAATTCAAACTTTTAAATAAATCTTCCAATATCCAATGTATCGTATTATCAAAGCACAAAAAAACCATTATATGATTATAAGAAGAACCTCAGAACTCACTGTCTTCAAATTTAATGGACTCCCAATGCTTTTTTCCCCCCTGAAAAGACTGTTTTTAAGACATTTCCCAGTATTTTATACATTATAAATGGATTCCATTCTTGGCTTAGTAATTCACCTAATGGACAATGGATACAAAAAAGCTGTAACTCCAGGGACATTAAATTGGTTCTAAACTCTGAAAATTACAGCTTTTACAAAAAGAAGAAAATACTAAAAACATGTCTAATGCAACACTGCATCTAATTTCCAACTACCTCCAGATTGTGTCTAAAAGCTCCTAAACTTCTTAATGACACAATATGTTAAAATTGTGTTCCTGTATATTTAGATCTCAGAAAGATCTCATCCATTTTATAACCCCAAGGAAGGCTTACCAGCAAGAAGGGTGTGTGTGTGGTGTGTGTGTGTGTGTGTGTGTGTGTTGGGGGGCAGAGAGAGGGAGGAACAAGTGTGAGATGCCACATTGATCCCAGAGATGGTGAATTAACATACTGAGGTAGGAAACTAGCACCCTTGTATGGCATCCTTTCACTCATCAAGGCAATTACAAATCCAGATTCCTATTTTAAGCACTGATCAATGGTATTTCAGTAAAGGAAGAAAAGGGGAACACAAGAAAATGCTTTTCTAGATATACCTAGTGATCAACTTTAAGCCTTAAGACTACCCTCTCATTTGATAATTCTATCATTTAGATCCTCATTCATTCAGAGAACATGAGCATTTCTCTGAAGCTAAACAATGCATTCTAGCAGTGAGGGTAGTTATTGCATTGAACTTAAAAGCAAAATGCTTCACATTTTGTGAATTCACATTTGACTAGAATAAAATATGACTAATGTCTGAATGCAGAGTCTATGAATTGGCACAGATTTTAATAATGCTTAGCATTGGGTTAGTTAGCTAAGTTCTTCTACAAGTTCTGATTTTAAAGAGGATACTTCCCCACCCCCTTTTATCTCTCCCTGATGAAGAAACAAGTGATCAGAATATTTTCACTGTAACATAAGTCCCTCCATTTAATCCATTTATCTTTTTCTCTACCTTATTCTGGGATTAGGAAGTTTCTTTCTCCAAGTAATTATTTTTTTGTGGATTTCTCCCATGTCTTCACAGTTGACATAGGCACTGTATGGAGAGATGCCTGTCTTAAATGTTCCTCTGATATCTTGAGTGTTTTACTTTACATTGATTCTTTGTGTTTTAGAAAGTGCTATTTCGTTCAAGCTTTCACTAACTCCTTTTTAACTGCTGATGGATCTATGATAAAGTTTGCACATTTTTTATAGAATTTGTGTTTCTTTTAAATTAGCACCTTTTGACCATTTAGGTAAATAAAAACTTCTCTTTGACTAACACCTTTTATTACTCCAAATCTGACCTATTATAACAGAAATTTACCTAGTCTAGGCCTTTTAGTTGCCTTGACTTCAGTATCTCATCGTCCTTGTAATATGTGGATAGTTTCCTAATCTTTTTTTCTTATGCTAAAGAAAGAAATCTTGTCAAGCTTTAATTCCCAGCTTCTCTTTTAATTTGGACCTATTCTTTCTTTAGAGGCCACACACCACTCTCCAGTTCTCAAGGACAGCTCTTGATTTTAATGAGAAATCACATATTTTTGTTAGAGACTTACTCTGTTTTTCCCTTGATTTGGTCTGCGAGTTTGCCCCAAATGAATTCTTCGTCTTGTGTCTTGAAATTTCTTGGAGATCTTTCATCATCAGTCATACACACCACAACTTCATGTTATGTGAGATAACCGTGGCAAGCATTTCCCACCATTTTTATAAAAAACATATGTGTGAAAATAGATCTTAGTTTCTCTGTGTTCTCTCTGTGCCCTTTGTTCCTGAATTCACCACCTATCATTTAACATTCCCCTGGATGCTATTGAATCTAAACATTTGAAATGTTGTCACTGTGTCTCACCACCATCCAACAGTGTCACAAAAATCCTGTGAATCCCAGCCCCTAGATACCTCTAGAATCTATTCCCTTTGCCCTCTTCCCTATTATTTTATGCACCTATAATGATAATGAACAAATATTGCAAATATAAGAATGTATTAACGCTGTTTTATTTTATTCTACATTATTTTGTTGCATCAAGTCATTCTATCATTACAACAACTCTATAACATAGCTACATTACTTTTCTACTCTACAGATGAGGAAATTAAGGCACATGTAAATTAGGTAATTGTTTGAGGTCCCCAAACCAAGGGAGAAATCAATGTTTGAACCCAGGCCAACCGATTGCAGAGCCTAAGCAACATGGCTCTTTTCCTGCTTGGACTAAGATGCTCCAAAGGGCTCTTCCAAACTAGTTTCACCCTTATCCCTTTAATCCTCCACAAAGGCACCAAGCTGACTTTCTGAAACATAATTCGGAACAAATCATTCTTCTACTTAAAACACCTCAGCGGCTTCCCATTGTCTACGGGGCAAAGCTCAATCTTTTCAGTGAACGTATAACGCCATCTGCAATCTGACCTCACCTCTCCCACCCACGCCGTTCATCCCACTCCTTCTACCCCACGCTGATGCTCCAGTTATGAAAGCATTGACGCCCCACCCTTGCACGTCTTTCTACCAGAGTCCACCCTCTGCCCACGGTCCTCTTCTCTGAACTAACAACCTTGCACACTCCTGCTCATAGTGCTGCACTCCTTGTGCATGCCTGGTCATCAATGCGACCTCTGCTGTGGAGACTTCCTGAAATGACTTGTCAGAAATCATCTTCCCCTCCTCTGGGTTGTCTGAGAATTCTCTTCTTAACTCTATTGGAGCACATACTTGTGATCTCTTTCCCTTGATTATGAACATGTCAAGGGACAGGATCACATATGTAAGACTTTTTTCGTCTCTCCAGTGCCTACTATATAATGTGGGTGCCCAATATATATTTGTCAAATAATACCCAAATCCTTCTCCTTCATCCCTTACCTTTTTAATAGCACTATCTTTTCCTTGAATAAAAATCATTTGCTTGGAGATATTATCCAGGGATCTTTAATAGAAATATCAACTTTCAATCAGACAGAATTTACACCCGGAGGGATGCTATTTGATAATTTTTTCCCTTGGGTCATTTAGAGTTCCTGTGGCTGAATGTCCTGGTAATCTTCCAATTACCAACCCTGCAGCACAGCAGTTCTCAAAGTGTGTTCTGGGGACCACTGGAGTCCCTGAGACCCAGAGGTCTGTGAGGTCTAAACAATTTCACAGTAATACTAGGAACTTATTTGCCTTTTCACTCTTATTCTCTCGTGAGTGTCCAGTGAAGCTTTCTAGAGGCTACCTGACATGTGATGATGTTGTCAATCGATGGCTAATGGAATGTGTGCTTGTGTATGCTCGAGTTTTAAAAATTTCTCAGTTTTCATTTCTAATTCAGTAAATATTGGTAGGTATGTTCCTACATAAAGAAAATCTCTTTGGCCTCTTCAATAATTTTTTAAGACTCTAAAAAGGTCCTAAAACCAAAATGTTTGAGAAACGCTGCTCTAGCAGTATGCTGGCCTACAGTGAATCCTAGTATGCTGATAAGAATGGCACATAGAACAGAATGAAAATTCTAAAGATTGCATGTACAGTTTCATTGCATATTTTTAGTGTAACCCGAAATACATTTTTATCATATTTGAAAAATGTTGCTAAAAATCTGCTTTCTGGAAAGCAATGTTGACTGTGACCCAGGATGTTGTGCTTTTATAGGGGATTACAAACTACCTGGTGATTAGTTCCAGCATCTGCCCAGGTAGTAAAGTTAAACTGGCTTCCCTACAAGTATAAGATTTGTCCTTTATAAAAAAATAAGGATGCATACACATTTTCTTTATTCAGGCTCTCAGAGAATTCAGTGATAGTAAATAGTAGTTCTTTCTTTTTGTATTATGCTAATTCCTAAATTAGTCTCTGAGATATGTAATACCTGTTTATACAACCAAGAAAACTTTATAATTTCTAAAATTTTCTTTCATTTAGTCTAAATGTAGAAACTTTTCTCAAGGTTATACCCATTTCAACCAGCTGCTTCACATTCTACATTTATGCACATTTTAAAGTGAATTATCCTGCCCTTGTGTTCTTACGTTTTCTTAAATGTAGTAACAAGAATGACTATGTGAAAAAAGTCTATTCTAGGATGAACATTTAAGCTTTCTTTCTAATAATCCAGATTTAAAATTTATGATTTTTCTTATGTAATTTCTTCTTTCACTAAGGCATACACAGAAAGAAGTGCTAAAAAAGATTTCTACTTATTTCTATTTTCTAAAAATATCATGCATACATTTATCTTGGCTAATCTTTCTGCATGTAATTTCAGATAGATTACTTTATAATGCTTTAACTATAATAAAAATCCTTTATGAATTTTCACTGATATTAAACTCATACAAGACATAAAATGCTTACAAAAGAGTGTTTCCTTTCAAAGTGATGCATTATAAACTTGGGCTAAATGAAAAGACAATGTGACAGAATTCAACAGAAATAATGAATAATTAGAAAATTCAAGTGTTTGCTATCTTCTGGCATTTGGGGGAGCCATCAAAAAACTGTGTATTGATTCTAGCACAAAAGTAAGAAAATTAATTTCCTCCCACCACCTATCATTCTCATGGAAATATCTAACTTTTGAAGATACAGCTAGATAGGGTAGGAAAAAAAATCTAAAAATCGGAAACCACGTTGAGATAAGTCTTGTCAAGTCTGAGCCTTCCAGCATTACACCTAATTCGCAAGCTCATTGCCATGATGTACTCTTTCACACATAGCTGCCCTTTAGGGCTCTGCCCAACCCCACATAGACACCCTGTCGTTTCTCACATTTTCTTGTAATTTGAGGAGATAAATGGTGCCAGCTGGCTCCTGTTTAACTCAAGGCAAGATGATATTCAGCTCTTCAAGAACTTGGTACACACCTCAGAAAACTTGCCAGGAGAAATGAGGAGTGATGGGTGTGTGTATTCAGTCTGGGAGAGAGGAAGTGTAGAGGAAGAAATACCTGAATCAAGTTGCTGTAGAAACATTCTTTGGGGATTTAGTAGCCAGATTAGGAATAACGCCTTTAAATCCTAACTGAAGCATATGGAGATGGACTGAAGTTCTATACACAAATGTGCAAAACAAATATCTAACATATTTAGGAAAATTTTTACATCAATTTTCCTCGATTAAATCACTCATTTTCTCTGTTGGACAGATCAGTTGGGGAAAAAAGGTGGGAGAGGGCTGTAATTATGGTAAATCTTTAAATTGCTTTTCTTATAGGAAAATCTATGTTGAAATAAATGAGGATATGTGCAGTTGAATATCAACAAATAATAGCTGACTGCTTGAGTGCTTAATATGTGCCAAGTACTCTTCTGCAGGGTTCATGTAGAGTCACTAATTTAAATCTCACAAACACTCAATGCTGTGAGTAACAATCATTATCCTCATGTCACAAATGAAATGAAAAAACTGAGGCAAAGAGAGTTTTAGTCCTTTTCCAGAGAGCACAGATAGCAAGTAGTAGCACTGGGATTTGAACTCAGGAAGTCTTGTTCCAGAAACAATACCCTTAGTCATTTCCTATTGTCTCAAGACGATGTATAACGCCAAGATAAAATTTCTTTTGTAACTCTCTCATGATGTTTTATATTCTATAATTTCGTATGTTTGAATACTTATTACTTTTAAGTATTCTTTTTTTTTAATTTTTTATTTATTGCAGTAACATTGGTTTATAACATTGTATAAATTTCAGGTGTACATCATTATACTTCTATTTCTGCATAGATTACATCATGTTCACCACCCAAATACTAATTACAACCCATCACCACACACCTGTGCCAAATTATCCATTTCGCCCTCCCCCCTCCCCCCTTCCCCTCTGGTAACCACCCATCCAATCTCTGTCTCCATGTGTTTGTTTATTGTTGTTATTATCTACTACTTCTTTATTGTTCTCATTTTCATCACTCGGATCCTCTTGCTTCTTGTGTTGAACAAGTCAAGAGAACAAGCCATGTAACAAATTCCACAGAAAACTCACAGACTAACTTGTACATAATGGTGGCTAGGAATCCATTTTCGTAGTGATTAGATCACAGCTTAGCAATCAACACCATAAAACAAGTGTTCCACTATGCCTTCATTCACATGTGTTTTTAAAATTAACATTTAAAAAGTTGACTTTAATTTTTCCTAATGATAAAAATATTGCATGTTTATTGCAAAATTTGGAGAAAATACTAAAGTGCGAGGAAAAGATCCCATGCTGAAAAAAAGATCCCATCCTGAAAAATCAGCGTCTGTTACTACTGTCTGACTCCACAAAGAGATGCCTAAGAATCAAGACTGTCAACAGCAGGTTGAGGAACGAGCTCAATGTTACTGGAATCAGAGCCTGAGAAGACAGGGAGACCACTTAGCCCAATTTGTAGGTTACATAGCGTCCATGGGGTGCTGGTAAACTGGATCTTGGGGGAGTTGGGTGAGTCCTGATTTATAGTGTTTGCTAATTTCCATGGTGTAAATACTTCCACCATGGTTGATTTCAAGACATCAACATATCATTGAATGTTAGGCTAGAGGTACACATCAGCTCTTGAAAACCTGTATAAACCAGACCCAGTACAACACTGATAATGTTCTCTAAGATTCTTGATAATTCTAATTGTCTAGGACTCTTTTAGCCAAGATATTATGGCTCCTATCTCCTGGATGAAGTTCTTTTCCCTCTCTCCTTGCCAGGACCCCTGCATTGTCCTGCCAATTGGTTCACCAACATAAACTTGGTCCTCTTCCTGTTCATCCTTCACAAGGCAATCACAGTGACGTTTTAAAGATACAAAACTGAACATGCCATTTTTCTAGGTTAAATAAATGCAATGGCTTCTGTGGTAAGCTGAATAATGGCCCCCAATGTCCTCATCCTAATGATCAGAGGCTATGAATATTTTCTTATAGGCAAAAAGGACTTTGTAAATATGGTTAAGTAAGGGTCTTGAGATGAGTAGATTATCCTGGATTGTCTGGGTGGGCCTGCTATAGTCACAATGGTCCTTATAAGAGAGATGCAGGAGAGTTCGGGGTCAGAGTAGAAGGTGATGTGATGACAAAAGGAGAGATTCGAGTGATGCACTTTGCATATGGAAAAAGAGACATGAGCCAAGGCATACAGGTGGCCACTAGAACCTGAAAGTGCAAGGAAACATTCTTTCCCTCTGAGAGATTCTCCCCTCAGAGCTTCCAGAAAGAACTAGACCTGCCAACACCTTGTTTTCAGCCCAATGAAACTGATTTTGGACTTCTGACCTCCAAAACTATCAGAGAATAAATTTGTGTTTAGGCCACTAAGTTTGTGGTAATTTTTGACAACAGAAAAGAAACCTAATACGTGCCCCTTCCTGTGACACAAAGACAGAAGCCTTTCAAATAGCCTATGCGCCCTATATAGCTTTGCCTCTACGTACTCTGCCATATCAAATCATATCACATGCTCTCGTGTTCTTTCTCCTCCAGTCTCACCGTATTTTTTTCAGTCCACTATATTTTCCATGCCTTGGCTGTCACAGGGCTTTTTCCTATGCTGTTATTTCTGCCTTGAAAGCTCTTTCCTTTAATTTTTTTCTAGTTAATTCCTAATCTTTGTCAATTCAAGCATCACTTCCTCAGAAGGCTTTTTCTCAATTGAGCAGAACAAATCTCCATATATATATATATATATATGATAGATACACACACACACACCCCCCCAAGAGTATCTCTCTCCTTCACTGTATTTATAGCAATTGGAATTTTACATGTGTTTGTATGATTTTTTATCACCTGCGCTGGGTAGAGTCCATGCTAGTTCTTACCTACCTTTGCATCCTAGGGGCCTGATACATAAGAGACATTTAATAAATATTTGGTATGTGACTGAATATTTCCCAGCTCATTCCTCTCTAACAATTGTGATCAATATACTCTTTGTTCTTTTATCATGCATCCAACCAACATTTACTGAGTCAACTTTACCTAAAGCCCTGATCTCATATATCCATACAATTTCTCAAAAAATTATAAATTTCGTTTATAATAATAAGTAAATAGTAAAACAGTTAATCTCTACTGGGAATTTACTGTGTGTCAAGCACTGTAATAAGTGCTTTAAATATACAAGTTCATCCTACCCTTGTAAGATGAGTATATTATAATTATCATTTTCACATCAGAAAAAAATAGGCCTTAGAGCATTTATGTAACTTCCAACAGACCATATGGCTAGAGCTAAATTTAGTATACAGATCTGGCTGACTAAACCTTTCTTTCTTAGCACAATATTATCGTTTGTCCTTTCAAGGCGCCATACTTGTTTACAGGAATTATTTATTTATTAACGTATTCTCTTTTACCCCATTCTCATTCTCTCTCTCTCTTTTTTTTCACTCAGCATTCTGTTTTTAAGAACTATCCATGTTGCTGTATACACACAGTTCATTGATTCTAACTATTGCCACATTTTATTCAACAATGTATATTTATCATAATCTTACAGAGCCAGAGAGGGCTAATTCTTCTCCAATACCCCTTCCTCCTTCTTCCTTTAGAAGTAGTGTACAGCTGAGAACATGGCTGTCCAGCTAGAAACTACATTTCCCAGAGTTCCTTGAAGCTAGATGTGGGCCACATGACTTATGTTCTGAATAATGACAAATCAGTGTCAGTAATTTGTCTTTCCCCTTTTCCCTTCACCTTTTCCCTTCCCCTTTTCCCACGGACTGGAGCCAGAGCAATCGTTTTAGACCACAAGGCAGAAATATGTGTTGGGATGGCCAAGAATCAAAATAGGAGTAATGTTTGCCACAGACACCATGGACTGCCATATTAGCCTTGGAGTACTGAGACTCAGATGTCTATTATATGGAGAGATATATAAGATACATTCTGTCTTGTTTAAGCCACTATTATTTTGCCTTTTCTTAGCACAGTTGTACTGGTATTCAAACCAATACATTTATTCAGTCTTCTGGTGAGAGACATTGAGTTTGCTCTAACTCCCCACCACCACACTAATAATGCCATATAACACCTTCACACATTCTCCTTATGAATCTATATGAGACTCTATCTAAGCTAGGTACCCAAGAAGTCGTGGCTTATAAGAATATTTAATTTGACTAAAAACCGTCAGATTGCTTTGCAGAATGACATTTTGTTCTTAATCATTAGCTTATGCTTGCTCCCTCTGAAATATCCCCTCAACTCAACTCTTTTATTTTCTTTCAATGTAGAACGTTAGTAATCCCAACCCCTACTTAGTTGTGTAAGTTCTATCAAGGGATAAAAAAAGAGGATAGAGTAAAATTTGTGGGAACACACGGAAAAATGATAATTTTTAAAGATTGGACATAGTTTTTAACAACCCAAGACAATCAAAGACACATTGGTTTCTGAGTATAAATTCAGGCTACAAAATTATAAAAGATTATAAAATTAACCTGTTCTGATAATAAATAGCATATTCATATTACATATTCCTTCATTATAAGATGCAAATCTAAAGTCCAGGCTACTGGAGAACATTTCCCCACTGACCAAAGGAGACTCATTTGGTTTGATTGTCTTGGGTTGTTAAAAACTATTCCCAGTCTCCACCAAGAAGATTTTACTCTAGAAAGCATCACACTTGATGAAGATTTGTGGCCTTGGGGTCAGACTGAAGAGCTACCACTGCCTTTACCACTAAGGGGACAGAACTTAGGCAAGTCCCTCCCATCATTAGCCTTTATTTATCTCCCTATTCATAAGAGAAGCAGACCAAAAACATCTCTAAGCACATTTGCGTGCATGCTTCACATTAAAAAATAAAATGACATAAGTGTTCACTAAATCCTAAACACTGTGCTAAGTGCTAGCTACGCCAGGATTAATGTGATATAGCCTCTCCCCTAAATGGTTTTATCCTCTAGGGATCAATGTAGTAAAATGAACAAATAATTCAGTACAGCACTGTATCAGATGCTTCTTGTGTCCCCCTCACATTCCTATAAGCCTCACTTCTGATTCTAGCCATGGCAGGACAAATAGTTCTGTGTGGACCTATCAGGGAGCCCACAGAATGTGTGGATTTTGTGTTTCATGTTAGTGCTCACCCCAGATCATCCACTGCAGAGAAGCCATTAAACAGTCAGATGAACAGGATGACTTGCCTTCTAGAGTCATCATATATAATACCACTTTAAAGTAAGGGACCTGTTTTATGGCAAAGAAAGTGAGCGATTGGGCACATGATCACAGGATCCACTAATCCAGCTGTATACTACATCATCAGAAGGAGCTAACCTATAATAAAATGATGACTAAGGTGCCAGCTTGATAAAAATAGTCTGCAATGTTGGTTCCATCATCCAGATGCAGCATAACTTGAGGCCAAATAACCAGCACTCTGGCCTCAAATGCTAGACTACACGAATCCAGGAATCAAGGGGTAGAGATCGCCTATTTCACCTTTGTTTTCAGTGACCTGAAGAATTGCCGCTTCCTGTCCCCACACCTTAGGATCTTCTCAAGTAGTCACCATAGTTCCCAGGGAAGGAATGCTTCTATCAGAAGATATGGTAAGAATTGTACTGAACCTGAAGTGGCAACTACCACCTGGTCATTTCAAGGAACTCATGCTGGTAGATCAGCTGCCGAAAACAATAACAACAACGGCAAAAGGAGTTACTCTTAGGTGTAGTTGACACAGACTGCCATGAAGAGCGAGGGTTGCTGCTACAAAATAGGGGCCGACAGAAGCATGTCTGGAACTCTTCACTGGGGTATTTCTTGTTTCCATTCCTGGTGGTGGCAATAAGCAAAGAAGTCAAACAATGGCAAAGAATCTAAAGGCTCAAACCCTTCTGGAATGAAAGTCTGGGTTACCCCACTAGGCAAACAACTCAGACCAGCTGAAGTGAGGGAATCTAGAATGGGTAATTGAGGAAGGAGATAGTTGAATATCACTGATGGGCTTGGGATCATTTACAGCTGTGGAAACTGGGGCTTGTTCCACTAATCCTTGTGTGTAAACTATTTGTAGAGATTGAAGACTCACAGACAGATTTGACTTAATGTAGGCATGAATGGTATGAGCAGTGTAAGAGTTGGACTGTATCAAACACCCTTTTGCCCTACTTCCTCACTTTGGCCTCAACTCTGCTTCCAGCCATGGCTTCATTGAGCTGTTCAATGTGAATGTCAACGAACAACGCAATGACATCATCTTGCTATTTCTTGGTAAGCAGACATGTGCAGCCTGGAAGGACAGAGGAGTTATCTCAAATAACCGGGGCATATACCTCAACAGGGAGCAGGAGCCAACATATATCTGCATTTCACTTTCAATCCTTAAGTGGAAAATCTGAAGACATCCTATAACCTTTTCAGAAAATACAGGCAAAATTGGGCCCCAAGTGTGCTCCATGGTGATCAACTTGACTACGCATGCTTATACTGACTTTTCCTTCTTCCTTGTTCCACTCTCTTCATTCCCTCACTCCAACTTCCCGGCATCATCTCCAGCACACAAGTTCTTGGCTCAGCCTCTTCTTTTGGAGAGAACTCAAGCTAATTGATTAAAGTGTATATAATGAAGGGTCTCAACAGCCCTTATCAATATCTTGGTAATTGTTTATCACCTGTATGCCCCTATTAGAATGGAAGTTTCGTGCAAGCATATTTAATGACTTTTCCTAGTGCCCAGAATAGTGTCTGCACATAGAAGCTAACCAAAAAATATTCGTTGAATGAAAGAGTGAATAAATGCATGAGTGAATACTCAGTGTGGAGATAATAACACTCTAGGGAAGAAATACCTCAACAGTTCATCGAGCAGATGAAGCCTTAGACTGTCTGGCATGAAAAAAATGTCATGAGTCTTGATCCTCCTGGATGCGGCCAAAGAAGTAGCCAGAGCCAGAGCATACGGGCCCCAAAGGGCTAGCTGGATAAGGCCAAGGGGTTGCTGAGACATGAATTGTATGGAAGGACCACCGAAGACCAGATGAGACAACAGATCCTCAGGAACACCTGTGTGGACTGGCCCACCTGCCCTGATGCTTGGTAAAAAGGTAGTAATCAGAATTTAGACTCAAATCCACCAGAACTGGCTGATTCATTTGGAAAAACTGCTCTCTCCTTTGTCTCAGTTTTCTCATCTGTTAAATTGGGGTGTGAGGAAAATTGGAGAAAGATTAGAATAGGTCTTGGAAAAGTATCTGGAACATGATATGATATGTAAGCGTTTGTTAAGTGGAATAAAATATATCTCATACATTCAAGCTGTGGAGTGATATTTGACCCATTCTGCATGCAATACAATTATTTTAAAAAGGCAATCTAAATTATACTAGGCACTGCAATGAAAAGACCATTTAAATTAACTCTTACTTTGCTTCACTCTGTTGAGGCAAATAATTATTGTAGTTAAAAAGTTTGCAAAGAGTCAAAAGTGAGCTATTAATCTATCTAATTACCTGATTTTTACAACATCCCAAACCTACTAGCATTTAGGAAACAAAGCAGTATTTCTGGTAAGTTTGCATTGGGAAGCTAATTGATTCACACTTAACCTCCTCAGATGATGTTCCCCCCCATTCAGGGGCCCGGCACCCCCAAGTTATCACTAAAGGTGCTGATGCTGGAATCTAGAGAGGAGAGGAGAGGAGAAATTCTTTGTTAACCTGATCATGAGGCAGGCCTCTGTCCCTCATGCCTGTGGTGTCACACATACAGAGTTCCAGTTGCAAATGGCTTCTGATCACTCGATAATAGGCTGGCTGCCTCTGACTGAGCCTTGCTGGAAGGAGAAAGTCATGCTGGGAGAGAATTTTCATGTCATTAGTGGCCTGTGTTATAACTCAGGTGGAGGTGATCAAATAGATCTTTCTAGGACTGTGCAATAGCCTCCAACATCTTGGCCTCATGCCTAAAGGCTCTTTTTATTTTAAACAATAAATAGGATTTGACTCTACCATAAAGCTTCACACCAGTACTTCTCCAAGGCCATTCAGTGATTATAAAAAGCTTCTGTAGGAAACCTCCTGTAATAAAAGTTGTGGAAAATTCTGATTTTATAAATGAAAACAGGCAATCCCTGTCTCTCTCCATATGGAAGGCTCATCTCCTTTGAGCCCCACTTCAAGGCCCACAGTGATCCACCATTATCCTCTGTATAGAGGCAGATTTCTTCCTCTTTGCTCCAAATGCTTTCATCACTATTGTCTTGGAATGAATGAACATTTTTTTCTCATTATAACCTTTTAATACCCAGCTCTTGTATTCCTTTCCAGCCTTCTCTCAACTCTGCCAGCAACCATTCCTCTCCCCACCCCTCCAGCAATCCTAACCTACTTGAGGGTTGTCTCAACTTGCTATGGCTTGATCCTTCTCCCTTCTGCCCCTTTGCACATCATGCCCCCACTTCCTGGAATGTTCTTTCTTCCACTTCCCCCATCCCACATGCTGAGCTCATTTCTATTTATCACTTGGACTCAGGGAGAAGTGTCAGTTAGGCAAAGTGTCCCAAGTCCTACCTGAGTTCTGAAGGGTGAGTCTGTGCATTCAGGTCTCTCACATTTCAGACAATGTATTAAGTTTCTCTTGGAACAACTGGGTGAATTCTGCTCCAAGCAGAACATGTCCTCTTTGTAAATGTTTAATGGCAAATGCAATCGTGCAAACCAAAGAAAAGTTTAGTGGTAGATGAACATTAACTCTTCTGACACATTCTAGACACTTAGACAACTGTGTTTTTTTTTTTTTCCTTCTGCTGGCTCCTAAGTAAACACAAGGCTGATATTCAGCAAGTATGCACTGATATTGAACTACTCCATACCAGATCCTGACCCTGAGTGTCACCCCCCACCATTGCCTTGGTTGCCTTGCCATTTCACTTCAGATACTTCCAAGAACTCTCCTGCAGCTAAAGGGTTAAAGCTTGGCCCAGCAGGGGGCCTCCAGAACCCAGCCCCAGGGCTCCTGCAGATATCCACTCTAACTGGTTGGTGCTATACTCCTTGTCAAGATATCTTGAATATCGCTCCTGCAGATCAACAAATTTATCCAAGTTCTGAAGAAGCAATTGCAGGGGCACTCTGTTGACAGGTATAATAGCAATGCACAATGAGATAAGCCTGAATGTGACCGAAAATCAAATTTTCAGCTAGAAAAATATTCAATATAGCATCGTGTCAGGAGCCAAAATGATCCAAGAGTCATGTTCAAACTACCAAGGAAAGGCAGATAGGATTGGGAAAATGAATGTTTTAAATCCCACATCTGAAATGGTTTAATTGAAATGATCAAATAGAATAAATACCTTTTATCGTCAGAAACTTTTATTTACTGCAGCAGTTCACACACGTAGGTGTCGAAGCACATTTTGGTTTAGTATTTAATAACTTGTCAAATGCGTATTGAGCTTTTGTGAATTTAGATATATCTGGCATACACAAGAGATAATAATTACAGAGAATTTACAACTGGGGCAGTCTCATCATGGGGCTTATTGGCATAATTAAAGATAATGATAACAAATTGAAGAGGTGGAGACAAGATGAGGTACAGAAAGATTGTAAAGACGACTTCAAGCTGCCCAATAATGCTTCTGACTGTTAGAGATGTTTAATAGATAATGTTGCTTCCATTGTTGCATTATCTGTGAGAAATAAAAAGAAATATGTGACAAATAGATCAGAAATGAATAAAATGCAACAATAACGCATACACACAGAGAAATAAGTCCATAAACAAATGTTCTAGGATCCACGTTTATTTAAATGGAATCTATGCTGGCACTGGTGGGGGGGCAATCAGGGGAGGGCGTGAAAGGAAATTTTATCTCAGACACCATTTTCTGAGAGTGGGGCCTTAGGAAAAAGAAGTAGATGGACTGGTGAAGAGAAGGTGGACTTTCAGAGCCCAAGTGGACGTGTCAATTCTATGAACAGCTGCTGAGATCCTACCATGTGCCGGGCACTCTGTTCAGCAGTGAGGGATAGCAAGATGCACGCAGTATGAGCCTGTCCTTAAAGAATCCACAATTCAGCAGGGCAGACAAAGAAACACAAATCCCTATCATCTGGTTCAGGCTGTAATGAGTGAGGCAATAGAGAGCTATGAAGACACACAGAAGTGAGTCATTAATTCTGACTGAGAAAATTAGGCAAAAGGGATGTTTTGAGCATGGATATGGACAAATGAGAAGGGGCCTTACTAAGCAGAAAAGGCGAGATGTGATTCAGAAGTGTAAAAACATTTACTTAGAGTGATGGTGAGCTAACCAGTCATATATAAAATCTATACAAAGCAGGGGAGGCTTAAAGAAAGCTTTTTTTCCCCACACAGTGAGAACCAAATCAAGGTGAATTGCAGAGTATTTCTACAATATTTTAGAATACAGGGCCATCCAGAGATCAAGTCGTCTCTTTGGTCATAGTACCTATGGCAGCAACACCTGCGTGGTGTATCTGTCTTTGGGACATCCTTCTGCCTTCAGAAGTGCACAGTGGAAACTGGAATCTGTGGCACTGGGGCTAGACAGAAAAAGAGTGGGGTATGGAGAGAAAAGGTGGAACGGCGGCCTCTTCATAGGGGAGAGAAATCAGGATGGGAGAAGGGAACTGGGAGACTTGAAAGGCAGCTGGGCTCTGGCACCAGAGAAAGACTATACAGTCTGATACAGTAGCTGCTAACCACACATGGTTATTTAAATTTAAATCAACTAAACTTGAATGAAATTAAAAAGTCAGTTCCTTAGTCCACTAACCACATTTCAAGTGCTCAGTAGCCACAGTGACTAGTGGCTACCATACTGATGGGCTCAGATACAGAACATTTCCATCCTCGCAGAATATTCTATTAGATGGTGCTGGCTTAAAACTATGAGTAAACAAGAAGAGAGTGTTAATAAAGAGTTAAGCAGTGATAAAAATGAAAACAAAACAGAACCTAGACAGAAATGTTGAAAAAAGTCCTAAGATTATCAGAGCGCAGGACTGGCCACGTGCATCCAGTGCTGTAACGGAGGATGGACAAATGACAAAAACAGGAAGGTGGCTCTTCTCATTTCCTCCCCCAGCTGAATAAGCTCTGTTTCCTAGCTGTGTGGTCTCAGCCAGACCACTTAAAGTCTTAGAGTTCACATTTTCACTCATAAACTTGTGCTAATAACCTCACTTCAAACAATGTTTTAACAATCCAATGAGATAATGCCAATGAAAGTTCACTGTAATCTGCGTGGTTCTATGTAAAAGTTACTATAACTACTCATTCTGACATATTTTAGTTATTCTTTGACATCTTTATTAATTTTTTCTCTCTCCTTAGATTATAAAAGAATTTGAGAGCTAAAATGCATTATAAATGACATAACCTATGCAAAACTATGATTTTTACTTTTCTGACATCGTAGTTACTTTTTCAATGTTTTCTAATCATTTCTTTCTCATTAGATCGTAAAGTGTTTGAGTGTGGAAACTCCAAGACAACTCCTCATTTCTGATAAGGCCAGATTAATAATTTTCAGAATGTTCATGAAAATTATTTAATTTTAATTTGAACAATTTAGTGGTCCATTTAGTCAAACATTTCAGGGGTACTGCAGATTGGGTTCCTCAGGAAGCAGCCCAAGATGGAGATTAGCATGCAGGATATTAATTAGGAAGATCTTGTGGAGTGTACACCTGTAGAAGGAAGGGAGAGGAAATATGATTGGACAGAGGGCAAAGCTGAGCAGCGTTACAGTCCCAGCTGAGTTGCTTGCAAACCCCAGCGAGCTGGAATTAATTCTTCAGACATGAGGTTAGGGGGTCTCGATGGCCCTGTGTTGATCAGTGTTTTGTTGTATGCTCTCCCTTGATGAGGCATGATCTCAGGTGAAGCAGTGGTTTGCTACCAAGGCAATGCCCAAAAAGGGCTGGCGGCTGAGGGCCATCTTCTGGCAGCACTCACAAATGCTAGGGGGAAGAGTGCTTCCTTCCTTAAGGGTGATCTGGATGGTGCATTGGAGCATTCTCCCCAAGGGATGAACAAAGTGAGTGAAATACATAAAGAAGAAGGAGAAACTGCATTCAGAGATGTTGGAAGAACATCAGAAGTAACAGTTGTCAGGAATGCCCAAGAAAGTGAAGGCTCTAAGAAGAGTGAGCGGCCAAAGGCATGAGACTAAATAGAGGTCAGTAAGGCAAGGATTGGAAAGTGTCAGCTAGATTTGACATTAATTGTTGACTTCAGCAAAACCAGATGAAGTAGAAAGGGGAGAAAGGGAACTGGATGGTGTCAAATGGAGGAATAAATGCAAGATGCCTATTTTTTCGATGAGATGAACTGTGAGATGCATAAAAATGGGATGGTAATTAGAAGTATGCATAACTTTAAAGGAGGCTTTATTTTATTGTGGTTTTGTCAGAAAGCATATTTTATTGGCTGAAGGCAAGAGCCATTTTCAATAGACAAGTTGAGGGTAAATTGTGGAGGTTGCGAGTGCGGGTGGGGAGTAGGGCAAAATTGATGGAACAAGGTCCCTTAGGAAGACGTAGAATCCAAAACACAGGATAAATCTCATTCTCTGACATGGGATCTGAGAAGACAAGAATGTGTTGTGGAGAGAGGAAGCTGTAGGGGATAGATCAGGGAAGGAAATTGGGGGTGGTCCCTGCCTACTAACTTCTGCATTCTCTGAGAGTAAGAGGTGGGGTAATCAATTCCAATAGACTGTGAAGTGGTGGAGTTATTTGATTGATTGAACACTAGCAGGATACGTTTCTTTTTTAATCTTTTCTGACAAAGCTTCATTCAACCAACTTGATTTTTTGGTAAGAATCAAAAATGATTCTTGTAATGATTTACTCTGGAAGGCCAACTGGCTCACCAAGAGAAGACATGTAGCTCAGAGAGTTTGAAAAGAGAGGACAGCACACCAAATGGGTCTCTTTAGGACAGGCAAACAGTCTGTGAGAATGCCTGATCTGTGAATATTGGCCATTTTCACACCAGACCCAGAAAACTGCCACTGAATATCTTTTTGTCCCAGGATCATCATCACTTGTCAAAATGGAAGAAATGCATGGGCCAACTCTGCTGATGTCCATTATTTTATATACACAGACATGGCCAACAATTTATTTGCATAGAGACTATCTATGTGATCAACAATGCCTTTTTAGAGAAGGACTGAAAGCAGACTCTAGATGTATTTCAGGAGTCCCCTAAATCAGATAGGTGCCTATAGTTGATCAGGTCTTTCCAATTCCCCATTGACCTACCTCTAACTCATTCTCAAATTTACAGGAAATTGTTTTATTTCTCCATCTAAAAAAGGAAGAAAGAGAAGGAAGAAAAAAGAGAGAGAGGGAAGAAGGGATGGAGGGAAGAAAGGAAGAAAGACAAGCCACAATTCAAGATAACATAACACTACATAGTATTATGAACACAACCTTCCTCCACTCGACTTTCATACAGTCCCCCCACATCTCCACCCCTCACCCACCCTCCCCTGCCCCTGCAGCCGCCAACACACAGTGTTAACATGGTACCTTTAAGGAGATGTATTTTTACAACTCCTTGCAACAGATCATTTGTATGCCTTGCCTTTTAAGTCATTTAAAATCCTTAGATTTTCCCGCATTTTCTGATGGCATTAACTTAATAGATTGAGCAGTAAAATGAATAAAAATGTCAAAACATTTTTTAAAGTTAAAATATCAGACCTTTCCATATTGTATTAATAGGTAACTCAACATATCACTTTGAAATTTTGCCCAGAATTTTAAATAAAAATGAACGATTCTTTTAAAAAAATGTGACAAATGGAAAAGATAAAACAATTCTTAATTTTTATTCTCAATTATTCTTTCTCTCTAGCATCCAAAGACAAGCTACTTAAAATATAGCCGTAGACTTTGAAACATTTATATTTAATTCAGAAACTTACCTGTTACAATGTTGAATAATATTTTTCAAGGAATCAGTGTTGGTTATTTTATTTTTAACCAAGTGCATATACTTTAGATTTCCTTATTACAGATACATTTGCTTCCACATAGATAAATGTGCCTGTTTTCTTATTCCACCACTACTGTCATTGACAGCAGGGAACAGGCTAGGAAATGTGAAAACCATTCTTAAGAGATTCTGTTCCTTTTCAACTTGGAACGTACTACTGGTGTTTTTAGTCTAAACCTAATGCTTGGTGTTTTCTTTCAGACTCAGGCAATCTCCTAGGAAGAACTTTCCTCTGGTTGGAAACAAAAATGAAAGCTTCCCTTGCTACTTAATATTATTGTTTATTACATGGCTCAAAACCTTACATCACTATAAATCACTTGCATTTTTATTTTTAACATCTAAAGCAACCTGAATTAGTAATACTTTGGAACAGGTCTGAAAAGTTTGATGGTTGTGCTGCAAAATCACTGCATCACAAGTACATTAACCAAAAGAGCAGAGAAAGAGAGGAAGGATAAGCATGGGTGGTTTTCAAAATTGGGGAAAGCCAACCAAATGAACATAATGACATCTGTCTTTTTAAATCTTTGACCAGGAGGGCATCTCAAGAACTGTAGTTTTACTCTTCATGAACTTTAGTTTTTTTGCAGGAATTCTGAACAAAGCCATGTTACGGACTGAATGTTTGTGTCTCCAAAAAGTCTATGATGAAGCCCTAAACCACAAGGAGGAAGTGGGGCCTTAGGGAGGTAATTAGGTTTAGATGAAGTCTTAAGGTGGGCTCCTCATGATGGGATTAATGTCCTTATAAGGAGAGACCAGATAGCTTTCTCTCTCTCTTTCTCAACCTCTCTATCTCCACTAAGTGAGGATCCATCAAGAAGGCAGCTGTCTGCAAGTCAGGAAGAGGGCCCTCACCAGAACCTGACCATGCTGGCACCCTGATCTCAAACTTCCCAGCCTCCAGAACTATGAGAAATAAATTTCTGTTGTTTAAGCCACCCAGTCGATGGTATTTTGTTATAGCAGCCAGAGCTGACTAAGACAGGCTACTATTCATCAAAAATAAAACTTCATTACTTTAGCATATAATAAGTCATAAATGGTACACATAGAGTGACATCTTTAATGATACCATATCTAATATTTTTTTGTCCCATTTTCTTTCTTCTAGGTTCTCATTGGTGCTATTTCTTTACCTACAAACATGTTTCATTCACTTCTACACAACCTAATTCTACTCAACATCAAAGTCCAACTAAAGTGTCTTCTCCTCTAAAGAGCCTTTCCTTCTCCAAAGTTTTCTAGTCCTTTATCTGTGCCTCTCACAATGTGTTTATTAAGTGGCAACTCCAGTGTGGTAGGTAGTCTCTAAGGTGGCTCCCATGATCTCCACTTTCTAGTATTCGTACCCTTGTATAATCCCCTACACTCAATTGAGGGCTGTACTTAGTGGCTTCCTTCTAACAAATAGAATAAGGCGAAAGTGAGGGGTGTCACTTCTGGGATTAGATTAAACAAGAATGTGGCTTTCATCTTGCTCACTCTCCCTGACTCTCTGGCTTGCTTGCTCTGAGCGGCGCCAGCCGCCATATTGTGAGCTGCTTATGGAGACTCCCACTAGCCCAGGAACTCAGTCCAGTAAACTGTGAGGAACGGAATACTTCCAATAACAAGGTAAGCTGCATCTAGATCCCTGCCTCACAGAAACTGTGAGATAACAAATATTTGTTCTTTTAAACTATTATATTTTGAGGTAATTTGTTATATAGCAATAGATAACTAAAATATAGAGCTAGGTTTTTTTTTTTTTTTTTTGGTAAGGAAGACCAGCCCTGAGCTAACATCCAATGCCATTCCTCCTCTTTTTTGCTGAGGAAGACTAGACCTGAGCTAACATCTGTGCCCATCTTCCTCTACTTTATATGGGACACCACCACAGCACGGCTCAACAAGCGGTGCGTCCATGCGTGCCCAGGATCGGAACCGGCGAACCCCGGGCGGCCGCAGTGGAGTGCACGCACTTAACCACTTGGCCACCAGGCCAGCCCCTACATTTTTTTTAGTATTGTCATTTTTTATTCACGTCTTCTGCTCGCTATTGGCTTGCAAGCATCTTGAAAACAGGATTCTGCTTTGATAAAACAAAAAATATAAACATGAGAGAGTTCACAATGTTCACAAAGTGCCCTCCTTCACCCAGCCCACCAAAGTAAATCCTGAAGTTGCCATCTCAATTTTCTCTCTTCTCATCTTCTCCTCCAACCACCTTTTTTCCGCATCCACTACACAAAAGTGTCTATTTTACCAGAAAGAGTCAAAGATTTTGTAATGCTACTCCATGGAAGGGATTAGAAAGATGGACCTGTGAGGCTGGAGGAGGAAGAGAAAGACTTAACCAAAAATGTTAAAGAGCTGGGAGGAAGAGGAGCAAGAGAGAATGTAAGTCGTCTAGCTGGGAACTGAGAGGGAGGGTTTTGTTGGTTTGACAAGAAAGATGTGTTTAAAAAGAAGGCCAAAGAGGATATAGTAAAATAGCAAAAACAACAACACTAGCCTATTTAGAATGTTATCCTACAACCCAAACAAGGGACCCTGTTCAATAGCCTCACTCATTCATTCATCCAATCTGCAGATATTTATTCAACACACTCTTCCTGGAAAGCCTTCCTGGAGCTTACATTCTGGTGGGAGGTACTGAAAACAAATCAATAAAATATTAATTTATGATATAATATGATAGACATATCTACATAATTGATTCTTTTTTGTCTTTTGCTGCAACCAGTATACTGCTTTAACGTAATAAAAGATAATGTTTGTTGGATGAATGAATAAATAAATTAGAACCTACATTTGCATGTTTTAGTAGAAAAAACTAAACTTTTGTTTATTATTATATAAGATGTCTCATGCTATACGTATTAGCTTGCTAGGGCTATCATAACAAAGTACCACAGGCCACATGGCTTAACCAATAAAAATTTATGTTGTCACAGTTCTGGAGACTAGAAGTCCAAGATCAAGATGTTGGCCAATTTTTTTTTTCTGAGTCCTCTCTCCTTGGCTTGTAGATGGCCATCTTCTTCCTATGTGTTCACATGGTCTTTCTTCTATACACGTCTATGTCCTAATTTCCTTTTCTTATAAGGACATTAGTCACATTGGATTAGGGCCCACTCTAATGACCTCATTTAAAATTAATTATCTCTTTAAAGATCCTATCTCCAAATACTATCACATTCTGAGGTAATGAGTGTTAGGAGTTCAACGTATGAATTTGGGGGGGGCACAACTCTGCCAGTAACACTATATGAGATGCAGTCATTTATCTCTGACCAGATAGAGTAATGGTTCAACTTAGGCTCTGCAGTCAGACAGCCTGAGTTTCAGGACTGACTCCACTAGTTCCTAGCTATGTGATCTTAGGCAAGATAGTTAAGCTCTTTGAGCCTTGGTTGCTCATCTGTAAAACGGGATGACAACAGAGTTTTTATCAAAAGTAAATGAATTAATCACTAAATGTTGTTCAAAAGTCACTGACAGATAGTGGGAATTCAATAAGAGTTACCTCTGCATTATCTTATTTTACCATTGGAAAATTTAGATATCAAAAGTAAAATGACCTGCCAAGATGTAAAAACAATCAGCGACACAATAAAGAAGAAAACTCAGGTGTCCTAACCCTAAGAGCAATGCTCTTTCTTTTCACCAGAGCACATTAGTTATGGTTTCCTGGTAGGAAGCACAAGAACCTCCTAATACCTCCTAATGAGAGGCTGGTTTATAATGACTTTGAGGGTTACATTTCATTTTTCATCTTATCAAAATCAGCTTAAGAGACATGTCTGTAAGTACTCACTCCCTCCAGTAGGGAGTAACTACTAAATCTATCTGAATGTAGTTCTACCTTCTTTCCTTCCTTCTTTTGTATGTTTATCAAGCACCAGATATGTAACACAACACAGGCTTGGCGCTATATAGATACATATAAGATACACCATTCCTGCCTGTACGGGGCTTAGAGAATAAGGAGGAAGTGGGCATATGAGCACATAATCGTAGCACAGTGTGATGAGAATGATCAGCAAGCCATGAGAGGGGGGAAGAGATGGCACTGAGTCAGACAGGAGGCAAAGATGCTACCAACAGGGCCTTATTATGACTTTCATGGATCCTAGGCCTTTTTACCTTCATGGATCCCTTCTTCCATATATATATAAAGTGATAACTTATGACTGTGTATGTATAAATATGAATATATTAATATTATATTGAAACATTTTCTTCAACCTAGTAGTTCACGTTTTTCCTCTGATTTTAAAAGAAATTAAAACATTTTCAAAAGTCCCTAAAAGTATTGTGGGCCTTTGTCTCTGTCCTTCTGCTGATAAGTTGGTCCTGGCTACCCAAAGGAGTGGCCCTTGAGTTGAATTTTGAAGGATAAATAGTTGTCTAGAGCAGTACTTCTCAAACTTTATAGAACATGCAAATCATCCAGAGTCTTGTTAAACTTCATATTCAGACTCACGATGTCTAGGGTGGAGTCCGAGATTCTGAATACCTAAAAGTTCCCAGGTGTTGCTACCAGTGTTGGGACCAAACTTTAAATAGTAAGAATCTACAGCTATGTTTTCCAATACAGTAGCCACTAGCCATATGAGGTTATTTAAATTTTAATTTACATTAATTAAAATGAAATAATATTAAAAATTCTGTTCTTCAATTGTGCTAACCACATTTCAAGTGCTCAATAGGCCTGTGTGACTGTTGGCTACCTTATTAGATAGTGCAGGTATAGAACATTTCTACAATTGCTATTGGACAGAACTTATCTACAGGGAAACAGTGGGGAGGAAATAGGATTTTGGTATAGAAGTACAGGGAGAGGCCAGGTAGGATGAGCCACATGATTGAAGGCTGTCAAGCCAAGTGCAAGAATGCATTTTTGTGAAGTAAAGCAATATTACAGGCTTAAACAGAATACAGTCATCTCAATCCAATCTATTTCTCTACTTCTAGTTGAACCATTCCCACAAATGTGTTTCTTGCTAATGCTAGTAAATGTTCAATCTTCGAATTAAGATACCCATATATGCACTCTCAAATGCCCCCTAAATGGAAGTTTAATCAGACTAAACCACTAGACTTCAGGATTCTGTTTAAGGCAACAAGGATTTGAAGCAGAGATAGATGAAACCAAAGGCAACTCGTGTGTATGTGCGTGCCTGTGTGTGTGTGTTTAACGACTAGTGGTTTCCTCCTTTGAACTCTGTTTCAGGAAAGCTAAATGTCCTTTCTGAGGGAAGTGAAATGAATGGTCCCTGTCAGCAATCCTTGTGACTTCTCCTGCTCGTTTCCCACATTTGTCCTACAGATGTGCTGTGCTGATGAATTGTTTTTCACTTGGTGGCTCATTCATTTAATTGCAACCTCTGTTCTTTTTCAAGTTTATAAAGGGAATCGGGATCTATGAAGAGAGTGTATTTGATGTAGTCAACATGACAGAACATACCCAGATCATTCATCCCTCTGATTGCTCATGCTCTAGGTTTTCATCTAAAGCAGGACCTAACCACGCAGAAATCTCAGTCCACAACTCCTGGGAAGTGCATGGAACAGCAAAACTAATCCTTAAGCATTGCTAGGACCTCAGATTAGGTTGGACATCTCCCTGTGCTGCTAATTGTCTTTGTGATAAACATCCCACAATGATGAGGTGTTAATTTTATTTTTCTCATATGGCTCATTAAGTCCAGCACAAATAATAAGACCCAAAGGCTTTGTGCTTTGCATAGTGTCAAGTGAATCTCATCACTTTACAGTCCATCAACTAAAGATTTCACGTCAGGGTTGGTCCTGCTGGGGGAATTAAAAAAACTCAAAAACTCCAAAGGAATATGATAGCATTCTTTGGCTGCAGGACATGTGTGAACACAAAGAACACATTGTCTTATTCCAGCTTAAAGTGCATCTGGCTGGGAATTTCTGCTGCAGCCTCTCTAATTTATCACTAAAATACGTATGAAGAAGCAGAATAAGATGAAAATTCACACCTTCCAAAAATAAAGACTGATAGAAAACCTATTACTTAAGTCTGGAATTTCCAATTGCTACTCAGCTCTAGGTGTTGGATTAAGAAAAATACACTTGTAGGTTTACAAACAATGTTTTATGAAACAGAGAATAAATAGGGTAGGAAGTTATTTCATCTCTCCTCACTGTCTGTTCCATGCCAAACAACAAAACCAGGTATATATTCCTCCACTATTAGAAGCAGACAGAGAATTCTGCCACCCACCATTAATCTTTCTACATCCACTCCAGGACTGAAATGGTACAAAATAATAGAGAATCTGTGTTTGGTTGGGGAAACACTGGGAGCTAAGGAATTACGTCAGTAGTTATTTTGTCCTCAAGTATTAGGTACAGCCACGTGCCGCATAACAACGTTTTGGTCAACTACTGAATGCATATACAATGACAGTCCCATGAAGTTAGTACCACAGCCCACTTGTGGACTAGGCTATACCATCTAGGTTTGTGTAAGTACACTCTCTGATGTTGACACAATGACAAAATCGCCTAACAACACATTTCTCAGAACATATCTCCGTTGTTAAGCAATAAATGACTGTACTGCAAATGCAAAAATTTTACCATTTTGGAGGGTTACAGAACCAAATACAAGGGTAAGAGAAAAATCCTACCTCATCTCTGCAGTATTCACAAGATGAACATTGACAATTGGGGTGCAATCTCTACATAGCTACCATTGCTTAAGCCAACATTAAATAGAGGATGTGCCCTGCCCAAACAGAAAACTATGCCCCGTACATAGGAACAAAAGTAATTAATAGAAACTATCTCTGAGGAAGCCCAGATATTGGATATTAGAGCAACTGTAATAAATATGTTCAAGAGTTAAAAAGTACCACAGACAGAGAACAAAAGTAAACCATGAAAATGGGTCTCACCAAATAGAAAATATATATTAAAAAGACAGAAATTAAAAAAGAAGAGAAATTCTGGAGTTGATAGCTATAATAATTGAAATGAAAAAATTCACTAAAGTTGCTCAACAGTAGATTTGAGAAGGCAGAAGAAAGAATTAGTGCACTTGAAGATAAGTCTATTAAGATTATCCAGTCAGAGGAGCAAAAAGACAAAAGAATGAAGAAAAATGAAAGAGAGATAGAGAGGGAAAGAATAGAAAGAATATTTGAAGACATAATGGCCAAAAACTTCTCAAATTTGCTGAAAAACTTTAATCTACACATCTTAAAAGTTACACAAACTCCAAGGAGGATAAACTCAAAGAGATCTACACCAAGATACATCATAATCAAACTGTCAAAAGATAAAGATAAAGAGAGAAACTGAAAGCAGCATGAGAGAAGCATCTTGTTATGTACAGGAGATCATTAATAAACTCAACAGCTTATTTCTCTTCAGAAACCATTAAGTACAGAAGCCAGTGGGATGGCATGTTCAGAGTGCTGGGGGGAAAAAGAAATAAAAAAAACCCTGTCAACTAAAAATTCTATATCCAGTGAAAGGACCCTTCAAAAATGAATGAAAAATTAATACATTTTTGTATAAACAAAAATTGAAAATTTGTTGCTAATAGACCTGCCTGACAAGAAAAGCTAAAGGGAATCTTTCAGGCTGAAATGGAAAGACGATAGACAGTAATTCAAATCTTCAAAAGGAAATAAACAAACATGGGTAAACGTAACTACAGAGGAAAATATAAAAGTCAATATATACGTATTTTTGTTTGTAACTCTTTTTTTCTATGTGATTTAAAAACAACTCATAAAACAATCTTAAATCTATATTAATGAGTACACTAATGTACTAATAACTAATAACATAAAGAGGGGACAAGGGCTGTTTGGAGCAAAGTTTATGTATACTATTATAATTAAGTTGTTATTAATCTGAATAAGATAGTTATAAATTAACATGTTAATTGTAATTCCCAGGGCAACCTTAAAAAATAACTAAAAAGTATATAGTAAAAGAAATTAATGTGAATTAAAATGATATACAAGAAAATAACTATTTAACCAAAGAAGGCAGTAATGGAAAAACTGAGGAACAGAAAAGATATAAGAGACGTATAAAACAAACGGTAAAATGACAAAAGTAAGTTCTTCCTTATCAGGAATCACATTAACAATACATAGATTAAAATCTCCAATTAACAGATAGAGTGTCAGAATGGATTAAAAAAAAAAAAAAAGCACATGATCTAACTACAACCTTTCTAAAAGAGACTCACTTTTAATCCAAAGAGACAAATAATTTGAAAGAAAAAAGATTGAAAAATATATTCTATGCAAATAGTAAAAAAAAAGACAGTTGAAGTGGCTATACTAATAACCAACAAAATAGACTTTATGGCAAACATTGATTTGAGAGACAAAAAGAAGCATATTATATAAAAGGGTCAACCCATAAAGGAGACATAGTAAATATAAACACATATGAACATGACAACAGAGCCATAAAATATATGAAACAAAAACTGACAGAATTGAAAGGAGAAACAGCCAGTTCAACAATTATGATTAGAGACTTCAATAATGAACAAAACAATTAGACAATGATCAGCAAAAAAATATAACTTGAACAACACTATACCACCTAGAACTAACAGATCTAAAACACTCCTTTCCACAACAGCAAAATGCACATTATTCTCAAATGCACAAGGAACATTCTCCAGAATAGACCATACTTTGGGCTACAAAATAAATCACATAAATTTAAAAATACTGTAGTCATACAAAATATGTTCTCCAACCACAATGGAATAAAATTAAAAATCAATAACAAAAGGGAATTTGAGGAATTCACAAATATATTTTTATTAAAAACACTCTTAAATTTCCAATGGGACAAAGAATAAATCACAAGGAAAATTAGAAAATATTTTAGGATGCATGAAATGACAAAAAAAATATACCAAAAGTTATGGGATGTAGCTAAAGCAGTGCTCAAAGAGAAATTATAGCTCTAAATGTCCACATTAAAAAGACAATAAAGCTCAAGTCAATAACCTAACCTTCCACCTTAAAAAACTAGAAAAAGAGGAACAAATTTAACCCAAAGCAAGAAAGAAGAAAATAGTAAAATGTAGAGCAAAGATAAACTAGAGATTCAAAAAATAGAGAATTTTCAACTACTATGAACAGTTATACAACAAATTGGACAACCTAGAAGAAATGGATAAATTCCTAGAAACATACAACCTACCAAGACTGAATCATGATGACACAGAAAATCTGAACATACCAATTACTAGTAAAGAGATTGAATTAGTAATCAAAGCCTCCCAAAAAATATAAGTCCAGGACCAGGTGGCTTCACTGGCAAATTCTACCAAACATTCAAGGAATTATTACCAATCCTTCTCTAACTCTTCCAAAAATACAAGAGGAGGGAAATCTTCCAAATGTATTTTATGAGACCAGCATTACCCTGATACCAAAACCAGACAAGGATGCGACAAGAAAAGAAAATTGTAGGCCAATATCCTTGATGAGCATAGATGCAAAAATCCTCAACAAAATACTAGCAAACCAAATTCCACAGTACAGGAAAAGGATCATACACCATGATCAAGCAGGATTTATTCCAGGGCTGCAAGGATGGTTCCTCATTCACAAACCAGTCATTGTGATGTAGACATTAACAAAATGAAGGATAAAAATCACCTGATCATCTCAATAGATGCAGAAAAAGCATTTGACAAAATTCAACATCCATTTATGATAAAAACTCTCAACATAATGGGTATAGAGGGAATGTACCTCAACATAATTAAGGCCATATATGACTAGCATAAAGCTAACATCATACTCAATGGTGAGAAGCTGAAAGCCTTTCCACTAAGATCAGGAACAAGATGAGGATGCTCTTGGCACTTTTATTCAACATAGATTTGGAAGTCCTAGCCAGAACAATTAGGGAAGGAAAGGAAATAAAAGTCACCCAAATTGGAAAGGAAGATGTCAAACTGTCACTATTTACAGATGACATGGTATTATATATAGAAAACCCTAAAGAGTCCATTAAAAAACTGTTAGACTAATAAACAAATTCAGTAAAGTTGTAGGATACAAAATCAATACACAAAAATCTATTGTGTTCCATACACTATGAACTATTAGAAAGAGAAATAAAGAAAACAATTCCATTTATAATTGCTTTAAAAAAAATAAAATACCTAGGAATAAATTTAACCAGAGAGCTGAAAGACCTGTATATTAAAACATTACAAGACATTAATGAAAGAATTTGAAGAAGACACAAATAAATGGAAAGATATTCCATGCTCATGGATTGGAAGAATCAATATTGTTAAAATCTCCATTCTACCCAAAGCAATCTACAGATTTAATGCAATCCCTATCAAAATTCCAATGGCATTTTTCAAAGAAATAGAATAAATAATCCTAAAATTTGTATGGGATCACATAGAAAAAAATGTTGAATAGCTAAAATAATCTTGAGAAAGAAGAACAAAGCTGGAGGCATCACACTCTCTGATTTCAAACTATATTACAAGCTACAGTAATGAAAACAGTATGGTATTGGCATAAAAACAGATATATAGATCAATGAAATAGAATAGAAAACCCAGAAATAAACCCATGGATACATGGTCAATTAATTTATGGCAAAGGAGTCAAGAATATACAATGGGAAAAAGACAATCTCTTCAATAATGGTGTTGGGAAAACTAGACAGCTACAGACAAAAAAAGAAACTCAACCACTATCTTACACCGTACAAAAAAATTAACTCAAAATGGATTAAAGACTTGAATGTAAGATCTGAAATCATAAAACTCCTAGAAGAAACATAAACAGTAAGCTCCTTTATATAGGTCTGGGAGATGACTATTTGAATCTGACACCAAAAGCAAAAAAAAAAATACTAAAGCAAAAATAAATAAGTGGGACTATATCATACTTAAAAGCTTCTACACAGCAGTGGAAGCCAACAAAATGAAAGGCAATCTAATGCATGGGAGAAAAGATTTGCAAATTGTATATCTGATAAGGAGTTAATATCCAAAATATTTAAAGAACTCATACAACTCAATAGCAAAAAAAAACAAAAAATCTCATTTAAAAATGGGCAGAAGATCTGAACAGACATTTTTCCAAAAAGATATACAGATGGCCAAGAGGTACATGAAAAGATGCTCAACATCAATAATCATCAGGGAAATGCCAATCAAAACCACAATGAGATATTAGCTCACACCTGTTAGAATGGCTATTATCAAGGAGGGATTACTTCCTATCTCATTCTATGAGACCATTATTACCAAAGCAGACAAAGACAGCACAAGAAAAGAAAATTATAGACCAATATTTCCCATGAATATACACACAAAAATCATCAACAAAACACTAGCAAACAAAATATCTCAGCATATTAAAAGGATTAAACACATGACCTAGGGAGATTTATCCCAGGAATACAAGGATGGTTCAACATAAAAAAATCAATCAACGTACACCACATTAACAGAATAAAGGGGATAAAAAACCCACATGATTATCTAAACAGACACAGAAAAATCATCTGATAACATACAACACTCTTTCATAATAAAAGCAATCAACAAACTAGGAATAAAAGAGAACTCTCTCAACTTGATGAAGAGCATCTATGAAAAACCCAAGCTAACATCGTACTTAATGACAAAAAGAATGAAAGCTTTCCCTTTAAGATTAGGACCAAGACAAAGATGTCCACTCTCACTTCTATTTAATATTGTATTGGAAGTTCGAGACAGGGCAATTAAGCAAAAAAAAAAAAAAAAGAAGAAGAAGATATAAAACGGCATATAGATTGGACAGGAAGAAGTAAAACTATCTATTATGAATAGATGATCTATTAGGAATCATGCAGATGGCATGATCTTTGTATAGAAAAGACTAAGGAATCCAATTAAAAAACTATTAGAACTAATACATAAGTTCAGCAAAGTTGCAGGATATAAGATAAATATACAAAAATAATTGTATTTCTATATACATGCAATGACTAATCTGCAAATGAAATTTAGAAAACAATTCCCTTACAATAGCATCAAAAATATTAAAATATTTAGGAATAAATTTAGCCTAAAGATATGTAGAAAACTACAAAACATTGTCAATAGAAATTGAAGAGGATATACTATGTTCATTGATTCGAAGACAATATTGTTAACATGGCTATACTCCCTAAATTTATCTACAGAGTCAACGTAATCACAATCAAAATTCTAACTTTTATTAAAGAAAAGGATAAGTTGATTCTAAAATGCATATAGAATTACAAGGAACCCAGAATAGCCACAATAATCCAGAAAAAGAAATACAAAGTTGGAGGAATCACATGTTCCTATTTCAAAACTTAACACAAAGCTACAGAAATCAAACCAGTGTGGTATTAGCATAAGGACAAACATAATGATCAATGGAATACGATTGAGAATCTGGAAACAAACTCACACATCTATGATCAATTGACTTTCAACAAGGTTGCCAAGACCATTCATTGAGGAAAGAATAGTGTTTTTAACAAATGGTGCTGGAACAATGGAATATCCACATGCAAAAGAACAAACTTTGACCCTAACCTCATACCATATATAAAAACTAACTCAGAATCTATCAAAGATGTAGATGTAAGCAAAACCTATAAAACTTTTGATGGAAACATAGGTTCAGGTTTTTGTGACTTTAGATTAGCTATTTCTTAAATATGATACCAAAAGCACAAGGAACAAAATAATAGTTAGATGTATTGGACTTTGTCAAAATTAAGAACTTTTGTGCTTCAAGGAACACTATCAAGAAAGTGAAAAGATAATCCATAGAAAGGGAGAAAATATTTGTAAATCATATATCTGATAAGGCACTAGTATTCAGAATATATAAAGAACCTTACAATTCAACAACAAAAAGACAATTAATAAATGGACAAAGAACTTGAATAGAGATTTTACCAAAGAATATATACAAATGACCAGTAAGCACATGAAAAGATGCTAAACACCATTAATCACCAGGGAAATGCAAATGAAGACCACAAAGAGATATTACTTCACATACATGAGAGTGGCTATATTTTAAACAAATAGACAACTCAGAAAATTGCAAGTATTGGTGAGAATGTGGAGAAATTATATTACTGGTGGGAATATAAAGTCCCCTATGAAAAACATTTTGGTCTTTCCTCAAAGAGTCAAATATAGAGTTACTATGCGACACAGCAACTCCACTGGTCCAAATAGAGACAGAGGGTAGATTAGTAATTGCCAGAAGTTGGTGTGAGGGGCAGATGGAGAGTGAATGCTTAATGAGCATGGAGTTTCTTTTTAGGATAATGAAAATATTCTGAAATTTGATAGTTCTGATATTTGCACCACATTATGAATATAATAAAAACTACTAAATTATACACTTTAAAATAGTTAAGATGGTGACTTTTATGTTATGTGAATTTTACCTCAATAAAATGAATAAAGAAAAATTAATAAAAAATAAAAAGGAATAGTATTTCTAATTAAAAATAAGTAAGAAAAACACATTTTATTCAAAATAGTAGCAAAAAAAAATCACAAACAATTCAAAGACCAAATGAGCATCTTTTTAGGCATGTTATCTTTTAAGGTGTAAGGAAATAGAGGAATCACTCTCAACTTAATTCTAAACCAAATTACTAGTCTTTGCCTCTCCCACCATCACAGAAATAGAATTTGGAATGATCTTCCTAGACAATATTCATAAGAAATTTCTTGGAGTTTCTCCAATACTGAGGCAAATACTGAGTCAATACCAAAGGGAATAGAAATATTCCCAGAATATTAGCACCCTCAAGATCCCCTCTTCTCAGAAGTGATAAAATTTCAGATGCTTGGGAACATAATTCAGGAAGATAAATTGGGGGATATTCCTGGGTGGCTAAAACAGCACTGGTGGGAAATGGTGGCCTGACCAGACATACCCTCTGTGGGGTGAAAGGCTGCTGTTTACCCAGCTGTGATCTCAATTCAGTCCTTGGCCCCAGCTGTTCTCTTTCAGTCATAATAAATTAATACTCTTGAGGGGCAAGTTTAAACATGCCACCTACAAATTGTCTCTGAATATATCCAGGGGAATATAGTCTTTAGTTCTACTCCTTAATCTCCCTAAATGTGATATTTTTCCATCATATAATTGTATACTTTTATTGACAGAAAAGATGTTGGGTTAGGAAAATCCTGCTGTTTTATTAATTTCCAACAGCATTTCTTCATAACTAAAGTCACAGTGTAGTTTGCTTTCATTCAACAAAATGAAGCTTTGAAAATGAATTTGTTTGGCTGAATTGGATGCTATCCACCAGGAATAATCTGCATCCTAAAGCTAGTGAACTTCAGATATATTTGTTTATCACTTGTCTGGTAAAATTTAAGTGGCAAGAAGTTCTCTCCTGAGATTATCAGGCAACAAGTGGGACTTAAATGGGACAGAGGAAGACTTTTTAAATAATAAAAACAACAAAAAACTGTGAAGAAACATTAGATGTCAAATCAGATGAAGGTAACTATTTTTCTTCTGAAGGTGATTTTTAATTTTCATATCTAAAATGTAAATAGTATAAAGAATTCTGAAGTATAGCATAACATACTATAAAGTATTTTCAAATACCGTATTTCATTTAATCATTACTCTTTTTCAAAATGAGAAATGAAACGCTCGGCAAGTTATGATTTACCCAGCATTTTGCAGCCAATAAGAGATAGAAGTGGAACTTAAATCTGGTCTTTTGAAGTAAGCCCAGAATTCTTTAGAAAATGTTTTTTTAATAAGAAAATTATCATTTCATACTTTTAAATGACTCAAATCTGTATAGACCAACATTACATTTTATCTCATTTCTATAATTCTGGGTTTGGAAATACATACAATAAACACAGAAAACTGCATAAAATATCATGGCAGAGATGAAGAGTTGTTTTAATTATAACAGTTGATTTTATCTTCTTACTGGGCCATATCCTAACTCTCATCCTTTTTGAAGAATTAAAGGTGGTGATATCAATACATATGGGAAAGAATATTACAAACATCATGTTATGAGTTTTAACTCAAGAGGAAAATGAGTACATATTAATTTATTCCATACTAATGACCAAAACTACTGCTATTCTTCTTGTATGATTTATCTATAGTAGTAAAGTAAATTTAACCAAATATTTGCACATGGTGACAATACTATTCGTCTATGAAGTCATAGAATAGCATTATTTATTACATATAGGTCCATCCATGTACAAGCATTGTCTTTCACATACTCATCATAATCTACTGAGTTAATTGTAAATCAGTAATCCCTAGATATATTTCTTTCTATGAGAACTCATGAAATATCATCTAAAAATGCTGGACAACTAACTAAAGGCAAGACCAGACATAGACAGTTGGAATGCTTTCTGACTCATGGATTACAGTTTTATGAAATCCCAGACCAAAATGTCTACCTTTCAAATAGTGCTAGAAGAAAAATGCTAACCAGTTGATGAAAGCCAACCAATAAATTCCTACAATTTCACCTTCTCTTTTCTTTATCGATTTCTCTTTCCATCAGTCTGAACATGCCTGATTATCAAGATCTTTTCCCCATTTCTATTGTAAAAAACCTATTTACAAATATGGTATGATTTTAAATAATTTTAATAAAGTAAATTTATGCATATCACACTTCAAGTTTGAAATAAATTCATAAACAAGAGAGAGCCTGGGGCAATGATGCAGGAAGGCAAATTGAAAACAACAGACACAATGATATCAGACATACTCACTGAAAAGGCACACAGAGCAAGAGAAAGATATCTTTTGGCTGTTAGTAAAAAGAGATACTTTCAGAATGACAAAGATGAACAGATATTACCTGCTGTGAGAATAACGAAAGATTCAAGTGTGGTGATTTCAATCCTACGGGCTTTATAATACTTTAGTAAATAATACTAAAAAATGTATTTAACAACTGGGACTTCGAGGGCTTGAAACTAGATAACAAAAAGCTGAGAGAAAGTGCTCAAGAAAAGTTATCACAATCAAGTTGAAAAGAATATATATCAAATCATTTTGTGCTTTGGATTTTTCTTTGTAAATCCTTGCTTCCTTTGGAACTATGAATAAAATGTATTTTTTAATAGTAGATGTACTTACCTACATTTTGGTAGATCATACTAAAATAGTGGCATTTCATTTCTCCACGATACTTAGTTTTCAGGACACATTTAATTTAGTGAATTCACTCAACAAAGTTTTTGGGGTATCAATTGTGTGCAAGACACTTTGCTAGCTGCTGAAAGAGATATAAAATTACAAGGTCCCTGTTTTTTTAAAAAAAATCGAATTTTTGAATAGTGAAAATGAAACATGTACCCAAATATTTTTAGTAAAAAAATAGCACAAGGCAAGACCATTGTAGATGTAATGGAAGATAATAAAGGAGGGAATAAACCTTACTTGGTGGTCAGAGAAGGCACCAAGGAGATGATATTTGAGATAACTTGAGAAGCAATTGGTTAAGTAGAAGGTAGGAGGAGACAGGGAGCAAAAAGTTAGGGGAAAGAAGAAGCAAGGCCAGGTGTGGCAGAGGCACCCTGCTCATATCTCTTGGGCATCCTACTTCAGTGGTCAACTTCCAACCACTAGTATCTTTATCCGTTTGCTTGCATGCTTTCCCTGAAGTGGCAGAATGCCACTCTTCCCATAAATATGACTGGCCAAAGAGCTGAGGAATTAATACCTCCTGGAGTTGGTGTGGAAATGTCCAGCTCCCTTGCCTTTGATGATTCTACACTGCCTCTCAGAGTTTTCCCAGTGGCATTAAGCTCTAGTTGCCTGTGACAGAAGAGACTCTATAACTCTTTATTCATAACCCTTTATTGGCTGCCCTCTTTTCTCTGTTTCACGTTTCCATTCTTCTGCTATTTCCTGCACCTCCCAAATAAACTTGAATCCTTGCCCCAAGACTGTTTTGGGGGGACATAAATGAAGAAAATATGAATGCTCAAGAATGAGGAAAAATTCAAAAGGCTTGTGGAGCACGGTCCATACTGGAATATCACAGAAGATATGACTGGCAAGATAGGTTGTACCCATAGGTCCATGATTCAAGCATTGTATCTACTGTATTACTAGACAAAGGCATCAGTCATTAACTAAGGGCAGTGCACAGAGGTAAGAGCAAAGTCAGGATGGAGAAATAAAAGAGTTCTTTACTTCAAGTCATAAGAATGGAAACAGCATCTCTCTCCCGATACATCAATGTTTTGCTGTTGATGAATTCATAGTAGTTGAGTTATGGAGGGTGGGGGCTGTGGGAGTGGAAGGGGGGTTGGCGTAAGGCTGTTAGAAGATGCTTTTTTTTGATTTTAATTGGATTGTTGGTACTCGTTTTCTAAAGAGAACTAATATATGATATTTCCTTTTGTTATTTAATAGAGATATGCTTTACACAGTGCTTTAAACATAGCAGGTCCTTAATAAATATATTCTACATTATTTTTTTAAAAGTGGTTAATTTTTCTTTCTAAGGTCTACCACAATGTATCTTTATTTCTTGAGATTATCTTTTAGGTATCATGGTATCTCCCAAATAGGTAAAATATGAAAAGATAGATATTCGTTTCCTGTTATGGTTATTGCCCTTAAGCCTTTGAACAAATGTATTTCCTCTTTGTTACTCTTATATGTCCAAATTTAATTGAGTCTCTCCCAAAGTTTTGATTGTATCTTAGTGTTTGATAAATACTAAATTAACATCTATTAGCTCTTTCATACATAAGCATCAAAAAATACTATCAAATAATCTGTAGACATTTTACAAAATGATCGAAGAGACCATAGATGATATCTCAGCCTTCCGTGGAGATTAGTATCTTCACAAGCCACTTTTCTTATCTTCAATTTTAAACAATTCTGAAATTTCTATCTCAGAATTTTCAATGTTCTAGGAGGGAAATGAAAACAGTGACAAGTCTAATCTGGATTCATTTTAAACTCTTACAAGAAGACAAAAAAAATGAAAGCTTCTTCATCACTGTACCGGAAGCTGCAGGTATCCAGGCAGCTAAAGGAACATCTAAGAATGGTGGACTTGAAACTTTTCCAGAAATGCTCAGGCGTGGGGGTATGGAAAGCTTGTGTCATTTTTAAAATTGAAATATGCAACTTTGATTTACAGTAGTGACATCTCCAAAAGAAAGTCAGGGTCATTAGGAGGAAATAAACCCAAAAAGATGCTTCTTTCTATTTTAATGGTCTCCACCTTTCTCTCTTTCCATTTTGGACTGCTCTTAAAGTCAGTGAACAGACAATTTTTTTTTAAACACTATTTTAATTTTATTTTTATTATTATTATTATTTTGTGTGTGTGTGAGGAAGATCAGCCCTGAGCTAACATGGCTAACATCCATACTAATCCTCCTCTTTTTGCTGAGGAAGACCGGCTCTGAGCTAACATCTATTGCCAATCCTCCTGTTATTTTTCCCACAAAGCCCCAGTAGATAGTTGTATGTCATAGTTGCACATCCTTCTAGTTGCTGTATGTGGGACGCCGGCCTCAGCATGGCCGGACAAGCAGTGCCTTGGTGCGTGCCCGGGATCCGAACCCGGGCTGCCAGTAGCAGAGCACGCGCACTTAACCGCTAAGCCACGGGGCCACCCAGACAATTTTTTATATATATATATATTTGTGTGTGTGTGTGTGTGAGGAAGATCGGCCCTGAGCTAACATCCATGCCAATCCTCCTCTTCTCGCTAAGGAAGACTGGCCCTGGGCTAACATCCGTTCCTATCTTCCTCCACTTTATGTGGGACGCCGCCACAGCATGGCCTGACAAGTGGTGCATTGGTGCACGCCCGGGATCTGAACCTGGGCTGCCAGCAGCGGAGTGCACGCGCTTAACCAGTACGCCACGGGGCCGGCCCCCTATATATGTTTTAAAGACCCTCTCTCTAGAGGTGAGTGATATAAAAGAGGCTGTAGTTTGTTGTGGTTCTAGGTATGACTTTGCATTTCAGTGCCACAAAGGGAGTAGAATTGAATTGTGTTTACCCTGTAGAATTTATAAAGGAAAACCGATTTGTTTTCTGCTTTTCCTTCTGAATTTTATTTATTTTATGTTAATGTGCTTCAGAATCAGTTACAGCAGTAACAGAAGCAATAACTGATGTTTCCTGCCATCCTTATTATTCGTGGACATCACTAAAACCAAACAGGTAAACAAAAACACCCCTCTTCATCCCTGTTCATCACTTTGGAAATGAATTCCATGACCAAAGCCACAGCTGCTGATACCAAACAGATGTGTTCTGTCAGAGCCTGACTGGCACAGCAAGTTCAACTTACCCTGACTTTATTCTCAGGGCATAACAGGAATAAATTGCTACATTTATGATAATTTCTTTCCAGAAGGGAAATGATTTTGAATGGAATTGAGTAGAAAATTCACCTTCGGGGACTGACAGAATAGTGACAGCCCTAGACATCAAAGTCAACCCCTATATAAGGGAAAGCATTTCTTGAACTTAAAAATGAAACATAATGTGCCTGCGTTCAGTAAACACCCATCCCAACTTCTTTTTTAATGCAGAGAAAGCTAAAAATTATATTTCCCATTGAGTTAATGTTAAAATTCTTGGATGTGTTAATGATATTGTGGTTATAGAGGAAAATGTCCTTGTTCTTAGGATACTCATGTTGAATTATTTAGGGGTAAAGTGTGATGTATGCACCTTACTTTCAAATGGTTCTGCAAAAATGAAGTCATGTGTGGTGGGCCTTAGAGAGTAAAGCACGTATTTATGAGAGAGAGAGGGGAAGAGAGAGATGAAGAGAGACAGAATGCAAATGTGGAAACAGTTGAATAGTTGGTGAAATAAGTAATCAGGCATTCAAATACTGTTCTTTCAACCTCCCTGTAGCTTTCTTTTCTTTCTTTTTTTTTTAAACAAAATTTGGAGAAAAAGTGCTAAATTTTTTAAAAAGTGAATAGGTAAATAAAAGTATATTTAACTTCATGTCGAATTTTAATCAGCTTGATGTCTCTTTAAACAAGAGTTCATTAAATGTAAATCATTGCTAATTTTGTTTTGCTTTATTGGCCTCAGAATAGAATGTCCTTCAATTCTTAGGACTGTAAATTTTCCACCTAATATACCCCACTTCTGAAAAAAGACAATATAATTCAAGTGTGATTTTTATCAAATTTCTAATTGTTTTGTTTCTCTTTATTTGTGTGATCAGCGTAAGTCAAAAGAACACTGTAATCAAATAACATTATTATTATAAAGATTAAATAAAATATTTGTGTTACAAAAAAGAATACCTTCCTAGATTGTCTTGTTGCTAGGTTTCTCAATGTGGCTTATATTCTATCAATTAAGCGCTTGTGTAAACTTTGATTCCTAAAAACATCATGTGAGGAGACAGGGAAAAGAGCATATATTTTGCTGGCACAGAATATAGCAGGTAAGATATGGCTCTAGAGCTGTATTAGCAGCTTCCCAATTTGCAGTTTATATTCCCGGTCATGGCAGAGGCAGTGTATTTTGCAGTCAGCAGTGAAGACAGCAGCTTCCTGAATTGTCAGCTTTCTGCAAAAGCAGAAGTAAATTTAACAATTGCAGCAGAGACAGATCAGTACTGAGCCTAGAAATTGTTCCTTAAATTTAGCCTAGAACCTGTTCCTAGTCTTTTTAATCATTTTGTAAGATTTATTTCTGGGTATAAAAATTCCCTTCTGATTAACTAGAGTGAACTCTGCTGTCTGCAATTTAACCCTGATCAACACACCAGTCTTCCTGTTTAGTCATGTAAGGTCAATAATAATTAAAATTTCTAAAACTCTGCCAAATTTATTTTGCATGTACTTTCATTGTTTTTTTCCTCAATCTTTCTACTCTGTCTTCTAAAAGAGTCATTCACATTTTATTTAATTAAATATCAGTTTATTGTTCCAAATTATTTTTTCTCCTTCTCTTTTAGAGACATATTTCGTCTCACACATTAATGTTAGCTTGGCCCTCGGATTTTCTTTGGCAATGGAATGTGAGTAGAACATAAGCTATGTATGACTAGATGCTTTAAGAGCCATTGGCTTGTTCACCATAGCTATTTCCTATCTCCTACAAGAATGAATTGCCTCAGATAAGGGATGCTTCCTCAGCTTGGAACCAAGAAAAGTGAAGATACAATGAGATAGAACCAGAGATGACCCAGAGATGAAGATAATGTTAGCAAGATATAAATATTTGTTTTTAAAAACCATTTTGGGGTTTTAGTGAAAGCTGTGCTACCATAGGTACGATCTTTGAATTTATTCCTCAGTTTTTTTCTGCCTTGTCTTCTCTGAAATTCCTTTAAGTATATTTTAATTAAATAATTTAATTTAGAATTTATTGTCACTTATTAATAGCTACTTTAAATGTCAATGGACGGAATGCTCCACTCAAAAGACATAGGGTGACTAATCAGATAAAAAAACAGGATGCATATATACGCTGCAAACAAGAGACACACTTCAGACCTAAAGACACTTACAAACTGAAAATGAGGGATGGAAAAAGGTAATCCATACAAATGACAATGAAAAGAAAGCTGGGTAGCAATACTTATATCAGACAAAATAGACTTTAAAACGAAAACTGTAACAAGACACAAAGAAGGGCACTACATAGTGATAAAGAGAACAATCCAACAAGAGGACATAACACTTGTAAATATCTATGTACTCAACAGAGGAGCACCCAAATATATAAACCAATTATTAACAGACAAAAAAGGAGAAATAGACAGCAACACAATAATAGTAGGGGACTTTAACACTCCACTTACACCAATGGATAGATCATCCAAACAAAAGATCAGTAAGGAAACATTGGCCTTAAAGGACACATTACACCAGATGGACTTAGTAGATACATACAGAACATTCCATCCAAAAGTCTAAGAATACACATTCTTTTCAAATGCACATGGAACATTCTCCAGGACTGATCACATATTATGCCACAAAACAAATCTTAATAAATTTAAGAAGATTGAAATAATACCAAGCATCTTTTCTGACCACAACAGTGTGAAACTAGAAAAACTACCAGGAGGAAATTAGAAAAGCCACAAATATGTGGAGATTAAACAAAATACTATTGAACAACAATTGGGTCAATGAAGAAATCAAAGGAGAAATCAAAAAAACCCTGGAGACAAATGAAAATGAAAATACAACATGCCAAAATTTATGGGATACAGCAAAAGCAGTTCTAAGGGGGAAGTTCATAGCAATACAGGCCTATCTCAACAAACATGGAAAACCTCAAATAAACAATACAACAGGGCACCTAAAGGAACTGGAAAAACAAGAACGAATCCCCAAATCAGTAGAAGGAAGGAAATAGTAAAAATCAGAGCAGAACTAAACAAAATAGACACTAAGAAAAACGAGAAAAAAATCAATGAAACTAAGAGTTGGTGCTTTGAAAAGATAAATAAAATTGACAAACCTTTAGCTAGACTCAACAAGAAAAAAAGGGAGAAGGCTCAAATAAATAAAATCAGAAATGAAAGAAGAGAAATTACAACGGACACCTTAGAAATACAAAAGATTATAAAAGAATTCTACAAAAAGCTATATGCCAACAAATTGGATAATCTAGAAGAAATGGATAAATTCTTAGAATCATACAACCTTCCAAAACTGAATCAAGAAGAAATAGAGAATCTGAATAGACTAATCACCAGGAAGGCGATTGAAACAGTAATCAAAAACCTCACAAAGAATAAAAGTCCAGGACCGGATGGCTTCCCTGGTGAATTCTACCAAACACTCAAAGACGACTTAATACCACTCCTTCTCAAACTCTTCCAAAGAGTTGAAGAGGAGGGGAAGCTTCCTAACTCATTCTACAAAGCCAACATTACCATAATACTAAAACCAGACCAGGACAACACAAAAAAAAGAAAATTACAGGCCAATATCACTGACGAACATCAATGCAAAAATCTTCAATAAAATACTAGCAAATCGAATACAGCAATAAATTAAAAAGATCATACACCATGATCAAGTGGGATTTATTGCAGGGAAGCAGGGATTGTTCAACATTTGCAAATCAATCAACATGAGACACCACATTAGCAAAATGAAGAATAAAAACCACACGATCATCTCAATAGATGCAGAGAAAGCATTTGACGAGATACAGCATCCATTTATGATAAAAACTTGGCATAAAATGGGTGTAGAAGGAAAGTACCTCAACATAATAAAGGCCATATATGACAAACCCACAGTTAATATCATCTTCAATGGTGAAAAACTGAAAGCTATCCCTCTAAGAACAGGAGCCAAACAAAGATGCCCACTTTCACACTCCTCTTTAACATAGTATTGGAAGTCCTAGCCAGAGCAATCAGGCAAGAAAAAGAAATAAAAGGGATCCAAACTGGAAAGGAAGAAGTGAAACTGTCACTATTTGCAGGTGACATGATTTTATAAATAGAAACTCCTAAAGAAGCCACCAAAAAACTTTTAGAAATAATAAATGAATATGGTAAAGTTGCAGGATACAAAATCAACATACAAAAATCGGTTGCATTTCTATACACTAACAAGGAAGTAACAGAAAAAGAAATTAAGAATACCATCCCATTTATAATTGCAGCAAAAAGAATAAAATAGCTGGGAGTAAACTTTGCTGAAGAGGTGAAAGACCAGTACACTGAAAACTATAAAACATTGCTGAAAGAAATTGAAGAAGACATAAAGAAATGGAAAGATATTCCGTGCTCTTGGATTGGAAGAATTAACATAGTTAAAATGTCCATACTTCCTAAAGCAATCTACAAACTCAATGCAACCCCTATCAAAGTTTCAATGACATTTTTCACAGAAATAGAACAAAGAATCCTAAAATTCATATGGAACAACAAAAGACCCCAAATAGCCAAAGGAATTCTGAGAAAAAAGAACACAGCTGGAGGCATCACACTCCCTAATTGCAAAATATACTACAAAGCTATAGTAATCAAAACAGCATGGTACTGGCACAAAAAAAGATACAAAGATCAATGGAACAGAATTGAGAACCCAGAAATAAACCCACACATCTATGGACAGCTAATTTTCAACAAGGGAACCGAGAACATACAATGGAGATAGGAAGGTATCTTCAATAAATGGTGTTGGGAAAACTGGACAGCCACACGAAAAGAATGAAAGTAGACCATTATCTTATACCATACACAAAAAATCAACTCAAAATGGATTAAAGACTTGACTGTAAGGCCTGAAACCATGAAAATTCTAGAAGAAAACATAGGTAGTATGCTCTTTGTCATCAGTCTTAGCAGCATATTTTCAAGCATCATGTCTGACTGGGCAAGAGAAACAATAGAAAAAATAAACAAATGGGACTACATCAAACTAAAAAGCTTCAGCATAGCAAAGGAAACCATCAACAAAACGAAAAGACAATGTAACAATTGGGAGAAGACATTTGCAAACCATGTATCTGATAAGGGGTTAATACCAAAAATATATAAAGAACTCATACATCTCAACATCAAAAAAACTAACAACCCAATTAAAAAATGAGCAAAAGATCTGAACAGACATTTCCCCAAAGAAGCTATACAGATGACCAACAGGCATATGAAGAGATGTTCAACATCATTAACTATCAGCACAATGCAAATCAAAACTACAATGAGATAACACCTCATACCCATCAGAATGGCTGTAATTAACAAGACAGGAAACAAGTGTTGGAGAGGATGTTCTCCATGAGAGAAGGGAACTCTCATACACTGCTGCTGGGAGTGCAAACTGTTGCAGCCACTATGGAAAACAGTATGGAGATTCCTCAAAAAATGGAGGATAGAACTACCATACGATCCAGCTATTCCAGTGCTGGATATTTATCCAAAGTACATGAAAACATGAGTGCATAAAGATATATGCAGCCCTATGTCCATTGCAGCATTATTGACAATAGGCAAGAATTGGAAGTAACCTCAGTGCCCACCAAGGGATGAACGGATAAAGTAGATGTGGTATATATACACAATGGAATACTACTCACCCATAAAAAAGGATGCAATCTTACCATTTGTGACAACATGTATGGACCTTGAGGGTATTATGCTAAGTAAAATAAGTCAGACGGAGAAAGTCAAATACCATATGATGTCACTCATAAACAGAAGATAAAAACAACAACAAACAACCACATAGAGACAGAGATTGGATTGGTGGTTAGCAGAGGGGAAGGGAGGAGGAAGGCAAGTAAGGGGGGTTAGGCACATGTGTATGGTGATGGATTGCAATTAGCTTTTGGGTAGTGAACATGATGTAATTTACACAGAAATTGAAATATAATGATGTACGCCTGAAAAAAAATAAATAGGTAATAATTATGCAAAAAAAAAATGAATTTGTTATCAAATTCTTTCTTCTTCATAGATGTGTTTGGAAGAGCTCCACTAGGTCTCAGGGTCTTCTGTTTTGAACGAATAATATGTCAGGGAAAATAAACTATGCATTTCTTTATAAATTATTCTTATTCTAATAAATATATTTGGCAATTGTTTTTGTCTGCATTTTACTCACCTTTGAATCTCCAGCCTCTATCCCAGTGCTTGACAGAAAATAGATGCTTAATAAATACGTTCAGTGCATGCATAAACAAAGACATGACAATTAGTAGGATGGCAGGATTTTTGCATCCATTTATTCTAACATGATCCTCTTATAAAAGTTTTCATGTTGAGTTCAATCTCAAATGATGAAAGAAAACAAGACTTGTCAGTGAAACGGGATTTAAAATTCAGAAAAGTCAGATTTTTCTTTTAGTTTCTTTAAATCCCTCATTACGGACAAATACAACATTACATTAAAGTTCTTATTCTGAATATCTTCTATCAGCTCTCTCTTTTAAGGAGAAATGTGGGAGCTTGTAGTTACTGTTAGGACTTATTTTGTTTTCTTCTCACCTTATATCTTCTAATCTTTTGGAGGAAGATGGCATGCCACTAAAACTATCTCGGTGACATTAAAGACCTCAGGTTTGTAATTTAGTTCAGTTCTAGAAAAATCAAAGAGAGGTGTGGAATACTGAAAATCAGTGAAGTATAGGTCCAAGTAGGATTTTTTAAAATGTTATATTCAGGGCATAAGAGGAGAAAATGAGATAAAAAGAGACGAGGCAATGGTTGGAGAGTGGGATGCTTACAAAGTGAAATTATGGAAGAAGTGCATTTATTGGTAATGGAAAAGTCCAGGGTAAGATGATATAATGAGTTTTTGAGGTTGGATGAAAGATTAAGACCATTAGAGGAGAAGAGGTCAAGGAATTGAGAGTCAAGGTATTAAGAGGAACATTCCTGGATTTATTCAAATAACCAAGACTTAACAAAAGAGTGAAGTTTGGTGAAATGACAATGAGCATATTGCTAAAATCTTTTCTGAATGTAGAAAAGCAGCTTGGATATTCTGTTATTGCATATGTAAAAATTTAAGGGTAAATACTAAAATAATGGAAATAAATGTATAATTTCCAAACTAGTAGAAAGAAGACACAAGAATAAAAAAAGAAAACTCTCTCAATCCTATAAAATGCTGGAGAGGTAAACCAAAGAAGCTAAGAAAAGTGTGTCAAATAGAAGAGCAACATAAGGTGGTAGAGATATAAACAAATATATTAGCAATAACAATAAATATAAATGAATTAAAATCACCAAATATAAAGATTTTCAGATTCTTTTTAAATATATATAATTTATCTATGTGTATATTTCAAAAGTGACACCTAAAACAAAAATCAAAACATTTTTAATGTAAAGGGATAGTCAAAAAGTTACCACACAAAACCTACCCAAAAGACATAATACCAGACAAAGTTGACTCTAAGGAAATAAGCACTGTTAAGGACAAATAAAGGCATGACATAATGATAAAAGAGCCCTCCGTGCGCGTGCCTAAAATTTTGATCTTTCTAAGGCACTAGTGAAAGGTTGTTCAGCCACACTTTTGGCTTTCTCTCCAGAGCACACTTTCTTGAGAGTGAATTTCCTAATGGTAGCATCCTTTTCAGTCTGGGATAGACTGAGAACTTACCAAATCATCAATCTTGGTGTCTTTTTTTTTTTTTTGGTGAGGAAGATTGGCCCTAAGCTGACATCTATTGCCAATCTTCCTCGTTTTTACTTGAGGAAGATTGGCCCTGAGCTAACATCTGTGCCAGTCTTCCTCTACTTTATATGTGGGTTGCTGCCACAGCATGGCTTGTGAGTGGTGTATGTCTGCACCCGAGATCCAAATCTGCGAGCCTGGGCCACCAAAGCAGAGCACACAAATTTAACCACTACGCCACTGGGCCAGCCCCCTGGTGTCTTTTTGATTAACAGTTCTTCCTCAATCTAACACATTCCTCTCACATTTTACTATAAGCAACAAAAAGAAACTAAGCCACGCCTTCGACCATTTGAGTGGAAATCTCCACAGCTAAATATCCAAGTTCATCATTTACAGCTTTGCTTTTCACATAACTGCAGCACACAATTCACCTAAGTTTCTGCCACTAAATAATAAGGATCCACTTTCCTCCAATTTCCAATAACATGCTCCTCATTTTATTTCCATCTGAACACTCACTGGCAGAGCCTTTAATGTCATAATTCTACTAACAGTCTGCTCATGACAATTTAGGTATGCTCTAAAACAATATATGTTTTCTCTACCATGCTCTTCACTTCCATTTGAGCTCTCAGTAACAGTCTTTAACATCCGTATTTCTAACAGTCTCTTTAAGGCAATCTAGGTTTATTCTATCAGACTCCTCAAAATTTCTTCCTCCTCTGCTCGCTGTCCAATTCCAAAGCCACTCTCATATTTTAAGCTTACAACAGTCCCGTTCCAGATAACAAAACAGCAATTTCTATTGCTGCTGTAAGAAATTATCACAAATTCAGTGACTTAATACAAATTTATCATCTTACAGTTTTGGAGGTCAAAAGTCAGAAATGTGTTTCAGTGAGCTAAAGTCAAGGTGTCAACAGAGCTGCATTCCTTGTGGAGGTACTAGGGGACAATCCATTTCCTTGCCTTTTCCAGCTTCTAGAGGCCACCCAAATTCCTTGGCCATTGGCCTCCTTCCATCTTCAAAGTCAACAAGGGCTAGTAAAGTCTTTCTCATACTGTATCATTCTGACACCTTTAAGGATCCTTGTGATTATACTGGGCCCATCCAGATAATGCAGGATAATGTCCTTATTGTAAGGTCAGATGATTTGAAACTTTAATTCTATCTACAACCGTAATAGCCCCTTGTCATGTGACAAAACATACTCACAGGTTCTAGGGATTAGGACATGGACCTCTTTGGTGGAAGGGAAAATATTCTGCCTACCACAGACATGATGTGAGGATTTGAAAAGTTAAAGGCAGGTTCTATGAAAAGATTGGTAAAATGAAGACACACACACAACCAAGAGTGAAGAATGGACAAATCTCTGAATGCAGTCTAGATTTAAAATTTATGAGACTATTATACATTTTTTTTTTTTGATGAGGAAGATTAGCCCCAAGCTAACATCTATTGCCAATCCTCTTCTTTTTGCTGAGGAAGATTGGCCCCGGGCTTCCAGCAATAAAATTAAAATCTGAGATAAAATGAACAGTTTTGTGTAACCATATAAAATGTACCATGCCAAAAGTAACTTTAAAAGAAAAATAAAATCTAAATAACCCCATGGAAAAAAACCTATTCACAAAAACATAAAACACTAGGCCTAAAAGATTTAAATGAACATTACAACAAACTTTCTAAAAACAGACAGTGTCATGCAGAGTTCAAGAAAAACATAATAAACGAACAGGTTTTCAACTCATTTTATGACACTATTAAAATGTTAATACTGTTATCTGACAAGGACACTATGAGAAAGGACCATTGCAGACAAATTTTAAATAATATATTAATTTAAATTTTAAATAAACTGTAAACAAATTATAGTAATTCCATCAATGTGTTACAAACAATAATAATAAATCATAACCAATTTGAGTTTTTCCCAGAAACTGAAGGAATTCAAGGATGGTATTACACCAAGAACTATTAGTAGAATCTACCACATTAACAAATTAAAGGAGGAATAACATATCATCATCTCAATAGAAGTAGAAAATGTAATCTAAAAAGTGAATTGAATTTTCTCAACTACTATCCTTAACCCATAAAGGTCATCTTTCAAAAACTTATAGTAAATTTCCTACTCAAATGTAAAATGATAGAAACTTTCCTTTTAAGCCCGGTTAAAAGGACATGGATGCAAGCTATTACTACTTCTATTCAACAATGGACTAAAAATTTTAGCCAGAAAAATAAGACAAAAAAATGAAGTAAAAATGGTAAGAATTTTGAAGTGCAGCAAACATTGTTGCTAAACCAATAGCCCTTCCTCCACCTTCTTTACTGCTAGAGTTTGCTTCCCTCTAGAGAGGCAAAATATACTAGATATGTGTTTCCCAGCATCTCTTGAAGTTAGAGAAACAGAAAGAAAGTTTCTGTTCTTCCAATTATTAATTAAACAATTATTTCTCAGGCTGCATATTCTTCCAGCTCTCTGGAGCATTTAACATTGTAAAACACCCTTTTGGCCACAATGGAATTGATCTAACTTGTTTTGCATCTTACCTCATTACCTCTTTCTCTTTGCTGGTTCATTTTTGCCTCTCTTCATCATAAAAAGAGTTTTTCAAAAGGTTTCATAGTTCAACCTTGTATGTCTTTCTTCTACCAGTTTCCCAGCCGTATGCACCACCACTTTTACTCTCCATCACCTCTGTGGACGTAACTTTCACATCTGCATCTCCTGTTCCAACCTCACTATAAATGGCACACTTGTGTACTTGCCTTTCCATACCGTGAGTCTTCCCAGTAGCCCAGATTCAGCCACTCAAATTCGTAATCTTATGCTGAAGATCTGCTTCCTGACGTCATTCTTCTACGACCAAGTTACCTTCAGTCCTTATTTTGCATAAATAATCATTACTAATAATACCATAAGTGTTACAGCTACGCAAGCTCAAATCTTAGCTTTCTCCTTGATTTTCTCTTCCGTATATTCTACTGCCAAACTGATCACCAAATCTTAATTCAACCATAAAATGGTTCTGCAAAGAGAAAATGGTGTTTTTCTATTTCAATTTCCATTGACATTACATAATTTATCTTCAATATTGCTTCCTGGTGTAGCTACTCTCTAAAGATGGTCCCCAATGAACATCTTCTGATATTCACATACTGTGTAGTCTTCTCCCACATTGAAACTGGGCTGGCTGGCCCTGTGACACATATTAACCAATATGGCAGAGGTGCCAATTCCAAGACCAGCCTCAAAGAACAGGCAGATTTCACTTTCTTTCTCATAGAATGCTCACTTTTGGGAACCCTGAGTCACTATGTAAGATGTTCTGCTTTCCTGATGGACAGTCCACATGGAGAAACCATATGGAGAGGCCACATGAAGAGGAAGAGTGTTCCAGCTGTCGCAGCATCCTTGTCAAGCCTATGGATGACATCAGCCCCAGTCACCTTCTAACTGTCGTCACATGAGGGGCATCACATGAGAACAGCAAAAAACCCACCCAGTCAACCCCAAAAATCATGAGAAGAAAATAAGTGGGCTTGCTCTCTTAAGCCATTAGAGTTAGTTCATTTCACAGTAATAGATAACACAAACACTAACCTAAATCTGTGTGAAAATGATAATATTTGTATTCCTCACTGGAGTAAACAGCTGAGGCTGAGAATTGACCAGAGTGAGACTCAGCTTACCTGTAACTCCTTTACAGCATGTATTCTCTAAACATACCACACTCTCCTGTCCCTAAGCTGATGATCATGTGAGCCTCTGACAATGAGGTCCTTTTGGCTCCAAGCATGGCCAGCCCCATGTGCCTGTCAAAAATTCACCAATCCTTCAAGACGAGATTCCACAACTCCCCTTTGTTATGAACCTCCCCCAAAGCTTCCAGAGGAATGTGGTTATATCTATCTCTATTGAATCACCTTGCCTCTCATTTTTATGGTTGATTCAATTTTCTTTTAATTATATTTTTAATTTTTTTAAAGAATAGGTCTTGTCTACCTGATCAAAATATACTACTTCTTCTGTGCCTCTCAACAATGCCTTTTAGAAACTGTAGAATATTTGTTGAATGAGAGTATAAATCCTCAGTGTGCATCTAATTTTTCTGGGTAAAATATATTTTGGGGGCTAAAGACAAAGTAATTGAGTTCTGTTTAGCCAATGTTGAGATGAGGCTGAGTGCAATGAGGGGAGTGTCTGGAGGTAAGATAAATTTTCAAGACTATTTTGACATCACATTTTAAAGATTAGCTCGTCATATTTATCAAATTTCCCTGGAAGTATTTTTCTGATGTGATTTCCTGTTGCCCTACTAAACCATCAAAAGACGCTGATTTCTAACACTCTCACATTTTAGTGTCCTTGCTCTCCAGACTGCCTTTCATACCCAGAAGAAGCATGGCAATTTTTTGCCCTGCTACAAGTCTCAACTTGTGTTTAAGAGAATATAGTTACAAATCAAAGAATAAACTATTTAATTCTTTCTCTGTGTTTTATGATCATAACTATTAAACACTAGAGTAAAATATAACACAAAAAGCCATGCTTAATTACAAATAGAAATAGATGCTCATTTCTTAATACATGGGGAAAAACCCCAGAAATTTAAAGTACATGTGAAATGCCCTGAAAAGAATACCAGGGAAAAATAATGCCAAACCTAGAATAGTAGTTTTATAGTAATTGTGAATGAGGAAAACTGCATCAGCATCAATAACACAGCTGTTGACACCTCACAACACATAACAAGCTGTGTTGTTGCACAGCAGTCAGAATGAGCGGGAGCTTAATAAGTGCTATCCCTGATAATAAATTAACATCACATTTTGAATATGCACAAAAAATTGACCAACCCAAGCAAAAATTTTTCCACTTTCCTCCATGGAATTTTTCCTGACAGTAAAATAAATGAAATCATCATTTGACTCTCCTCCCCTGACCCCAGGGTCAGCTCTAGGTAAAATGCCGCCATATGAAAGCCTCTGATGTGTTGCTACTTAAGCAGCATCTGCATCCCCCTGCAGCTTCTTAGAAATGCAGACTCTCAGGCCCACTCAGAACCGCTGAGCCTGAATCAGCATTTGAACAAGGTACACCAGGAAATTGGCTTGCACATTAAAGTTTGAGAAGCCCTGCGCTAGTTCATCTCACTTGTTGGTTTTCTCTTTTGATCTACTTCCCTACAGGGTGTTCTTGCCTGGATAAATCACTCTTTGTACAGAGCAAGTACGCAAGTGGCTATTTTACAGTCAGAACAGTATGTTCATAACCTGCCCTTGCTGTTACTTTCTTCTTCTAACATTGTACCCATCAATGCCTTCCCTGAGTCATCATGCATGCTGGCCTGATTCAGGGCAAACCAAAAGATTTTCATCTCTGTGATGTTTCATCCCCTTTTCACTAGAGCACAGAGAAAAGAGGAGGCAATGTTGGCTGCCCTTACTCTTCCTTGCCAACTTCCCTCTCCCCTGCTGCCTTCAGAAATAGGGGCAATTAACTCCCAGGGTGAGTTTAAAGAAAGACCACAAGTATTTTCATCCATTTGCAAAATTATCACAGAAACTTCCCACTTTTAACAGAGTCATAGTAGTAGCTTTAAACAAGCACACTGCTCTCCAGAGGTCTGAACTTTTACAGATGCAGAAATTGTTGAATTTCCAGAGCAAAAGACAGTCTAATACCTTTGGTTGTTTATATGTAAGAAGAACACATGCTATGAATTGTGCTTGACAACTTCAAGTTCATGTTAAATAATAGAGTTTAACTAGCTATGATTTATTTTAATACCTCTGTAAGATTTTTTTCTGAAAAGGAAATTAACATGCTTCTGATATAGAAGAGTGAGTTTTTAAGAAACCAATCCTCCCACAAACAGTCATCAACCCTGGCCAAAAGGTAAAAAATGTATCTAACAGGAGGATCTGAAGGGATCTAGAGACTGAAAAGTAGGCATATTTGTGGGGAGAGTTGAAACTTGGAGAAAGTGACCTGCACAGAGTAAATTCCTTGTTTTGTTGCAGCTTTACCCTGAGGTCAGCCACAATTGAAGTAACGGTTAAAACTATGGTAAAGCAAAAAGACAAAACTAAAACTAATCATCTTTTAACTCAGAGCAATCAAAGAAAGGAGTCCTAAGGTAACCACAACCACTAGAGAGAGATAGAGGACCCCAGAATGGAGAGAGGCAGAGAAGGAAATCATTGGCTGACCCCTGTATCAGGCTTGCACAGGGATGACTGAAAGCAATTAAGACCCAAGGCTTAAATAACTGAACTCTAAAGTGAACCATTGCCCACCACAGGTGAAATAGTCTGCAATTTTCATCTACCTGAATTAATTGTCTGGCAAAACAAAAATATCAACATTTGTTGGAGCAATATAACAATTCAGATAATTCACAATACAATATTTATAATATCCAGTATATAATCCAAAAATTACTTGACATACCAAGAGCCGGGAAATTGTGACCCACTCTCAAAGAAAAAGACCATTGATACATGTTAACCCTGAGCTGACCCAGCCACTGGAACAACTAAACACGGACTGTAGAGCCACTGTTTTAACTACAAGCAGTGAGGTAAAAGAAAATACATTTATGTTGAACAAAAAAATAGAAATAGCACATAAGTAGGAAATGTGAAAAAAAAGAAGCAAATGGAAACTTTCAACTGAAAATATGAGGGCCGGCCCCGTGGCTTAGCGGTTAAGTGTGCGCGCTCCGCTGCTGGCGGCCCGGGTTCGGATCCTGGGCGCGCACCGATGCACCGCTTCTCTGGCCATGCTGAGGCCGTGTCCCACATACAGCAACTAGAAGGATGTGCAGCTATGACGTACAACTATCTACTGGGGCTTTGGGGGAAAAAAATAAATAAATAAAAATTAAAAAAAAAAAACTGAAAATATGAGATCTCAAAAAATTCACTGGATGAGTACAATACCAGAATAGACATGAAAAAGAAAGAGTTGGTGATCTTGAAGATAGATTGATAGAAAGCGTAACATTTGAAGAAAAGAGAGAAAAAATTGGAAAAAAATAAAAAGAGTCTCAGGAATCTATGGGACAGTTTCAAAAGGTCTTATATATAGGGATTTATCCCAGAAGAAGAGGAGAGAGAAAATGGGACAGAAGGAGATATTTGAACACATAATGACAGAAAACTTCCCAATTTGGTAAAAAACATACATTTATAGATTCAAAAACCTTAGCAAACCTCAAATTGGATTAATTCCCTGGAGACATCACAGTCAAATAAAGGAAAGCTAAAGGAATTTGCCCTGACAAGGCAATGATGCAACAAATAATAAAGGAAGTTTTTCAAGCTGAAGAGAAATTATACCAGAGGGAAATTCAGATCTTCAGGAATGAATGAACATCATCCAAAATGGTAATAAATGATTACAGAGATGATTACAAAAACATGGGCAGCCTTAAAAGACTATTTTGTCTTAAAATTTATTTAAAATCCATATGACTTTTAAAAAAATTGAGGAGTTTATAATGTATTCAGAGTTAGAGCTAAACAGTCAATAAAAGTTAAAATAGCATTCTATAAAATGTTGAGAAGAAGGTAGGAAAAGAAAACAGAGGAAGAGAAAATAAAGCTAACAAACTGAAAACAACATAATGGTAGACCTAAATCCAAACATAAAAATAATTCTATTAAATGTTAATAGACTAAATTTTCCAATTAGAAGAAAGTGATTATCAGAATGGATACAAAAGCAACATCCAACTGCATGCATAGAAAATGTTTAAGCAAATATATAAAAAGATATATGATGCAGACAGGAAGTATAAGAAAGCTGGCCTATACATACTAATATTACATAAAATAGACTTCCAGACAAAAAGTATTATTAGGAATAATGAGGTACATCTCATAATGATAAAAGAGTTAATATAGCTGAAAGATAGATCAATCATAAATGTATATAAATCTAAAAATCCTCAAAATACAGGAAGCAGCAATTCTGAGAGTACATAGCAGTGGTTCTCTGTGGAAGACTTTGGTTATTTGTGGGGATACTTGTGGTTTTTATAATAATAACGAGGTGCTTTTATAATTTAATGGGAAGACACTCAAGATGTTGAACATTCTGCAGGTCACAGTATACTCCACACATGAAGAAATGTCCCCCATCCAACACGACTTCTCAATCTCTTACCAGACATTCATGTGGTGAAAATCTTTTTTGAAGTTATCTGAGTCCAGAAATTACCAATAAATACAAAGAATTTTCAAGCAGTTTTAATTTACAGTGAATTCTCCAAGAATGCAACTACCATGAAAGTCAAAGGATGATTATACTTTCATTTGGTTTTTACTTTATTTTTTTTGGAACTTACCAAAAGTTCTGTGTAGTTTCATAAACAAAAGTCATAGACACTAATGACTCTTTTGGGATTTAAATCACCAACAAAACACACCTGCATTGGTTTGCATATGTTGCTGTCGCATTCATAATGATTCTATTACAGGAGCTAGTGTATATCTTAGCTGTCTTGATATACAATCATGCTCAAACATTTACACATAGAAATAAACATTTTATTATAAACTACTTTTGTTTATGGTAATATGAAAGGTAGAGCATTATTGATTTTTCAAATTACAAGTGTAGGGAGTTACATTTCAGGATAGTAAAACGGGCTTGATGAGACAGGTTGTTGGATCTGACAGAGTAGAGATCCAATGATCTAGAGGGAAGGCAAGTATACAAATGACTACAAAAGCATGAAACACTTGCTAAAATGGAAGAATGTACATTCTAGAGAAGGTATATTAGTTTCCTATTGCTACCATAACAAGCTATCACAAATTTAGTGGCTTAAAGCATCAGAAATTTATTCTCTTGTAGTTCTGGAGACCAGAAATCCAAAATGGATTTCACTGGGCTGAAATCCAAGTGTTGGCAAGGCTGTGCTCTCTCTCAAGTCTCTAGGGGAGAATTTATTTCCTTGCCTCTTCCAACATCTAGTGGCTGCCTGTATTCCTTGGCTTGTGACCCCTTTCTCCATCTTTAAAGCATATCACTCCAATCTCTGTGTCTGTCATTACATAGCCTTTTCCTGTAATCTCCCTCTTCCTCCCTTTTACAAGGACACTTGTGATTACATTTAAGGCCACTTGGATAATCCAGAATAATCTCATTTTAAGATCCCTAACTTAATCACATCAGCAAAGCCATATCTGTCATATAAAGTAAAATTCACAGATTCCCGGGATCAGGTCCTGGACATCCTTGGAGGTCATCATTTAGCCTCCCATGGAGGAATATATAACAAGGTCTGCCCAAGTCAACCTGGGTAGTTAAGAAAAGCCTCACAAAGGAGCGAAGTTTTGGTATAAGACCTTGTGAGCATTTAGGTTATTAAAAATTAATAACAACAGCAAAGTAGGGGAGGGACTAGACCGAGTTTGAAATAGAAGGGTTTTTCCAGAGTGAAGAAAGCAAAGGCAAACATGTAGGGAGGCATGAGAAAGAATGTCATAGTTGAGGGAAGGGCAATATTACTGCAACTAAAGAAAAAATGGACAGCGGAATGAGTCACATACAACTCTGTAAGGGATGCAAAACAAAATGTAGTGGATTTTTTTTCCTGTAGACAATGATGAATTATTGAGGAATTCTAAGAAAAGTAGTAACAAGATCATATCAGAAAGAGCCCTCAGATGGAGATCACTTAGTCAGGAGGCTGGTCACGCATACTGGACAATAGCACAGGCTGGAGATATTGAGGACCTGAATAATATCCTCTAAGAACATCTTCTTTTTTTGGCTATTTCTATTTTCAAATAATTGTCTTATTTACAGCCCTGTGTCTTTTTAACGACAGACCATAAATTGTATTCTTTTTTAAACTCATTACTTCAGAATTTTAATAGGCTGAGTGTCGCACACCAGGTCACCCCATCTCTGAAGATAGTCAAAGAGCGGTAACAGTCCAATTCTCAGAAACCTATGGGAAAATAAAAATGAATCTCACTCTTGGAAAGATCCACGTTGCTGAACCTTTGCCCTACTTGATGGGAAATCACCTTTGAGAAACTTTAATTTCAGTCTTGAGAGCCCAAAAGGGGGGCTGTTTTTCATATCATTGTATTTTTAAGTGTTACACTATTTTGCCTCTCAGAAAACTTAAAAAATAAAGAAAAAGAAAATCTATATTTCAATGCTCCCATTGACAGTATCAGAGAATTAAAATATGACTGCATTTGAAAAATGCTCCAGAGGCTTCTTTTCCTATTCCCTTTGCAAGAAAATTAAGGTTAAAAGTTGGAAAACTTGTTCTTGGCAGAAAAATGTTTCGTTCATTCAACATGATATTAAAAAGCACACTTCTGTGTCTAAAGAACAGTTAAGCTCCCAGAGCTCCTTTCTTCATTCGTAAAGTTGGACGCTTTATATTCTCCTCAATTGGTCTAAAATTTTACCAATGGGCAGTAGTGGATCGTGATTTGACATTCTCAACTGTTTCCCACTATCACTGGAATGAAATTTAACACACAAAGAATACAGGCCTCCTCACAAAATCCCTTCAGTCCTTCTAGACTTCCTTCCTTCCTTCCTTCTTTCACTTTGTGCTCTTTCTCTCTAATCTGTTTTTAATCTGACTAATAAAATTAAATTAAATATCAGTTACAGAGAAGGCAGTTTGGAATTGGAGGCATTCACTACCTCTCTTGATAATGTAAATCTATCGTTGCCCAGGCGCTCACTCTGCCTCATTCAATGAAATGGCGACAGGAAGGCAGCTGCAATGTCACAGACCAATGGTTCTCGAAATGTAGTCCCTGCAAGAGCAGCACCAACATCGCCTGGGAACCTGATAGAAATGCAAATTCTTAGACTTACCTCAAATTTATTGGATCAGAAATTATGGGGGTGGGGCCCAGCCATCTGTGTTTTAACTAGTCCTCCAGATAATACTGATATACCCTAAAGTTTGATGAGCACTGTCATAGACAACACAAGAGTCTCAGATTATCCTCTGCAAAATGAGGATAATAGAAATGATAACTACAGAGGACTATCGTCATGCTTAAATGGAATGAAGATCTGAAAACTATCTAGCAATGCAATTGGAAAGTGTAACAAGTGCTAAATACATGTTCATTCAGAAATTGTGTACCTGCCGAGCATAAGGCCCGGGAGTAGGCACTGAAAGAACATGAATCAGAAACAGACCTCAAGCAACTTTGGTCTTGGCTGGGGATGAGGAGTGAGTCACATGCAAAACTATAATGGAAATTAGGAAATAAGTGCCCTGATGAAAGCGCAGACAAAGGATTGGCCTGGGAGGAATCAGGGTAGGAGGCCGTGTCTGGATAGAAGGCATTATTTGAGGGAGGCTTTAAAGAGTTGGTAGGCTTTGGAAACATGAAGATGGAAATTAAGACATCTCTGATTCTGAAATGGCTTGTGCAAAGATATGTGGGTTGAAGAATACAGTAAATATACAGAGAATAAATTAGTTGGCTAAAATGTAAAGGGCATATCTTGGAGGAGTGGACAATGAAGTTGGAAAGTCAGATTAGCAAGACTGTGCAAGATACCAGGCTGAGGATTTTGAGCTTTAGTATTTAGATAACAGAGATCTGCTAAAAAGTTTTTGGACAGGGGAGTGACATATACAGGAGAATTTCCAGAGCCAAACTTAATATTTGCTTTAAAAAAATAAATTTAAATAGATCAGTAAGTAGGTTGATTTTCTAGTCAAATTTCAGTGAACGTCTACTATGTATTGTGGTAGGTCTGTGGACACAAAGATTCAAAGTCACATTACCTGCCTTCAGTGAGTCGACAATCTAGTGGTTGACCAATCCCATAAGAGGGATATTTGACTACTATAAGAGGTCAGGTCAGAAGAAATTATTCTGGAATTTTCCAAATTAAGGCTGCTTCCTCTTCCCCAATAAGATCATATTTTGATTCTTTTGATTGCAATGCAATTGAAATCATAAGATAATGAAAATCAAAGTCTAATTATTTCCTGGTAATTATAGTACTGGGTTTAACCTTCAATGCCTCTACATAAAAAAAATAATAATAATGAGATTTAAACATTCAGCTGCCCAAACAGTTTCTGGACTCCGTTACTCCTATAGGATTAGATCACGGAGCTAAAATGGGAATAGACTCCAGAGGGATTTCCTCACTCCCCATAATCAAGTCCCTGATGGAACAATCAAGGAAATGTTGGAGGGGGCATTGTCTTGCTCAGTGCAGAAAGAAAGTATCCATTGTGATTTACAGTCGTATCTTCTTTTACCTTCTTGGTGATTCTGATAATCAAACTCTGTTAATCTTTTCCAGAAAAAGAAAAAAGAGGTAGATCATATTGGTAAATCAAAAGAGCAAGCAATTGAGGAGGAAGCAGCTGAGTAACGGATAACAGGGGACTCATAGATTACCTGTTCTCTTCCCTAACTCCAAATAGAGAGCCTGTCTCTGGAAAGAGTCAAAGATTTTTGTATAGGCTGCTTGTGCATAATAAAAATCTTTTAATTTGAACCATGTCCCATGAGAAGGGAAAATGGAGGTTAGGAGGCTCTCTAGCCTCACGTAAGCGATTTTCTGGAGGGTCTACCTTAACAGGAATTTTACTCCAAAGGAGACTGCTTCAGGTTAGATAGATAGCAAACAGCCACTTTACCAGCTGATTCCACATGAAATGCAAGAATACAAAGATGTTTCTAAGATTTAAGATCCCATAATTTCTATTACTAAAAACATGGAAGATGTTTACAGAATCCACTCACAGTTCATCACAATTAAAAGTTTTAGATATTAAAAAACAATACATTCAGTTCAGTTCATGGATGAGAGGACGAGAAAGTATGATTAATTCTTCAGAAGCCAAAAATGACAAGATATGATCAATTCACAGAGGTGAGGGAAATCTGGGGCCAGTGTTTGGTCTGGGGGATGCAGCCATCGCAGGTAGACCAGAACTAAGACTTTAATATACCATCCACTGGGGGCTAGAAATAAAGCCTGGGATGAACTAGGGTGCAAGATCAGTTGTGAGAACCCAAATAAATCTAGGCCCTCCCAAATTTCACATGCTTATGTTTGTCTTTGTTCTGGTAGAACCAAGAAAAAGAAATTCGCTCTCTGAGAATTACTAACCAAAGCCTGCACAAATGAGGATTTAAGGCCAGAATTTATAAAAACTATCTAGTCTGAAAAACCCGCAAACACCAAATTTAGCTTAAATTTGACCCGGGTGAATAATTGCCCTGAGGTGCCCAGCATAACTGAATAAAATATCTATTTGGAGGAACACACTTAGGACCTGGGCTCAAAGAATTTCCACAGATAAGAGTAAAAGGTATATGAACTTTTTATATAGATTGATTCATTGTTCAAAATAATAAAAATATTGGAAACATCCCAAATGACCATCAACAGTATAATAGATTAATAATTTTGGTGTAGTCATATAAAAGAATATTATAAAGCATGAAAATGAAGACTATATCTATGTATCTACCTATCTACATATATATATGTCAACATGGAAAAATTACATAAACAAAATGTTGAGCAAACAAAGTAAATCATAGAAAAAAATATAGAATGATTGTATTTATAAAAAGTTCAAAAGGAAACAAAACTATGTATGAGGATACATATATACACATATATGTGGTTAATATGGGCTGCATATATATGTGGTGTGCCCGTAAATTTAACATGTGGCTCCCCAGTGGGTGGAAGGGGGTACATAGAGAATATAAAAGGTATTTTTAACACTTTCTCTTAAACTTGATGGAGGATATATGAATATTTATTTTATCATTTTTCATAATTATTATACTTGAATTACATATATTCATTTGTATTTTTGATACCTTCACAAAAAAAAAAGGCAGAATCAATTTCTAAATGATGCATTCATAAAATTTCAGATGAGCTGTATAAAGTTTTCACTCTAGTTCAAAAGGACAAGAAAGATGAAAGTTTACTTATCACAAGGTATCTGATACATGAAAAAAAATGGATGAATAGCATAGCAGTCAGTGTAAATATTCCATTACAAAAACCAATTTTGTTTCAACAAAATATTGATCGTCATAACTAACAAGAGATTTTCACATATTGAGGTATACGGGGTAACTATTCGGATTCAAAACTGATTCAGCTTGAACTGAAAAGCCTGACTTATGGCCTCTCAAACATACATTCTACATCTGCTTTAACCATTAAAGTAAAGAATGCACAGTCTTAAGATAAGAATGCATACTGCCCCTCCTACGCTCCATTGGTAACGCCAATCTTAGTCTCTTTCCCAGCATCGGGGTCGGATGGACCTGCTAATTTGCAACTAAATACCTCTTTGAAACTTTGAAAATGTATCCTGGGTGTGTTTAATGTATGTTCTTTGTTCTAAAAAGATACAAGACTATACTGAAAACCATACTTCTCTATAATGCTTTTTTCCATTCTGGAAAAGGCCTTCTGGGGTCATAATCCTCACTCTGCCTCAAGTAAAACTCACCTTATCTATAGAGTGGTTATTGATTATTTTGCATCGACATGACAAATTTACTGCTGTCATATTGAATGTTTTAAATCTGTAATATTGGTTTTTTTTGGTAATAGTTGCATAGGAGCTAAAATACTATGAAACTTTTGGCTTTTTGTTTTAATACTTTTTGTTTTAATAATTGCATAACAGCTATAATCCTAAGAAATATATACCTATTTTTATATTGTTATTATTGTATGCATTGGGTATTATTAGAATAAAATAATTTAGGATAATAAAGAACTAAAGGAAGAAAAAAGAAAAGAAATAGGAGGGTGGGATAGAAGAAGGAAAATTAAGAGAAAGAGATGTTTTATGAAAAAGTGTTAAGTTCTACTTTACAGGTAAAGAATTTGAGGTCCCCATGGGCTGCCTGAGTGAAGATATTTAGTGCACACTAAAAAATTTAGGTCTAGCGTTTGAGAAAGAAGTTTGGCTAAAGATATAGACTTGCATATTATCCACAGAAGTGATGCAAATGTAGAAAGTTGCCAAAGAGAGGGTGTAGAAGGGCAAGATTAGAAAAGAGATCGTGGGGTCACAGTCTTGTAGGTGGAAAAGAAAGAGAACATAAAGAAGGAGATTGCAAAGAGAACCCATGGGGTATTGTGGGGAGAGAGGGAGAATCCCCCTCTGCCCTTTCCCTTAAGGTTCTTATGGCTGGCCAAATAATCAACAAGACAGCTTAGCAGGAGAAAATAATACCAAGTTTAATAACATGTACACATGGGAGAAACTCAGAAATGAGCAATTCGTCCCTCTGTCTAAGCTGCTTGCTTAATTAAGTATTGTAGCTAAAGGCGAGGAAGGTATTGGGGGTGGGTAACGGTCTGGGTCTTCAGAGGGCAAGAAGACAATTCTTTTCAGGGTCATCTATAGATAATGTGGTCAGGGAAAGATAGAGTTTTTTGATAAAAGGGGCTTGGTGCCCCTCCCATTGTTAACATCTACCTTACATTATCATTACAGCCGTCGTGATAGAAGATCTGTTCCAGGAAGGAGCCACCATGTCAAATTCTTTAGACAGTTAGTGGGGGAGGTCAAATGTGCTTCAGAGAAAACAATCAAGGTAAAGAGATATATTTCAGGGTGGCCAAATCTTGATCTCCCACAGTATGTATGTGTGTCGTGGAAACCAAGGTAGGAGATAATGCCAAAGAAGGTGTGATTGCTACATCTGCTAACTGAGAAGTTGCCAATTAACCATATGATTGTTGAAGCACTTTATTACTTCTTCACGCTTTTCTTTGTATGCCTGGTCAAAGTGACTTTCTGAAAAAGAAACCTTATTTCTTTATGGTGAAATGAATTTCAAATACATGGGAAAATATATCAGCTGTTTTCAGGTTCTGCCTTATAACAGAAATGCAGTTACTCCACTATTATGCACTCCATAATTAGAAATTTCCTTTCCCATAATCCCAATCCCCAGATCCAGCTGTGGCTTGGGAAGATTAAAATAAGGTAAACTGACACTAACGGTATAAAAAGCAAATGTTGCCAAGTTTGAATGTTTTGTTATCGTCATGTTTATTGTCGTTGTTTTTTGATGATGATGATATCACAAATTACTTTAGAGAAAGTAGGCATAGAAAATTTACTTAGTTTAAATATTACAGTAAACTCTTCTGAGTGCTGCATCCTTAGATGGATACAGGGTAGGATAAATGACAGGGCAATCTCTGAGGCTGTGAAAGTGAGCAAAAATGTGGCAAGAGAATTTAACATGATCTTAGTGAAAGGCAAACATTCAAGAAAAATAAAACTTGAACTCTCTTCAGACAATGCTGGGCTTACAGCAATCAATTATGATTCAGGAATGGGAGCAAAGAGTTATCATAAATACTTGCTTAAGATGAAACTTTATGAAGAAAAAACACAAAAAGAAACCCATAAATCATGATTAGTACTAATGTTTAGAAGTAAAACAAAACGTTATTGTCTTCTATGATATGATGGCCATTCTAATACATTATATTTTATGACATTCTGATGGCTTTAACTCCAAGGAAGACAGAGAAGAGCTGTAGAGAACAAGCAAAAGATATTTGTGGTAGGGCAAAATATTTTTGTTGTTTTGTTTTGTTTGTTAGGGATCTTTGGGGAAACCATCTCTTTTCCATTTTTAAAACATGTAGTTCTGGTAGAGTAAACCAGAATTAATCCCATACCATCCCTAGTGTGAGGATCTGCTTATGACCTAGTTCTATCCAGTTAGTGTCGCATGCCATAGTGACTGCTCCAAGGAGAGACATGGACACAATGCAGGCCAATGAGTCATCTACATGACTTAGGCTGAGGCTACAGTGAAAGACAGTCTTTCACTGGGATCACTTACTGGAACACTAGGGGAGCCTAAAGTTTCCAGTGGCTGTCTTTGCCATCATATGGACATTGCTTAACTGGGAATGAAAGCAACACACAGATAAGCAGAGCTGAGAGAAATAAGGAAAGTGTGAGATTTCTGATGACATCATTTGAACTCCTGGATGCAGCTCTGGCCAGGATTCCAAATTCCATGTGTCAGTCAGTTCCCATTATCTTGACTAATACACTATTTAAAAGTAATGATTCTTCAGCCTTCAGAGGGGTAAAGTACAACCAGAAAATCATGAAGGACCAAAATAGTATAAAACTGGATTGGACTTATTTAGCAGATTTTAGAAATTGATGTTATCATCTGAAGCCTCCCACAAAAATTTGAGATGAATTAAACATTTACAAGGAACAAAATAAACATGTGAATTTCATTACCGAAAGAGGTTGTGCTGGCTAAAAATATCTGTGTCATAAAAGCCTTAGTTATATTTATGGGTGCTATTTTTACAATGATTTAATAAGGGAAACAAGAGTTATTTGGGTATACCTTTTTTAAAATGTTAAGTCTATTGTCAGAGACAGAATTTGGGCTGCTGTCATACATTTATTCAGTAAGTAATTATTAAGCACCTACTATTCTGCCACGGAATGTGCTTGGCTCTGGAGATGAGTGACGGCAGACACATTTACTGCTTTCCAGGGGCTCTCCCTCTGGGAAGGAAGACAGACATATTTGCAATAAGCATTATCGAGCACAAAGATTTTTGAGCAAATACAAGAAATGGTGGTAGAACAAAGAAAGAAGAGAAGCAATTCTCTTGGGACAAAAGTAGGGAAGTCAGAGAAGCCTTCACAGAAGAAATGATAATGGCCTAAGGTCTTGAGAAATGGAAAAGTTGTTCAGGCAGGCAAACTGTAAGGAGGGAACGAGCATCCTAAAATACTCTATGGCTGGAGAGGAGCATGGTGGGCAGTGGAATTTGGGGAAGTCAGGTGGGTTGGCAGCAGCAGAAGTTGGATAAACGGCCAAGGGTCAGGGCATGAAAGGCTGGACATGCCTTGCCAAGAACGTGAACCTTATCCTACATGGCTCAGAGTTAAAGAATTTTAATCAGTGGGGTGCTCTGAATCATGAGCTTGACATAATGTGACAGTTCTACTCTTTAGTTCTTTGGATTCTTGTTGCTTCTCTTTCCTCCCAGGAAGTAGGAGTCTTGTGGGTTTCTGCAGCTGGCAGTGGCAGCACGTTCTGCAGATCTTAGTTTGGGTATGTGGTTGGGTATGTCTACATTATCTAGAAATGAGGTCTTGATAGTCTCCTTCTTCTTTGACTATCTGAAGGGCCTACATTAGTAAGGCAGTTAAAGACGATTTGTAGTGTTTGAGCCACATGATTATGGATATTATTTTCATATTGTCAATTAATAAAATGTTAGCATATGTTCTGCCTTGTGGTCTAAGCTTGGTGTCTTCCCCTCAAAGATTTATGGCCAGGCTCTTCATGCATTCTGACACTAAGTAGTCAGTTCTGGGGGCACAAAAAGGGTTGAGGGGGAATGTGAATCTCCACGTGGGAGGAGAATTTCCCATCTGAAATATTTTTCCTTTAAAGTATCTGTTTATAAGGAGAGGAGACAAGAAACACTCTAGTCCTAAACTCATTTCTTCCGACAGTTTTCAAGGAGAGAAAGCAAAGCTGACAGAGTATGAAGTGAAAGGGTTTCAGTCATTAGGCATTTTAAGGTGCTTGGGGAGGTGCGTTGCCTACAACAGTAAGGAGTCTGGATGGGTTAAACAAACCAAGAGGCAGAGGTACAAAATGCCTTAGTTCTAGGCAACTTCTAGGCAGCTTCTTCACTCCGCCTCTGCCACTGACTGGGTGAAAATAACTGTATTTGAGGCAGAGGAAATATTTTGCTCTTGCCATTTTGAAACAATTTACTAGCAGTTTCTTTTAATCCCACCCACTCCTTTTTTTTAAAAAGCACTTTCATGTCATTGCTCTACTTACTGGGCTTTTATGGGCATAGAAGACCAAGACAATATGCTTATTAGCTCTATTTTATCTGTAGTTTCTGCCAGGCTTCCTTGGTGTGCTGATAGCTTTTGAATCTTCAGACATTTATCTGCATTACTCAGAATCAAATTTGAAACTTTACTAACCTTTAATCCATTGTCTCAAGTTAGACTGTTCAGCGGCCGGCCCCGTGGCTTAGCAGTTAAGGGCGCTCCGCTACTGGCAGCCCGGGTTGGGATCCCGGGCGCGCACCGACGCACCGCTTCTCTGGCCATGCTGAGGCGGCATCCCACATACAGCAACTAGAAGGATGTGCAACTATGACATACAACTATCTACTGGGGCTTTGGGGAAAAAAAGGAGGAGGATTGGCAATGGATGTTAGCTCAGAGCTGGTCTTCGTCAGCAAAAAGAGGAGGATTAGCATGGATGTTAGCTCAGGGCTGATCTTCCTCACAAAAAAATAAAATAAAATAAAAATAAATTGTTCAGTATTTTTTTTTAATTCAGTAAGAAAAAATACTTTAAATGGCAGGAAGATAAAAAATAAAGATGTATCTTTACTTTGAGATATGACATACAGTTCATCCAAACAAAAACTGCTCCATTCTCTCAGTTTCTATGTTACCCTTTTAGTTTCATATTTGCACAGAAGATACAGAGTAAAGTACACAGAGGTAGAAAAATCATAATGCCACTTGATGAAAAGGAACGTGTTTTCAGGATAGGAGATAGTATTTTGAAGTACAGACAATGGAGATTTTCCCCAATTGTGGAGATTATGGCTGAAATGTGGGAAAGACTGTAACACGGTGGCATATACTAATCCAATTTACTTTTGCTCTTAAAGTAGAACAGGAATTTTCTGTGTCATCCTCCCACCTCTTATCATAGCTATTTCCCAGTTAGTTTAGATTCAGTTTTGTAAATTAGTAACTGCACTAGATAGGGCCAACAGATTTGCTTTCTTGCCCCACCTCGCTCTGTGATATGTGACCTTGGGCAAGTCTCATATCCTGTTTGAATTTCAGTTATTTCTCCTATTTCATTGGTTCCTTATGATCTTCCTAGAATGCACAACCCACTGACTGGACTTACAATCAGACAATGGCCAGGCTATATGTAAAAATGGAATTCTGATCCACAATCTGTAGCAATCAGCTCAGGAAGCCAACCTACTATCTACAGTAACAAGTCCAATAAGTCTGACTACTATCTCTATCAAACAGTCCAGGAAGCCAGACAATAACCCCTATAACTATTGGCTCAAAACAGCCAGGACTTGATTAACAACTGACAGCTTCTCTAATTTTTACCCCATTTCCAACTTAGGACCAAGCAGAGAAAGCCAAATGTGCACCCCTAACCATAGTATGTCCTGCTTCTAGTTAGCTGTTTACATATTCCCTATGCCAGCTGCCTCCAGTCAGGACATACCTGAGGCCTACGATTTCTTTCCACTATAAAGCTTTCCCATTCCAATGCCTGCCTTTGAGTCTCTGCCAAGAGCAGGTGATGGTGGCTGACTTCTTGCTAGAGAAAGTTCTAAATAAAAAACCTTGCTTGTTCTCATTTGGGTGAGTCTTCATTTATTTCCACACCACTGTTTAGTTTCCAACCTCTCCACCATGAACTAATATAATAACCTCATAAATTGTCTCCCTTCCTTTGGTGTTTCTCCTCCAAGCTGTCTTCCATATCAATGACCCAGTGATTGTCCTAAATGCAAACTGAATTATATCAATCCCTGTTTTAACACTCTTCTTTGGTTTTCCATAAGGTTTAAAATCTTTAACTAGACTGATTTAGTTTCTTCATACATCTCTACTTCCTTCTTTTGACACTCAACCCTATGTTTGTGTGATATCAAAATTCTTGGTGTTCTCAAAATGTGCCATATTCTGTCTTACTTCAAGGCTTTCGTACATGCAAACTTCTCTACCTGAAATATTGGTCTCAATATTCTTCATGTAGTAAATTCTTATACCTCATTAAGGATTACCATCATCTCCTTTGTGAAGGAGCTTCCTCAATCTTGCCAGTCTATGCTGCCTTCAATCAAACATGTATTTCTATGTTTTAGGTGATTTGCTTAGATGTCTCCTTACTCAATTCAATGTCTGTTATTGCAGTTTTGCACCTGCTCAATATCTGGCATTGTAGGTATTCAGTAAATATTGAGATTATGAATGAATAAACGAATGAATGATTGAAAGACTGAATCTTTACATGAATGAGTTACCATATGTGCCTATGTCAAACTCACAGGACCTAATTACTTTTCTTTGATGGCCATCATAATAGGTATTAGACCAATTACCATATATTAACTCCCACAATGGGCCAGGTGGGGTGGTAGTTGTTTTATATTCATCCTCTCTCTACTTTTCACAACAATTATGCAGGTTTAGGTATTATTTTCTTGCATTTATAGATGATGAATTTAAAGTTCAAAGAGATTAAACAACTTGTCCAAGGACACATAGTTAATAAGTGGTAAAATTGGTATTTGAAAGCAGATTAGTCTGAAAACCAACATTGAGATCTTATGAGGAAAATAAAATTTAGCTTTTCATATTAAAATCATAGGAATGATAGAAATAAGTTACTATAATCCAAATACACACTACAACTCAAGAATCATGATGCGACTAACTCAGAATAAAGTTGGATGTACAGTTGATTCTCATTATTCATGGATTCCATATTTGTGAATTTGCCTACACCCTAAAATTTATTTGTAACCCCAAAATCAATATAGCACTTTTGTGGTAATTCATGGACATATGCAAAAAGAGTCGCAAAAAATTTGAGTCGTCTGACACACATTCCCAGCTGAGGTTGATCAAGGCAATGCTCTGCCTTCTTGTTTGAGCTCTCATACTATCAACCTGCATCTTTTTTTTTTTTTTTAATAGCAGGCTTTATTTCTTAGATCAGTTTTAGGTTAACAGTAAATTTGAGGGGAAGGTACAAAGATTTCCCATATACTCCCTGCCATCTCACATGCATAGACCTCTCCCCACGTTGGCATTATCAATTATCAACATCCCCTACTAGAGTGGTACATTTGTTACAATTGATGAATCTACATTGGCACATCACTATCACCCAGAGTCTATAGTTAAATCAGGGATCACTCTTGGTGCTGTATATTCTATGGGTTTGGACAAATTTATAAAGGCATGTGTCTACCATTGTGGTATCATATATAGTAGTTTACTGCCCTAAAAACAATCCTCTGTGCTCAGTCTGTTCATACCTCTCTTTCCTCTAACCTCTGGCAACTACTGATCTTTTTACTGTTTGCATAGTTTTACCTTTTCCAGAATGCCGTATATAGGCATACCTTGAAGATGTTGCAGGTTTGGTTCCAGACCACCACAATGAAGTGAATAATGCAATAAAGCACGTCACGTGAATTTTTTGGTTTCTCAGTGCATATAAAAGTTCTGTTTACACTATACCATAGTCTATTAAGTGTGCAATAGCATTATGTCTTAAAAAACAATGTACATATCTTAGTTAAAAAATACTTATTGCTGAAAAATGTGAACTATCATTTAAACCTTCAGTGAGTTTTAATATTTTTAAAGATTAAAGATCCCCTGGTGGAGGATCTTGCCTCCATGTTGATGGCTGCTGACTGATCAGGGTCGTGGTTGCTGAAGGTTGGGGTGGCTGTGACAATTTCTTAAATTAAGACAACAATGAAGTTTACAGCATCGATGGACTCTTCCTTTTGTAAATGATTTCTCTGTAGCATATGATGCTGTTTGATAGCATTTTACCCAATGTAGTGGAACTTCTTTCAAAATTGGAGTCAGTCATCTCAAACTCTGCCCCTGCTTCATCAACTAAGTTTATGTAATAGTCTAAATCGTTTGCTGTCATTTCAACAATCTTCACAGCATCTTCACCAGGAGTAGTTTCCATCTCAAGAAACTACTTTCTGTGCTCATCGATAAGAAGGAACTTCTCATCTGCTAAAGTTTTATCATGAGATTGCAGCAAAACTGTCACACCTTCAGGCTCTACTTCTAAATCTAGTCATCTTGCTATTTCCACCACATCTGCAGTTACTTCCTTCACTGAAGTCTTGAACCCTTCAAAATCATCTATGAGGGTTGGAATCAACTTCTTCCAAGCTCCTGTTAATGTTGATATTTTGACCTCTTCCCATGAATCACAAATGTTCTTATTGGCATTTAGAATGGTAAATCCTTTGCGGAGGTTTTCGATTAACTTTGCCCAGATCCATCAGAGGAATCACTATCTACAGTAGCTATAGACTTATGAAATGTATTTCTTAAATAATAAGACTCAAAAGTCGAAATTACTCCTTGATCCATGGGCTGCAGAATGGATGCTATGTTAGCAGGCATGAAAACAGCATTAATCTTGTTGCACATCTCCATCAGAGCCCTTGCATGACTAGATGTATTGTGAATGAGCAATAATATTTTGAAAGCAATCTTTTTCTCTGAGCAATGGTTCTCAACAGTGGGCTTAAAATATTCAGTAAATCATGTTGTAAACAGATATGCTGTCATCCAGGCTTTATTGTTCCATTTATAGAGCACAGGCAGAGTAGATTTAGCATAATTCTTAAGGGCTTTAGGATTTTTGGAATGGTAAATGAACATTGGCTTCAACCTAAAGTCATCAGCTGCATTAGCTGCTAACAAGCGAGTCAGCCTGTCCTTTGAAGCTTTGAAGCCAGGCATTGACTTCTCCTCTCTAGTTATGAAAGTCCTAGATGACACCTTCTTCCAGTATAAGGCTGTTTTGCCTACATTGAAAATCTGTTGTTTAGTGTAGCCACCTTCATGCATTATCTTAGCTGGATCTTCTGGATAACTTGCTGCAGCTTCTACAGCAGCACTTGCTGCTTCACCACGCACTTTTATGTTATGCAGATGGCTTCTTTCCTTAAATCTGATGAACCAACCTTTGCTAGCCTCAAACTTTTCTTCTGCAGCTTCCTCATCTCTCTCAGCATTCAGAGAATTGAAGCAAGTTAGGGCTTTGCCCAGGATTAGTATTTGGCTTAAGGGGCCGTTTTGGTTCATTTGTTCTTCTATCCAGACCACTAAAACTTTCTTGATATCAGCGCTAAGGCTGTTGCACTTTCTTATCATTTGTATATTCACTGGAGTAGTACTTTTAATTTCCTTCAAGAACTTTTCCTTTGCATTCACAATTTGGCTGTTTGGCACAAGAGGCCTAGTTTTCAGCCTATCTCAGCTTTTGACATGCCTTCCTCACTAAGCTTAATCATTTCTAGCTTTTGATTTAAAGTGAGAGACGTGGGACTCTTCCTTTCACTTGAACACTTAGAGGTAATTGTAGAGTTATTAATTGACCTAATTTTAATATTGTTGTGTCTCAGGGAATAGAGAGGCTCAAGGAGAGGGAGAGACACAGGGAACGGCCAGTTGAACAGTCAGAAGACACACAAAATTTATTAAGTTCGCAGCCTTATATGGGCACAGTTCATGGCACCTCAAAATTAGAATAGTAACATCAAAAATCGCTGATCCCAGATCACCATAACAAATTTAATAATAATGAAAAAGCCTGAAATATTGTGAGAATTACCAAAATGTGACACAGAAACATAAAGAGCAAATGCTGTTGGAAAAATTGTGCCCATAGATTTTCTCGATGCAGGGTTGCCACAAACTTTCAATTTGTAAAAAATGCAATATCTGTGAAGCACAATCAATCAAGCAAAGTGCAATAAAATGACGTATGCTTGTAGCTAGAATCATATAGTATATAGCCTTTTCAGATTGGCTTCTTTCACTTACTAATATGCATTTATATGTCCTCCAAGTCTTTTCATGGCTTGATAGCTTATTTCTTTTTATCATTGAATAATATCCTACAGTATATTAATCCATTCAACTGTTGAAGGACATCTTGGTTGCCTCTAAGTTTTGGCAATTATGAATAAAGTTGCTGTAAACATCTGTGTGCTAGTTTTTGTGGGGACATAATTTTTCAGCTCCTTTGGGTAAATACTAAGAATCATGATTGCTGGATTTCATGGTAAGAATGTGTTTAGTTTTGTTAGAAAATGCCAAACTATCTGCCAAAGTGGCTGTACCATTTTGTATTCCCACCAGCAATGAATGAGAGTTCGTGTTGCTCCATATCCCTATCAGCATTTGATGTTGTCAGTGTTCTGGTTTTGGGCCGTCTTAATAGGTGTACAGATGTGTTCTTTTTGTGGTCTATTTAGTGTCTAATTTTTTGTGCTTTTTGTTGGTGATTTCATTGTTTAAAATGTTCCCCAAGCATAGTGCTGAAGTGCTGTCTAGTGTTTCTAAGTGCAAGAAGGCTGTGATGTGCCTTATGAAAAATGCTTGTGTTAGATAAGCTTTGTTCAGACATGAGTTATAGTGCTGTTGGCTGTGAGTTCACTGTTAATGAATCAACATTATATATTAAATAAGATATCCTTAAACAGAATCACACCTAAAACAAAGTTATATACTGATTGGTTGATGAAATTGTTGCACCTAGAGGTCTATAGGAATCTATGCCTATATTTCCTCTAGGAGCAATGGCTCAGCATTCAGCAATTCAGTGTTCCCAGCATCTTTATACTACATAACTACCATGAATAATGAGAATTGACTGTATTCTGTATGGCCTGTAGTATACTTTGCAGTATTTGGACTTTATTTCCTCTGTGAAGGAAGGAAGAGTAAAAAGGAAGAAACAAGAATGTGTAATTTCCCTGTTGCTTAGAAGACTTACCCGAGGGAAATTTTCCAAGCTTGTGTATCATAGTCATTAATGTTCTTCAAAAACTCTTTCTTCCTCTCTCCTTCCCTGGGATAGAGTAGGATTTTACTTCCTGGGCCCTGGTGGTTGGGATAATTTGAGTTCTGGAAGGAATTACTTCCAGAAGGATTCTTCTATTGCTCATGGAGACTCTCCAGTGCTCTCTTTCCCTCTGCCAAAGTAATTTACAATGTTCAAGATGGTGAGTATTCTGATAGCCTATGTCCTTGAGTAAAGATGACGTGGAGCACAGCCACCAGTTAACCTACAATGGGCATGTAGCATGAAGGAGAAATAAAATTTTGTTCTTTCAAGTCACTGATGTTTAGAGGTTTGTTATTTTATGCACTATAACTTAGCCTCTTCTAGTTGATACAGTGCATTGCTTCAGCTCTTTAATGGAGATGGTTGTGCTCTAAGGAGAGCCCAAAGAAAAATAAAAATAAGGAGCATAAGGGATAAAATACTATGTACCATGCTCTTGGTAAGCTCAGAGAACTTTAGTTGAGAACAATCCTTACTTTTTGTCAGTTTCTTTAGAAGTGTCATCTAAATCGGGTTGTTTTCATATTTTATTGCCCATCAGAATCACATAGAAATCTTGTTAAAAATTCCAATTCCTGACTGCAATCCCAGATATTGTGATTCAAGAGGTCTGAAACGGACCACAGAATTCTTCAGTTTAATACCTCTCCACTCCTAGGGTCCTAATGCTGGTGATAGATAGACCATACTTAAGAAACATAGCTTTAATTATTTTGGTAATTATAAATTGTTATAAATAAAGTAAATTATTAAGGTCGTTTTATGAAGGGTTACCTTTTACCACAGATCTGGATACATAGTGGCTGATGGGACACAGCTTTTATACTCCTACTGATATATTTTTCACCTCTTTCATTGGAAGACAAAGACATTTTTCACACACTTGTATGATTTCTGCCATCCGATACTGGTAGTCTCTGCTATTAATATGTGGTGCTGAGATGGTTTCAGTGATAACAAAAGTAAGACGCAGCAAATGTAACAACAGTCTCTACAGCCACTTAGTGAGACTATTAAAGGAGAAGTAAAGAAGAAGCCCTTAACCAATTGAAGTGACAGCAGGGTGAACTCCAGATAATCACGGTGTAATTGCATCAAGTGGAATTGAGCCAGGAAGTAAAGGCCAACAATGAAGGAAGAGGAAGGGTCTGCATGAAATATATCACTGATTCTTTTGGTATTTCACCTAGAATTAGTGCCTCTAAAATAGACTGTCTATAACCCAGAATTTACTGGAAAGGACTTAATCGAGTGTCAAAAGTCCCTTAAAACAGAGAACTCTGCTTACAGAACCACATATTCTATTTTACTCACACAAGGTAAGACTCCTAAATCACACTCCAGAAGAAAGTTATTTTGGACAATATTTTTTTTACAATTTTTTTCTTGTTATTTTTTCATTTTGTTTTGTTTTATTGTGCCTGAACAGCCTAACTCTTCAGAACCACTTTAGTGAAAATAATGACACCACGTCCATTCCTTAATGCCCCTTGCACCAACGTGCGCTGTGTTAAGGGTGTGTGAGACACACTTCTCCCTTCCTTTATTAGGGAGAGTTTGTGCTTTGACTTAGAGGTGCTGATGCCATCGGTTGTCTTCCTATCTGGGTCTAAGAGTGGTCCAACAAACAAGAGTCTGCAGAACCTGGAATCTGGAAAGAATAAGGATAAAGTTGGGACGAAAGTTTTATTTCTGAAAACATTATCTTATAATTAGAGTGAACAAGAATTCTTCTGATGGCTCAACAAATTAAGATGATTCTGAAACTCTTAAAATACCACCTTCTCTTGCTCCCTTAAGACTAAGCAAAAGTGTCCCTCTGAGGCACTCCCATTACGTTGTGTGCTTTATCTGAGTGAAGCATTTTTGCACAGCAAAGTTATTGCCCATTGGTTGATTTCTGTATCTCCATTGCTAGATCATGTGCCCATTGACAGGAGTAGTTTCACATTTGCTGTTGTGTTCTATTCTAATTAAGACTATTTTGATTGCAAGGAATGGGAACCCATTTGAGATCATAAAAATAATAATTTATAAAACTCTAATTGATGGAGAAAATAAAATGGTGGCCCACAAGGGTATATTTTAAGGTTTTATTCAAGCACAGGGAATGAGATGCAGTTGGGCCTCAGGTAGATTAGAACCAAAAGTCAGGAAGTGAGATCATTCTTTTCATATATCTCTAATTCCATCATGTCTCTTATTTTTCTGCTCGCTGAGGATCAGCTCCATTTTCCCATTTTTGATGACATTCTATTGATTATTCATATTGCACAAACCCAGCTTGCCTTAATTCAACAAAACCTACTAAATCTAACATTAAATACTGATAAATGACTTTAAAAGTCTGATTTGTCCAGGTCCTCTCTGTGTAGAGCCCTGTCATCAGCTTGTATATCGTTCCCTTCAGGTCAATTATAATGGAGGGTCAGGGGAGCAGTCACATGGTGTATTGCTCACTGCCCAATCAGCAGGAATTGTGGGAATGGACGGAGTCTCTGATGAAGGGGCAGAGACACGGTGGTTCTCTCAAAGGTGTCTAGTACTTATCGTTAACGTCTGACACCTAGGGGGCGTCAAAATTAAGTGTTAAATGAATGAACAAATGAATGTGGCAGACATTGCAGATAACATGCCAATTTCCTCTTACTTCTCTCTAAAAAAGCTCCACCTTATTTTTATTTAAAAATTTTTTTCACATATATATGTATACATATAAGGTCAATATTTTGAATATGATTCAAAATTTCTGTCTGTTTTACAGCAACTGCATTTTTTTTTTCTTTTTACTTTTTGACTCCTTTCATCTATTTCTCTCACCCCTAACCCCCTGCTTCTGGCAACCACCAATCTGTTCTCTGTATCTATGAGCTTGGTTTTTTTGTTTGTTTGTTTTTTAGATTCCATATATAAGAGAGATCATACAGTATTTGTCTTCCTCTGTCTGACTTATTCACTGAGCATAATGGTCCATCCATGTTGTCACAAATGGCAAGATTTCATTCTTTTTTATGGCTTAATGATATTCCTTGTATATATATGCCACAATTTCTTTATCCATTCATCCATCGATGGACACTTAGGTTGTTTCCATATCTTGGCTATTGTAAATAATTCTGCAACAAACGTGGGGGTTCATATATCTTTTTGAATTAGTGTTTTCATTTTCTTCGGATAAATACCCAGAAGTGGGGCTGCTGGATCATATGGTAGTTCTATTTTTAATTTTATGAGGAACCTCCATACTGTTTTCTATAGTGGCTGCACTAATTCACATTCCTGCTAACAGTGCACAAGGGTTCCCTTTTCTCCACATCCTCAGCAACACTTATTGTTTCTTGTCTTTTTGGTAATAGCCTTTCTAACAGGTGTGAGGTGATACTTCATCGTGGTTTTGATTTGCATTTCCCTGATGATTAAGGATATTGAGGATCTTTTCATACACCTTTTGGCCATCTGTGTGTCTTCTTTGCAAAAATGTCTATTCAGATCTTCTGCCCATTTTTTAATCCCACTTTTTATGAAAACCCCATTTTAGGAGAAAGGAAAGTCTCTTCAACAAGCGGTGCTGGGAAAACTGGACAGCCACATGCAAAAGAATGAAGGTGGACCATCTTCTTTTGGCATTCACAAAAATTAATTCAAAATGGATCAAAGATTTAAAGGTAAGACCTGAAACTGTAAAACTCCTAGAAGAAAATACAGGCAGAACACTCTTTGACATTGGTCTTAGAAGGATCTTTTCCAATTCCATGTCTACTCAGATAAAGGAAACAAAAGAAAAAATAAACAACTGGGACTTCATCAGACTAAAGAGCTTTTGGAAGGCAAAGGAAACAAGGATCAAAATGAAAAGACAACCCACCAGCTGGGAGAAGATATTTGCAAATCATATATCTGACAAGCGGTTAATCTCTGTATTGTACAAAGAACTCACACAACTGAACAACAAAAAAAACAAATAACCCAATCAAAAAATGGGCAGAGGATATGAACAGACATTTTTCCAAGGAAGATATACAGCTGGCCAATAGGCGTATGAAAACATGCTCAACATCGCTAATCATCAGGGAAATACAAATCAAAACTACACTAAGATATCACCTTACACCCATGAGAATGGCTATAATCACCAAGACAAAAAATAACCAATGTTGGAGAGGATGTGGAGAAAAGGGAACCCTCATTCACTGCTGTTGGGAATGCAAATTGGTGCAGCCTCTATGGAAAATATTATGGTGATTCTGCAAAAAATTAAAAATAGAAATACCATATGACCCAGCTATCCCACTACTGGATATTTACCAAAAGAACCTGAAATCAACAATCCAAAGAGACTTATGCACCCCTATGTTCACTGCAGCATTATTTACTATAGCCAAGACGTGGAAGCAACACAAGTGTCCGTTGACAGATGGTTGGATAAAGAAGATGTGGTATATATATATATACAATGGAATACTACTCAGCCATAAGAAAAGACAAAATCCTCCCATTTGCAACAACATGGATGGATCTGGAGGGTATTATGTTAAATGAAACAAGCCAGACAGAGAAAGACAAACACTGTATGATTTCACTCGTATGTGGAATATAAACTAACACACGGATAGAGAGAACAGTTTGGTGGTTACCAGGGGGAAGTGAGTTGGGGGGTGGGCACAATGGGTGAAGGGGCTCATTTATATGGTGACTGACAAATAATAATGTACAACTGGAATCTCACAATGTTATAAACTATTACGACACCAAAAAAAAAAAGTTTAAAAAAAAAACATTTTAGCTGGGTATTGCATGGCATTAGGCTCAGGGAATATGGACCCAGCCTGGCGATGTGCTGGAGATATCTCACTTTGGTTTGTGGGAGCCAGTTATGCACATCTCTTGCCAACTCTGCCTTAGTGAAATTATGTTGGTAGCTTGAAATCAGCCATGATGAGAGTATTTGCACCACAAAATCAGCGAATGCTACAATCAATGCTTACTTTTTTTCCTCTCAGAGAGCAAGTTATTATACATTTTCCAGCATATCACTGGCCCAGCAGAATCATGGTTGGTCTAAGGTAATAACAGAAATTCCAAGCCTCATTTTCCAGGAATTGGTTAAGGGGAGGGCCTGTGACCCAGTTCTACCAATAGAACCTGGGCTTTCTTAGATTTTTTCCAAAATAAAAAGAGAGACACTCAGATTTTCTGCCTTTGACTATTGCCTTTAACATTGTGATACTTGTAGTTAATTTGCAATCAAGAGAGCAAGCATAGAAATGAAAACCAACAGGTTTACAACGAATGAAAAGAAATACGGTAGTCTCCCCTTATCCGCGGTTTTGCTCTTTGAGGTTTCAGTTACCTGCAGTCAACTGTGGTCCAAAAATTTTAAATGGAAAATTCCAGAAATAAACAATTCATGTTTTAAATTGTGCGCTGTTCTAAGTAGTTTGGTGAAATTTCGAGCCATCCTGCTCTATTACAACTGAGATGTGAATCACCCCTTTGTCTAGCATAATCACACTGTCTACCCACGTATTAGTCACTTAGTAGCCATCTCAGTTATCAGATCGACTGTCAGTGCTTGCGTTCAAGTAACCCTTACTTTACTTAATATTGGCCCAAAGTGCAAGAATAGGGATGCTGGCAATTTGGATATGCCAAAGAGAAGACTTAAAGCGCTTCCTTTAGGTGAAAAGATGAAAGTTCTTGACTTAAAAAGGAAAGAAAAAAATCATTTGCTGAAGTGCTAAGATCTATGGTAACTTTTATTATAGTATATTGTTATAATTGTTGTATTTTATTAGTAGTAATTGTTGTTAATCTCTTACTGTGCCTAATTTATAAATTAAACTTTATCATAGGTACGTATGTATGAGAAAATACATAGTATATATGGGGTTGGCTACTATCCAAAGTTTCAGGCATCCATTGAGGGTCTTGGAAGGTATCCCCCACAGAGAAGGGGGAACTACTGTATGATAAATACTTGTTTTTTTGATGATGCTGTTAAGTAATCACACCAAACATGGAACTACCCTGCCTCAGGCTATCTTGTTATGAGTTAACAAATGACCTTTATTTCTCAGGGCAATTTTAGTTGAATATTCTACAGCTCACAACCAAAAGATTCTAACACAATGGATAGATAGATGGATGAATGAATGAAACAATGAATGAATATATTAGATCATTTATCTAGGTGTGCACTGGGCAAAAAATATCTGGGACAATTAAATGTACGCATAGGTATGTGACACATGGCCTGCTGTTTTTCTATTTTATCCTTTAGCATTGTAATATATTGTAAACTTTTCATATTTTTTTTTATCATAGATGAACAGAGTACTTCTCATTGAAGAAAAAGTATGCACAGTATCCATTTACATGGATATATACACTTAGGAACCTTCTTAATAAAAGACAAATTGTTCTTCTCTGCCACTCAATGCTCACTAGAAAATATTCTACCTTCAAATAAAAAGATGTAAAATATATGAGATCATTAATTTTCTATACTAGCAGTTTAAATTCTAAGGAGTAATTTGTGTATGTCTGTATGGGCACAGAGGTTCATTGGGAATGATGGTGTTTTTTATTTTATTTTGTATTTACTACACAATAAGCCATTGTTCTTACAATAAAGATGATTGAAATACAGCAAAAACTAAAGCCATTACATGCATTGAGGATGATTCATAGCACAATTTTCACTTTGACGTTTTTCTTTCTCTATTTTGAGTCTAGAAGATGGGCTCAGGCAAACACAAGTCTTTGCTAACTGGTGAGAGAGGTCACTAGCCCCTATTCTACCTTGTCAGCTGTAACGAATCATTTTTTTCATCCCATAGTCTTGTCAATGAATCCAAGTTCTCTCCAGAAACTGATGAGTTGAGATTCCAGAGAAGAGGAACGGTAGTCAACTGCATACTTAACTATGGATGCTACCTAAGGGATATCTAATAAAAGAAAATATGCCAAAGCCTGGCCACTTTATTCTTCTAGGGAAAAAAAAGTCAGGTAGCTAAAGTGAAAGGCTCTTTTTAACAACCATTTTTGCAGTCCCCAATTACCCTTCTCAGGACTTGCTATATGCATAACAATAGCAAAAATGTTGTTCTGGATGTTACTTCTTTCAATTTCTATTAAAACTGTAATAGTGCCTGCTTCCATTATACATTTTCTTGTATATTTCAATCAAAATGTCACTTAGCCGTTGTTCCTAGAGTGCACTTAATATTTTCATTAAAACCAAGAAATGACAAGGGTGCAGGTGGGTGCAGGCAATTAAACTCCTCCTGTATGTATTGTTAAATAGCTGTTGAGGAAAGAAAGAAGCCCCATTGAACACCTGTCCCTTCTCCTTTGAATGGCAGCTAGCAGAAATCCACTTAGCTAGCTATTGTCTGCTTGTTTTCCTGACAGATAATGTGAAGAACAGGCAGTTATGGGCCAGTAATTCAGAATTAATTTTTCTTCACAAGAGTGCTGTGGACACTGAGGACAGTAATGGTGCCTGATCAGGATTCAGGGGGGTAAACAAGACAATTTGAGATGACAGGCAGGAGATAAAAGCCCTTTATGGGTCTGCTCCTCTCGCCCATTGGAGATGTGGTTTTTGCTGGCACCTTTTATTATTATTATTATTATTTTTAATCTGTCTCAAATGAAAGTCTAAAGAGTTAATCATTAAAACATTTGCCAGGTGTGTGTGTGGTATGTGTGTGTGTGTGTGTGTGTCTGTTGAAAGGGGAGACAAATGAAGAAGATTCCACAATGTTGCTCTCCATCTTTTCCCACCATATTAAAAATGTTAGTGGCTGCAAGACAGCTGTTAAGCCACACATTGAGATTGTTTATGGAGCTTCCTCCTGTGAACTTCTATCCTAATTGAGAAAATTACCACATTTCCTTTAATAAACCAGGACCTTTTGCTAACCCACCATTATTGCTTATTTCCTTCTGATAGGAAACACCTACTCCTAACATGTACAACAAAAATTTGTTCCCACCAGATCAAATTAAAATTCTCTCTTGCTCTTACTCTTTCTACCTCTCTCTGCTCCCTCCCTCCCTCTTCTCTTTTCTCCTCTCCTCTCTCTTTCTCTCCCTTCCTCTTCTTTCTAAGTCTCTGTTCCTAAATACTAGCCACCCAGGCTATTTCACAGACCAGTTGAATGAAGACTCTCTGAGGATGAGTTAAAGATGAGGATTAGATACAACTCTTCTCTGGCCAGCCTTTGAGACCCTGTTGGCAGAGAAGCGGCAGGCACATCTTGTGAATTATCTCCCAGGCACTGATGCAAACCACTTAGAATAAATCAGGATTGAAGATTGATTTCCACAAAATTGCTTTATTACTCAGGTAAAATTTATCGATCTTTTATAAAAAGGAAAAAAATAACATAAGCGAAAGAGGATAGGCCATGAAAAAAAAGCAAATATAAAACCTCCCATAAATCCTCTCATTTCAAGTATTTGATATTTAGTGTAGAATGTGTTCTTGCAGAAGTTCATCTTTGTGTGGTTTACGTTGTCTGAGAAGAAACATACAGAACCCAATCACCTTAAAGTCCATCAGTTAGTTATTAAAATATACAACGATTAGGTATAGGGATCCTAATTTCTAAGCCCTAAATCAGGAAACATATTTTGACAAGGCTTTTTTTTCTCCTTAAAAAAATTAATTTTGTAATATTTTTGCCCATGAAAACATTAAATCCAAATAAGATCCTCTAAAGTTATGTTTACCCAAAATATATGAATCATAGACTTTCTATCCATAAGGGCCACTTCTACTCAACTAATAAACTTCTTAACACTATTTCTTCATACCCATTCATTTCATGAGCATCTCATTCATTCAGTCAGTCAGTCAGACTTTAATCAATGACTACCATATGCATGGAACTGTGTTGCTGCTCTACTTTTATACTTACCAAATATTTTTTCAAAAAGTTAAGTTCTGTTTCCTTATAGAGCAGAATAAAGTCAATGAACTTTGAACCTGTACATATCATAAATTTCTCTTGTTTGCTGTGATTCTTGCAGAGCTATCCATGGGGCTGGACAATAGGTGCTGAACAAGTGCAACTCTTCTTAGCTGAACTACCCTAGAATTCTTAGTCTACAATTGGAACTTTATTATCTAGTCCCCAGTTACGCATCAATCCCCTTCTCCCACATCAAGGTGAACTTACTCAGATTGGTGTTTGAAATGTACAACCTCATGTCAGTGCATTATTTTATTTGGCTATCTAAAGGCACTTGGAAATATACTCATGTGGGTAGTATCTATCTCAGATTTGTAAAAGCTTCCAGTTGGCAGGAGAAGTTTTTCACATCAACTAACATAGTACTATGAACAACCTGTTAAAAAGGAGACAGCAGGCCCAAAATGGAGTCACTTGTGCTAAACCCCATGTCAGCAAATGAAAACTGAACACCCATCCTAACTGCAGTCTCAACTCCCCAGGAATGTAACCTTTAACTAGTCAACGTGGAATGACCTGGTCAGCACTAGGGAGATGATCCACCCAATAGGCCCTTCTGTTCCCCTTAGGAAGGTGACCTTGCCTGAAACAGTGCATTCTTTGCTAATAATTTCCTTTTTTCTACCCCTCTCTGCCTGTAAAAACCCTTCCTTGCCTGTAGCTCTTTGGAGCTCCTTTCTATTACTGATGGGATGCTGCCTAATTCATGAATTGTTGAATAAATCCAATTTGGTCTTTACATTTACTCAGTTGAATTTTTATTGTTTAACAGATTTGGTGGCAGCAGTGGGATCAAAGGAGACTTCCACCAGCTTCGGGGACAAGAAACACAGGCATGGTACCTTGCGAACCCTTTGAGTTCACTGTCTTTATTGCTGTTTCTGAGGGCAGTAGGTAAGTTCCTCTGGGTTCTGAGCAATGCTCTCTTTGTGTTGAGCTCCTTTTCTGATTGGCTTTCCAGTTAGTTCCCCATTTGTCTGGAATCACTAGTTCTATGTTAGGAGCTGCTGGTAGTTCAAACCACAATTCCCCATTTGATTGGAAACCCCAACCTTTGGTTCTGCATCCAGGTTCCCTGTTGGGAACTGCTGGTAGTTTAGTCTGCAGTTCTCCATTTGTTTGGAATTTGCCCAGACTCCACATTGGAAACTGCTGGTGGCAGCTGCAGTTCCCTCTTTGTTTGGAATCAGCCCACAGTCCCCATTCTTCGGGGTTTGCTGGTTCAATCCTTTCCTCAACCCCCAGTTCCATGTTGGGAATTGCTAGAGGTGTGAACAGGGGCTTTTCTTAGCCAGGATTCAGTAACATCTCTTGGTTACTGCTGATATATTAAGGTACACATGTTTTCTTGTTTTCTGTATATAAAGGCTATTGCTAATGGGGATCTCAGAAGCCAAAAAACTGCAAAAACTTATGGGCACAGGTTGAACACTTAGCTGTTAGAGTGCTCGTCACCAAACCCAAAGACTCCCACATTAGGATACGGTGGTCACGGAACACATTAAATTGACACTAGGTCACCTGTCAATCTCAAGAAAATTTCCATGCAATGAGGTGCAGTGTAAAACACCATATAACCCCCAACACAGTGTACATCCCTTTTAGGTATTAGTTTGGCTCTGAGAAGCCCAAAGACTTAGCTAACGGGATCCTCAAACTCTAAAAAGTCAAGCATGCCACCTTTCAGCACACCGAAAAAAATTATGGTCAGAAGCTATAAATATCTTCAAAAATAGCAAAATATTACTAAAAATAACCTAGGATTACAATAGCCATTATGGAGAATGTTCCAATTAGACAAGATTGTTTATTTAAGAAGCACACTTGAAAGTAAGCATCCCCAAATTAAACAAACAGAATGAGATACCTGTTTTAATTGGTATGCAGAAGCGTCCAAAAGGCTTCAAGATTCCAAAATAGCTTCATTAAAAGACTGGTTACAAAAGGCTAATGAAAAATTAAGGACACAAGAGATACCTAAAACAGAAGATGATAGGGCTGACGTGACTCCTATTGCTGCCCACCGTCCTCCTGTACCTGAGTATTCACGCTTTAATAATTCTCTGTCTGAACTGCCTTTCCACTCTGAAGAACCTATTAAACAGTTACCTGTGGAAATAAAACCACCTGAGGTTGTAGGTGATCTTCCTCAGATATCTTTGACTCCTTGGTCCAAGACCAAACTAAGGGCCATGAATAAAGAATTTCCTAAACCCAGGGAGAATCCCCAAAAGCTTTTTGAAGAATTTAGAATCCTTATGGGCCCTATGACCTGGGGCTGCCAGATCCTTATCAACTTGTACATATGTTGGTGGGACCTGGTGAAGCCCCCAAAATGGATGCGGGAAGCAGAATGGCATAATCTAGAGGATGATATCTGAGATCCTTGATCTCCAATGTGGTCCTCTAATGGACCAGAAAAAGCTTGCAATATAGCAACTGATCTTTTAAAAGCCATTCCTAGAGTCTTTCCTGCCTGCACTGATTGGTCTATTATTCAAATATGCAAACCAAAGAAAGATGAGTCTGTGGCAGACTTTAAAGCCCATTTGGAAGCTCTCTTACTATAGCATTTCACATTTCATACAACATATGAGGTCACCCAACCTGCTCAAGCTGCCCTATTTGTAAATGGGTTATCTCCTGAAATTTATGAGTTGATAAAAAGGCAAAAAATAGGATGGGAGACCACTAGTCTGACTAAACTCGTGACTATAGCTGAGTACTTTGAAAGGACTTTGGACCAAGATCACAAAGACCCACCAAATTATTGGCCTTATAGCTACAACAGCTCCAAAGCCAGAAACGTAAAATAACATCTGAGGTTCCCACATCACATCCTCCTAGGGGTCCATCACTAAAACACTGGCCCAGGGATGATCTCTCATTTGTAGTCAACTGGGGCACTGGAAAAAAAAAATTGTCCTCAAAAGTCCTATGCAAATTCCTCAATAGCCATTTGAATGTCCCCAATGGAGAGCCCCCATATGGGCCCTTCCCAGAACTGATGGGGTTCCAAGGCATCCTCCAGTAAACTGCTACCAGTAATACGCTTAAACAGCCAAAGGGAAACTAAAACTAAGGTTAATAGAAAATCTTGCCAAAATCTGGTAGATACTCAGGCTACATTTTCTACTTTAAACCTCACTCTCATAGGATAACAAATCCCTCAGAGTGAAAAAAAGCTTCCATGGTGAGGATATCTGATAAAGTTCAGAGAGAATTTCTATCTCAACCAGTACAAATGACTCTGGGGCCTTTTACTGAAAAACATTTCTTTTTGCTATGTGATATAGCCACAGTCAATTTATTAGGTAGAGATCTCCCTTCTAAATTAAAAGGGCTAATATCGTTTGCTTCCAATGAAGACCTCACTTTAGAATTTCCTGACCAACCTGAACCTGATCTTTTATGTTCCTTTCAATCTGTCCTTGATATAGAAAAGAAAGAATACCAACAAAAGTCCCCTTATTTAATCAAGGTGCCTGAAAATCTGTAGGCTACTTCTAATACTGACCCTGGGAGAATAAAATGTGCACAGGCTATAAAAATTCAGATAGACATAACTAAACCTCTTCCCAAATTGTCTCAATATCCATTAAAGCCCGAGGCCATACAAGGCCTCACGTCAATAATAGAAGAACTAATCGCCCAGGGGTTAAGTATTCCCTGTACCAGCCCCTGTAAAATGCAATTTTGCTAGTCTGGAAACCTAATGGGCAGGGATGGCGATTTGTTCAGGACTTGAGAGCTATTAACAAGATAGCGATTCCCTGTTTCCTGGTTATTTCAAAGCCAAACGCCTTTTTGTCACAAGTTCCACCAGACTCAAAATGGTTCGCTGTTGTGGACCTTCGCTCAGCCTTCTTCAGCATCCCTGTAGACCCCAACAGCCAATATCTATTTGCCTTTACTTGGAACAATCAACAATATACCTGGACAGTCATGTCTCAAGGACTCACTGAGCGCCCTTCTTATTTCTCCCAAGCACTCCACCAAGACTTGAGCACCCTCCAGTCCCCTGGGAAATCAACCCTTCTACAGTATGTAGATGATCTCTTGCTATGATTAGTTACCAAAGAGGCATCAATAAAAGATTCCATTTATTTACGGGAAACAGCTGAAAAGGGACATAAAGTCTCTAAGGAAAAATTACAATTATCTCTAGACACGGTTCATTACCTAGCGCATAATCTAAGTGCTTAAAGAATCCAGCTATCTCCAAAAGGGATTAAGCTAATCCAGGAATTTCCTAAATCCACAACTAAGTGACAGCTTTATGGGTTTCTAAGCCTAACTGGCTATTGCAGACTATGGGTTCCTAATTTTTCTCTATTGGCTTCCCCACTCTATGAACTTAGTAAAATTTCAGTGCCTGAATCCCTTCCTTGGAAAAGTAAACATGAGCAGGACTTTTTTTTTTTTTGGTGGGGAAGATTAGCCCTGAGCCAGCATCTGTTTCAAATCCTCCTCTTTTTGCAGAAGAAGATTGGCCCTGGGCTAACATCCATGCCCATCTTCCTCTACTTTATATGTGGGACACCTGCCACAGCATGGCTTGACAAGCAGTGCACAGGTCCGCCCCTGGGATCTGAACCCGGGAACCCTGGGCCGCCAAAGCGGAGCATGCGAATCTAACCATTAAGCTACCGGGCTGGCCCTGAGCAGGTGTTTTTAAGACTAAAACAACCTCGGCAAGAATCCCCTGCCCTAGGGCTACCTAACTATTCAAAACCTTGCAGCTTATTTGTACATGAAAGAGATAACCAAGCCCTGGGAATGCTCATGCAAGAACATGGCCATAAACAGGCCTATTGCCTCTTAGGGCATATAGCTTGATTCACCTGCTCATGCCTATCTCACCCGCCTTAAGGCTATCACTACAGCTGCCAAGTTAGTAGAAGCCTCAGTAGATTTGACCTTAGAAAATGACCTTAGAAAACTCCACATGCTGTACAAAGTCTTCTTAATTCTGAACTGACCCAATATTTCTCTGCAAGCAGACTAACCTCCTATGAGATCCCTTTGCTTTCATCATCTAATCTACATCTTAAACGTTGCAATGTTCATAATCTTGCTACATTACTACCCCTGCCTGATGGGAGTGAGTCCCATGACTGTGAGGTAATAATATCCCATTTTGTGACACCATGTCCTGATTTATGAGACATCCCTTTGACTAATCTTATCTAATTTTTTTGTTGATGGACCATATTGTAAAAATGAGAAAGGGAATTTCCAAGCTGGATATGCTGTTGCTACCTAATATGAACTACTTGAGAGGGGAAATCTCCCACAAGCTAAATCAGCCCAACAAGCAGAGCTCCATGCCCTTACCACAGCATGCCAGTTATCAGGACAAATTGTTAATATTTATACTGATAGTCAATATGCTTTTGAAGTCATCCATGATTTTGAGGTGTTATGGAAGCAAAGGGACTGTCTTACATCCACTGGGATCCCAATCAAAAATGGGCATTCTTTTACCTTCTGAAATTGTTGTTGTCAAAACTGAAGCTCACACTAAAAAGACAGACTCTGAGCATTAGAGAAATTCCCTGGCTGACTTTCATGCAAAGGCAGCAGCAACAGAATCTATAAAGGTTGTGGCTCATGTGGGTGAAGTCCACTCTGCTTTTACAAAAGATGACCACTTGTTGCTGGACTTTTGCCATCCTGATGTCCTTGCAACCTGGCAACAGTCTGCTCCTGAATCAGAGAAATCATGATGGGCAAACGATGGTTGTAAATTCAATAAACAGTCAGGGCTATGGGAAACCCAATACGGCTGCTTGGTTCTTCCCAGCTCCCTGGAAAACCCCATTTTTCTGTTTTTGTCTTCCTTCAATCATCATGGTGCATTTAAGATGACTCAAATTGTAAACAAACATGGGTGGGGAGACTTCCATAAAATTGCGAAAACAGTTTACCATCACTGTCTGACCTGTCAGGTCCATAATCCTGGAAAAACTGTTTTTGTTCCCAGAGGCCTCAAACCTCCTCCCTCTGGACCATTTGAACATCTGCAACTGGACTTCATTCCATTGCCACCTACTATGGGTTATCAATATGTTCTTGTTATTGTATGTATGTTTTCTGCATAGGTTGAAGCCTTCCCTTGCCCAAGGTTGATGCTCTTACAGTAGCAAAGAAACTGTTAGAAAATGTGTTTCCCTCTTGGGGTATACTATCCATAATTTCCCATGACTGAGGCACTCATTTCACTGGGAAAATCGTACAAGCCTTAATGAAAGTGTTGCAAACCTCTTAGAATTTTCACTGTCCCTACCACCCTCAATCATCAGGCAAGGTTGAGAGAACTAATGGGGTCCTCAAACTTAAAATCTCTAAACTTACTGAAACTACTGGACTCCCTGGGCCTAAAGTGTTGCTTCTGGCCTTGCTGACTATTTGCAGTACCCCTTTGAGAAACATAAACTAACCCCACATGAGACAGTCACTGTTAGGCTGATGTCTCTTGTTATCTTACACTAATATGCCCTGCTACTGTAAGTCTTTAATGTCTTGTGCTAAAGCCTATCATCAACAGGTTAAAGAAGCTTTCCTGGATCTCAATTCAAAGGATCCTGTTAGTCACAGTCTGGAGCCTGGTGATTGGGTATTCTAGAAACATCATCAGAGAAAAATAGCTTTTGAACCCCATTTGAAAGGACCTTACCATATTCTCCTGACCACTGACATTGCTGTGACACTAGAAGGCATTGAGCCCTGGGTACACTTCTTGCAGCTAAAGAAGGCTTCACCTGACATCTGGTCCTGTACAGATGCTGGAGACCTCTGAATCAAATTGAGAAGGAAGAGAAGTAGCTGACATCAAGGTAGACTTCCACCCAAGATGCCAGATCAAGACTTCATACTTTAACATAAAACTCTTTCTTCTTCTCTTTCTTTCCTTTACTCTGGCCTTGGCTTAGAAAGATAACACCTTCATCCATATCTCCCAGGCCATTGTTAAGGGGAGTAATCTTTCAGACTGCTGGATTTGTCATCAAAGATTCTGATCTATTAATGATGCTAGAGACCTCCTGGGCCTTCCTGTGACCAATTTCTTTTCTTTTCCCAATGTGACTGCGAACAGCAATTGACCACCCTTAAAAGTCTCTTACCGAGTTCAGTTTTTATGGTCATAATATCCCATGATTTGTTTTTACCTTTATCTGATTATAACTGTACTTACCCAATTAGACATGAATACTTACATAAAATTTAGTTCATTGGCACCCCCATGTTCCCATGATTATCTAAAACAGATCTGCCCCCACTCACTAAAAATTCTCACTAGGAGCATTCATCTTTGCAAGGTATTTAGAACAACTCTTTATTTCAGGCTAGGAGATTTTCTTTCCATATACACTGAAAACCTAACTGACCCCTGGCTTGAACGGGTGAGTACAACAATCCCTATGAATGAATCCATTAACACTGCCACCTTAATGGGAATGGTTTGTGCCCCAACAAGATTTATCTTTGTCTGTGGTGGATATCTTTCTCCTTGGGCCTATGAATGCCTAGACAGCTGGTGCATAGCTGGGCAATGTCTCTTAGGTTATCTAACTGTGTCCCTAACTTTCCAGAAACAAAGACATCTCATTGTCTTTGTTTACATTGTCTAGATTTACATTGTTGAGTTAGAAAGGAATTACCAGGAGGCACTCATGACTCAAGATTTGCTTCCTTCAGAAGGGCCGTACTTCTCCAGTTAGAAGTAAATGTAAATGAGAATATAGTCAGAACTTTGCTTACCTCTTGAAGATAATGCAGAATCCGTTGCTAAGACAATAGCTGCCCAAAAAAGATCCTTGGACTCTCTGGCCAAAGTTGTTCTTGATAATAGGATAGCCCTTGATTCTCTTTTAGCTGAGCAAGGAAGTGTCTGTGCTGTGGCCAACAATACTTGCTGCACCTGTGTTAACACTTCTGGTGAAGTCGAAACTCAGTTACATAAGAGCGCTGAGTAAGCCACTTGACTTAAAATGGTGACTCCTTCAGCAGGGTTATTCTTTGGTTTAGGTCTTGGGGACCATGGCTCTGGAGTACACCCCAAACTTTGGGAATTATTCTGCTTATAATAATCATAGTAATCTCCCTGGTGCATTGTATTCTCTTAAAAGCTTTAAATGCATGTTCGCAGCCACAAACCACCAAGCAAATGATCTCCCTAAGACTGGAATATCAGAAAAGGCATGAAGAGAATGGCCATCTTAAAAAATGTGCACCTGAAGTTGTGGCCTATGAATATCACAGAGATTAAACAAACAAACAAAAAGTCATGACCTGTGAATACCACACAGAGGATCAATAAAAGCTGTGACAACTACAGAGTGGCAGCTGAGAGTGGTGCTAAAGCCTTAAATTTTGATCACATCTCTCAGTTAAGCTGAGAGTCTGATGAAAAGGAAGAAATTCTTAAAAAGGAGACAGCAGGCCCAAAATGGAGTCACTTGTACTAAACTCCACATCAGCAAACCAAGACTTAACACCTAGCCTAACTGCAGTCTCAACCCTTCCCATCCCCACCCCACCCCACCCCCACCCCGAATATAACCTTTAACCAGTCAGCATGGAATTACCTGGTCAGCACTAGGGAGGTAATACTCCCGATAGACCCTTCCTTTTCCCTTAGGAGGACAACCTTGCCTGAAATAATGCCTTCTTTGCTAATACTTTCCTTTTTTCCTTTCTGCCTTTAAAAACTCTTCCTTCCCTGTGGCTCTTTGGAGCTTCTTTCCATTGCTAGATGGGATGCTGCCCAATTCATAAATTATTGAATAAAGTCAATTTGATCTTCAAATTTACTCATAATTTTGTTGTTTAGCAAACCATATTCTTATTAATGAAGCTCATACTTATTTCTATTAATTGATGATAAGATGATAGATGCATGATATTGGATAGTTTAGGAAATGTTAGAGGACTGTTTGCAATTAGATGAAAGAAGCTTTAACATTGGAGAGAACAAGAAAGTAAATCCAGGAGAGAGTTACTGTCAAGCCTGATATGTATTCAGGACATCATTATCAAAAACAATTGTGGGGGCCGGCCCCGTGGCTTAGTGGTTAAGTGTGCGCACTCGCTACTGGCGGCCCTGGTTCGGATCCCGGGCGCGCACCAACACACCGCTTCTCTGGCCACGCTGAGGCCACGTCCCACATACAGCAACTAGAAGGATGTGCAACTACGACATACAACTATCTACTGGGGCTTTGGGGGACAAAAAGGAGGAGGATTGGCAATAGATGTTAGCTCAGAGCCAGGCTTCCTCAGCAAAAAGAGGAGGATTAGCACGGATGTTAGCTCAGGGCTGATCTTCCTCACAAAAAATAAAAAAAAAAAAAAACCAATTGTGTAAGCAGCTAATTTTATGTGTCATCAAACTGTGAGGATACACATGTATTATAACAACATTGCATAGTCAGTAGAGTATAATATATGACAGTATTCACACAGACAGAAGTTATGTACCATGCCCTGTGATTTAGTGATTTATATACCCACCACTGATTTAGAGATCAAAACTCTCACTCAACCCCACGAGCTTGCTGACATAAGAATGATATGATAAACATCAAGATGAATCAAAATGTCTCTAAATTAATTGTGGTTACTTGTGATGTTACTTTCATAGTCATTTCAAGAATCTTAAAATTGTGTGTAAATGAAATGTATATTTAAATTAGAAGGAAATATAGTATGTGGAATATCTTAAAAGATAGTGTCTATTCCTCCTTGTATTTCTAAGTTAGTTAAACTATATAGATAGAAGAAAATTCCTAATAAATGCAGGAAAAGGAGTTTAAAACTTTTATATAAAATTTATAGTAACAATTAGCTATTTTTATGTAACATTGTCTGCTATTGGTCATGTTTATTAAATCACATTTCAAATGTAGAATATAAAATTATTAATTTATAGGTCTTGGAAATTTCTACTTTTCCAGAATTCTATCTAAAAACTGTATATTAGAAAACTGTAGATTGTGAAATACTTGGTGATTAAGCATATTTTAAGAAAAATCGTTGAACCATAAGTGACATATTTTATGTTTGCACTTAATAATAAAACACTTTCACAGCTTCTCTTTCTAAAAATGATGATCATGAAAAACTATTGTCTTCTAAATACATCCTTCCAAGCATCAACATACATTTTGGTAAAGAAGAAACAATAGGCTATAAATCTAGAAAAGTAGTTCCTCTCAATATGAAGATTAGCCTCATCCTTAATTTCACCTTTGTTTATAACACTTGTGTGATATTATGATTTATAATAAGAAATATATATTTTGGTCTTCTCCACTGGTTCCTGGCTCACAGCTCCCAACACCCTTGTAATTTCCTAAGTGATTTGAGCAATAAAGCATCTTTGGATATAATATTTGGTTTGGGCTTCATTTCCTAAAATAGCTTCAGAGCCATAAAGGTGAAATGGGTGTCTTTTGTTATTCATAACAAGCCCCTTTCTTCCACACCTGAGTTTATGTTAATGAGATGATTTTTGGAAAGTCCCTAAATCTGGTTGCCGGGAGAAACAACTACATGGTAAGAGAGTTGGAACGTTCAACCCAATCAAGACCTTTGGGGAGGGGAGAGGGGCTGGAGGTTGAGCCAATTACCAAGGGCCAATGATGTAATCAATCATGCCTACATAATAAAGCCTCCATAAAAATCCCTGAACTATGGTTTCAGAGAGCTTCTGGGTTTGTGATCTTGCAGAGATGCTGGGAGGGTGGTACACCTGGAGACAGCATAGATGTTCTGTGCCCCTTCCTACATACCTTGCCCTATGCATCTCTTCCATCTGACTAATCTTGAATTATATCCTTTTATAATAAACTAGTAATCTTCTAAGTAAACTGTTTTCCTGAGTTCTGTGAGCCACTCTAGCAAAGTAATCAAATCTGGGGAGGGGGTTATACAAACCTTTGATTCGTAGCCAGTTAGTCAGAAGCACAAGTAACAACGGAGACTTGCAATTGGCGTCTGAAGTTGGGGAGTGGGAGCCAGTCTTGTAAGACTGAGCCCTTAATCTATGAGACCTGATGCTAACTCCAGGTGGATAATGTCAGAATTGAGTTAAATTGTAGGACACCCAGCTAGCATCGCAGAATTGCTTGGTGTGTGGAAAACCTACACAAATGGTGTCAGAAGTGAAGAAGTTGACAGTAGTGGAGAAACACAGGAAGTGAGTTTTTCCTTAGGACTTGTACTGAGGGTAAGTTTTCCTGGGCAAAATGAAAACATTAGTCTACATTGAACTCTCTTCAGTTTTTCTTAATGATCAAATGTAGTGTCTGGATATTTATATCTGTGTTGATTGTAAGAAATAACTTTGCTTCCATTCCTGAGGCCATATATCTGTTTCAAGAGACAGATATCTTTAAATAAAATCCTAAGTAATAATTCTATCTGATGAAGATGGGAAAGATGGTAAAAGAAGAGAAGAATCTTGGCCAGAACTTAATTACATTAAGTGTAGTTATGTAAGAGATAATTTGCTTGCTCTCTCTGTGTGTGTATGTATGTGTGTGTGTGTAATTTATCTGAGGGTGCCCAAGACTCTCAGACATGAGTACAAGAGACAGAGAGAGCAGTCAGTTGCTGCATGGTTTCTAGCAGCCCACTCTTAATTCATGGCAACCGCCAGGAGAATGGTCTCCACAATTTCTCATTTCCATGTTTCCTTCACAGAGTTAGCAAGTTATACACGCAAAACAATGTTGATCCGAAAAAACTTGGTTTATCTATGCTGTTCAAAAAACATGCCAGTGGGAGAAAGGCAAAAAAATATCAAAACTTGCTTGAGAGCTTGCAAATTCAATATTTTCCCTTTTACCCCTAATTTGAAATCTCAGTCATAATCATAGCATTTTGATTACTGTCTTCTCCTCAAATACTTCTGAACCCCCTTTCTGTTCCTCTTTCTCATGGCCCCAAGAATTGCTTCTTCCCCTTTATTATTTTTGAGTCAAGTATCTTTATGACCAAGAATTTTTCTTCTTCTTGACCAAGGCATGTTTGTATAAATGTACTGATTTAATAACGTCTATTTCTACCAACAAAATATAACATACAAAATATTCCCACATTAATCATCAAATACAGAAGCTTTTACTTTAAAGGACATTTCCTATGTATACCTAAGCTAACAATTTTCCACTTTTTAATGCAATAGATTGGAGGTAGCTTTATGGCGAGTCCTCTCACGTAAAGTCTATATCTTCCCCTTTACCCTGAGGTGAAGCCTCCCATCCGCAAGCCCTACCCACATATGAAAGCTCACTGTGTAACTTTCTAGTCTTTCAATCTCATATATGAGTGTTTAACCAGGTGTATTATTTACAGTTGCAAAGGTATCTGAAAGAAAAACAAAACAATAATATAATATATTATATATAATATTTATTATAATTATATATTTAATAAATATATTATATTTGACACATTATATTGTAATATATTATAATTATATCATTATAATTAATAATTATAAATATATTGATATCAATATAATTGATAAATATTATGTAATTATTATTTTAAAAGCAGAAAAAGGGATGGAGGCTATGTGGGAGGTAGTAAAAGTGGGTTTAATTGCTCATCTTTCATAACACAATTTAAAGAAAAATTATAAATTTATAAATCAAAGAATAGAGTTAAATGTGAGCCTACTATTTAAAAGTATGGTGACAAGCACCAGATTAACTAAAAGAGATATAGCTAAAATGATTATAGTTTAGAGGTAGCAGTGGGCATGAGAGTGAGGGAGATGGGAAGATAATTTAGTTTACATTTTATACACTTCTGTACTATTTGGACTCTGTTAAAAAAGAAAAAAAAATGTGCATATACTTATTTATGATTTCCAAAAAATTAAACTAAGAAAAGTATAATCACTGCAACTAAACTTTATACAACCTGATAATAAGTTTACACTTGGTTGTCAAGTGTCGTGCTGATTTTATTGCTGACTTGAAGTCTGACGTTGAATTTGTCTTCATCCTCATTTGTAAAAGGTCATCAGCTCTGTGATATCCCACACAGAAGAAAGATGAACCTCTCCACCACCTGGTCTTGAATATACTTCCCTACCTGCCTTTTTATGGGAATGGAGGAGAAGACACAGACCATTTCAGCAGCTGCAGGATAGCGGGAAAAGCGTAGCTCATGGATTCAGACATTTTGAATCCAAGATCCAGCTCTCCTGTGCAGAACCCAATGCGTCACTTAATTTCTCCTAACTTCAGTTTCTTTTGTGCAAAGCAAGTATAATATCACTCAGAGAGGATTACTGAAGGTAAGAAATCGAATTTTTTACTGTAAGTAGTGAATCTGTGTTTAACATAATAGCTTGCATGTCATTTGTTTTCCACGTAACCTGCTTCTTGGCAATCACCGCAGCTCTTTGGTGCTGCTTCTGACCTCTCCTATTTCTAATACCAGCCTAACCAGCAGCTTTCTCAGCTCAACCACAGCTGTCCTTTCTGTTTCCAGCATAATATAAGGGAAATGACTGCTTTTCTTTCCTTAGATAGCCCACTTCACCCCTGTGCAGAGAGAAAATTTGTTCTTTATCTTGTTATGTTTTCAATCTAAATGATTTACATTACCTAGATGAAACAAGGCTATGAGGGCATGAAAGGTTAATTCCTTTCCCCTTAGACTGCGAGTTGGCCATTGGTTTGAATTATTGACCAGGGATGGCTTTTAAGGGTCATCTAAACAGTAAGTTGTGAATTGTAGCCTCCTTGTCTGAGCCCAAAGGCTGGCTGTCTTCTTAAAAGTGGTTAAGTGGAAGTTATTGATGAGAGCTCGAGCGAGATTTGACATCGGGCTTTAATTATACCTTGAAAGGCAAGCAAAATGGAAAATGAAGGCTAATTCAATTGAACACTTGATCACAAAGCAATAATCACAACAAAAAACTGTATTTCTATTTCACCCAAGTGCTACTCATATGGAAGATTGGTATCAGTAATTAGATTTATGCTACTCTTCTTAAGATGTTTTATTTGGACAAGAGAGGGTTACTTTATTCAACCTATTTAAAAATGTATTTGCATGGACATACAGGCCTGGGATTTCTTTAAAATGTAAAAGAGTGGGACTAAAACACCTACATTGTTTCAGTCCTCCTGAAAGCATTAATCTACAGTTCCTGGTCAGTGCTATATATATTAGAAATAGAATTCAAAACAGAGAGACACCGCCAATCAAGAACTCATTTAGAAATATATTACCTAAGACCACAATTACCAAACACATTAAAGGTATATTAAAATATACTTAACATGTCAACATTTATGCAAACTTTTTACACTATCTAGTCTTTCCATTTTACTCATTGAAAAACATAGGTGTGGGCAGCTTATTGCCAGTCTCTCTCATTCTCCTGCCAAGTGGAGCTACTTATATCAAATACAGAAAAGTTGTCTTGACATACACAAAATTCAAGAAACTGTTTGCAAGATTGCCACAAATTTACTATGTTGAACCATACTATATTGCCAATATTCAACCACTTTTTACCTATAAATATGGTAGTATTATATGGTTCTATCTAACATATACAGACAAATTATGGATCAGATTTTTCTAATTCTTGTGTAATGAGTTATTAGTCAAGTTCTCCGTGAGCATTGGTCAGGAAAGCACTTTCTGGTTGAAGAAACTCAGTGGCATTTATTTTTGGCTATTAAAGATGAATATTATAGGGTCAGGCCCAGTGGCTTAGTGGTTACGTTTGGGTGCTCCACTTCGGCAGCCCGGGATGCGCAGGTTCGGATCCCAGGCGTGGACCTATGCACCACTCAACAAACCATGGTGTGGCAGGCATCCCACATATAAAGTAGAGGAGGATGGGCATGGATATTAGCCCAGGGCCAATCTTCCTCACCAAAAAGAGGAAGATTGACAACAGATGTTAGCTCAGGGCTAATCTTCCTCACACACATACACACACACACACACACACACACACAAAAGATGAATATTGTAAAGCTGTGTTAATTCATGTGACTGTTCCCTTCTGTGAAAGCAATTTCAAATGAAAAAGCATTGACGCTAAAAAACGTTAACAGTGGTTATCTCTTCGGATATAAGTTAATTTTTCTTCTTTAGACTTTGCCATATTTCTCAAATTTCTACAATGAACAAGTATTTTAAAATCAGAAATATATTGTTTTTAAAAATTAAAGGGTGTTGAATTTTAAACATCACATTGAAATCTGAAGAGAGCAAGTTGTATAATAAATAGGCCTATTCCTTCAGACAAAACACCTATGAATAATTCTGAAAAATGACTTGTTTATTACCACCACCACCCGAATTTCTCCTCCTGTTGACAAGTAGTCAGGGTAGTTGACAATTCTAGTTTCACTTGAGCAGATTTGTGACACTTATTAGTCAACCAATTTAGGAGCACAACGTGCTTTGGTGGTCTAATGCCACCTCTGGTCACATATTAACCTCATTTTGGCTTAAATGCTCCATTTAAATGGGAAACCCTATCCAGCTGGCAGGGGAATAGCACTTGCTTTAAATTGGATATTATTCTGAATTACAGTCAACTCTGTAATTCAATGTGATGTGGCTGCTAAAAAGCCAAGGATCTTCAACTGCATTAATAAAAGTGTAATTTCTGGTTCATGGGAAGTAATCATCTTTCTATATTCTGATCAAGCCACATCTGGGGTATTATGTTCAATCACAGGTCAACATTTGAAGGACCATGGTAAATTAGACTATGGCCAGAAGAGGAAATCAGGATGAGGAAGGGTCACACAGCCACTGTCATTTTTGAGGAAAAGGCAATGGAAAGCAGACTAGATGGTAGAGAAGACATAATAGCTGTCTTCAAATATTTGACCTGGTTGAGTGTAAATGAGAGAATTCCACGTTGTTCAGAAGCAACAGGAATATGGGTTTTTTATGAATGTGAGAGGATACTAAAATGGAGCTTTTTTGACTGAGATCATAAAAGGCTGGGAATAAACCACTAAGTGACAGCTATTTCCACATTCCAAAGTGAGGTGCCTGACCATATGAGCTCTATTTGCAAAGAAAGTGGCCCAACACAGCTTGACGAGCCTAACACCACCTCAAGGTTATAAAAGGGTTAACACTGTAGGATCTGAGAGTGGAATTTTTTTTTTGAGAGAGAGAAAGAGTTGTTGGAGAGCAGTGGCATTTACCCCGCCTTGCAGGAAGGAGAAGGGGTGCCAATGTTGCAGAGGAAGCTGAGTGAGACAGGTGGAAGCTCTTGGAGAACTTGATTTGTGTCTCTGGAGTATAAGGAGCACAGAGATTGATGCCAGACTCATACCAGCAAGAGCCCAAAGGTGGGTAACTATGGCTGGTTAGTCACTCTACCTCTGACAATAGAACAAGAAAAGGAGTTGCACTGACCTATGCCTGGGCTTCCAAGTAGAAGGTTGCATCGTATGTGTGCTGCACAAATGTGCTTGGTGGAGGTGGCAAATAGAGGCTGACATACATCCTCTGATCCACAAGGGTGAGGCAGCGTCTGCCTACTCAAAGGGGTACTTTTTCTTTGCACAAAGATACTGGTGACTTGACAAGCCATGTGCTCCGCAAGTCTGCATCTTTCCGGGGGCGTCACCTTTTCTAATTCGTAGAAAGGTACCATACAGACTAGAGGCAGCCCTAGCAAAAAGATAAGTTTTTCTCATGGAGCGGATGTGGGCCTTGCAGAAGAGAAAGTCAGCTTGGAATCACCTTAAAAGGAATTTGTCCAAGAGATCCACCTAGTGAGGAGGCAGGACTCCAAGAGAAGACCTGAGTTGGTTGAATCATCAGATATCTGGAGAGCTGTGAAGGGCCAACCAGAGAAAATATCTCCTGTGCTAAGGGAAGTGTGAGTAAGAAATTCCCAGTAATGAGATAATAATTGGTAGAAGCCCAACTTAAGAGAAAAAATCAGCTTAAATACTCTCCAAACTCAAACCATCAATACTAAACCATGACAGTACCTGTGAGGTAAGAACTTTCCTGCACCTTCCTGCTTCTCCTTCCACCTGATCCAATTCCAAAGGTGTCAGCTGGAGTAGGGGAAAGGAGTTCAAGTTGGAGAAATGAAAAAAAAAGCAGACCATTCCTCTCTTCCCTGGTGAAGGATATCAGAGCCTGGGGCGGCCAAGAATTCGGGGGACTGGAGGAGCATTAATTTCAGAATTGTGATTATTGCTTGAGAATAGATATTTAACTACTGAAATGAGACTTTTAGTGACTAATAATAACCAGAAGATGTTTTTATTTCTACAAGTCACTAAAAAATTATAGGAGCTGCCTGAAATGTCATCCAAGTTGTAAAAGAAGAACTAGCTTCATGGCACAGGTCGAAAGGCCAGAGGCAGGAGAGAAGAATAAAGCTGTGTCGTTTACCTCTGTGGAATTTCACACAGCAGATTCTCTCTGTCTCTCCTCACACACACATACACACACACACACACACACACACACACTCACTCCATGTAAAAGGCATAAAGGCATAGATTTCATATCAAAATAAGAAATTTCCACCTTTAGACTGCCTATCAACAAAATGGGCTGCCTCAAAATATGCCCCCTCCATCAGTGAAGTTTGAGAAGACAAATGCCAGGGACAGTAGATCTCTGAGGATGCCATATGACGCAGTGAGAGTCCATGCTAATGGAAGAGAGACAGGGAAGCAATAACCTAGGAAAACTATGAGTCTCCAGATCAACAATAGTGCTTTTTATTTTTGAAAGCAGAGAGACTCTTAAGACCCCTGAGCGTTCAGCTGTCTCTGCCTATCCTAGGGCATCCTCTAAGTACAGATCTCTTCTCCTTAGCTCAGAGTGCAGTCATTCAGTGCAGAGTATCAGACCCAGAGTCACAATGCCTAATCAAACTCGTGGATAATTGAGATGTGACCCTGACTTATGACAATTTAATGAATTCAATTTCATGAATGTTTTAAAACAATTAAACTTACTAACTGCCATGTTGGCAAAACAATTTCAGAATCATTTTCTTCGTTCTAACCTCTAACCTCTTCATTCAGCCTTTAGATTTGCCTGATCAGATTCCTTTTCTAGGATTGAACTTTGGTGGATAATAGCCATCTAACTCAGAGTCCCTAAACTGGAGGAAAGGAGAAAAGGATTTTATAAACTTCTTGTGTGGGTTGTATGGGGTGTGGGGGTAAAAAAGCAGAGAAATAGATACAGACATGGATGATTACATTCTGAAAAATGTCCTTCCTGCCCAAACTGAGCACATGCATCCAAATATCTTATTTCTGATCTCCTGTAATCTTGCCAGGAAATATAGGGCTGTCAATTAGATTAGGATGTCAAAGATTTTGGCCTGAGCCCCAAAATAAATTAGGCCGTGATGAAACAGGAATTCATTTATTCAATTTGATTCATTCAATAAATATTCATTGGGTCCTTATTCTTTGGCAAGTAATATGCTAGTTACTGGGGATAAATTTGTGAGTGAAACAGATACAAACCCTCCTATCATAGATCTTATAGTACAACTGAGAATACAGCATCAAACAAGAAATTATAGGTGTGATAAGGATAACAAGGGTAATAACAGATTATAATAAAATTAGGTATCACTGAAAAATTGGTATGTTTCAAACCTGTAACAACATTGGATACAGATATGATAGGCAGAGAGAGAGAAAGATTGGTCATTCTCCTATGTATGGCCTCATCGGACCGGTTTGGCAAGTCTATGAAGCAATACAGGATTAGTGTTGAGGTTCATAAGGCGGGGTTCACTCCTTTACCACACATCTATATTTTACTTTATCAAGGCAAGTTTAGGGAAACATTACAACATGTAATGAGGTACCTGAAAGGCAGTCTGTTCTCCTAGAAACATTTATTGCTGCAAATACTCATCCATTCTCATAGAGCAGGGAGTGAGGACAGAGGACAAGGACCTTTGCTCTCCCTGTGTTGTATCGTCTTAGTCGTCTCAGGCTGCCATCACAAAATACCATAGACTGGGTGGCTTCAACAACAGTTATTTTCTCACAGTTCTGGAGACTGGAAGCCTGAGATCACAGTGCTAGCATGGTCGGGTTCTGGTGAGGACCTCTTCCTGATGTGCAGATATGTACTCACATGGCAGAGAGAGAGGGCTGTGGTGTCTCTTCCTCTTTTAATAAGGGCATCAGCCCTATCAGATTAGGGCCCCGCCCTTATGATGTTATTTAACCTTTGTCACCTCCTTCCAGGGTCTGTCCCCAAATACAGTTATATTGGGGTTTAGACTTCAAGATATGGATTTTGGGGAAGAGAAACAATTCAGTCCATAGCATTTATTATAAAAAGAACAAAAATACTCAGCCTAGAATTTTCTGAAAATGAACACAAATAAGAAAACACTAATCAAAACCAAATCATTGCCTTGCCCTGAGATACAGGGTGGGGCTGGGAAGCTGCTCTTGTAATCCATTTGTGCCAGCAAAAACAGAAGCCTTGGAGACCAAGTTCAAAGCTTGTTCAAATGCTCCAGCTTTTATTAATCACAATGTCCTTTTGAGGGGAGCATAAGGTGGAGGGGGGAATCTGGGTATAGCATCTCCACAGAAACTCGCCTCCTGTCCTATCCCTGAGGAAACCAACAGACCTCACTGCAAAAGCCTAGCAAGCATGGTCCAGCCCTATCTCCTGCATTATTACCAGTGAACTGTGAGTAACAACAGACTTGCTCTTTGATAATAAGAGCAGAGGATGAAGACATCTGCTTTTAAGCGTGATCAGTGTGTAACAAAGCGCTTCATCTCCCCAGGAGGTTGGAGTCATTAGTGAGAGTAATGAACTGGGCAGCAGGCACAATTTAGAGCAAGATGGTTGTCCCTCTCTCCATAGTACAGTGAAGCCACTCTGTTTTTGTGACTGTCAATGCTGGTGTGCACTAGATTGGTAATATGCAAAGCAATGGAAAGACTAAGAAAGGTTTAAGGAGAGTGGTATTGATTAATCTGCAATGGAGACAATGCAGCATTTGGAGGATAAATCAAGAATTTGTCAAGCATGCTTTTTAAAAGGTTTCTTTTCTAAAAAATGAATGACATGAACAAAACTACTACAATGATCACAAGTAAAAAAAGACATAAATTACTTCAATCTCGCAACTATAACAGATGAATTCAGTATCTTCTCTCCTAGTCCATTTGAACAAGGAAATGTCGTATGTCCTGGAGCATAAAATGGAGCAAGTTTTGGGACTGGTAAAGTAAAGGACTTCCGTGCACTGGAAAACGGTGTAGTAAAGAGTTATGACATTGGACATGCCGAGCTAAAGGGACAGTGGGGCTCCTGTAGCTTAGCGGAACCATGTGGAAGACTGACTTCTACTTATTTTACATCTTGAGAAATCACTGTCAGGCAAGTAATTCTGACCTCAGTCACCACTGTGCTTGTGACAGTGCATAAAGACCTACTGGAGTGCCAGCTGTTTAGCCATCTGTCCCTGGGTCACCATCACGCTTCTGCGATTCTAAAGGACTTCACCATGCTTCAATTAATCCATGTTTCACAGCGACACCAAATGGTGACAAGAGAAACAACAGCAGCATAAAATGTGATCTTCTTTAGATAATTAGATCTACTGGTTTGTTTGTGTGGGGTTTTTTTCCCTCCAACTTTATTGAGATATAATTGACGTATTATGTAAGTGTAAGGTATCTTGATAATTCTCGATAATATCAAGATAAATATTGATAATTTTACACTTATATATTGCAAAATGATAACCACAGTGAGGTTAGCTAACTCCTCCATCACCTCATAATTACCATTTCTTTTTTGTGGTGAGAACATTTAAGATCTACTGTCTTAGCAACTTTCAAGTATATAATACAGTATTGTTAAGTATAGTCGTCATGCTGTACATTAAATCCCCAGAACTTATTCATCTTATAACTGTACCTTTTGATGGATATCTGCTCATTTCCCTCACCTCTCCATCCCCCACCCCTTGCAACCACCATTCTACTCTCTGCTTCTATGCATTCATCTTTTTTAGATTCCACATAAAAGTGAGATCATACAGTATTTGTTTTTCTTTGCCTAACTTATCTCACTGAGCATAATGCCCTCAAGGTCCATCCATATTGTTGCAAATGTCAGGATTTCCTTCTATCTCATGGCTGAATATTACTCCATTTTGTGGGTGTATGTATATAAACCACATCTTCTTTATCCATTCATCCACAGATGGACACTTAGGTTGTTTCCATATCTTAGCTACTGTGAATAATGATGCAATGAACATGGGAGTGCAGATATCTCTTCGAGTTCTTGATTTCATTTCCTTTAGACATATACCCAGAAGTGGAATTGCTGGATCATATGGTAATTCCATTTTTAATTTTTTGAGGAATTTTCATACTGTTTTCCATAGTGGCTGTACCAATTTACATTCCCACCAGCAGTGCACAAGTGTTCCCTTTTCTCCACATCATTGCCAACACTTGTTACCTTTTATTTTTGATAATAGCCATTCTAATAGGGGTGAGGTGATATCTCATTATGGTTTTAATTTGCATTTCCCTGATGATTAGTGATGTTGATCACCTTTTCATGTACCTGTTGGCCATTCGTATGTCTTCTTTTGAAAAATGTCTATTCAGGTCATCTGCCCATTTTTTAATTGGATTGTTTGTTTATTGCTATTGAGTTGTATGAATTCCTTATATATTTTGGATATTAACCCCTAATATCCAAATCATATCTGGATTTACAAGATATGATTTACAAATATTTTCTCCCATTCAATAGGTTGCCTTTTTATTTTGTTGATTGTTTCTTTTCCTATGCAGAAGCTTTGTAGTCTGAAGTCATGCCGCTTATTTATTTTTGCTTTTATTGCTTGTACTTTTGGTGTCATATCTTAAAAAAAAAAATCATTGCCAAGATTAATGTCTTCCCTGTGTTTTCTTCTAGGAGTTTTATGGTTTCTGGTCTTATGTTCAAGTCTTTAATCCTTTTTGAGTTAATTTTTTGAGTGGTGTAAGATGGGGGTCCAATTTCAGTCTTCTGCATGTGATTATCCAGTTTTCCCAACACCATTTAGTAGAGTTTATCCTTTCCCATTGAGCATTCTCAGCTCCACTGTCAAATATTAGCTAGCCATATATGTGAGATTTTATTTCTGAGCTCTCAATTCTGTTCCATTGGTCTATATATCTATTTCTATGCCAGTACCATGCTGTTTTGATTAGTATAGCTTTATAATATCACTAGAAATCAGGAAGTGTGATGCTCCCAACTTTATTCTTCTTTCTCAGGATTTCTTTGGTTATTCAGGGTCTTTTGTAGTTCCATATGAATTTTAGGATTGTTTTTTCTATTTCTGTGAAAAATGTCATTGGAATTTTGATAAGGATTGCATTGAATCTATAGATAGCTTTAGGTACTATGTACATTTTAACAATAGTAATTCTTCTGATCCATGAATATGGGATGTCTTTCCGTTTATTTGTATCTTCTTCAATTTCTTGCATCAAAGTCTTATAGTTGACAGTGTACAGATCTTTCAACTCCTTGGTTAAATTTATTCCCAAGTATTTTACTGTTTTGATGTTATTGTGAATGGGATTGTTTTACTTCTTTTTCAGATAGTTTATTGTTAGTATATAGAAACACAACTGATTTCTGTATGTTGATTTTGTATCCTGCAACTCTACTGAATTCATTGATTACTTCTAAAAGTTTTTTGGTAATGTCCTTAGGATTTTCTGTGTATAAGATCATATCACCTGCAAACAGAGACAATTTTACTTTGTCCATTCAAATTTGAATGGCTTTTCATTCTTTTTCTTGCCTAATTACTCTAGCTAGAACTTCCAGCACTATGTTGAATAGGAGTGGTGAGTGCGGGCACCCTTGTCTTGTTCCTGATCTTACAGGGAAGGCTTTCAACCTTTACCATTGATTATGATGTTGGCTGTGGGCTTGTCATATATGGCCTTTGTTATGTTGAGGTATGGTCCTTCTATACCCAATTTGTTGAGAGTTTTTATCATGAAAGGATGTTGTATTTTGTCAAATGATTTTCTGCACCTATTGAGATGATCATATGATTTTTTTTTTTTTTTTTTTTTTTTTTTTTGTGAGGAGATCAGCCCTGAGCTAACATCCGCCAATCCTCCTCCTTTTTTGCTGAGGAAGACGGCCCTGGGCTAACATCGGTGCCTATCTTCCTCCACTTTATGTGGGACGCCGCCACAGCATGGCTTACCAAGCAGTGTGTCGGTGCGCGCCCGGGATCCGAACCAGCGAACCCCGGGCCGCCGCAGCGGAGCGCGCGCACTTAACCGCTTGCGCCACCGGGCCGGCCCCGATCATATGATTTTTATCTTTCTGTTAATGTGGTGTATCACATTTACTGATTTGTGTATATTGAACCATCCTTGCATCTCAGGGATAAGTCCCACCTGATCATGGTGTATGATTCTTTTAATATACTGTTGAATTCAGTTTGCTAATATTTTATTGATATTTTTGGCATATATATTTATCAGGGATATTAGCCTACATTTTTTTTTCTTGTACTGTTCTTATCTGGTTTTGGTATCAGGGTAATGATGGCCTTGTAAAATGGGTTTGGGTGTGTTCCCTCCTCTTAACTTTTTGGAAAACTTTGAGAAGGATTGGTGTTAATTCTTCTTTAACTGTTGAGTAGATTTCATCAGGAAAACCATCTGGTCCTGGGCTTTTCTTTGTTGGGAGGTTTTTGATTACTGGTTCAATCTCCTTAGTTGTTATTGATCAGTTCATATTTTCTCTTTCTTCATGATTCGGTCTTGGTAGGTTGTATGTTTCTAGGAATTTATCTATTCTTCTAAGTTATCCAATTTATTGGAGTATAATTGTTCATCGTATTCTGTTATGATCCTCTGTATTTCTGTGCTATCAGTTGTATTGTTTCCTCTTTCATTTCTGGTTTTATTTATTTGGGTCTGCTCTCTTTTTTTCCTAGTCTAGCTAAAAGCTCGTCAGTTTTATCTTTTCAAAAATCCAGCTCTTAGTTTTCTTGATCTTTTCTATTGCGTTTCTGGTCTCCATTTTATTTATTTGGCTCTGTACTTTATTTCCTTCCTTCTGCTAACTTTGTGCTTAGTTTGTTCTTTTTTAGTTTCTTGAAGTATAAAATTTGATTATTTGAGATCTTTCTGTTTTCTTAATGGAAGCATTTATCACTATAAACTTCCCTCTTAGAACTGCTTTTGCTGTATCCCATAAGTTTTGATATTTTGTTTCCATTTATGTTTGTTTTAAGATGTTTTTTGATTTATTCTTTTTCACTACAAGTGTTACAAATATGTTTCCCAATTTATTCATGATCTTTTTTTGTTAGTATATAGAAATGGTAAAATTTTTAATTTTTATATGTACCAAGTGTATCTTTTTCTTGTGAACTTTTCTATTTTGTGCCTTTCCATCTGCAAGTTAATAAATATATTCATCCATGCTTTTATCTGAAAATCCTATTTCTTTTGACTTTTAAAACTTTTGTTATTGTAAATAAAGTACACAGAAAAATGTATAAAACATAAATGTATATTTTAATGAATTATCATGAAGTAGACATCCCAAATAATCACATACAAGTCACTCTGAGCATTTCCAGCACCCTAGAAACCTTCTGTGTTTCCCCTTGCAATCACATCCTCCCCTCCCCCCCAAAAAAAACCACTACACTCCTTTTATTATAGTTACCCACTTATATATTTAATGAACATCATAAACCAAACATGAACCCTTGCTGCATGTCTCTCCTCACCACCATCACCACCAAAATACCCTGCTCCTCATCCACTTTTCCCGTTTTTGGTAAGTAACATGTCACCTATCATTGTTCAAGTCATCTCTTATGGCTATCCTTCATCCCCACATCTGATCCTTCACTTCCCCCAGTATCACTATCTCAAGAACACAGCCCAATCAGTTCACAACAGTATATTTCCACAGCTATCTCTCTGGCTCAAGCCACCATTATCTCTTCCCTAGAGAACTGCAAAACCTTCCTGACTGGTCTCCCAGGTTCTTTTCTTGCCTATCATCTGTTTTCAGTAGTGTGTTGGTAAATGTTTAACAGAGGGGAAAAATCTTGACTTGTACCATTTGCCAGTTTCCATGGTATAAATACTCTCTCCATGGCCATTTCAAGAATGACTGTGTTCCACAAAGGGTTAGCAAAATTCCTGAAAATTTAACAATAGACTCTTGGAGTCTGTGAGGTTGGCTCTAGAACCCCACTGTCCATTCTCCATGTAGCACCCAGAGAGATTTTTGCAAAATGTAAACCAAATCACATCATTCCCTTTTCCTAACTCTGCTGTGTTTTTCTATCACTTAGGATAAAATCTAAGTTCTTATCTCTGCCTTACAGAGCTCTTGGGTTTTTTGCCACCCCCCAATCTCATTTGTCATTCTGATCTCAGCTCAAATGTCTCCTCAGAGGAGCCTCAACTGACCAGTCTATCTAAAGTAGTCCCCTAATAAATTCTGTATCACATCATTCCAATTTCATTCCATATATAAAATCCATGCTATCTGATGTCTTCATTGTTTATTTATTTATCTGCCAAGTCCCTCACTATAATTGCCATGAGTGCAGTGAACTTGTTTGTTTTATTTATCTCTGAAACCCCAGTGCCTGGCACATAATAGGTATTCAGTGAATATTTACAAAATATTTTTTTAATGAGTTGGATTTGGTAGCATGAAAGTCAAAACCAACTTTATTGTTTCTTTTTTTCTTTTCTTTTTTTAATTTTTTATTTTATTTGTAACATTGTATTAGTCTCAAGTGTACAAAATAATGATTTGCTATCTGTATATATTGTGAAATGATCAACAAGATAAGTCTAGTTAACATCCGTTACCATACATAGTTACAAATTTGTTTTTTCTTGTGATGAGGACTTTTAAGATGTACTCTCTTAGTAACTTTCAAATATGCAATACAGTATTATTAACTATAGTCACTGTACATTACATCCCCATGACTTATTTATTTTACAACTGAAGTTTGTACCTATTGTTTCTTTTTTGCCTTTTTAACCCTGTTCTATGAGTTCATTTTTCCCCATCCCCTGGATAGAATCTCAAGCCAGAAGAAAAGCTTTTAAGTCATAAGAATTATCTTGTTTCTGTAATTAACAATTTCCACCCAGTGTAATATCAGAACTCTAGACTCTTGTCTTACTTAAAGCTTCTTCCTTTCCCTGGGTCCCAACTGCCCTAGACTGGAACCTGTGGTGGAGAAGGTGGGTATGGTCAATCTCTTTCCCCTTCCTCTCTCCAAGTCCTCTTCCATTGCCTAGCTGCTGCTTTGGCCCCTTCATGGCTGGGGTGGAAGAAGGCAGAGAGAAAAAAGCAGACAAGATTTACTTGATCAAAGCAGTAATGATCTGAGGTTAGTGTCATCTGCGGAGACATCATCTGTTGGGAGGTGTAGAAAGCTGATTCTTTCTCTCTTGGGGCACTTAGGTGGATTCCTTTGGGATCCCTTACTGGGATGTTGGTGAAGCTATTCAGCGAGGACAAGACTTTCTATCTGGCTGCCACTTGGGACCTCCCAGCAATCCGTAGTCTTCCAACTGGCCTCCCCTTATTGGGGTCTTATCACACTTCAAGGAGCCCTTCTTGAGTGGGATTCCTTTTACTATGAACCCATACCTGCTTCCTTCCTCAGCACCCATATTTGGACCTTAGGAAGTATACAAATTGGCCCTTCTTTTAGTCAATAACGCTTAGTGGCAAAGGAATTTGGTCCCCATGCATTCCTTTTTTTTGTCGTTATTGTTGCAAGTTCCAATTAGATTCTCCTTTTTAGATTTCTCCTTAGTAAAGTCTGGACCTAAACTGGTGATCTAGTCCCTGTACTCACTTGCAGAATACTGCTAGAGAAAATCACATATAACCACACAGGCTGATACTGCTAACGATGCCTTTGTGTTAACTAGGCATCATTTATGTAAGACATAAAACTATGTGACAAGTGTTCTGTGCAAGTTTGCAGGAGATTAAAGTGCTGGGATCAAGCAAAGCTAAATCTGAATCCTATGTCTACCATTTCCTTAATGTGACATCTTAGGCAACTTACTTGTTAAGACTAAGCTTTATTTTCCTATTCTTAGTTGCTTACAGAAACTGGTTTGAAATTTTTGAGATAAATTTAATCACTTGTTTTCTTTTCTTCTTTTATTTATTTATTTATTTATTTTTTGGGGATCAGGCAATAATATTTTAGACTGTGCCTCTGGCAGTCAGTTTAGGTGTCAGCTGTGTTATTAACCAGATATGCTGCCTTCTGTGTTCTTAGGGATGTGAATGATGAAAAGACTATATTATCAGATTTTTTTCATTTCCTCTTTCTGTGTCATATCCACTTAATCAGATTTTTAGATGCATTTTATTTTAATGTTTTTTCAACAAAATGTTGATGTATCAGTTCAACTTTGTATTCTAATTCAATGATCTCTATTTTATCATATTCTCCTCTACAGGTAAGTTTGCTATTTTTCTAATAGCTTCTTGAATTGAGTGTTTTAATCATTTATCACAGTTTATTTTCAAATAATGAAAATGCTTAAAGCTATGCATTTTTCTTTATTTGTCACTTTGGCCACATCTCATACATTTTGATGTGTAGAATTTAAATTTTAATTATTTTTCTAAAAGTATGTATTTCTAAATTTAATTTCTTTTTGCCTTGATAGTTATTTAAGATTATGTTTGTTTTGTTTTAAAAGATTCACTTTTGGTGTTTTATTGTTTAAACTTCTTTTTGTTTATTTCTAATTAGAAATTTTTTAAAGATCTATACATGTCTTGGTGGCCTAGTAAGTGATCAATTTTGAAATGTTTATAGTATCTTTAAAAAAATATGTAGTCTCACTAGGTACAAATGTGTGTATGCGTGTGTGTGTGTGTACGTGACTGTGCAGATAGAAAATTGTTATTCAATTTTTTAATTCCATTAAAATCTCCAGCAACAATTATGCTAGAATCAATTACTCTTTGTATTTCTATTTTTGCTTTTGAATTATTGATGTTATGCTGCGTGATAAACTAGTATTCCACACCCATTGTGAATTGTATCTTTTATTTTAAAAATTTACTCTTTAATGCTCCAAACCCAGGTTAATTCTCTTTAATTGTGCTTTACTTTAAGAATACAGCAATTTAACATCACATATTTAAATTTTACTTTTAGCCAAGTCTGGGTCTTTTTCTTTTATCAAGGTAATTTAAACCATTTATAATTATTTTTGCATGGTATTTTTTTAAACTTTTCTTTAAAATATATTTTAATTTTTTACTTTTTTTTCCCTTCTCTTTCACTATATGCCTGCCTCCATTTGTCTTTAGTAATTTGAAAGTTATAAATCCTAATCAATTTATGGTTACTTTTAAGGTTTTAAAAATACAGTCTTATCCTATATGAAGCTAATTAACAAAGTAAAAAATGGTTATCCTCTAAATAAAATGAGGGATTTACCAATTTTTGCCTCTATCTACAAACTTTCCTTCCGTTTCATAATCTGTATTAAAATAAATAAAATCTGGAGTTAGAATCAAATTATAGTTTCAAATTATTTTTCCATACATATGTGTTCTCTTAGAGTAATTTTGAAATTAAAACCATATTTAAAATTTTTAGTCTTAATTCTATTTTAACTGGCTTTACTCCTTACCAGACAAATTTTTATACCAACTTTTCTGACTTCCTAAATTCTAATGTTGATTCTTCTCTTAGTCAATTGTTTTTCATCTATACATTATTGTTTCACATATCTTTCATGGGTGGCATAGAGTATGCCCACCCTCCTCTGCCCCACCCATTTCTAAGAATCTTTCTCTTTCCCTTACACATGAACAACTACTTGGTTTGGTAAAAATCTTGCAGTTGGTATTGATGCTAGAAGAAAGAGTGCCTTCTGGCCTTGTAGAAAGCATTTTCTTTGCATTAGAAAGATAGCCACCCATTTTTCTGGATAGTATGAATGATAGATCTTGCCTTTTGAATTCCAGGAATAGGCGGTCTATAAATAATGAAAGATCTCCTTGTTGTCTTTCAAGATAGCAACTATGCAGCAGGAACCACCAATGATTTGTCAGTTCCATCCATAGACATAGTTAGATGTGGGCATCTCTACTGCAGTAGGTTGACAGTTATTCTTAGTTGGAATAGTGTTGCAAATTTTCTTCTCTTTTTTTCTTGTGTTTTTCAGGGTGTTTCATTTAGAATTTTAGAGACACTGCACCAACAATTGCTAACCTGGTGCTATTTTTCAAGACATAGTTTTAGCCATCTTTGAATCCTGGTTGTCTAGCAGAGTACCTGAAGCTTCACCTCCCCTGCTCCCTCTTCAAGCTTACAGAAGATAAGAAAGCACCTGGCGTCCCAGGCCTGAGCTAGTTGGCAAAAGTGTCCAACTACTAGATGAAGACTAAAATTAGGAATGTGTACTGGTCCATCCAAACCAGAATCTTTCAGCTGGAGTCAACGTTAGGAGCTTGACATAGTAAAAATAAACTTTAAGATCATAGGGGCTGTTACATGTTTATAGGAAATTGGAATGAAAACTGAATAGGAAACTATTTAATTAAGAGCAGGTTGAAAATAAGCAAGTTCTGGGTAGTCCACAATTATTACCACAAAAGTAATATTGGAGCTCCCTCATCTTAAATTCATTAGTCAGTGGATATCTAGTGAGTAGTATTTTCAGGTGCAGGGTTATAGAGAAACGCCTGGCCTATGGTAGTGTTCCAGTATCTTAGCTCAAGTTTTCAGAAAGCAGACCCTGAGATAAGGGTACCTGTGCAAGTGATTTGTTAAGAAAGTGGTCCCAAGAGATCTCAGTGAGGAAGTGGAGCAACAGGACAGGGAGAGAAGCCAAGAAATGATATAATTTGGGATAATTTCTACACCCAGCCTAATTCCACAAGAAGATGTAACAGAGTTTGTCCTGCCTCAAGGCAAGAAGAGGGACTTTGAAACCTGTCAATAGTCGGTTATTTGGCTACAGGCTACCCTTGAAGGGTTGTAAGCTCCCAGACACTTCCATCTGTGCCTGAAGGAAGGTGTTCTAGTGACCCAAGGATAACTTTGGAAGAAGTTTGCAGGTACAAGTAGATTTAAGTCAAGCAGGCTGGGATTGGAGGATGGATATAAGGACCAAGTAAAAAGAATCTGTAAGTATCTGGGTGGTGCATGACCAGCATCCAACTATGCTTCATAAATGTTGATGATTGTTGAATGAATGACCAGTGAGAAAAGCTTCAGGCAGCATGCAGTGTGGTTAAAAGGGAGTAACCAAGATTTGGGAAGATAAAAAAGCAAAAAAGAAAAAGAAAAAAAATAATCAATAAAGGAGAGAAGAGGTACAGAGATAAACCTTATCTTCCTCAAAATTATGCCAGATTATAGGCAAATTGACTTATGCCTTCATTAGAAACAACCAATATGCTGGTTCCTTCTCTAACTCAAAAATCTGTCCTTGATTCTTAGAATTTATTAAAACAATATTAATATCCTTATAAGGGGTTTTCTCAGATCAAATCCACTTCCTCTATAATTTTTTTCTTCCTTTTTCCTGTCTTTTCTTACAGGCTACCCAATCAAAGCACATCTTACATTGAAAAATGACAGATAGATTTTTCTCTCTACTTAGGATTTTGCATTACCAAATCATTCTAAGTTGAACTAGATCATTATTTGCATTCATTCGTTCATCCATTCATTCACCTATTCACTCATTCAATGACAAATATTTACGGAGTCTTTATGTGAGACAGAGACTAGGAGGAATATAACAGTGAATGAGGCTTGCTCCTCTCAAATTGCTTACAGGGACAAATTGTTTGTCATAACATTTCCAGTGACAGGGAAACGTCACAACCTCTTCAACAAATTTATTTCATGAATTTATTCAGAAAGTTTATTGAGCATGTACTATGTTAAGACTGTGATAAGTGCTATGGAAATACAAAATCAATCTATTAGGAACATGGATCTTTAGGTTGTTATAGTTTGTTTGGAAGTCTGAGAGTGGTAGCCAAGAAGCATTCAATAGTCTCTGACTAATACATAAGTTGATAATAAAAGGAAATGGGATGGTGGAGTTAGTATTTTTTTACCATCTACTATATGCCAGGTTGTGTTAATAAAAGAACACTTTACATGTGTTTGATCATTTAATATTAATAACCTCTGAATGAGATTATTTTTATCCCCATTCAGTACATAAGGGAACAAAAGCTGAAAACACAAGTCATCTGCCCAACTTTATACTGTATGTGGCTAAAACTGTCTTCAAACCGGGGTATTTGGCCACAAGCCCATGTTCTTTCTAATACACCATGCTGTACATAGACTATTTGAAATAATATTTTTTACCCTTCCACAGTAAGAAAAAATAAATCTTTCTGTTTAAGAGCCTTCTAGAACTAATCGGGCTGAAATATCATAATGGAACCAAAAAATATATATACATATATATGGAAATGGAATTTAGAAATGAGCTAATTATGCGATTATACTTGACCAGAAAAGCTTGAAGAAAGGAAAACAAATACATTTCAGGAATAAGGAAAAGATCTTCAGTGCTTTCCCTAGAGCACATACACTCTTGATGAGCATCCAGACCTGAATACTTGAAAGTCAACCAAAGCCGTGAACTTTCTGAAGTTCAACCACTACTAATGATTAGTTGGGCTAATAAATATAAGGTCTGGGTTATCGCACCCCCACTATGGAAGAAAAATCAATAATATCAGCTTCATATTAAATGAAAGCCCTTTGCCTCTCAAACACAGCCTAAGGGCGAATGTGTTTATGAACTGGAAGTGTGATGAACCCAGTGTTGGTCAAGGGGTCATAAGACTCAAGATATTCCAGAAACACCACATTGTTATGACTTTCTACTATAAAAAAAAGTATATCAGCAACAAACAATCCAGCAACCCTTCACGGAGGAAGAGGTCAGACCATGTGCCCTTTAAGTTTAGACTGCTTAGTCGTTGAATTTCACACAGGCACATTTGAGCTTATAAAACATTATTGAGCACCTAATATATGCCCAACTCTGTGCTAGGTGCTGTGAGAGACACCATAATATACCATTTAGAGGCTTATAATACAATTGGAAAGATCAGTGTAAACATCAAAATTCCAGATTTTTCCAAAATAGATATAATTTAAGCATTTTGCCCCATTGATGAACAATGGGTCCTCATTTTGGTTCAGAATGTATGAGGAGCATAGAGATTATTTATATATATGAAACAAATGAACTATTCAAGTTGTATAATGTATGTTAAGTGGAAAGTGGCCCTACCTCTTAAATACTCTTGAATCCATCCATTTCTCTCCATGTCGATTACCAGAATTCAGCCCAGCCATCACCAATTGTTTTACCTGGATTGCAGTAATAGACATCTTTCCGATGGCCTCACTCTTAAAAAACATCAAAGCCATGTTTTTCACCCTAGAGAGAGATCTTCTAAGAATGACAGTCTTGGCTGAAAAGATGTCCATTGCCTTTAGGATAAATTTCAAACTTCACAACATATTTTACAAACCCATCCAAGAGTCCAGCTACGCCTAACTTTTTAGCGTTCCCTGGTGGTGATCCACCTTTCTCAGTGTACACTCCAGTCTCTGAACTCTTTCGGCCCTTTCATCACTGTTCTTTCTGTCACGTCTTAGTACATACTGTTCCCTCTGACTGGAACTGCCTCCTTTCCCTCCTCTCGCCCCAACATACATCCTTTAGATAAAACAGACGTTTTCTAGATAACTTCCACTCATTCATCAGATCTCATCTTGCATGTCTCTTAGTCAAGGAGGTCTTCTCTGTTTTCTATGTTCCATTAAACTACCTGCAGTGTGCTTCCATAATACCCATCCCTTTCCCTATCAAAACAATCATCATACTTTAATTTTATTATTTGTTAATACTGCTTTCTCTCCGTGGGGGTACAAATCATGTCTGTCTTATTCATCAATATATTACCAGCACAGCACCTGGCACATTTTAGGAACTCATTAATTAAATGTGTTGGCAAGCGTAGAGGATATTCGAAATACTAAATGACTGATTTGGTATGGGCACCACCTCTTTGAGGCTTGGGAGCATCACAGTGGAAAATCAGCCCTGAACACGTGACCATAAGGAGTTATGACTACATCACTGCAGTTTAGAGTGGTCGGGCAAGATTTTATGTATAACAAAATGTCTTTCTGTTACAAGAGATCTGCATATGAACGTGAAGAGTGTGGGCCCTTTTTTCTAGGTCATTGGCAGGAGGTTTGGGATGGGGGGGCAGGAGGGGAGCATTTGAATGAGCTAGCGACTAAATGCATGACACTCTGGATGCAGAAGTATTATCTAGAGAGTGGCAAGGAGTCCATGGTCAGGATGTGCTATTCTGAGGAGTAACAGACATACTTCCAGGAAAGAAGCCCAAGCATCTTTTCCCTCTGTCTTCTTGGTCAGCACCTTACAATTAGAACACACCTGTATCCTGCATCCAGTCATCTCCTCGGTGCTCAGCAATATACACAGAATATCTTGCCAAACCCTTGACTCTTCAGCCTGAAGAATTTGAAAACATCATTTGTACCTAATTTGTCCTGGGATTGAAGCAGATGGTATACTTTGCTGAAGTCTTCTGGAAACGTGTTTTTCTCTATGAGCTTCATTGACTGAACTGGCAGTGATATTACCATTGCTCGAAGTGGAAGAGAAATGGAACATGAGTCTTCAGGGAACTGAGAATGGGGAGACACCAACATTCAAAATGAAAGTTCCCTCCTAAGTACTTAGTTACGTCTTGGTAGAGTGAATCATGCGTGATTTATTTTTTTAAATGAGAGAGAGAAATTGACCCAAGACATCAAGCGTTTAAGGGTTAAATAAAGGGCTCGTTATTGAATTATAAAGCTTACTTGATTATAAAAATCTATACAACTTTAGGCCTTTAAGTGCAAACAGAGAAAACAGTGCTTCTCTCAGTATTCACACAGTATGTCTGTTTGCAGATGCTAAAGTGAATTTGACATAATGGTAAGTAGTTCAAACAATCTATATTGCTGGGAGCTTTTTCTCACAAGAGATTGATTTTCCAGCAGCAAGCCTAGAAACCTTCCTCTTTTGTTTACCATCCTGTAGGCCTGGAATGTTGTGTTTCACGCTGTCTGATGACATTAAGCAAACTTTTAGACATTTAACTGGAAAAGCTAATGAATTATTTTGCTCTTCATTATAAAATGACTCATCTTGCTAAATAGCTATTTACTAAGAAAAGTTTGGTTTGAGTAATCAGGAAAAGGAGAATAATGAAGATAACTACATTGTATCAATGAAAGTCCACTCAGGAAGACAGCACCTCCCCACCTGAATTTGAGTAGAAGGACTTTAGTACTGGGGACCAGTTCCCCAAGATCTGGAAGGCCTGGAAAGCCCTACCGTGAGACAAGTGACAGAGGCAACAGTAAAAACCCCTTACCACTCCTAGGGCTGTAGAGACAAAGTGAGGAGATGTGGTTACCTGAGCTGATGAACTGAGGCCACCCAGTGGGTACTGGGACCATAGCAAGAGTGACCCAGTGGGAGCTGTGATCATAGAGGAGATGGCAGCCACTGGGGTCAGAGAAAGAGAGGAAACCATACTCTGGCTTCTTCCTTCCTCCAATATCCCACCTCTGTCTCATATTAACTGATCTTAGATAGAAGCCAGTAGACCACGGAGCCTGAGAAATCTAGTTAGTATGGCCCAGTTCCTTGTAATACAGAGCAGAATGGGGAAATGGTGGGAAATGGATCTGAGCACAAACAAGCGGATGGTCTGTACACTGTAGAAGAAGAGCACATGAGAAAACAGCATCATGCTGGGAATTCAAAGGCAGGGTCAAGATAGGCTCTGGCTAAGGAGGGCTGGCTGTAAGTCCAAATGAATGCTTGAAGTCAGGCCACTGATAGCACTGCCATTTTTGGTGGTTCACTGAGATTGGAGCAGGATCCTGGACAACAGCTGAGGATAAAGCCCTTAATGAGAAAGAGAGAGAAAGACATAAGCTGGGAGTAGGAGGAGATGGGCCATGGGCTCCAAAAGTAATTGGTGCATACCCAGAAAATCAGGTATGTTAAGAGGAAGAACTTTATTCATTAAAATCTTTCAACTAAAGAAGTGACGTGAACAGAGCCATGGTTTGGAAGGATCAATCTGATGGCACCATATCTCCAGGAACGGAGGGGTCAGGAATTATTCCAGTGATAAGAGCTCAAGGATTTGTCCTTTTGAGGGCATATCTCACTCCAGCTACTCAGAGAAGAGAACTCAGATCTCTTAACAGCGTTGGTGGGAAGCCTCAGCTGTAGTATAATTCTTCGTTCCAGATAACTGGCCCCAAATTAAGTCCAATTCTAAAACTATCAGACTGGATCCGATGTGCTGTTGTCAGTCAATCTCCGAACCATCACACACTCTGAGGGTGGTTCCACATAGCAGGAGGCAGTTATCTGCATGCCAGGCTCTGGTCTCTCTGTCCCATTAGGGCACCTGGAGACTTAGGTCTTACTCTCTACGGCATCTTAGCAAAAGAGAAAAAGAAAAAGCATCAGAAATTTCCACCATCAGACACCAGATTATAACTTGGATTTATACCTGGAAGTTGTTGTCTCAGAGGTCAGCTCCTAATTGTGGTCCTGGACCTGGGAGCTCTTTATCTTGTTTATATTCACGCGAGTTTAAGAAAACATGTTTTTCTCCCTAGGGTGTTTGTATAATAAGCTTTATATCCAATTACGGCATGATGAGTTTTATCCTCTGAGAAATTTTAGGGGAAGAAAGAAGAGATATTTTTGGAGGCAAAGGCTTTTAATGTATAAGACTAGATCCTTCCACAATTCCTGGGATGAAATTGCAGACCATTTACTGACTTGAATATTGTATTCTCAACTGACATTATAACAATAATATTATATTCATTCGCTAAATTTTCATTCTCCACTTTAAATTTACAATGTCAAGAGAAAGGCAAAAGAATATTCAAAAGAAAACTTGATGTTTCTTGAAGACTGACTTTTTTTATAACCTTGGAAACTTCAAACAATTTGCTGTCAGGCTGTGAAGAACTCTGGTGGAAGCGGCCATTTTGCTGAAAGCTGCTGCAGGCTTTTATGGTGGCTCTGAATTCATTTCAAATAATATAGAAGGAGGGGAAAACCAAAAAGGGGGAAGAATTTACATAATAAGTTCAATGGTCTTTTATGATATCCCCAGATTTGGGGCAATCACATTATAAGTTAAAACAGATTTTGTTTTTTTTAATGAACACCATGCTGCACAAAGAAATGCACACATCAGACAGATTTATTTTCGTGATGGAGGTGCTATCCTGAGTTATTGGAATCTATACAGTTTTGGGGTTCTTAACACATTTCATATACATATCCTATTGCTCTATCGAATGACTCCGCCTCATAACAATACAGAATGTTATGCAAACATTTCTGGGAGTAAAACTTGTGTGAAAGAGCTCACATATGTATAGATATAGGTATTACTCATTGTTAATAGAGTCCTACTCTAAGAGAAATATAATTTATTTGCTTTGCCCCTAAGAAATTTGGCCATTTGGGACTCTACATTTGGATTAACTTCAAGATGCTTAAAAACTTCTCCTTTTCCTTCTTTATTCTGTCTTCTCTCCGTTTCTTCCTTTCTCCACCTTTCTTTCCTCTATCTTTTTCATTTATACTTGTCTTTCTTCCAAAACATATATAAGGTAGTTTCATAAATACATAATACCAAATTTGATAATATATTATGTATTGTTTCAATAATTATATATCGAAATAAGTGGATGAGGTATTAAAATAAAAGGGAAATGAAAGAAAGAAAGAAGTAATAAAAATAAAGACGTGAACTGCACATTGCAAAAAGTAATTCATTTGCTAAAAGATGGTCATGAGTTTGACTCTGGATTTCCTAGACGTTTGTACAAAAAAGGAATCAAACCAGTTCTGAATCGACAGGAAAACACAATGGAAATTTTCTCTCATTGATTCTTGTAAGAAGAATGTCAAGTTGTATAATGAACAAATCATTCTTACAACAGAGTGACAAATCTCATTGAATTGTTTGTGATGACATTCCTCAATCTGGGCCAATGACGTAATACCAGAGACTTATTCTAAAAGGAGCAATTCTATAGGGATATTTCAACTCATTATGAGTGTGAGCTTTAACTTGAGTTAAGCAGAACAAACTCTTTCCAGACCTAGATCAGTACATGGTACTAGAACTTGTTCTGTAAATGTATATTAAATAGTAACAAAGTAAAAGAAGAATGGTTAGAGACAAGGTCAGTTCTTTCTTCGCTTTGTCAAATGTATTCAAGTAAGTTCTCAAAATTTGAATGTCTCATAACTGCATACCAAGGATTTCAATGCTTTTGTAGACTCTTTATTTTATTTAATGTCACATAACTGCATACCAAGGATTTCAATGCTTTTGTAGACTCTTTATTTTATTTTTATGTGTTTCATTTTTTTTTATTGAGGTAACATTGGTTTATAATATTATATAAATTTCAGGAGTACATCATTATATTTCGATTTCAGTGTAGCCTACATCATGTTCACCACCCAAAGACTAATTACCATCTGTCACCATACACGTGTCCTATTACTCCTTTTACTCTCCCCTTTCCCCCCTTCCCCTTTGGTAACCACCATTCTAATCTCTGTATCTACGTGTTTGCTTGTTTGTTGTTGGTGTTTTTATCTTCTACTTACGAGTGAAATCATATAGTGTTTGACTTCCTCCATCTCACTTATTTCACTTAGCACAATACCCTCAAGGTCCATCCACGTTGTTGCAAATGGCAAGATTTCATCCTTTTTTATAGTATTCCATTGTGTATATATACCACATCTTCTGTATCCAATCATCCCTTGATGTGCACTTAGGTTGTTTCCAAGTCTTGGCTATTGTGAACAATGCTGTAATGAACATAGGGTAGACTCTTTATTTTTAAACAGTTGTAACCCGACAATTTGTAACTAAAATCTAGATCTTTTCACTGGTTTTAAGCAGATTTACATGGCTCTCCTCATGCATTCTTACATTTTGAAGACAAATATGTACATATTCCAGTAAGAACTGTCAGATACACTCTGGATGTATTATCTGTTTCTCACTTAAAAAATTAATACTATGAACACAAATGAGAGTCAAAATAATTAGACAAATATCAACATCTAAGTTAAGATCCACTAGCTTATTTCAATTCTTTTGCAATGAAATTTTTCCCTTTCCAAGGATCAAGGTCTTCTTTAAATTATGTTGAGTTTCTACATGAAACTTGACATCTCAGTTAGAAAAGCAAATAATATTAATAATATAAAAATAATACTTACAAACTACTATGTAGCACCTATTATATACTAGGCACTGTCCTAAATGATTTACAAATTTTAATTCTCACCATAGCCTGTGAGATAGGTATTATTATAATACCCATTTTACAGATGAGGAAACTAAATCACAGGATGGTTAAGTAAATTGCCAAAGGTCACATCGCTCATAAGGGAAAAACTGGTATTCACCGAAGAATGTCTGATTCCACAGTGTGTTCATGACCATTGTTGCTATTTATAAAGCAAAACTTTCAAAATATTTCTGTCCAATGGTAGTACTAATATTTAGTTATGACAAAAATGCTACAGGTAATTATAAAACATTCAAACTGACTTTTATAAGTATTTAAAAAGCATAACCAAATTTGCATTATCCTTATTCCAATAATGTTATTATAAATTGAGAGATTTTTCAGAAATATTTAATCCACATCTAGTTTATTCTACAAAACATAGTTACTTTTAGCCATATACGATTTCATTTTACCAAAAACCATTTGACACAACTTTATTACCAGTACCATTTATTAATCTTTTCTTCAAATCATTATGGCAATTTCCAAAAATATAATCTTCCTTCAAAGAAGTAAAGGCTGGCAATCTTCAATACCACCCAAAATAATTGTGCCGTTTTTCATGCATCAGATATTTATTTGGCACTTGGGATGTGACAATCCTCATGAAGGGTGATGGGAATACTGAAACAAATAATGATTAATGACTTTCTAAATTCATTATGTGATTACCACCTCCCTGACTCCAAAGAGGTCATAGTTTCTTGGTCTTGGCAGGCCCAGATGATTACTGTATATAATATAAGTGATATAAAAGTGAAAATAGTGCGGCAACATTGTGGGGAGCTATTAACTTAAAGTGAGAAACAGAACAAGAATAGCAGGAAAGGCTTCCTGACAAGATATTGCCAGAGTTGGATTTTGAATGATGCTTAAGACTTGGCCAAGCTAAGGCAAGGAACTCAGCTCACTTATCAGGATACCACCTGTACTAAAGGCATAGAGGCAAAAGAGAGCTTGATGCTTTTAGGGAACCATAAGGCACAAGACAGAGTTCTGAGATGATGATGGAGAAGCAGAGACTGGCCAGATCACAGAGGATCTTGTGTGAGAAGCTTTGGCTTCTGAACATTGGAGGGAGTGAGACACTACCCTAAAATTGTAGGCAGAGGAGTGACATAAAGAGGCTTGAATTCTAGAAAGAGAATTCTGGCAGTGGAATCAAAAAAAGAAGAAAAAGATAGTGAGAGAACAAGAGTGGAAAATGGGGGATATATTTGGAGGCTCTGAAGGCAATCCAGCAGAAAATGATGAGAGTGATTCTGAAGTCACTTCAAAAAGAACCACTAAGAATGCTTTCAGAAATGGCGGTCCTATTGACAAATGTGTAGAGCTCCCCTGATGAGTACTTTTAAGAATCTGGAACTCATACAGAAGTGTGTGCAGGCATTTTTGCATGTGTGGCAAGGATGGTTTTCCAAACAATAGTCCTTGAATAGAAAATTTACTCCTTGGAATGTGCATGATACTTATCACCATAGAGATCACTTTCTCTAAACCCTTCAAGAAAGAAGCTACTTCAACCTGAAAGCCCTTTCATAAGCTCTTCTCTTCCATAAGAAGATACATAGAGCCCCAGAGGTTGGCTGAGTGGGATGTTCTCTTTGATCTCCACCCAAAATTCTATTGAGTGGCACCTGAGATCTACCCTAGAGCAATGGCAAGAATCGAATTAAATTGACTTCTGCCCCACTCCACAAACAGGACCATTCCAGTCAACCTGCAGCTCAAACCTACACTGCAAATTTGCTCAGTACTGAGATCCCCCACTTCCCAGAGCCGTGCTCCTCCAGCAGCTTGGGAGACTCATTAACATGCACATCTTTCCCAGCCTTATTATCTCGCCCAGATGTTTCATGACTGCCCCTTTAAAGCATCTCCATCTATATTTTATTTACATTTGTTCGACAATATTGATGCTTAACGAATAAATGCACTAAACTGTCAGTACTGAAGACTAATTAAATCTATGTATGAGCCTGAGAAGCTGATTGAAAAATTTGCAGTAACTAAACTGGGTTTAAATAAACACTTTAGTGTAGTGCTTTAATTACACTTTAGTTTGTAATGTAATTTTTGGCTGTTTAAACTATGATTTAGGCTGAGCTAATTACAAATGATTTTCTACTCTGTAATTAATAATAAGGAAATTGTAATTAGACAGCTGCTCTGGATCAGGGTGACAGTTTGTGTGTGCTGGCTCATGGTGCCCGGTCTGGCAGAGACACAAGGACACTTGGGGATTGGGGCAGCCTGCACCTTGCTGAAGTTCGTTGTTAAAGACCAAGGCGAGAGTGTCTTGGTGAGTTGCGTAATCCCAGCTGAAGCCAGGGAAAGGGGTCTCTAATTTGTTGTAGACTAAGTGTCCACAGACATTCTCTGTCCTGAAAACTCACTTTAGAAAAAAGCACTGATGATACCAAATGTCCTTTACTTCCTAACCGTAGCTTCCACCTCAGTCACCTTTGTTTTCTGTCAGAGATTAAATCGGTGATACCAGTGTGTTTTCCTAAGCCAATCGATCATAATAATAATGACTGTCATATCTTAGATTTTGTTCTGGTTGCTGCATAAGAAACCATCCCAAACTTTAGGTCATAAAACAATAACTACTTCATTATGGTCAAAGACTCTATGGGTCAAGAAATTGGACAGGGCACAAAGACCATGGCTTGTCTCTGCTCCATGATGTCTGAGCCTCAGCTGAGAAAACCAGAATGGCTGATGGGGCGTAGGGGTTGGAGTCATTTGGAGGTATCTTCACTCAGCATCTACACGTGGCCTCTCTATGTGATCAGTGCTTCCTCAAAACATGGCAGCCTCAGGGGAGTCAGACTTCCAACATAGTAGCTCAGGGCTCTCATGAGTGTGTTCCGGAAAACAAGGCAGGATCTGCACTGCCTCTCATGGCCTAGCCTTGGAAGTCACAAGGCTTGGAAGCCTAGCCTTGGAAGCCTTGCCAATCAACCAATCAACCAATCAAGCCCACCCAGATTCAAGGGGAGGACATATAGATCCCCATCTCAATGGGAGAGTAGTAAGATCACAGTGTCAAAGATCATGTGGGGGGGCCAGCCCGGTGGCACAAGCAATTAAGTGCACGCACTCTGCTGCGGCAGCCCGGGCTTCGCCGGTTCGGATCCCGGGTGCACCAGTTTGGATCCCGGGTGTGCGCTGATGCACTGCTTGTCGAGCCATGCTGTGGCAGCATCCCATATAAAGTGGAGGAAGATGGGCACGGATGTTAGCCCAGGGCCAATCTTCCTCAGCAAAAAGAGGAGGATTGGCATCAGATGTTAGCTCAGTGCTGATCTTCCTCACAAAAAAAAAAAAAAAAAACAAAGATCATGTGGGACAGGAAATGCGATACAGCCACCTTAGAAAATGCAATCGGCTGCAGATATGCAGAGTTTGCAGTTTTTGAAACACATTTGTTACATAATTGGATATTTAAGCTACAGTGATGTAGGCAGGACAGTGAATACTAAATCCACTTCACAAACTGAGGCCCATGAAAGGTAAATAATTAGTATGTGGCCTTATAGCAAGTGGCCTAGGTGGATAAGAACCAAAATCCAGACTCTCTATACCTCCGACTGCTAACCAGAGTCATGTAAAAAGAAAGTTCTGGTTCTTAGTCTTTAATCATAGACTTAATTGTGAGTAACTTAACCCATTTGTCTCATCTGATACATTTCTGCTTCCAGACCCCCACCTCTTTCCTTTGCTGCTCCCTGCTTCATTTTTGTCCTCATGTCACCCTTCTCACTTATGGTACCCCTTGACTCCATTAGAGTCATAAACATGATGTTCTTGTTCAAAGGTGAAATGAGCTGAAAAAAGTTAATTTGACAAGTGATCCTTAGCAAATTTATTCCGGGAATTGGGTACAGTGATAGTCTTATATATAAAATAAACCAGAACCAAACTTCTAAACCTCTCTACCTAGCCCCTCCCCCTCCCATCTCTCTATTACACCTTTACACACACACACACACACACACACACACAGAAGTCCTATAAGTGAGACCTGAAATTCTGCAAACAGGGGATGAAGCTTTTCACGATATAATGATGCTGAGTGAAATGGGCGTTATGGAAGCCTATCTGCTGCCTAATAGATCTCACCATTAACATGCATACAATTGTGAATTATTGAAGACCGTATATAATTAAGCACCAAAATGCGTGGGGAAAATGGCTACATACATTCAGACAGACAGATACCAATGAGGAGAGGAAAAATGGGCAGGCATCGTGGAGAAGTTAGATCAGGTTTGCACGTTGTTCTCTTGAATTGAATATGGGAGATTATAGAGGAAAGTACTTTTCCTGGGGAGAGACCCACATCGGTGAGAAAAAAGGGAAGAGCAAGCATGGCATGTAGAGATGAGTGTTTTAATATTGTATATAATGGCAACAACTGGAAACAGTCCAAATGTTCAACCATAAAGGATTGTTTAAATAATTTAACGCATATATATTTAATATAATATTCTCTAGGTATGAACATCATCTAGTGCAAATATATCCTCTAAACTCTAGGCCTTTGTAGCCAATAGCTTACCTGATTTTTACCTGAATTTCCCATAAACATATCAAACTTAACACATCCAAAGCAAACTCTTGATTTCCCCCCACATCAGTTCTTCTTATAGCATTTACCATCTAAGTCAAAGGCAACACCAAATACCCAATTGCTCAGGGAAAAATTCATTGTAATAATCCTTGGTTTCTCTCTTTTTCTCGTACTCTGCACCCCATCCATACAAAAATCTTATTGCATCTATATTCAAAATATATTCCAGTCGAACTCCTTACCAAATGCACCATTACCACCCTATAATAACTCTGTCCTGAATTTCCACAAGATTCTTCAATGGTTATCCCATTTCCACTCCTGTCTTGCTACAGTCTGTCCTCCACTTGCAGCCAGAGGGATCCTTTTACAACATCAGTCAGATCATGTCATACACAGTGTAATACTCTCTAATGGCTTCCCTTCACACTTACAATACAATCTAATATTATTTTCTTACTATTCGCATGCTTTTCCCCAAGATATTTGCATGCTTTGTTCCTTCGCTTCCATTGCAATGAGGCACTTAGGTGAAATGGTAGAAATGGCCCAGTGTTGTCTCTGGTTGGAATTCAGGATGGGGGTGCTCTTTCCAGGGCGGCCATCAGAAGACATGTATTAGAGTGATCAACTCCTCCCAGTTTGCCCAGAGTGGCCCCGGTTTTAGCATTGAAAGCCTTGTGTTCTGGGAAATCCCTCAGTCCTGGACAAATTGGGACAGTTGACCCCCTACAATGTGTTCACAAACTGTAATATTAAGTTCACTTTCTCACAGAGGCCCAACGGAGTTACTTTCTCATTTAAATAATAGATTTAAATAGGCTTTTGTGGGCTCTAACCACAATTTTGCTGTAGATTGCAAACAACCAATTACTCTAGACTGTAAACAACCAATTTTCAAACTAAGTGAAAAACCACAATTATATTGCCTAAACATGGATGCACAAAATCTAATGGTTCTTACCTTATTCTGCAGGAATAACACTTACCCACTAGGATTCACGAACATGCTTTGCAAGCATACCTTTGATCACTGACATGAGAAAACACGGTTCACGTTAGTGCAATATTTAATATAGATCTGTTAATAGGAAGCTAGATACATACCATGTATGAAAATATACTTGTAATAATACTCTCCAAATAAAAATAAAATAAATATGAAAATATGCAAGTACAGAGCTATTATTTTCATTGTTTTCTACCCATAAGAAGTGCTTTTTGTGTTGAAGAAAACCAAGAAAAAAAAGCAACTAATCCCTTAGAGGGTTGCAATTAAACATAAAGTTTTATTATTTTATTTATAGCAGTTTAGCAAATAAATTACAAAAACACATTGATCCCCTATTATCAGATATATAATATAAAATAAAAATGATGCAAGTGAGATGATAATAAATATTTGTTCCCAGGTGATGAAAATATTTCTGTATCATTTGTATAAAATGACTAGTTACAAAACATTTACTTTTACAATTTCATGTGTAAAAACCATTGTTCACAATAACGTCGTATATGCCAAATCAAACTATTCATTTTAAAAATATGAAATGCTTTATCTTTAAAATTTATTAAAAGTAGCCCAATTCCTTCATAGCCGTGTTTAGATAGTATTTTTATAAGTAATTTTTTTCTCTAAGTAGACTTGTTATTTTCTCCTCAACTGTTTGCTGATTCACAATAATTGGATTTTCTCTTTTTGGGGGGATGGGTAGCAATAAATACTTTTGGTTAGAAGTTCCACCTTAAAATATTTATTGAACAAATCAGATACAGTCAATTCCTCCTTCCATTTAAATAAGCAGGAGAAAGGTTTAATTCTAATGACACAATCTGTGGTCTTTGCTGATTTTGCCTTAGTGGCTTATCATCTTTAGCCAGTGAATAATTCTTTCATTTTGAGCTCATCTTGTCCCTGATGGCCCAATTATTGCTTCTGGGTAATGACCCAGTCAGATCTTATTTAGAAAGAAACTTACTCCTAAACAGCACCCAGTGATGCCTTTTTGACCTCAAAGAAGCCACAAAGGACGTTTGCATTATCCAGAGTAAAATGGGTCCATAAATTAGGTTCCAGCTGGGAAGAAAGCTTCCTGAAGGCATTTGGTGCCTCAGAATCATTGACTGAGATCAAATGTTCCATTAGAAACTGTAATTGGCTTCATTCTTCATTCTATAAGACATCATTCATAAAAAAATTATTAGGTGGTCGTGTTTAACCACAAGGTAGACCCTTTTATGCAACCTTGAATCTGCTACATTACTTAGCTAAACAATCCAGTTCTTTACATAATCCCCTTTAGACCTGTTTCACCCCTTTACCATTACTGTGTGTGTGTTTTTTATTCTGTCCTGTTTTTCAAATTTTAAAAAGCAGACCAAAACTGGCTATTGGAAAAATTGTTTTCTCAGTGACTGGAGAGAAATGCTCTCTAGTGTGGAACGCGTGAAGAAGCAAACACTTGACTATTCCTTTTGTTATGAGAAAATCTTAGAAAGGCAGATTACACAGGAAACTGTTCAATCTATGTTGAAATTTATCTTTTTTTTTTTAATTCAGACAATTCAAGCAAAAATGCAAGATAAAGTTGAAAGCAATGAACATCATCTGGTTATTGGGACAGCTGATGTATTTAGGTTGTGGGGAACATAGGAAAGGTAGAGCAGGGAAGAAAATTAATGTTGGTAGGAGAGAACAGAGAATATACATGGGGTGGGGAGGGAGGGGTGAAAATCGCAGGTCAGCCAAGATCTATATGCAGCAGTAAGACCATGGGCTTCCAAAGGGGGACTCACTGCTAACCCTTGATTCTTAATGCCATCATTGGAGTTTTAGGTCTTCCTTGTTGACTCGGCAAGAATTGCATCTATATCCTTCCCTCTCTCCCAGCTTTCTGCATCACTATTTCCACTCAAATAACAGTGTGGAACCTACTAAGGGAGTAATCAATTAATGGCCAGATGCTATTGCTAAATTATGAATCTTTCTCTGATACAAGGCAATGACAACTAATTTAAACCCCCAAATTTTCTTTTCAGCTTTTTTGTTTGGTAAGAGGTCGTCTTTTCATCTCTGGATCATGAATAAGTACAAAGTCTTCTAGTTCTCTTTGCTGAAGTATGGCTAATTATCCCAACAGGACAAAACAAATCATAATTATGGGCAAGGTAAAGACATTTCCCTCCAACTCTAATCAAATTCATTTTTCTTCCTCTTATAACCTCATAACTCCAACTCAAGGTATATGTTTCCAAAGAAGGTCATGTTTTAAAATATTACTTTGGGCCCATAGATTTTACACAATTATCTCATTGTGAGCAAGGACACTACATAAATCCAGGTATTATTGCTGTTGTCATTAAATCATGTCAGTGGCTTAAGGCAACATTTCTCAAAATGTTTTCACCTGACCAGCAACATTAGCATCGTCTGAAAACTTGTTAGAATGCAAATCCTTGACCCTACCCAAGATCTACTGAATTATAAACTCTGGGAGTGAGGCCCAGAGACTTGTATTTTAACAAGCCTTCCAGGTGATTCTGATGCACACTAACATTTTGACAACCACTATCTTAAGAACTAACACTTAAAATATTTGATTCAGGCAATAGGGATTATGGCTAAGAGCTATAGAATTAACAGAGAGCACCTAAATGAGAACAAACAATATTTATTGAGAGCTTTCTATGGCAAGGGAGTCAGCTACTATCAATCCATTTGGCAGAGACTCAAAGCAGGCAGGAGAGTAAGACGCTTCATAGTTAAAAAAGGGGGAGGAAGGCTTCAGGTGTGCCTTGGTTGGAGGTTGCTGGCTTAGGGAAGCTGGAGGTAGACTAACTAGAAGTGAGACATCTTATGTGATTGGTTTCAGGAACATATTTGGCTTTCTCTGCTTGGTTCTGAGCTAGAAGCAGGGTCAAAAAATAAAGAAGCTGGCAATCATTGACTGAGTCCTGACCATTCTGGGACAATAGCTGCAGAAGTGTGGTTTGGCTTACTCAACTGGATGCCACAATGTTTTGTGGGTCAGAGTCCTGTTATCACATTTGGTCCAGCTATTGTTTGTTGGTATATTCAGTCTCACAGCCCCCCTTTGGTCATTTTCCCACTGGAGAGAGCTTGAACAATTCAGGGAAGGCTAAAGATCCAGATCTTCACTGCTCAAGAATTGTTCAGTTGTCTCCATAGTCCACTGCATCATGAGATCTTCTTGACCTTTTTGTTGTTCTGTCATCATGGCAAGCATCTGACAAGAAAGTGACTGTACAGAATAACTTAAGATTCTAGAAAGAATGCTATGAACCAGCATCAAGGCCACTATGACAAAAATAAGAAACATTAATACTCTCTATAAAATCTTTGGAAGAAAGAATCCTAATTGCCCAACTCAGGCCAAGAGAACTAATCCCATAGGCCATGAGAATCAACCTTAAAGAGCCAAGTAGCTTTATCCTTAGATGATGTATAGCCTGTGCTATCTTGCCTGTTTCATTGATCCAAGTATAGCAAGAAATATTGGTAATGGCATAGACACCAAAATGACTAGTCAACAACAAATCTGCTGCAATGCAATTGTCCATCTCTACTCATGGACACGAGCTAAGACTGATCAGCATTCCATGCAAGGCATTGGCAGTATCATTAATAACTTCTGTCAGTTAGTGATGTTTTTTACTGTCTTTTCTATTTGTATGATTACCACCACTGGGAACAGTGCTCTGATCACTTGCATAAACAGTGAGTCAATAGTCCTCTTAGGGAGAGTGCCTCAATAATCAAAGATGATCTCCTTTTGGAACTATACATGAATCAGAATTCCCAGTCTTGGTGCTTTATAAAATTAGTCTTTCTACAGACATACAAGTCTTGGAATTCCAAAGGTGCATGAAGTGTTAGCATGAGACAAAGAGAACCAGGCATCCCCAGCCCACATAGGAAGTAGTATCCAGTAGGAGTACATGGAGATCCAGGAAAAAAGGATTTGTACATGACACAAGGTCAGAATGAAGGCCTTACATTAGCTGGATTATATATTTGAATTACTATTATTCTTTTTCTTTTTCGTATGGCAAGTATATAGCTCATTGCCTTGCAAAGGTTGTTGAATTCAAATTTAGATTTACCTAGGGTCTGATCAATAGATTATAATAATTTGTTCTTTTTCCGAGAGAGAGAAACACTAGCAAAGTTACACTTGATTTGCTAAAGGTCATTTTTCGTGTAGATTCAAGTCGAAATGCCATCAACTGTAATTCCCTATGGTCTAATTTGATGAGACCAGAATTGCCCAGAGGTTTTTATCGTGGGGATACAGTGATGGGTGGCATATGCGGCAGTCCAGAAGATTGAGGGCAGTGGCTACTATTTGGGAAATCTGAGAATGGTGTTAGAATGAATATGTTCTGACCTAACAATTATAATGAAAAGGAAAGAAAAGAGAAAAAGTCCATTAGAATGGTCAACCATCAAGGAAAATGAAAAGAGATGTGATTATAAGCAAACAGATAAAAACAAAACAGGAATTACACAGGGTTCTTGGTCTGATATCTCGAGCAGAAGCTGTCTACATTCCAAGGTCATCACTTGTTCAAAGGTCTTGAGTTCGCTGTCTACTTCTGAAAATAAGCAGCTTCTAGATTTCTGGGAATCCGTAGTTTGAGTTCCTCTATTAGAGTAGACTTCTAATTGTGTGGATTCTCAATTGCTTCTTTAGTTGTGAAACATGAACCCAAGGATTGACCTTCTGGAGTTTCACTGCTATATTCATTACTAACGATACCTAATAAGATTACTTCCTATGAGTTTCAAGCAAAGTTTTCTCTGATGTCTCCCCTCCAACAGACAAAATCTCCTGATTGAAGATGAAGAGACTAAAGATCATATTGATGTTGTGGAAAGGCAGCCTTAACGTGCTGATAATGAGATTTGGTATAGTACCCAAGTCTCTTGAAATATTTTGCCATGCCTGTGTGCAGCAGAGCAGAGTCTGGTATCAGAAGTGAAATCTTTAAATGCATGAGCCTTCCAGTTTTTAGTTTTTAGAAGGATAACTGATGTGTCCCCAAGGGAATGAACCATATGGCAAAAGGGGTAACAGGAGTAGCTTTGGCCAAGGGAACTTAAGGGTTTCTGAAAGTTTTCCTAGGTATACTTGATAGATGTCACTGGTTCTTTCAACCTTTCCAGAAGGTTATGGGTAGTGAGGGCAGTGTATTTGTTGAGTGAGGAATAACACCTTATAGAGTTCTTTCATGTCTCCCATAAATTTGTGCCTTATAACTTGATATAAAAGTTGGTAAACCTAGGTTGGAAACACAAAATCCAACAGCATTTTAGAGACTATATCTTTTGAGAAAAGAAAGAATTTCACCCATCCTGAAAATAGATATAGAATATGAAAACATATTCAAATCCCATGGAGGGAGAGAACTAGATAAAATTCATTCAAGGTGGTCAAGTGACCCTTAAGGCTTTGGTTCATGTCCATGCTCTATCTTTAGAGTTTTTCCAGTATTATATTATTAACATATGGCACATGACCTGAGTATAAACTATCCTGGGTTTTTTTTTTGTTTCCCAATGTTGATTTAAGATATTAAGCTATTTGTCTGTAACTTGATGAGTGGTTTCATGGAGAAATTTAGTTAATATCTATTTGAGATCATCTGATGCCACCAACCAGCCATGTTGTGACCATACAGATGATCTGAGTGAAGGGTACAAACAGATGTTTTCCTTTCTTTCTTTTCAAAATAAGGAGCTATACATTGATATTACCTAATAGCCCCTTTGAACCCCTCCTGAGGCTTGTCGTTTAGATAGGATCACAACCTTAGTTAAGGCTGCTTGTTTTACATAATCATTTGGTAGATATTTTCTTTTAGCTTCCATATTTTCTCCTTTTGCATGGGTCTCAAACTTTATAATAGCCAGCTCTCTAGGAAGTAGAAGTGCATTTAAAAGTTCCTCAACTTCCTGTCCATTTTCGTGGATGTTGCAGCAGAGGTGAACAATCTCCTTTGTTTCTAAAGCATCCCAAAGCCATGCACTACTCCACAACGGTGGAGTATCTGTATCAACATTTACTCTCTGTTCTTTGGCTAGTTTACAAGCTCTAGTAAGTGCAAAAAGTTCTGCCTTTTGGGCTGATTTTATCTCAGAAGAGAGAACTATATTCTAAAGGAGAGATTCATTTAGTGAAAGCATATCCTACTTCATAGACTTCAGTTTCAACTTTAAGACATGATCCAGCAACAAATAATAATAGGCCACAGTTCACAATGAAAATCTCTATAAATCTGAGCAAGGTACAGAAAGTTCCCAATTTGAGGTAAGACAACCATGAGATTCCCTTTTTATCGTAGAAGCAAGAGAGTGGAGAGTGGCAGGATTCACGATGTTGTAACAGTGAATAGTAATGTGACAGGGAGAAAATAAGAGAATCTCAAGAGGTTAATTGGATTCCTGAAAAGTATTGTGTGTTCTCAATCAATAATGAAACTGTATCATGTGAGGCATCATGAGGTCAACTGGGTTACCCAGAACTAGTTTGGGGAAAGCATCAACAAGTTTTGAAGTGGCAGCTACTGCTCTAAGACAAGGGAGATAAGTCTTGCAACCAGGTCAAATGTAAAGCTATTGTAGGCAATGGGTTTTTGATGGTTCTCATGATGTTGAGTTAAAATCCCAAGGAGGTGCCCAAATTGCACATGCACAAATAGACAAAAGGGCCTTTTGTATGTTGAAAAGACCCATTCATGTTTCGGCTCCTTGGGGAGAGGATCTCTTATTGATGACTTGGTCAATTCATAAAGAGGTGTTGCAATCTCAGAAAAACTTGACACCCATTGCCTGCAATATCCAGATGAGCCTAGAAGTTCTCTTAGTTATTACTTTATGAGGGGTCTACACTATGTTTGAATAATCTTTAGTCTATTCGAAGAGTGTTTTCCCTCCTTAGTTAAGTCATACTCTAAATAACGGACTGTGCTTTGGCAGATTTGTAATTTATCTTTTGAAACTATGTCCCTTTTCTGCTAACACTGAGAGCAAGTAAATAGAATCTTCTTTACAGGCTTCCTCATTCTCTGAACAAAGTATTTGTTCTTTGAACAAATCATTTACATGTTGTATCAGAACTGAGTCACACCGGAAATTTAGATCTTTTTAAGTCTTGAATGAAGACTTGGGAAAAATAGGAGGGAGCTTCAGTGAACCCCTGGAGCATAACTTTCCACATATATCATTGTCCTCCACAGGTATTGACTGTCCTGGGCTAGGAGCACACTGAAAAGAGCAGAGAAAAATTCCACTATGGTGAAACAGGTGGCCTTGGGCAAAATTGATGGTATTTGGGTTAGGTACTACTAGGAAGAGAGATATAATTTTTTTTTGAGTACTCTGAGATCTTGAACAAATTGATATCCTCATTCATTTTGTTTTTCTACTAGCAAGACAGGAGTGTTACAAGGGCTAGTGCAGAGTATGAGAAGGCCTTTGGATATAAAGCCTTCAAGTACAGGTTTGAGTCCTTTCTCTGCTTCTGGCCTCAGGGGATATTGGGGAAGTTTAGTAACAGTTTGGTAGGATCTGTTTGAACTTTAATAGATTCTGCTCCAATTATTTTTCCTATGTCAGCAGAATTTTTAGTCCACAGAGTGTCCGGTATGACATTAGGATCTTTAACTGATATATGCATCAAATACAATGGAGAAGACAAAGGTATACCCAGAGCAGGCACAACTTGATTCTGAATACTGGAGTCCTCAAAGCTCAAGTAATAGTACCTCTGTTGTTCAATTAATATTACAATTTCATTCGCAAAGTATTAGCTCCCTATTAAATTTTCAGGGTTGGTATCACAGAGCAGGAAGTAATGTTGTTAAAGGTCCAAGCATTACAGTTAAGGGCTAATAGATAGGGAAAATCTGTGGGTTATTACACATACCTAACACTTGAGTGCTATGTTTACTCCAAGGAAGAAGGTGAGCAAAGGTAACAAGGTTTAATGTAGAAAGAGTAGTGCCCATACCTTCCAGAAATTGATGAGGTTGACTATATATATTTATAGTTAATTCACCTTAAGTGTTTAAGGGTAAGGCAGGATATTGGATGCTTTTTCTTTCCTTGGAGTACGCTTTTTGATCTGAGTTGAGAGATTTTTCTTTGTCTTGGTTTATCTTTTGTAAGACGGAATAGTCCTTTGTTCAAAATATCTCTTCTGTTTAAAATATCTACAAGTGTCCTTGTCAACAGATGGTCTATTGGGAAATGTGCCACCAGCTCCTTGATCTGCAGGGTCATAATTTGAGTCTTGTCTTGTTATTCTTCAAACACAATTTCAAAATGTTCTGCCAGGTGTTATAACACCTGTAGTTCATGTAAAGGGAATATTTCCCATTCTAATTTCATATTTTCTCTGTTTGTGTGAGTGAATTATGGTTCGATTGATTTTTATTAGAAATGTTTCAATATGGCTATTAGGATATGTTTGCCTTTTTGACCCTCAGGTTTACTGTAGAAAGAAGAATCTTTCCTTTACAGAAAGAAGGTCCCTTTCTGGGTCAGTTCAATTAACTTTTGCCATTCAAGATTTAGCATCTGAGGTTCTGATCAGTATATGTACAAGTTGGTATAGGTCAGGCAACTCTGGGTCATATTCATCCAAAATAATTCTAAATTCTCCTTTAAATAGCTACTGGTCTTCTCTGGGTTTAGGAAAGTCCTTAATTATAGCCTTAAATTTAACATGGGTTTAAGGTTTGAATTCTACTGTTGCCTGTACACCTAGCTCATAGGAGGGATATATCTTTAGAGGCAACTGCTATTCTGGGATATTAGGAGAGTCACTGAGAAAATGTGAAGGATCTGGACAAAAAGAAGAGAAGGAAGGAGTCAATGGACATGTGGAAGGAAAACAGTCAGAAGGACAAAGCGGGAGAGGAGAGCCAGATAGAGGGAGTCCAATGGAGGACAAGGGGAGTCAAGATTTATAAGAGAAATGAGTCTAGTTTCTTATTGCCTAAGTTTGTCAAATTGCTTGTTAAATTTGGCCAAAGAACCTTTTAGTGAAGCAATTTTTGAATCAAAATTTTGTTTGTTGGCCTCTATATACCAATAAAACACGCTGCCCTCATTCCCTTTATTTTCTAAGATGATTCTCAAATGAACAATTTTGTCCAGTTAACTATTCCCCAGAGTGGACACTGAAGGCCCATATCATCCTTGGTGAAGCTGTTATGGCATTTAGAGATAGGCACAAGAATTAAGACTGTAATGAGAATACATATAAGAAGCAGGAGTTTTTCCTGCAGGACAAGAGGATTTAGACAGATGAGCCCATAAGCTGGCACCAGGTGACCATAAGTGATGCTTGTGCACTTTGTGTTGGGATGAGGAAGCTATAGGTGGGCTAAGTAGACAAAAAACATCTTCTACGATTGGTTTCAGAAGCACATTTATCTGTCTTCGATTGCCTCTGATTTGGAAGTGAGGGCAAAAAATAGAGAAGTCAGTAGTCATTGACTAAGTCCTGACCATTCTGAGCTGATTGCTACAGAGGTTTTGGTTTGGCTTCTTGGGCTGGTTGCTGCTGAGGTTGTGGGTCACAGTTCCATTGTCATATATGATCTGGCTTATAATCTAATTTGTATCTTTGTTTTACTTATCTTTTCTTGAAGATAACAGGGAAAATGAGAGCAGAAAGTAGAGATAATGAAAATAATTATTAAATGGCAATAGACTATTAGATTATTCAATGAAATGCCTTCGTCCCATAGGAATGGCTAGCCATTGACTAAAGAATGAAGAAAAATGATGAGAGTGATAATTCTAAAGTTAAGTCCTAGGAACTCCAGATTAACTGATATTTTATCCCTTATTTTGTGTTATGGATCCCTCATTCTGTTATATACCAGAGAAGCCTTAGAACACAGCACAGGATTGAGAATATATAACAAAGAACCCTACACTCTACACTTTTTACTCTATCTTTATTCAGGGGACCTTGCACTTAACTCCTTAATTCCACTCAAGTATGTACACACAAGCATACATGAGGATTTGAGTCCATTCACATGCCGAACCCAGTTCCATGTCTGTAGATACTATTTTGTCTGGATCAATGCTATCTCATGATCCCACCCACTGGAGCCAATTTATATCCTAAAGCACCTAGAATCCTTTCCCAAGCGGCACCAATCATATCTCTGGGGATTTTGTTCCCAGGTCAGCCCTCTCACAGGTAGGCAGAGCTGTAGGTGTGAAGGGTGGCCACAGGGCTATTTGCATATGGTAATAAGAGGGCTTGGACGTGCAGGTTGGGCTATCCTCACTTGTTCCTACAAGGCTCTTCAGTATCTCAGTGTAAACATATCTAGCCTTTGTCCCTTGCTTACATTCAAATCACTGAGAAGTTCAGAAAACCAAAAAACCTCCCTTTTATGTTTTATATTTTCTCATTACTTACAGTGTGGTCCAAGGATCAGCAGCATCACCTGGGAGCTTGCTAGAAATGCAGAAACTCGGTCCCCACCCCCAGACTTATTTAATCAATAATCATTTTAACAAGACTCCCCCCTCAGGTGATTCACATGCTCATGAAAAGGTAAGAAACTCTCCGATCGCACCTTGGCTTCCCTCTGTCTTATATTTACTTAGGATTGTTGGCCCACTATATGCTCAGGAGGGCAGTTTCTATGACAGTTTACTCACCTGTCTTCAATGCTTAGGATTGTCTGAGTTATGGCAGGCATTCTAGAATGTGAAATGAATTAATTAACAAATTAATGAAGGAGCTAGACAGTGAGTGAGTTCCAGGTTTATATAAAATCAATAAACTTACACTGACCCTTAACACTGATCTGTTAAGGAATTTACTAACTACCCATCTAAATGTCACCATGCCAACCCCAGCATCATACGTAGGCTAAGAAGCTAACCTTGACTGCTCCAAGACATTCCAAATAGTTTTCTGCACAGAATTTGTTGAGATGAGGCAATCTTTAGTTTTTCCCCATACTACTCATAATAAAATATGCCTATGAACACCTGCCAGTAATCATAACTGCTTTCTACCCTAAGAGCTGCAGTAGGATACTCACATATAAAGGCAAAATTCATCTGGAAATGGTAATTGTGTCCAAGCATTTTTCCTGGTAACATCACCAGTTTTATGCAGTTCTCTTGTGCTAAATGGGCAATGTAACTCTTTTTAATATAATAAATAGTGGTTTTCTCCTTGAGTCTCAAGCAGTATTCTGGATGATAAGATGATTTGTTGCTCCACACTGCTGTTACTCTATAATCAGCTTATAATAAAGCTAATTATATGCTCCTTAACTTTCTAGTTAGAACCTAGGAGGGGATGCTAACGTCTTCAAGCCCCAAAGTTGCTTTAGAAATCAGGCATATCTAGTCACATGTGCTAATCCTTATTTTTTTAAGTAATACCCACAGTAAAATACTGGTTTGGGAAACAAAAGGTAACAAACCTGAAGTATGCCTTAATTTTGACATATTTCGTTAATTCACCAATTTATTTGTGAATTCATTCAATGAATATTAACCAAAATGCTTTTATTTGCAAAACACTGCACTAGTCAATGTGGAAAATATAAAGCAAAATAAAATGATTCTTGCCCTCAGTAGGTCTCCAAAATCTTTCTGCACAATTCTTCCAAGATGATTATAATTTCGTTCTTCCATATGTTAAAGAAATCCTAAAAATGATTAAGTATATAATGTGGGTTACCATTTTAGTGTCTTTACTCCACCTTTCCTGATCACTCATGCATTCATTAATTCAACAAATAGTAAGTGCTGGGACACAACCAATACTAATATGCTGGGTACCCAGTGGTAAACAAGACCAGCAATACTGCTAACCTCAGGGAGCTTACGGTCTAGCGGAAAAAGACAGAAATTAAACTAAGAAAACTGTACAAAATATAATTGTAGAAAGTGATAAATTCTATGAAGAAAACAATCAAGACAACAGGAATGAAAATGACTGGGGGATATGGGCTCTTTCAGGCAGAGCAGTCAAGCTTTATCAGATGACGTGAAATTTAAGCAGATGTAAATAATAACAGGAAGCCAGCCATGTGTATATCTAGAGGAAAGATGAGCCAAGCATAGGAAGCAGCAAGTATAAATATATTAAAGTGAAAACAAGCTTAGTACAAAAATGTTCAAAACTGCATATCCAGGTCAACTAGTTTCACCATGAAATATCCCAAAGTATTTAAAGAAGAGAGACTTAAACAGTTATTTAAAATTTTCTAAAATATAAATAGTCCCCTCTTTGTGTTATAAAACTGTTATATGACATTTATTACCAAACCAGATAAATGGAGTACAAAAAAAGACAAAATTATAATCAGAACAGAAGAAGATGAAGAAAAATTCTGCACATTCCAACAATCACATTTACCAACCTGCTTAAATCTGTATTTTTATTCTCTTCTTCCTCCACTGTTTTTATGAAGGGAATGTCTCTGCTTCCAACATGAGTGGCTCCACTTACACACCAATTAGATCTCTAACCTCTTGCTTATTCAAGGATTTAGTTTCAGAAATGCTGTCTTTCTCTAATATACCATCAATTTTCCATACACTCCTGGATTTTCCCATCTGCATACAAAAGGGCTGTTTTATCTTCTATCTTTAAAAAATGTAAAGAGCTCTTGACTACAGTCTTCTCTAGCTATTGCACTATTTTTCTGTTTCCCTTTATGGAAAAACTCCTCAAGAGATTTTTTTTGTGCTCACCATATTTAATTCCTCTCCTATTCTTTCCTGCACCCATTCTAATCAGGCTTTACATCCATCTCACTTCACCAAAACGCCTATTGCCAAAATTACGAATAATCCCCACATCACGAAGTCCAATGGCGAATTCTCTGTCCTCATCTTACGAGACTAGTGGGCAGCATTTGACACAGAAGATCACTCGCTGGTTCTTTGAACACATATGTCACTTGGCCCCCGGAACAGCACTCACTCCTGGTTCACAACTAAACTGATCAGCGTTCCAGCCTGCTTTGCTGGTTCATGCATATTCAACCAATCTCTAAATTTTGAAGCATCCCAAGACTCAGTCTTTGCATCAGTTTTTCTTACTACACTCACTCATGAGTTGAATTCATGACGGCTTATGAATTTAAATATTGTCTACATCACAGCAACTCCCAACTTCTATCTCCATCCCGCTGAACTCTGTACTGATATATGGTACATTCAGCTGCATTTCAATCTCATAGGTGTCTCTAACTAGACACGTTCAAATCGACATCTTGCTTCTCCCCAGTTCAAACCTACTCCTCTGTAGTCCTCCTCATCTCAGTATAAATGGAAACTTCATCTTATACTTGAACATGTGACTCTTAAAAGATGTTTTCCAACTGATTAGTGATAATATATAGGCTAAAAATGTCGTGGGGTTTTATTTTGTTTTTTGTAACATTGAATTGTGCTTAGTTTGTATAATTTTTCAGTTGATTTTCTTGAGTTTTGCAGGTTGGCAATCATTGTCTTTAGCATGATTCACATGCTAATTTTTTTACTTTCTCCTTTCCAGTATCAAAACTCATTTCTTTTGCTTTCTAAGTTATTACAATAAAACTTCTAGACCGATGTTAAATAGTAATATCCTTGTTGACTTTCTATTTTTTAAAGGGAATATCTCTGGTGTTTCACTTTTAAATATAAAGTAGACTGTTAACTTAAGATAAATAACCTTTATAATTGGTGGTCTAGTGGTTAAGATTCAGCATTCTCACCACCACAGCCCAGGTTCATTTTCCAGTCAGAGAATCACACCATGCATCTGCTGGTTGTCATACTGTGGCAGCTGCATGTCGCTGTGATGCCATGTATCCACTTACGGTGGACAGGTTTCAGCAGAGCTTCCAGATTAGACTGACTAGGAAGAAGGACCCAGGCACCCACTTCCAAAAAATTGGCTATGAAAACCCTATGAATAGCAGCAAAGTACACCGTCTGATAGAGCGCTGGAAGGTGAGAAGATGGTGCAAAAAGACCAGGCAGGGTTCCACTCTGCTGTACACAGGGTCACCAGGAGTCAACACGAGTCAGAGCTGATTCAACGGCACTAACAACGAAATATTTCTAATATTGAGGCAGTTTTCTAGTCTTCATTTTCTAAGAATTTTATTAGGCACAGATGCTGAATCTCATTAAAGGGCATTGTTTTGATGGAGATGTACGTTCTTTTTATTCTGTATTAATGGCTTGAATTTTAATAATTGGGTTCAGTCCTTCTTGGCTATTGTATGTTTTACTTGTATCAACATACTTGAATAGGAGTTTTTCATGCATGTGAATTGGTTGGTCTATGGGCCTTTTGATCCGTCTTGGTCTGGTTTGGGTGGCATCACGTTAGCTTTACAGATTGAATTCAGATCATGCCCTCATTTTCACTCAGAAGAATTAAACCTTTTTTGAATGTGTGTGGGATATGGGGCAATCCCACCTATAAAATCACATGGGCTAGGGCATTTTGAGATATTAATTATTGGTAACTTTTCTAAATATTTTCATGGTTATTAGTCTATTCCTCTAATTTACTTCTGGTTGATACAGTTTGGTTTACTATGTATTTCCCTTAAAATTCTCCATTTTATCAAGACTGTTAAGTTTATTAATATAAGCTTTAAAAAATGCCTTCTAACAAATATTTCAATATCTTTCCTACATGTGGCTCTATTTTCTCTCCATTTTAATGTATTTTTGTTTTTGTACTTTTTTCCCTTAAGCAAACCTTCCATGAGGTTGAGTATTTTAACTTTTCAATTACTTATGAATCTCTTTTTCTTTTGTTTCCTAAATCATTAACTTCTATTGTCGATTTTACTAATCCATTCTTTATGCTTTTCAGTGTTTTAATTTTTTTTCTGCAGCTTCTTGAATTTGAATATTTTGTTTTATTTTCCCTTCTTTTATAATAAAAGGATTCCAGACTGTGGATTTCCCTCTGAGTACAGCTTAGATATAAGTGTTATTATTTTCTTATTGTATGCAATTATAGTTCTGATGTCATTTTGTTACAAGAATTATTCTGAAGAGTAATTTTTTATTTATAAATAATTGATTTCTGTTGTCGTGTTTGTTCTTTTCATTTGTGATTTTTCAAAAGCAGATCATACCATTATATGCTACTATAGCTATGAATGCATATAAATAGGCTTGATTATTAACCTGGGAGTAATTGAGAAAACCACTGAGGTTTAACCACTGAGGTTTAAGCTGTGGACAAAATCAATCAAATTTTCACTATAGAAAAGTCTTCCTGATTCCATGAGAAGAAGGCAGTTCAGAGGAGCAGGATTAGGTACAGGAAGACTTGTTAAGAATATGTGGAGTAATCTAGGCAAGAGATCATGGTAGCCTGAAATAAAGGCCAGTGGATATGGAGAAATGTGGATGAACTTATGAGATAGTTTAGAAGCACAGTCGGCAGATTGGTGGTTGATTGAATGTGGATACAAAGAAGAGGGAACACAGAAGATGACACTGGGTATTCTAGCTTGAGTAACAGAGTGACTGATGTTGTCCATCACTGATATAAGAGGAAACGGAGGAGGAGCAAAGGTAGAACAAAGAAGTAGTTTAGAGGGGCCGGCCCCGTGGCTTAGTGGTTAAGGTCGGTGCACTCCACTTTGGCAACCCGGGTTCGGTTGCCAGGCACAGATCCACACCACTCATCAGCAGCCATGCTGTGGCGGCAACTCACATACAAAATAGAGGAGGATTGGCATAGATGTTAGCTCAGGGAGAATCTTCTTCAAGCAAAAAGAGGAAGATTGGCAACAGATGTTAGCTCAGGGCAAATCTTCCTCAGCCAAAAAAAAAAAAGTAGTAGTAGTTTGGACTGCTGGTAGAGTTTCTGGTACCTATAAACCTCTAAGGCGAGAAGCTGAGTAGGCAGTAGAAAACACAGATTTGAATAAAGAAAGAGATTAAGATCTGGGCAAGAGATGGAGATTTGGATGTCATCAGTATATACTCAATAATAGAAATCAATGAATGAGTGAGATTTAAATAGCCTATAATAGAACTTTGAATTCTGGGAAAATATCTTTTCTTTCTTCTTCTTTTTCTAAGGTAACCACTTAGAAACAAAAATATATTTAATGTCATATGCAATTTTGTTCACTATATTTTAAAATGGGGTCATTTCATGCATACCTCTTTTCATTTTAAGTTTTTTTCCTGATCAATATTTGTAAAGATATTGATCCTTCAGAATTAACTGGTCTGGCTCTAGTTCATTCCTTCTAATATCTGCATTATATTCCATAGGGCAGAGAATAACAAATTATTGAACCACTTTTTTTAGTTGAGAATTTCCTTTGTATTCCATTTTGTGCCAAGGCAAACATTACTGCAATAAACATCTTTGAAAATAAATCCTTACACATTAATAATTGAGTACACTAGCAATATGACATGGGAGAAACAACTCTAGCCTTTTTCTGTCAGCACAACATTATGCTTGAGAAAGCACCCACTGCTTCCCAGAGTGCTAGGAGTCAAGCTTTGTAATTGTGCCTCTAGGAAGTGAGTGACATGACCTTTAATTCTGCATTCACAGAGGGAAAAAGGGTAGTGGATTAGCCCATCCTCTGGCTTGACTCAGAGGCAGCTCAGGCTGGCATAACACAATGCTATAGACTGGGTGGCTTAAACAACAGAAATTTATTTTCTCACAGTTCTAGAGGCTGGAAAGTCTAAGACCAAGATCCAGCAGGGTTCAGTTTCTGGTGAGAGTGCTCTTCCTGGCTTGCAGATAGTTCCTTTCTCATTGTGCACTCACATGCCCTTTTCTCAGTGTGCGCACAGCGGGAGAGAGAGAGAGAGAGAGAAAGCTCTCTCATGCCTCTTTCTATAAGGCCACTAATCCCATCATGAGGGCAACACCCTTCATGACCTAATCTAACTTTAATTACCTCCCAAATACCATCACATTGAGGGTTAGGGCTTTGACATATGAATTTGGGGGGACACAAATATTTAGCCTATAATAGAGGCTAAGTTCAAACCTTCTGGTTGACCAGGATTGATTGCCTCCTGCACATGGCTGTGACCAGTTTGCATAGAACTTTTCAGGAAACCACCTCTTTTTCTAGGAGGCCAGACTAATGGGGATCTGGGAATCCCCATAAGGGAAAGTGTAACTCTTAACCCTTAATATCTTTTGATAGTTTCTTTTGATTATTTCTCCTCCTCTTTCTCCTCTTCCTCCTCCTTTTCCTACTCCTTTTTCAACTTTTTTTCCTGCCATGTAAGGTAACATTCACAGATTCTAAAGATTAGGATATGGATATTTTGGGGGGGGGACCATTTTTTTGCCCACCACAGAGGTGATGAAAATTTCCATGTCTCAACTGTGAAGTAATTATAAAAGTGTACATAACTCTTTAAACTGTACACTTAAAATGAGGATAGCTTTTAAAAAGCTGGAGAAAAATAGGAAGAAAGAGGAAGGAAGGAAGGAAGGAAGGAAGGGAGGGAGGGAGGGAGGGAGGGAGGAAGATTGGCAAAAGTGGCAAAGACATTTGCATTTGTAAAAGAATGGGCAGAAACTACCCACACTAGTGAGCAAAGAAATGCAAATTAAAACCAAAAGATACATTTGGGATTTTTTAAATGACAATATTCAAGATTGAAGAGTGGTGGGAAGCAAGCCCTGTCATAAATGTCATAATTTAGTACTTTATTTTTGAAAGACATTTGCTTAGAATATAAAAAGAAATAAAATAAGCATCATTTTTCAACTACTAAGTCACTTTAAGGAATTTGTTTTAAAGAAAAAATCCTGTGTATACAGAAAGGTTGACTAACATAAATGTTCATAACAGCAGTTTTATATTGGAAAACTCTAATCAACCTAATTATTGAATAAACTAGAATTGAAGAATATTCAAAAACAAGTAAAAGTATGCATAATATGTATTTGAGAGAAATGAAATTTATAACCATATATCTACAGCAGAATCTAATTTTTTCAAAAGAAAACTACATTTGTGCATGGAAAAATATTACTCATATAAGTTATTTCCTTTTTTGCTTATCTTTATTTTCCAAATTTTCAACATAAAATATATATACATATTTTTACAGTAAGAAAAGGACATTTTGAACACATTTTACCCCCTCCCCATAAATACTGGTTTAATTTTTCTGCCACTTTGCATTTCTAGAAAGAACTATGAGAAAATAGTGGTCAGAGAGCCAAATCTAAAACTTATTAGAGGGCCGGCCCAGTGGCTTAGCGGTTAAGTGCGCGCGCTCCGCTACTGGCGGCCCGGGTTTGGATCCTGGGCGCGCACCAACGCACTGCTTCTCCGGCCATGCTGAGGCCGCGTCCCACATACAGCAACTAGAAGGATGTGCAGCTATGACATACAACTATCTGCTGGGGCTTTGGGGGAAAGATAAATAAATCAAAAAAAATTATAAATTAAAAAGTAAATAAATAAATAAAAATAAAAAATAAAACTCATTAGATTCACTTTTAAAAATCCAAAATCAGGAGACCTTTAGGAGAAAGTGTAAATTTTTTCAGCAATAGGCTAACCCACTATTTCTTGAGTCCTTGTTCAGGAAACAGACTGAGCACTGACCCAAACAAAAGCCTTCTAAACAAGGGTCTGGTTTTTTTAGGGACATGCGTTGCATTTATCACTATTGACTTCCTTTCTCCACCGATCTTCTGAGACTGTTGTCACTTCACAGACATTTTATCTCTTGGGGAAAAAGTCTTAGTATTTCTTTGGGCTCAGCAATTGCTATAGATATCCATCAATACATTTAAAGTTTGATTGATAGAAAAAAAGTATATTTAAATGAAGCTTTAAAAACAGATGTCATGATATTAAAACTGTCAGAGAGTGCTTTTCCTGAGGACCAGTGTAAATAAATATTTTTCTTCCAAGGGGAATAAGAGTTTTAAGACTAGAAATTTATTGGTATCTTTAAACACATTTAAAATTTTAAATCATATTATATTATTTGTCTAAAATTCAAACAAGGACACTCTTCCAATATAATGGAGACTCGTGTTTGGGTTTGGTTTCCAAACAAGCCAATGCAACAGACGTTGAATCACAATCAATTAGAAGATTTTCACTAGAGTAAATATTAAGAGTACGAGGAGATCATTTTCAGATTTGGTTGGGAGACATTGGAGAGTGATGTCGATTCTCTAGATATCACTAGCTATACATGATCTTATCACTTTCACTTCTTTCATTGCTAAACATTTCCAAATTTAGTGATCTCACATTCTCTACTCTGACTCACTGCATCTCAGCTGTCTAGCTCCTAATTCCACTACTCAGAATATTAATTCAACTATTTCTTATGTATTTTGTTAAGGTAACACTAGCTGATATAACAAATCAACTCCCAAATATAGTGAGTAACACAATAGAACTTTTGGGGTGTTTTTTCCTCCTCTAGAAGACTATTTATGTGTTTCTAGCTGATGGTGTTCCATCTAATTCAAGAATTCAGTTTCCTTCTATCTTGAAAAAAGTGGCCTCATAATTGTCTTCATCTAGTCAGCAGAAAGCAAATATGGTGATGATACACTTGGCTCAAAAGTAAAAGAATCCAGTTCTGTCCTCATTCCATTGATAAGAACTACTCATATGTCCACACGTAAACGCGAGGGGTGTTGGGAATTGTCCTTGGATAGAAAGCTGGTCCCCAGGACATCTCTACACTATGGGGTAGAATAGTACTAGAGCCAAACCTAAAACAAATGAGAACCAATATGGAAGAAGCAAAGTCAGGGAGAATCTCAAGAGGACATACATAATTTTTTCAACAACACATCAATTAGTCCACAAAAGCTCTTAAATCTGTTAGGTGCATTCCACACGACCCCATAGCATTCCCTCTCCATTGCATTCTATACATATATTGGCCAAAGCTGACATAAATGGAGGGCTTTTACAAAGACCTCATGTTACAATATTTTATCTTAATTTCCTCCAGTTCTTACTCCTTCTCAATACATGCTGGCCCACAGTTCATTAACAAAGGATCAGTTTTTCCCAGTCTGTAAACAAGGGAGATCAGAAAATATACTTCCAGTCTATCTTTTCTTTAATTTCTTCAAATTCTAAGATTCTTTGCACCATTGATGATTTTCTGATGCCAAATTGGTCACGGAGCCATAATAGCACCTAGGTTATCTAAATTTTACTATCATAAATCTGATTTTCCTATGCAAGGGCGATGCAAAAGTCTAGCCATCTGCGCTATAGAGAGAAATCAAGATTTCTAACGTATAATGAAAAGGGAGCCAGATTCAAATCCTTTGCCCATCTGACTTCATTCTAATTCTGCAGAAGAAACATCAGTCTTCTACAAACTGAACTTGTTAGTACAAAAGACAGGAGCAGAACAAAGAATAAAAATCTCTATAATTATCATTTCATATCTGAATGAAAGTTACAAAAATAGAATCTCATTGCATACAATTACTCTGGCTTTGATGTATGATAGGTTCTGCCCAGAGGGAAACATAGCTTTAGCCTCTCATATGCTCACACTTTTTCAAGAATGCAGCCATCACATAAAAAATATCAGCGCAGAAAACAGATCAAGCACTTCTGTGGGAGCACATAGATTCCCTCAATCTGAAAGGAAGTCAAATTTCCAGAAAACACATAGGAGGCATAAGCCATCTTTCGCTTCCATTTCAGGTATCATAGGCAGCCTCAGAATTTATACAAACATGGAGTATTTTGTATTTGGACTAAATGTATTATCATATAAAATGAGTTACTCTTTGCCTTTGAATATAAAGCTTAGTTTTAAAAAGCAGATCCTCCAAATATACATATACATATATATGTACACACACAAACCCCTTCTAACTATAAATGCACACATATCTATTCATAATACATCTTTATGAATAATGTGGATTGGCGTTTTGAATATTTATGATTTGAAGGTTACCAAAATATATCCTAATTTATATCAACACACTCTGTAGAGTTAAAATACATACCAATAACTAGTCTAGAGTTTATTAGGTCACTCTCCATTGCCCCCTTTATTCTGGAAGGTGGACAGGTCAGGGAGTACCTCAGCACAGGAGCAGCATTATCATTGTGTTCCTTGTGAATGATGCCCCCCACTGTTGTGTAACACACCAGAGTTAAGCACAGTGGCAGCACCGAGCACAGCTGTGAGATGGACTATGAAAAGAAAATTTCCACCTCTTATTGCTCTTGTGATAGTTCATTTATTCTGTGGCACCTATGATGTGGCCATTGAACATTTAGTCAAGACATTAGTATTCAAAACATGGCTTGGCCATATGCTAGATATTATAAAACATTTAAACTTTCTGATCCTTTCACCCAGGAATATTAATGCCTTCCATACACACTGTTGTGAGGCTTGGATTGGACTAAAATTGTTAAGCTAAATAACCATGTTCAAATGCTCCATACTCATAGAATCTACTGTAGAGTTAGAGCATATACCCATTAGAAGGACAGGAACATTGGTCAAGCAAAAAGGGATGCCTTAGTGTTATTTTCCTTTACAGATTTGCCCTGGGGGAACACGATCCCTCAGGAATATATGAAATATGTCAATGAGGAAGTGAAATGGGGAACTATCACTTCTGATTAGTGTCTTTACTCCACAGCTGGAGATTTAGAACATCTTGAATGTCAATGTGCCAGTACTAAGATAGCTACTTTCAACCATTTGCATTCTGTCTGCATTACTATTAAAGTATATAACAAAAATCCGTCTTGTGCTAACCGTGTATACACTCTTTGGCTTCTCAGAATGAAAGCTGCTTCCAATCCTTGAGCACATCTTTCCCATCTTTGCATGCCTCCAATAGCCAGCACACATCCCTTGTGTACAGTAAGTGCCCAATAAATATTGGTTGCCTTGAGGAGTGACCAAAAAGCAAAGTAAATAAAATATAGGTGATGAAATATATATGTATAAGACATTCTATCCTTTGAAGGACTTAGAAGTAAAACAAAGAATCTAGGGACTTTTACTAATACAATTGGGGCTATAGCTTTGAGAGAGTTATAGACGCAGAATCAAATCACAGAGGCAAGTAGCAGCAGCAGCCCAGCGAGAAAGAACAGTCCATGCTCTCCAGATGCAGAACAAATAAGTTTGGAGAAATATGGTAATTGTTAATAATATGAAATTGACAAGAGAATGGGGAACCACCTTGACATTTGTTTACTACTTAGTCAATATTCAAGCTCATAAGAAAGTCAGCAGATGTTAGCCAAAACAGATGTGAAAATACGTATAATCGAATAAGGACTAAAGGGATTTGGTTGTGCTTGCTTGCAACATATATTGGTTTGATGGAAGAAAAAAAAAACTTTCAAACTTAATCCAATAAAAATGAGGCATATTTGGTTCTTTTTTTTTTTTCAGTTTTGCTCTATTTCCCTCCAACAAACTTTATCAAAAGTTTGAGATGAGGCAGCTGACAAAACCTTTCACCATTTGTGCAGCTCAGCTGTCCAAAATCACCCCTCTTTTCCTTGTCAGGGCCCAAGAAGGGACCCAATTGGGAATTTCTTATTATAACAAATAGGAATATCAAAATAAGTAGGATCAGAGAGCTACAAGTATCAAGAACCTACAGACCAGAAGCCAGAAGGTCACAAAAACATGTGAGGTTCGAGCATCAGTATTTTTTTCAAGAGTCTAGGTAATTCTAATGTATAGCTAATGTTTGCGAGATGCTGGGTTAGAGATAAGACAGATATTCCCATAAGCTGATGGTGGTGACTTGAGACCTAAATCCTCAGCCTTTCCCTGGAACCTACCTGAAGGGGAAGGAACTGGCAACAAATACTTTGAGATATCAGCTCTAGTCAAGCACATTTGATTTCACAACCAGGCCCTGGTCCTATTGAAGACAAAGAAAGAGAAAAAGGAGGAGGAGGAGGAAGAAGAAGAAGCTACTTCAAAACAATCCTGTGAGGTTCATGTCTCCACTCTCTGGAAGGAGCTACATTTTCCAGTTTTCTACTTGGTCACATCTGAAATAGACATTGGTATCCTTGGGGATGAAGCAGTTTTTGTATTCTGTTTCCTGCCTGTGGAATGCTAGGGGCTCATGGGTCATGGTGTCCAGCAGTCAGAGACATTATCGTCTAGCTCATGCTCTGACAGTACAACAGTCTTAAAAGATTAATAGACTTCTTACCTGTTTGATGGTAGTCAGTTCATGAGCCAAAAACCACACCCACAGTTTTTTTTTCTTGCTAGACTTCTTAATTTGCTATATTTCTTTGTTTTTCAACCCCTTACCTCTAGACTGAATGGTAATCACCCAGGGCTCATTAGCTTCTGTGGAAAAGCTGTACTTTCAGCCTTTTTTTTTTTTCTAATTTGTTTGTCCAATTGAAAAATTTTTCTGGTCATCACTTCATCCACTTAGAGGTTTTAACAGTGAGTGGGACAGCTATACTCTTGATTTGATCATTGCTGTAAGTCTCAATTTAATTGAATTTTATCTCTTAAAGTATTTCTAAATTTTATCTTCTGCTACTTGTAGTTGAGAATGAGTGCCTTCCAACTCTACATATTGCTGAAGTTATGAACACGCTCTAATCCCTTTCATTTATGCTTACAAATCAGGAAATTCTTTTCTGAGGTCGTCTCTTTGTGTAATATTTTATGAACTGTAACTAACATCAATCAACACACATTACTAAGAGTTAGTTTTCCAATGTCTTTCTCTAGGGCCACATGTTCATTAGTTACCTGATCTGCCTTCCCTGTTATCAAGGTTTTACCAAATAACTTGCCATTGCAAAACATGGAAAACCATCCTTCCAGATCCAGATAGCAGCCTTGCTCTCCACATCCATCCCCAAGACAGTATTTTATCTTTTTTGTTATGACAGCATCCTACTTCACGTTACCAATTAACTGCCTTAAATGCTCAGTGACTTAAAACTGTATGGTTTATTTCTCACTCACATTATATGTCCATTGCAGGTCAGCCAGGGCCTCTCTTCCATGTGGTCTTCAGTCTTGACAATAGAGCAGGCACTATCTAGATTCCTGTCAGATGCTGTGGTAAAGTAAAATTACAGAGTTTCACACAATAGAAATCAGATTCTCCAATCTGAAAATGAATCCTGTTCCTTTCATTCATAGTACATTGGCCAATATTAGCCACATGGCCCCACCTACAGCAGGGCCAGGAAATGCAATCTTAACCATTCGTTTAACAGCACTACTGAGTACCACACCCCCTTACAGTCTAATCTCCACATTACAGCCAAGTGAGCTGTTTAAATTATGTCAGATATGTCACTGCTTTGCTCAAAACCCTCCAATGGCTTCCCACTCCAGTCAGTAAAAGAGCCAAAGTTCATACAATGGCCTCCAGATCCTCCATCATTTGAGGATGCTACCTTTCCACCTCATCTCCCATTCTTTCCCCATCTCTCACTCTGCTCCAGACACGTCAGACTCTTTGTTAATCCTTGTACATGTTAAACTTCCAACAGATTCAGGCTTTATACTTGCTATTCCCTTTGCCTGGAATATTCTTTCCACAGATATCTGCATGAATCACTCCTTTCCTTCACTTTTTTCACACTTCCACTCTAATGTCACCTTATCAGAGAAGCCTTCCGTGACAACCCTATATAAAATGACACCCTACTCCACGGATGCTATTCTCTAACCTCCTTGCTCTGCTTCATTTTTCTTTAGTGCTAAGTACTACCTGACATAATATATATGTGTTTATTGTCTATATTCCCCCAGAAAATACAAGGCTCTTGAAAGAAAGACTTTTGTCTGTTTTATTCACTATAAGATCTTAGGAACCTGATATAAGCCTGGCACCTAGTAGCTGCTCAATAAATAATTCATGAATGGATAAACGAATGGATCAAGAACACAGTGCTCGTCCCAGGGCAGCAAAGCACTAAGATGCAATATACTGGAAGAAGTATCAGATGTTTGGAGAAAAAAGAAGAAAAGGAAAAACAAAAAGATGAAAAGAAAGTTAGCAAAGACAAGTTTTTCTTCTTCTCAAATCTCTCCTGAAACTTGTCTGGGCTTGTAGGAGGATCAGTATTTAAGAGGACACAATATACTGAGGAAAATATTTGGACCTAAACTTTTTCTTCTCACTCTTCATTTTCTTGCTGTGACTCTTAAACTTCCACTGGTTTTAAAGGATATCATGCTTACATTATTAGCGCTGAAAAGTGTGGTTACAGAAAATATAGATGTCTGTACGTTGAAAACTAAAGGGAAAAATCTGTAAACACATGGAAAAGAAAGTGAAATATGGAATCAGGATGTACTTTTGCCTTGAAGATCTATCACAAAACTTCCAAGATGTAATATAAGGAGATCTAGATGAAAAAGTCATCGATCACTCTGACATACCAGGTGGTATTTTCCCAGCTCAACAAAATAGGAAACTAAGTCATAGAGCAGTGTAATTAATTGCCTAGAGTCACAGAAATTGTGAGCAGCAGAAAAAAGTCTACTACTAGAATTTCTGACCCTGGTTTATTTGTTTCTTTCCTGCCCTGTAGTACCCACATATTAGGTCTCATTCTAAATTCAGTTGAAGGTGGGATTAGGTAATTTGTCCTGAAGAGCAGAACTTGCATTTGAGAAAACCAACATCACACTCTAAAATAAAAGATAAAAATATTTCACATAACCATAAATGTCAAATGGAAAAATCTACATAAAACAGGAGTTGGAAGAATGTTTGTAAATGAATAGTTTTATATCCTATTTTTCCTAAAAGAACAAAAATGACTACAATTTTGTTTATTGCTCATCTTCCTTTCTCCTCCTTGAAGACAGACTAAGTTTCTGCTGGGCCAAAATTGGCCCTAAATACATACCTACATGAAGACTTAGAGACTATCTAGTCCAGTCTTTCCTGAGCAGTTAAACTCACAAGCCCCACTCACATAATCTTTCAAAACATAAGTTTTCAAACTCATTTCTAATTTTTTCTTGGCATCCAAATATATGTACATTTCAGTTAAAAAAATCAATTTGTACACTATGACCAAGTGAGATATATCCCAACTATACAAGGCTGGTTTAACATTCAAAAATAAATGTAATCCATCACATCAACAGACTAAAAAAGACAAATCACATGATCACATCAATAAATGCAGAAAAAGCATTTGACAAAATCCAACACCCATTCATGATAAAAACTCTCAGTAAACTAGGAACAGAGGGGAACTTTCTCAACTTGATAAAGACTATCAATAAAAAAACCTACAGACAACATTATACTTAGTAATGAGACACTCAAAGCTGTCCCAGTAAAATCAGGTACAAGGCAAGGATGTCCCCTCCCACAAATGCCTTTCAACATCATACTGGAAGTCCTTGCTAATGCAATAATGCAAGAAAAGGAAGTAAAAGTTATACAGATTGGGAAGGAAGACATAAAACTATCTTTGTTCACAGATGACATGCTTGTCTCTGTAGAAAATCTGAAAGAATCAACAAAAAAACTCCTGGAACTAATAAGTGATTACAGCAAGGTTTTAAGATACAAGGTTAACATGCAACAGTCAATTGCTTTCCGAATACCAACAATAAACAAATAGAACTTGAAATTAAAAACACAATACCATTTACATTATCACACACAAAAAAGAAATACTTAAGTATAAATCTAACAAAATATGTACAAAGTCTATACAAGGAAAACTACAAAACTTTGATGAAAGAAATCAAAGAAGAACTAAATAAATGGAGAGATAGTCCATATTCATGAATAGGAAGACTCAATACTCTCAAGACGTCAGTTCTTCCCAGCTTGATCTATAGATTTAATGCAATCTCAATCAAAATCCCAGCAAGTTATTTTATGGATATCAACAAACTAATTCTAAAGTTTATATGGAGAGGCAAAAAACCCAGAATAGCGAACACAATATCAAAGGAGAAGAACAAAGTTGGAAGGCTGATGCTACCTGATTTCAAGACTTACTATAAAGCTACAGTATCCAAGAGAGTGTGGTATTGGCAAAAGAATAGACAATAGATCAGTGGAACAGAGTAAAGAGTCCAAAAATAAACCCCCATAAATATAGTTAACCGATCTTTGACAAAGGAGCAAAAGCAATGCAATGGAGCAAAGATCTCGTCAACAAATGGTGCTGGAACAACTGAATATCCGCATGCAAAAAAATGAATCTAGACACAGATCTTACACCCCTCACGAAAATTTACTGAAAATGGATTCTAGACTTAAATGTAAAACACAAAACTAAAAAACTCGTAGAAGATAACATAGGAGAAAACCTAGATGACCTTGGGTATGGTGATGCCTTTTTTGATACAACACCAAAGACATGATCCATAAAATAAAGAATTGATAAGCTAGACTTCATTAAAATTAAAAACTTCTGCTCTACGAAAGACAATATCAAGAGACTTAGAAGACAGCCACAGACTGGGAGAAAATATTTGCAAAAGACATCTGATAAAGGACTGTTATCCAAAATATACAAAGAACTCTTAAAACCAACAATGAGAAAACAAACAACTCAATACAAAATGGGCAAAAGACCTTAACAGACGCTTCACCAAAGAAGATATATGTATAGCAAATAAGCACATGGAAAGATGCTCCACATCATATGTCAACAGGGAAATGTAAATTAAAACAAATGATGAGATACCACTACACACCCATTAGAATGGGCAAAATATGAAGCACTGACAACCCCAAATGCTGGCGAGGATGTGAGCAGCAGCAACTCTTATATACTGCTGGTGGGAATGCACAGCGGTACAACCACTTTGGTACATAGTTTGGTGGTTTCTTACAAAACTAAATATACTCTTACAATATGATCCAGCAATCATGCTCCATGGTATTTACCCAAAGGAGTTTAAAACTTATGTCCGCACAAAAACCTGCACACAGATGTTTATAGCAGCTTTATTCATAAATTGCTAAAACTTGGAAGCAACCAAGATGTCCTTCAACAGGTGAATGAATAAATAAACTGTAGTACATCCAGACAAAGAAATATTATTCAGCGCTAAAAAGAAATGAGCTATGAAGCCATGAAAAGATATGGAGGAATCTTAAATGCATATTACTAAGTGAAAGAAGCCCATCTGAAAAGGCTACATACTGTAGGATTCTAAGTATATGACATTCTGGAAAAGGCAAAACTATGCAGACAGTGAAAAGATCAGTGGTTGTCAGGTTGGGGGTGGGGTGAATAGGCAGAGTGCAGAGGATTTTTAGGGCAGTGAAAATACTCTGTATGATACCATAATGATGGATATATGTTATTACACATTTATCCAAGCTCATATAATGTACAACACCAAGAGTGAACTCTAAGGTAAACTATGGACTTTTGGCAGTTATGATGTGTCAGTATAGGTTCACCCTTGGGAAAAATTTACCATTCTGGTGAGGGATGTTGGGGAGGATATGTGTGTGTTGTATGGGAGTATATGGAAAATTTCTGTACCTTCCTCTCCATTTTGTTGTAAACCTCGAACTGCTCTAAAAAATTGTCTTTAAAAAAAGAAATAAAGGGGCCGGCCCGGTGGCGCAAGCGGTTAAGTGCGCGCGCTCCGCTGCGGCGGCCCGGGGTTCGCTGGTTCGGATCCCGGGCGCGCACCGACGCACTGCTTGGTAAGCCATGCTGTGGCAGCGTCCCATATAAAGTGGAGGAAGATGGGCACCGATGTTAGCCCAGGGCTGTCTTCCTCAGCAAAAAAAAGAGGAGGATTGGCGGATGTTAGCTCAGGGCTGATCTCCTCACAAAAAAAAAAAAAAAAAAAAGAAATAAAAGTGGCGCCAGCCCAGTGGCATAGCGGTTAAGTGTGCGTGCTCCGCTTCAGTGGCCTGAGGGTTCGCAGGTTCGGATCCCGGGCGCACACCGACACACCGCTTGTCAAGCCGTGCTGTGGCAGCGTTCCATATAAAGTAGAGGAAGATGGGCATGGATGCTAGCCCAGGGCCAATCTTCCTTTGCAAAAAGAGGAGGATTGGCATCGGATGTTAGCTCAGGGCTGATCTTCCTCACAAAAAAAAAAAGAAGAAGAAGAAATAGAAGTGATTCTATAAAAAAATTAATTTGTGGATTATTAAAAATTTTATTACATAATATATTATTCAATATTAAAAATATATAATAGAGGCCCAACAATAGCTGGATACACAATCTTCTCAAGTGCACGTAGAACATTCTCAAAGATTGGCCATATGTTAGGGTGTGTAACAAGCCTTAATATATAAAAAGAGATTGAAATTATACAACGTATGACTACAATAAACTAAATAAGAAATCAATAACAGAAGGATTTGGACAGTTCACAAATACATGGACATTAAACAATGGACTTCAAACCAACCAATAGGTCAGTGTGGCTGGTTGTTAGGCTCAGGGGCTTACGATTCCTACAGGCCTCTGGCCTACAAGGCTCTTGTCAGCTCTCTCGGGCTTGCAGCTGAGTGGGGTTGGCCCCAGGCACAGGAGCACCCAATTGCTTCAGGCTTTGGAAGGTGGGGCTGATCCCCGATGTGGCTGTTTGAGAAGCACAAGTTGTCTGGAGCTGAAAAGCCCCACCTCCCACAGGGCCACACACCCCAACAACACAGTTCTGCCCTGTGCATACACCCCGACCCCCTGAAGTGCACAGAGTGGCCCCACTGCAGAGGCCCCACACTCCACCTGCTCCTTGTGCACACCCTGCCCCACAGAGATGGACCCACTCATCCAGCTGTAAAGGATCTAGGCCCCCAGCCTACGCAGGCCCACCTATTGCCTGAGGGATTGCTGTTGGGTGGGCCCAGTCCCTTGGGCAGGTTGCCTGCTCTGGCTGAGCTGGATTAAATAGGTGCTCTAGACAGTCGGGCAGCAAGCCAGAGGACAAACTCCAATGGTGTCTGCCAGGGTCTGTGTCAGCACTCCGTTACTAGGTCACAATAATGGCTGCCACCAATGTCTCAGTCCCTGAAGGGGTCTCACCTCTGTACCCAGAGCCTATCAGGTGAGTCTCTTTTTTCCAAAGGATTGTGCACCTTTCTTTCTGGTGATTTTAGGTTGCTTTCTGAAATGGGTGAATTTGTGCATGGTCCCTTTAAGAGCCCGCTTGTTTCCTTATGACTGATAGCTTTTCTGGGGGTATTCCCGGTTGTTGTTAGTAGCCAGCAAAGCCAGATATTATACCCTCGTCTTGGTTGTGCTGGGATCAAAAGATGCTTATAGTGGTAACACTCCCCCACTCAGGTTCCGCACTCCTCCAAGGAAGGCTGCATACTTTTGGATTGCTCCTGGCTGGCTGGGAAGCACTGTGGCTTGTGAAGGTGGCTTTTCTTTTTCTCTCCAGAAAGGAATTTCTGCCCCTTCCACCTCCGTCAGGACTGTCCCTTGTTGCAGGGGTTCTTTTTATCCAGTTTTCAGTTCTCTCTCAGGGGTAATTGTTCCAAGAGTAGCTGTAAATTTTTTGTGTCTGTGGGAGGAGGTGAGTTCAGAGTATGCTTACACCACCATCTTGACACCACTCTGCAGAGCACAATTTTTTGGAGACATTTTTAAGTCAAGGATTTTCAAGATAAGGCACAGTCATTCCAGAGAGTCATTCCAGACCCTGCTAGACTCTGCCTCATGTTCCTCTCCTTTCTTATAAGACAGGCACAAGAACACACACAGGTCAGTGAGAGGGTAGCAGAGTATTTGGGTGTGAGGCAGTCTCAGTTTAGATATTAGCTGTTCAGAGGAATTGTTGGTAACTACCAACTACTCAGCATACAGAAAACTTGGATTCCAAAGAAAGTTGTTCCCATCTTGCTAGGGATAAAAAGCTTTCTGTCCTATGAGAAACTGAACTCAGGTGCAAGTTCCTTTCCCTGAGAAAAGGGGGAGTGGCTGTTTCTAACATGCAACCCAGTATGAGCTCCCAGACTCACTCTAAATCTGTATGTTGAAACCTGGGGCCTTTGAACACCTCACTGGTGATACCTTCCACCCTCACTGAGGTTCTGAGTAAACTGAGAAATAAGACAAAAAGTTAAGGCCCATGGAAGGTCAAATTACAGATATCATTTCTGCTAATGACTATGTGGAAAGTATAGCTTAGAATGAGGCCATACGAGTTTCCTAATATTGAATTTCTGAATTAAATAGACTTTCCCACCCTCTTGGCAGAAATTCTGGACCTGGGAAGATTATTGACTACAGGGCCAACTTACAGCACCAAGGAGCCAAGAAGGATTCGTGACCCCTATGACCAGATCTGATCATAAGAGACAGAAAGCGGAGTTGAACCAAGCATATTCAGCTTTTTCTCCCCAATTGTACCAATTTGGGAAATTATTATACCTTGCCTGGGGCAGAGTGAGTAAAAGGTGGAGGAAGGTCAGCAACGACACACAGATTGAGCTCAGTTCCCAGGGAAGGTGGCATCAGGAATCCCACGCCAAGAGTATTCACCTCATTATTAACCTTTATTAAATTATCCTATACCACAGGAGTTCATTTGCTAGACCAATTTCATATGTATAATCATATGTGTGTATAAATATATGTATAAATTTCATATGTATAAATCATTTGTGCTTACCGATGGCAACTAGACTTTTGGTGGTGAACACCACGTCATCTACACAGAAGTCAAAATATAATGATGTACACCTTGAAATTTATATAATGTCATAAACCAATGATACCTCAATAAAAAAATTTTTAAAAATCATACGTGCTTAATGTTTACATCTAGCCAACTCTGTGTTCTACACAGAAACATGTATCTTGATGAACAGTTCACTCAGCCCTACAGCACACCTGCATGCAGGCTCTGACCATCCTTCCATAGGAAGTCATAGTCAGGACATTGCATCTCCAATGACAGCATCTTGGCTTCGTATCACTGCGACTTTGGTGTTTGAGGCCATCTCCTTTTAAAGGCCTAATCAAAACAGGAAGGTAGTTATACTGTGTAGTCTTCAGGGTGCCAGAACAAGGATATAGGCTAATGGTAGAGCTAGAGCTAAGGCAATTAAGAAATAGCTAGATAATGCTGATATCTTTGTCCCAGCCAATCGAGGCAGATGGCATAAAGCAAAGACAAGCACTTTTCGAAGATACATAAAGGTGTAGTGTACAGGCATTTAGAAACAGGTGACTCATTTTTGAGTTAGCAATGATAACGCCAGATTTTTCATCTTGTGATTCTTTCAGAGCTATCATTCCTCTAAAATTAATACTCTCAGACCCGCTCTTTGTTTCATAACTTCAATGCCTGCTCCCTCGTCACTTGGGAATTGTTTCTCAGACTACCTACAAGCTTTTAGGTGCTTCCCCAGGATGTCAAACCTCGTGTCTAATTTTCCTGAAACATAAAGAATTCTTTCCCTCTTCCGTATCTCTTGGAGATTAGTAAAATAGCTCTATGGCTCTGAAAAAAAAAGATATTTGCATTATAGTTTGTGTTTTTTTCTTGAAGCAATTAGCAAAATCTCAACTTTGAGTTGGTAATCAAAAAAAAACAGTTTTAAAATCAAAGATTCAGGTTAGAAAAGGATGTCATCCATTTTTCTAGTGTGGGGATCATAGGGGACAGAATTTATGTTGGTAGCAGCAGTACAGCTTTTCTCTCTCTGATTATCTGAGTTATTTGGGTAACTATTGTAAAGATGATTCACCAAAAATCACAGGGGAAAAAAACCATATACCAAGACCAACCCAATGAATACCACTTGGGACTTAAACTTGTATCAATTAAAAAAAACGATTCTCTCTTAACATAAAAACTTTGGTACTACTGAGAAAGCCACGTCATGTTCAGCAACTTCTAAAACAGGCACAGCTTAATTTGTATAGAGTCACAGATTACTAAAGATGGAAGATTCCTTTGGGCCATCTGCCCATCTGCTGTCTCAGGTTAAGAACTTCAATATCTCTGGCAGGTGTTAAGCAATAGAGAGAGTACAGTCTGCAGCCCCTAATCCATTATGTTAGAAAAGGCAGACCACTAAAAAATTTTATCTCACTATTATCTAATCCCTTCATTGTCTATTAACTGTCCTAGTTGTGTCTTCTGAAATGACAAAAAATAACTCAGCTCTTTCATTAACATAACTGGTGTCCTGTCTCTCTTAAGTCTTATCTTCTCCAAGCCAAATACTCTGTTTCTTTAACTGCTCAGGAGACTCAAATGGTAGTCATCAGCCTGATTCCTTTCTTTTTAAAAATCAATAAATGTTTTCACTTTTTATAAGTCCCTTGGGAAAACTTTTATCCAAAAATTTAGTTTCTCTGAAATCCCTCCATTTTATCTCATCACTTCAATTTTATTTCTCCAAGGTTCCAAGGTTTGAGTGAAGTAGACATCTGTTTTTCTGGCATTCCTTGCAACATTTTATCCTCATTTGGGAAATAACTATCCCAATTTTTCTGATGTTCCCTTGGGGATACAGTACTACCATACCACATTCTAACTCAATACTGTCCCAAATATGTATATATACATACACATATATATATATACACACACACACATGCATATATAAATAGAGAGAGAGAGAGATCTTTACACACCCACAGATCTATAGATATCCTTTATGTATAGATATAGACGTAACTTTTGACTTCTGGCACATAGAACTAGATTTATCTTATTTCTTCGTTTGTAATATATTATGTCATTAATATATTATCACTGGTTCAGACTTGTCCTCTTTTTATGTTTTATTCTATTTCATATTTTCCCCCTCAAAGTCAGCCTTTTTACATGCTTGTGCTTCAGATCCATTTCCCACAAATTTTATTTTTTGTATATGCATATCAGTGTATAATATTTAGCAATGCTTTGTGTATGTTTTCTTTATTTGCATAAACAGCATTGAGCCATACAGCCGTTCAGTTTATTGTTAATAACATTTTAATCTACTCACATTCATATACGCATAACTAGTTCATTTCTTTGAAAACCTATGTAGTAGGCCCTCAGATGAATATTTTACACTTTATTTGTTTTTCTATTTATTTCTAGTTTGTCTTCATCTCTTTGCTACTCCAAACAATGCTGTCATTAACATCCTCATATGTGTGTCTTTGTGTACCCGGGCAAGACATCTTCTCAAGTATACATTTGGTGCAGTTGCTGGGCCTTACAATATGCATGTATTCAATTTCTCTCAATGCTGCCAAATTGTTCTTCAAAATAACTGCTCCATTTTCTCTTCCACAGAAGTTCAGGAAGGTTCCCGCTTCTCTACAGCCTCCTTACCTTTTGGTTTATCTTATCTTGGCGTTCTATCTTCCCCTCTAGTCACGCATTAGTCATTGAAATCATTCTTGTAGTTTGGGTTTTGTTTTCTGATGTGTTGGTCATGATTCTGATTATCCCTCGTCCTCTCAGAAAGCAATTTTCCCCAACCAGTCTCAGGTCATGACTGACAGCCTGCATTATTTCTTATTTAATTCCATTTGAAATTTATCACTATCTTTTCAAGGAAGAGAAGAACAACTGTATAAATGGTGTAATTTTCTGTGATAGCATTTCCTAAAAAGCTGTGAAAAAAGATCTTCATACTTTTCAAACTCTTGCTAACAGCATTTTTCTCTAAATGATCTTTTATGATTTATCATTTTTATTGGATGATTCCCTCACACCTCATTTCCTTCATTGTACATAATGCTATTTGACCATGCGTAACACAAATTCCACTAGCAAAGGAAAAATAAAAGCAGCAGGAAAAATTAATTTTACTTTTCTGGCAATCACTTTGCTACTTCTTATGCAGCAGACCTGTATATGGTCCCAATATCTCCAGCCTGTCTGGGGTCTGAGGCATGTTCCCCTCTTATCTTGGGAGTGAAACAAAGGAAATCGCCCATCTTGTTAAACACTCATTCAGATTCCACTCTCCACGTGATGGGCTTCCTACAACTGCTACGTAAAGTACCAATTGAAGCCAGCCCTGTCATAGAGACTTTTGCAAAATACGAACAGCGCTAAATACCTTAAAGTGAATCGATTTCCACTGAAAGTGTTTTAACCTCCTTTTAGGTCAAGAAATAGCAATTTTCCGAGCTTCACTGTAACCTGAGAATTAATCCTAAGAGGCAGGTGTGCACTGCATACCTCATTTGTTCCATGAAATTCATGGAAAATGCCTTTGTATAGGACTGTCCTTGTGAGTCTTCCTTCCCTTCAGGCTGGGACATGGTTCTTGGGCGATGGAGTGATTACTCTTGGACGGCATTCTTTCGCATTAGAGATTATTAATCTGTTACTTTCATTACAAACAAAATTAGGTTAGACTCAAAGGTGACATAAGACATGTTTTAAATTTGTTAAGACAGAATTTGTTAAAACAGAATTTGTTAAGACAGTGTCTTTGTTAAGACACTGGGTAAATTTTACAGATGAGCAAACTGAGGCCCTAAAAGGTTTGAGACTTGAGCAAGGATTCACAGCTGGGGTTACGATGGTACTAGATCTGGGCATCGAGCATGATCATGAAATGTAGGAGAAAGCACATGGAAAAGAATAAAGGGACGCAAAAACCAGCAATGCTGGTTCCTTCCAAACTGCCTATGTTCTGTATGAGTGACATCTCTGATTTGGGGTTTCCCATGTATGGGACAAGACTGTGGTAATAATTATTGTCACTGACAATAAGTGAGTGCTTGTTATGTGCCAGAAACTATTATTATTCCAGATACCCTATTAGCTTGCTTAATCCTGCCAACAACCCTATGAATTAATATTAATACATCCATCTTAATGACAAAGACACACAGAGAAGTTAAGCAAATATTCCAGAATCACACAGTAAGTAGCGGAGTTCAGTACATAATCACAGCCACGCACCAGTGCCTGTATGTTTAAAAACCACATTCTCCTGTCTCCACAATCTAAATAATACCACATATAAACCCCTCTATATGTCTTCCTGGATGGAGAGGTACCTGTCCAAATGCAGGTGGTATAAATCATCGTTCCCCATAACCTAGCCACCTGGAAGTTTTGCTCTTTTATTCAGAGTCAACAGTCTCCCTACATCTAGAGTCTTTAAGGGTACATGGTTCAACTTTTCCTTTCTTTGTGCTAAGAATGGAGGAGCAACTCATATTTTTCTCTGATTTGACTCTTTATTAAATAATATTAAACAACCATTTCAGAATCTAGACAGGGCTCACACTGTAGAAAAACATTTGGCTTTTTTCTACACTGGGCTCTGAAATACCTTTACTAGTCAAAGTCTGTCTTTCTAGCACTGACCAGTAGAGAGTGTGAACTCGCCCCTGGAATGAGGTGTCAGCCAATGAAATCAGTCAGTCCCTTGACCCCCCGAGATTCTCAGATGACTTGTTCTCTCTGGCACATTACATCATTTTTTTTTCTTCTGAATGTGATGCATTTACTGATCCCTAATATAATTCTTCGTTTCTGGGTCAGGGGAGACTTTATGCTGACATACCGATTGGGAGAAGGAATGGGAACAATTATTTATTTAGAAGGATGACTCAAATGCTCACTCCTGTTTCCATTTATTTTTCCACTGCTCTAGCCAAGTTCTAAAGTTATGCCCTAAGAAGGCTATTGGGGCGAACAGACACGAGTTCTCTCTGCGCTTTGCTGTCATTTGTATCTTTCTTCTTTCATTTACTCATCAAAGAATAACTCATCCCTGGTCCATACAGAGGAATCTAGCAGGATGAGGAATATGTGTTGCACCTGGGAAAACAGACTGTGAAAAGCAATGAACTAAGGACAATGAGATGCTTATTCTCCAAAGCTACCAGTGAGATAAAGCATTGGAAGTCCAAATTAATACTAGCTATTTTCATATGGTAGGTAACATTAGTGTATTATAATTTTTAAAGAAAAAAACACATGGCTCTGCTATCAGGGCAGGCCTACTAAGACCCAGAAGGATGACTCACTCTACCGTGACAGAAGATATTGAAAGCGTCTGGAATCATGCTGCCACCACATGTGTAAATCTAGCCTTAATGCAACTTCTAAGCACTTAAAGTGAATAATAGTTACTAGAAGGGCCAAATTGGATAAATCCAGGCACTGACACAAAGATGCATGCTTGGCAATGGCAGTATTGGATGGAACACAGCTGGTTCCCCTTCAGAGTTCTTGAAGGAAAACAACACAGTGCTTAAGGTTGCAGGCTCAAATTCCAGAATGCCTAGGATCAAATCTTGTTCCCATCTTCCATCAGCTGTCTGACCTTGGGAAAGTTATTAAGCCATATTGTTCCTCAGCATCTCATCTGAAAATTGGCATGATGATAACGATACTGTCTCATAGGGTTGCTGTGAGGACTAAAGTTACCAGTACGTGAAAAGCTCAGAGAATAGCTAGAATTTACTAAATAAACATGTAGTAAATGGTAGAAATTCATATAATTATTTGGTAATATTGAGGATTGGTGATTTGGAGAGGAACTTCTAAAATTATACAGATCAGATAGTTTTGGTTACGGATGATGGGCGAAGAAAGATCACAGACTCTTTTTCCCCAGACATTTAACTCCATCAACCACGACCACAACAAAACCTCATTGGCAGCAACTACAGAAAGGAGCATACTTAATTCCATAAGTGTTAAGAAAGGAACAAAAGGTTACAGAGTATCACAGCATGTCTCATAATATCCCCACATCTCCTTTCCACCACCAAGAAGCCATTCTGGCAGGAAAGAAAAAGATATGACCCAAGAAATCTCACTAATACACCCAAATTGGGTGAGAAGTGAACATAGTGGCACCTGTATTGTCTCATCATCTAACTCTGGGGATAGTAAAATGAATTGTTGGGAGAAAACCATTAAAAGGGAAGAACTGGACAAACAGGCTAACTTTTGGTGTTGGGAATGAACACTAGGTCACCTCGCTAAATTAGGGAAAGGCTCTCACGTGTAAGGTTTTCCCTTACGTGGAAATAGTTACACACCCTTGACTGGATACTATAAAACCTGGAATGGAAACTTAACAAAACTTCAGAAGAGAAAACAGAGCCCAGATATTCTACCAAAGTCTTCACTCCCCTCAAATGAGCTCTTCTGCCATGCCGCAGATAAAAGAACTGGTTACTTGCTTTCAAGAGCTATTGAATGATCATCCTTTTAAATAGGTTTTATGTCTAGATCTAATTTTTACTTTGCAATATCTACTATATTTAAATAACAACGTTTTATGTTCTCCAATAAATATAAGATGAATAGCGTTGCAGAGGCCACCTCTTTCAAAATTATCCTTATGATATTCTAGGAGAGCCTCCAGAGAAAAGAAAGGTGCTTCAACCTTAAAATTACTTATTTAATCCAGTTGGACTTTTTTCCTTTTCTTTCATTTTTTATTTTGTTGGCACAGTTGCTCAGGATGGTTTGTGCTTTCATTTTAGTTGCTGTACCCAATTCTCTTCCAAAGCTGGAGACTGAGGTGGAGCCAGCATGAGCACTTTCTAATTTTGCACATTTGTGACAGTGAGGGTAAAGAAGAAGTTTGGTGAGATCAATAAGAGACTATCTATTTTTAAGGACGAGGTACCTGGGGAAGGTGGGAAGTCAGAGCATCAGGGATGAGGTGAGTAATTGGAGGAGTCAAGGGCAGCATGAGGCTCTGTGTTCCAAGGGGTAAGCAGGGGCATACTACTGAGCCTGGAATTCTGTTCTCGTCAGCTGTGAACCTCCCACCCTCTATGCCCAATTCAGAACAGCAAGGGGCTGCAGGGATCCTTGCTGTTCACAGAGGATTGAAGGCAAAGATGGGCCAGAAGTTTCAATGTGGGGGTTATTTTAGGTCAGGGACTACAATGATTTAGCAAGAAATTCAGAAGATACCCTGACAAGTCCAATCTGTTTCTTCATCAACTTTGATATTGGCTGTGTCCCTCAGGTACTGAAGGAAGCCGTCGTTGTTCTCTGCTAGCGTTTGCTTTGCCGAAAGCCAAGAGAGGAGATGAAAATCAGACCTCAGCAGAAACAGTGAGTCCTGAAGCAACATTTGCGCTTTCAATCATTCTCACCCTGATTTCTAGCACCCAGCCTGTCTTTCCATGCCCATTACCACACCCTTCTTCATCGGGGCCAACTGGTGAATAGGAAGGGGGACTTGGAGATCACTTGCAGCCCTGAGAATAAGATTCTGCTGATTGGAGCTCATTTTCCCTGCTCTTCAGAGAAGACTGCAGCTCATTTCCTCAACATCCCCAATGCAGACATCCTTACGATGCCTCCAGGCTTTCCTCCTGCTGTCATTCTACACTTAGATATCCCTCAAGACCCAACTCAATTCAAGCCTCTTCTCTGCCTCAGAGGCAGACACCCATGTGCTCAGATTTTGGCTCCATCACTTCCTAGCTGTGAAACTTTGGGCAAGTTACTCAACCTCTCTGAGCCCATTGTAAGACATGTACCCATAGTACTCACCTCATAAGGTTCCTATGAGGATTAAATGAGAAAATGTGTGTATGGTACCTGGCATATTGGAGGTACCACTAAATGCTTACTTTATCCTGGCGTGTGTGATGCCCCAACTATTCCAGGGAAGTACTCATGTCATCTTTTGTTAAAGACGAAACCTGCAGATCGGGAAGGATTTTAGATCTCTAAATTATTTAAAAGAAGTCAGTTTTTTGTATTACTCAAGGATAGAGTATGTTCCTTTTTATTAGTATTATCATCATCATTATTATTAAAATAGCATTAAAAGCTACTATTTAATGAACACTTTTATTCTTTCATTTAATCTTTTCAACACCTTTGTGGTAGATGTTTTGGTTATCTGTTGAAATTGTCCCAAAACTTAGCAGCTTAACACAGCAACTAATTTAATATACCTCATGAATTTGTGGCCAAGGAATTCTAACAAGCCTCAGTAGGGCAATTCTCCTGCTCCACGTGGCATCAATTGAGGTCACCTGGGTATTCAGCTGGTGGGTAAGCTTATCTGGAGAATCCAAGATGGCCCCACTCAATGCCTGGTGCGTTGGGATGGCTGGAAGAATGAGGTCTGCTGGAACAGTGGACTGAAACGCTGACAGATGGCCTCTCCAGCTTGGTAGTTTCAGCATAGTCAGACTTCTTAAGTGGCGGCTCAGGACTCCCAGCAAGCCAGGACATAGAAGCTGCCAGTCTTGCCCAGAAATTGGCAGTGTCACTTCTGCCATATTCTGTCAGTCGGAGCAGTCACGGCGCCCACTTAGATTCAAGAGGAGGGGATATAAACTTCATCTCTTGATGGGAGAAGTGTTAAAGAATTTGTGACCCTGTTTAATCAACTAGTAGGTATTATTATTATTATCCTCATTTTGCAAATACAGCTCAAGTTTCATAGTAGCTGACTGACTTGCCCAAGATCACACAACTAGTTGTGAAAGAATGATTCAGAAATGTCTAGCCCTCCATGCTCTCAAGTCTTAACCAGTCACTTGCTCTCTCTCTCTCATTCACACACACACACACACGCACGCACGCACTCACATACTCCAGCAGAGCTGGAAATGAATGCTCATTCAAGCAGTTCTGCTACCTTTGTGGAGGAGTGCCGTGGGAATTGTAATGGCAATCAGTTTCCCTGCTGCAACTGCAAAGTTGGTTAATGTGTTGGCACTAATACAGCGCCTCTTCCCATCACAGCAGAATTGGCTGTTACTGTTATAGTTGGATTATGGCCACTTCTCCCTCCTTTGCAAAATTTAAGTCTGTGATGTTCTCATCAGGGGAAACGATGATGGAGTTACAGCAGGCCGGTGATTAAATTTGCTCGGCAACAATCCGTAAATAACCTACACATTCCATTTGCCAGCTTTGATTTGGTCCTTAACTTGTACAAAGGGCTGACTTCCAGGTATTGCAGTGGAAAATGAGCCAGGCTGTGGGCAGGGGGCCACTGTGGAAGGGGAGGAGAGGGAAGGCTTATATGGGAGCCAGACTGGTCTCAGAACTTCAATGAGAAGTGATAAGCAGACAGGATCTTAAGAAACCTCACAAAAAACTTAAATCGGTCAGCCTCTCTCTGGTTCTTTTCAACTCTCTACTGCAAATCTCTTCCCTCCTCTGCCACACTCTGCCTGTGGCGGGTGGGCTGGGACAGCTCGCTTCTATTCTGCTGGAGCCTGATTGTAGAATCCAGCCTCTGCTCTCCCTCATCGAAGGTGATTTCAGTGGAGGGAGGAGAAGATGGAGGGTGCCGTTATTCCTGAATAATGAGACTCTATGAATCTTATTATAAGAATTCTCCTCAATTTTTGTTTTCTCATTGTGCGGGGGCCCCAAACTCTGTTCAAACTTACATAAAGAAAATGCCTTTGCACCCTTGCTCTAAATGCCACCAAATCGTTACCGGGTGACGAGACAGAGTGAGAGAACTAAAGAGAGCTAGACTGAGAAAAAGGAATTTATGCCATCCAAAATGCATTGCTAGAGAATGTCTGCCAATTAACACAGGTTCGATTCTTTTCATAAAATAACAACCATGAAAAAACAAGCGAGGACTTCACGAAATCCCTCCACACACAGACTCAAATTATCTTGGTCTTTTAAGGTTGTTGTCCTTTTTTGGCTCTGTGTTGCTTCAAGGAAAGTAAATTGAGGGGAACATATTTCTTTTAAAAAAATAGCTATATTGAGATACACTCTTTTGTTCCATACTAAAAATTCACCTGTTTTAAGTATACAATTTAACAATTTTTAGTAAATTTATAGTTGTGTAACCATCACCACAATCTAATTATAGAACATTCTATCACCCCAAAAAGAGACCTCATGTCCACTTGCAGTCACTTCCTTTTCACACTTCCAGCCTCAGGGAATAACTAATCTACTTTTTGTCTCTCTAGATTTGCCTTTTCTGGACACTTGATATAAATGAGATCATGCAATATGTGATCTCTTATGTCTGGCTTGTCTCACTTGGCATAATATTTTTCAGGTTCAACAACATTATAGCATGTATAGTATTCCATTGTATGGATATACCACGTTTTGTTTATCCATTCACCAGCCGATGGACATTTGGGCTGTTTCCACTTTTTAGCTATTATGAACAATGCTGCTATGAAAATTCGTGTACAAGTCTTTGTGCAGACATGAATGTTTATTTCTCTTTGGTAGAAGGGGAATTGCTGGATGATATAAAATATCAATGTTTAACATTTTAAGAAACTGCCAAACTATTTTCCAGAAGGGCTGCACTATTATACATTCCTAGCAGCAATCTATGAGGGTTCAAATTTCTCGGCATCCTTGCCGACAATTGTTATTGTCTGACTTTTTTATCATAGCTACTGTCTTGTGCATGAAGTGGTATCTCACTGTGAGGCGAACAGTCTTAGGATTCTCAGGTAAATACTTTTAATATTACTGCCATAAATGAAGAAGATGGAAAATTTTCACATTTTATTGAAAACATGTCTCTCCTTTCTAGGCACTTAGAGACTCAAAGTGGAACTTCAAAAACTTTCTCTGGGGGTTAACTCTAGTTCTGTTAGCAAATAGGTTCAGTCATCGTAAAGACTTATGCTTACGAATAGACTGAATCTTATTTCTGGTGTTATTGGGTCACGTTAAATAAACTTGCCCATCACTGAAAACATATCTCATGTATACGGGAGAGGCTGCACTATCTCCTACTCCTTCCTACTCAACCTGCCCACAACCCCCTGTGTTGTTTTCTCATATCTTACAAAACTCTGACTACAGGCAGAGTTCCATTCTGGGTGACCAACAGTCATTCAGAAAATATTTGAGCAAGCTGAAGAAATGCTATAAGGTGATACCCAAAAGGAAGGAGCTCAATGAATAATGAGCAGGATCCTCACAATAGGAAATCTTTAATCAGGAAATTGATCGGGAAAGATAGCTAAAGCTAACCAGCAGTAATGAAGAATAGGAAGCATTGATTTTGAGCAGACCATTGGACAGAGGCTCAAATTTCATCAGCTGACCACACTGGTAAGATGGAAACACAAGCTCATTTTTGGTGAACATGCAGCAAGAAAACTAGTGAATGACATAACAGTCTTACTGTCAGTAATGCTTACCCCAGAACAAACACTTCTATGTGTCTTGTCAATTTAGGGTGACCAGCTGTCCCAGTTTGCTCGGGCTAAGGGGTCCCCCACAATGCAGGACTTACAGCGCTAAAACTGAGAGAGTCCCGGACAAACTGGTCGCTCACTCTACTGGTCACCAAATATGGAGCTCTGTAAGGAAGGCAGATAAGAAATTTGGTAGATAAGTCTACCCATCTGGGAGTCAGGATGTGTGAGATTTCAGTTTATTTACTCTCCTGGTAGTAATTGGCTCGGACTTAAGGAGCAGCTTGGCCCCTCTGACCCTGAAGGGTATGAAATAGAATACCTTAAAGATCTTTTCCAGCTCTGATATTTTATAATTCTTTAGATGTGTGTAATTATAAATATAACTCTTTTCCTAATCCATAATCCGCAGCCAGCAGAGTCAGAAAAAAAGATAATTAGGTATAGGAATATAAAATTCAAATTCAGAATTCTGCCACTGCTGGCACTTTAAGGACATTAATTAGTAAATTGTCTATTGTGCCCCATGGTTATTTCCACCTCCTATAACTCTATAAAAATGAGTAACATTATACTATTAAAATATTAAATACATATCATTTTCTGGTTCTAGAGGTTTTCAAAGAAACCAAATTCTAATTCTAAGAGGCCAAAGCTTTTTTCATGGGGTTCAAAACAGACTCGGGCTCTGCTTTCAGGACTTAACATAGTACCTTATCACAGTACCTGGCACATTGTAGGAGCCCAACAAATATTTGTCAAATTCAAATGAGCAAATGAATCGTTGATTTTATTTTAAATTTAATATACCCTGAATAGCTGGGGAAGGTTTTCTTGTCTGTTTCCCCATCTTTTCATTTTTAAAAAGGTTACAGTAATAATAACTGGCACTAGGTTTACCAGCATTAAATGGGAAAATGTATATGAAAATATTTTGTAAATAATAATGCAATATACAAATGTACCCCATTATGTAATACGTTCTATGAAAAAAAGAGAAAGGCATTGACTTTATAGACACTGGGCTATGTAGTCATTTAAGACACAAAGATTTATATGGGCATTCAGTGGAGCTATGAATTCCATTCTGAGAATCATAGCAGTTTTTAGGGGTTATAAAAATCTCTGGTCATTTGAATATACATATGTGCAAAAATAAGCTTAAAGAAATAAAATGCTGATATACTTAATTCCATCCAAACCCAGAAGTGTAAGATATGAAATGCAATTAATTCAAAACAACAATAACACCAGGTAAAAACAACAAGCTAACAAATACAAACACACACACCACCCCCACTACCACCCCACCAGGTAATTGCTTAGGGAGGAATTTGACCCAAACTTGAAAATCAACTCAGAAGACTGGTTCTTTACTTTTTAAGGCAGAAAAGGCAAAACTTATTTGGTTATGAACCCAGGATTCCTCAACCTCTGCAATACTGACATTTTCGCTGGATAAGTCTTTGTTTTGGGGTGCTTCCTGGGCATTGTAGGATATTTAGCAGCATCCGTGGCTGCTACCTCCTAGATGCCAGTAACATCCACCCCCAAACCTCCCACCTCACCCCACATTGTGACAAACAAAAAAATCCGCAGACATTGCCAAATGTCCTCCCTGGATCGGGGAGGGGGCAAAATCGCCCCAGTTGGGAACCACTGATCTAACCTGAGGGTACGTGAACTAGCTGGGAGAAATGTAACAAATAAGACACTGAGATACTTCTATAAAAATTGTATTGTGACCATTCTGTAATAGTTTACACCCTTACCTACAATTATAACTCATCATAAAATAACGTCATTTTTGCCCTTAAACAAAATTGAGACTTTCTGCCCACCTCACCCCTATCCGTTGGAAGTAATGTTGTTTCTTTGACCCTTGTTCTCTCTTGTAGTTCAAATGCAGCTCTGTTTACCAAAGTCACATTTGGAAAGGCAACCATCTGTAACAAGCAGGCAGGCCTTTTGGTAATGTTTGCTATTTCAAAAGGTTTAGCTTGTCAAATTTTAAAAACTTGTTTGATATTGAAACTCCTCATCATTGTATTAGTTTCATTCATTCCAATGAAGCTTCTACTAACAAAGTAACACTTATTCCTTGAAATAAATGAAAGATTTATACAGATCTTCCTCGACTTATGATGGGGTTACATCCTGATAAACCCACTGTAAGTCGAAAATATCGTAAGTGGAAAATGCATTTAATACACCTAACTTACCGCACATCATAGCTTAGTCTAGCCTACCTTGAACGTGCTGAGAACATTTACCTACAGTTGGACAAAATCATCTAACACAAAGCCTATTTTATAATAAAGTGTTGAATATCTCGTGTAATTTATTGAATAACATACTGAAAGTGAAAAACAGAATGGTTGTGTGGGCACAGAATGGTGATCAGTGTATCAGATGTTTACCCTCAGGATCGTGTGGCTGACTGGGAGCTGCGGCTCACTGCTGCCCAGCATCATGGGAGGGTATCATACCGCACTAGCCGAGGAAAAGACCAAAATTCACAATTCCAGTTATGGTTTCTACTGAACGCACATTGCTTTCACGCCATCATAAACTTGAAAAATCATAAGCTGAACCATCATAAGTCGATGACCATCTGTATTTTTATTTTCAGTATATTTCATAAAATACCTCATGAGAAACTGAGGTAAGGTAGTTTCAAGAGTTTCCCCAAAGCAATGAGAATTAGTGGAAGCAAACATTTCCTGAAACATCATAAAGATGTGTGGCTTTTTCTCCTCCAATAAACCCCCTCCTTCTTATGCATAATTGGTTGATGCCCATTTACCAGAAGGAGCTCAATGAAATTACTAAGGAAAAATTCTTATATGTGCGTGATATCGGAAGTAGTACACAGCTTCCACTTCACTTAGCCAGCTGCATATTAGACAGCTCCTCTCCAAAATCTCACAGTGTCTGAAATTCAACCTGGCCGAAGATGAAGTGATTATCTGTCCCCCCCAAAACTTGCCTCTTTTCTGAATTACTTTTTCTAGTGAATGTACTCCTTATTTCTTCTCATCCAAGCTAGAAACTTCAGAATGGTACAGATCCAATATATTTCTCACATGCATCTTTGTCTTTCCATCCCACTGCCAGGAACTTAGTCCAGGCCTCAGATTTAGTTTCTGTAATGTTGAAACAAATTAATAGCTCCTGTTATGGGTTGAGTTGTATCCCTCTAAAGTTCCTATGTTTGAAGCCATCACCCCCAAAATGTGACTGAATTTGGAGACAAGACCTTCAAAGAGGTAACTAAGTTAAAATGAAGCCTTTAGGAATGGCCCTAATTCAATATGGCTGGTGTCCTTACAAGAAGAGGAGATTAGGACGCACAAAGACATATCAGGGATGTGTACACAGAGGACAGACCATGTGAGGACACAGCAAGAAGGCAGCCATCTGTAAGCCAAGGAGAGAGGCATCAGGAGAAACCAAACCTGTCAACACCATGATCTTGGACTTCTAGCCTCCAGAACTGTGAGAAATAAATTCCCGCTGTTTAAGCCATTCAGTTTGGAGATTGCATCTGATGCATGTATGCAATCACATCCTCTGTCCGCATCCATGGCCAGCTTAGAGGCTAAAATACCTCCTTCCCTTGGCACACCAACAACTCCACCCCTTGTGAACCTTTATCCCGTTCTCAAGGTATCAGATCTTGTACACCACACTCTCACCATACTCACGGGTCTCTGGAGATGTTATGTGGTTTCATGACTCCATAGTTTGGCTTCTATTTCACTTCCTCCTGGGAATACCCTCTCCACATTATTCACCTTTTAGATATCTACTTCCATTTCTAAGTCCAACATATGCCATTTTTTAAGAAAAAATTTGAACCTTCTCCAATATGGAAAACCACTCTCACATTGTTGCCTCATTGTACTTTGTCCCAACACAAACGGCACTTTGCTGTACTTTGTTTCTACACGACTGTCTATACCACTGGACAGTGAACTCCTTAACATCAGGGGTCATGTTTTATTCATCTCTACGTTCCCCTGTGCTCACTTAAGGTGTTTAAAATAAATAGAATGAATGAAAGAATGCATGAGTAAATGAACATATAGTTTTGGGCTAAGTGAGGGGTAAAAATATTTCAGATAGGGGCTGTCCCCATGTCTGAGTGGGTGAAGATCTGTACACACCACTTTGGCAGCCTGGGTTTGCAGGTTTGGATCCCGAGTGCAGACCTACTCTACTTGTCAGCCATGCTGCGCAGACATCCCACATACAAAATAGAGAAGGGTTGGCACAGATGTCAGCTAAGGGACTAATCTTCCTCAGCAGAAAGAGGAAGATTGGCAACAGATGTTAGCTCAGGGCAAATCTTCCTCACCAAAAAAAGAAAAAATATTTCAGGTAAATATCTGCAGAAAATTATTGTAACACCAAATAAGAAAGGTCTTCACACTTGTGAAATACAAGAAAGGCTATGTTAATAACTGGGTTTAACTCATCACTAGGATAAAGGAAATATCAAAATTAGGAACGTCATCCCTTGAGCCAGATATACTCAGACATATTTTCTTTGATCATAGTGAAATGGAAATTTCAAGACATCAAGAGACAGAGACCAAGCAAAGCGGTTTTTATTAGACCTTTCATTATAGCTCTCTACCAAAGGAGAATTTCTTCTAACATCCAAGCAAACCTGGAAACCCAGACTGAATTAACTTACTTGACCCTGGGTGTAAACAAAGAAGGGGCTATTTTTTTTTTAATTTTAATTTCCACTTGTTAATTTAGAAATGCGATTGACCTTTAATTTTTATTTATTTATTTATTTTTGCTGAGGAAGATTCACCCCGAGCTAACATCCACTGCCAATCTTCCTCTTTCTGTATGTGAGCCGCTGCCACAGCGTGGCCACTGACAAATGAGTGGTGTAGGTATACACCCAGGAACCGGGCCGGGGCCGTTGAAGCAGAGCACACCAAACTTAGCCATTAGACCACCAGGGCTGGCCCAAGAAACGGCTATTTTTAAGACAAGCTCATTGAGCATGACAGGGAGGCTGCTTCAAAGTGGAGAGGATAGTCTAAATCTTCTTATTACCTCCCTTGGGGCATGAACTGTAACATCCTGCCACAATATTATTGCCTCATTTGGGGCTCTGGCAAAAAAATTTCTTTGCAAAATGGGAATTTTCAGGGAAACTTCATAAATATGGCATTTTCTTTTCTCTTGTTTCATTATGTATAATTTATCTTCTTGGAAAGAAGAGCCCACACGTCTTAGTGAACTTACTTAATCCTCAGCCTGTTATTTTCATATTCTTAAGAAAAATGAAAAGTGATATTGTTACACGGTGAAGTTAAAAGGCCTCCTCGGCAAACAAATCCTCTGGTTTCACCTCCTATATACACACTGAAGGCAGCTCCACAAGATAGCAGGGGTAATGAATTGATATAAAACTACGTGCTCCCATTGGCTTCACTCCTATCTTTCTTTCCACCATTCAAGCAGCAATAGTAGCTCTATAGAGGCATGGTCCTTTGAAGGAGGGCAGATACCACCCAGGACCAAGGGTCGGTTAAATTACTGAATATAGTTCTCAAAACAACAACAGATAAAGTTGGAAGGGCAAGAGCTGGTCTTTACCGAGAGAAAAGGGGAAGTCGTGGCTTCTCAGAATTTCCAAAGGTGGTTTTAAATATCAATAACCAAGCTTAGAAGACTGAAGAGAGAGTTTACACTAAAAACCATAGAGCAGAGACGAATGCACCATGAACGAAGCAGTTTACCTTCCCCCACATCAAAATGAAATAAGTATTCAACCAGCAGGCAAGAAAGAAGACACAGATGGAGAGATTGGAATAAAGAGGCTGGTGCTTGTCTTAACAGCTCCCCACAAACTCCATACCCAAACTCTTCTTAGACACATGAACAAAGGATGGTAGAGTGAGAGAGACATCCAGTGAGGGGTTGGGGGATCCCAGAGCAGGGGAGTTAGTGCTGTGTTTACCCCAGGAAGACTTCATGCCTCTGAGAAAATCCCTGAGATGTGCATGGGGCTGGGGGTAACCTAATCCACAGGGAGCGATTTGGTAATGGCTGAGGGACGTGCTCCAGCACATTGGCTTCAAGGGAAGCTCCACAAAGTCCCTCATACCCTAGAGACACATATGACAGCACATGAGATTCCTTGAACCTCCAAAGGGCTGATAAGGGGCTCTGAGGAACATACACTAGAAATGTCCTGGGTTTGAACTCAAGATGCAGAGCTCAGGTGCCTTGTAATGGGAGGCCCCGGTAGGAACCATGGCGAGAGTCCAGGCAGATCAAGCCACCTGCCTTGGAAGCTATTGGAGTCAAGGCAGCCCAAGAAGCAACCAGACACTACTCCTTCAATGCCTTCTGGGAAAATTGATCATGACTTGGGAGAAGGAAAGCTGAAACAGAGGTGCAAATTTTCAATTTAACTGAATATTTACATAAAAAAGACAAGGTTTTAAATCAAAACTATCTGAGTTTCCTTGAAGAGGACAATTTTCGAACAACAGAGTACGTTGGCTTGAGAGAAAATATAGAATAGTAAAGAAAATTGCCTTTTTGCACATCTGGGTTGGTACTGTAAAATTAAATCAACTGTAATTCAAAACTCTGTTCACATATGGGCAGAAGAGGAAGCTTTTATGGTCTGAAGCAATTTTCACCAGACATGTCCTAATAGATGGGCCTTCAGTATTGATGGATCCTCAAGAAAGGCCACTGCAAGGAGCCTAACAGCTAGCCATAGTATTCCTTTCCCCCAGGATCTGATTTCCTGACTCAACATAGACGTTGGTCTTGCTTCTGATATCCCTCAGCTCACAAATCCATCTATTATTAGGGCTGAAAGTAATCTGGGAACCTAACCAAGTGCCATCATTGTCCTCAGTGCTCTGAATGCTGAGATGAACAAGAAAACAACAATGTCCTCAAGAATCTCAATAATTCCCAGCAGCTACACTCCCACACCGTGTGTGGTGAGGATGTTAAGCAACTGGAACCCTCATTCACTGATGGTAGGAGTGTAAACCGCAACCACTCTGCATATCTGTTTGGCAATATTTACTCAAGATGAATATTTATATCCTATGATCCAGCAAGTCCACTCCTAGGTATATATCCAACAGAAATATGTATATCTGTTTCTTCAAAGAATCCAAACAAGAATGTTCAAAGCAGCATTGATTGTAAGAGCCCAAAACAGTTGGGACTATCCATCAGGAATGGATAAATTACATAATCACATAATAGAAAAATATACAGCAAAGAGGATAAATAAATTAAAACGAAATACGATAATTATGGGAAGATCTTATAAACATAATGTTGAATGTAGGATGCCAGACTCAAAAGAGGATACGTAGTATGATTCCATTTTTGGAAAGTACACAGAAGGCAAAACAAACCTTGAAGACAGGAGAGTGATTACCCTTGGAGGTAGATGCTGAAAGAGGGCATGAGAGACACTTCTGGTCTGTTATTTCTTGATCTTACGGCTTTACACAGGTGTGTGTTCAGTTTGTGCAAATTCAGTGGGTCATACATTTATAATATGCATACTTTTCTGCTTATATTATATAATACTTTACATTGTATTATATATTTCACTGTTACATTAATAACTATTATATTATATTCCAGTGAAGTTTATAAAAACTAAAATTCCAAAAACCAAATATAAATTAGAGGAGGATCCCAGATCTATTTCCCTCATTTACAAATTCAGAAACCAAGTTTGCTTTTTCCTGAGATTTCCACAGCCTCCAACTAAAACTGTCCAAGTTCTCTGCAGCCAGCCGCATGAATACACAAAGGTTCTTGGAAGCGAAAATAGGTAGGAAATGTCAGAATACTCATATCGCACTTCCTACCATCCCCTTTTACTGACTCAAAAAAAAATAAAATAAAACTTTGAGAACCCCAAACTGAAATTTCTCCTTTCCATCTTAAATGCTCTAAAATCACGATCTTAAAAAGCATCATTTCAGAGAGAGACAGGCGCACCAGCAGGTGCCATTTCTAATTCCTCACGGCTACCGTCTGCATAGAGCACTGAGGGATAAAAGCAGTGATGAGAGCATTCTTTCCACAATTTCATATTCATGGAATTTGTTGTTACTTAACTTTTCACAAATCATTAGGCTGAAGTACCTCTCCATTTTTCCCCCAAATAGTGTCATTTGACCTGGTATCTAACTTAATACAGCCTCTGCTTTTGAATAGGTTTCCTCACAAGTGGCAATCTCTAATAGGGTCATGTCGAGAGGCAACCCTACTGCCTGCTACCTATTGCACGTTAACGTGATGAGGGGAATTTCAAATGACATTCAATCAAAAAATCTGAAAGTTTTATTAGGGAGGTTGGGGGCTTTCTCATGTTCAGATGAGGCTCACTGCAGCTCAACGTCGACATCTTCAACTAAGATTTCAAAGGATGGAATTTTTTAAGCTGTGCACGTACTCAGTAGCCCACATTGCCTTACAGATCAAATAGTTGGTTGTGTTTTTAGAATATTGAATGCAAATTCCTTTACTTCATCCAAATAAGTATAATAGATCACTTGGCATTTTAATCATCAATACGGAGCATCTCTAAATGTGTGAGATAAATTACATATTAAACCATGAAGATGAAAATTTTTGTCTTGGTGGGAAACAACACTACCCCTGGATTGCTGTTCAAAATATGTACCCATATTTAGCTACTGTATATCCCCTTTGTTTAAGATAGAACTGCTTGTGTAAAGAATGAGTCCCAGAAAGAATTTGGGGGGGCTAGGATAGAATTGCTTGCCTTTTCCAATCTTTTGGCAGTTAAAAGGATTCTAGGTAGAGCCCTGGCTTAATAGCAAAATAGGCTGAAATAAATAAGCCGCGATGACTTAGCTGAGGTAGTTGGGGGATGATGGCACATATTTGCCTTCTCTGAGTACAAAAAGCTCAACCAAGCGCTCGTTGCCACTTTTCAAGAAATTCATGACCCTGAGTAGTCTAGACAAAAACAAAAATGATACAAAATCGGGATTAAGTTGTTATTCTGGAATCAGGCATTTTACAGATATGGACCCTCTGAGAAGTGAGTCATTCTGACCTATGTGGAGCGAGATGATTAAGATATTAAATTTAGTCTATTTGTCTCTTTACCACTCAAGTGATCCAACACCAAGCCAGGCTGAGAATTCCTACTAGAACTCAAGATGATAATCCAGATTGCTAATTGTCTTGCTTCTACAACATCAATGTCTTTAGAGAAAGAAGAAAGGATGATGGCCTCACACAACCCCTGGAACCACTTTCATCTCTCCTGGGTTGCTACCACAGTTTTTATGGTCCCTGGATATTCTGCCTATTTTTGACTCTTCCTTCCTGTGAGCTAATCCGTATACAGCTAAGATGTGGCACATCTCAACTTTGGACTTTATTCTTCAGACATCTTTGCTTATTTGTTTTTCTAGTTCTTTTTATTGTAAAAGGAATTATTATTATGGAATTGTTAAAAGTTGAGTAACTAGGGGAAGGAGGAGAGAGATTTTTCCCACTTTCCAATAAACAAACAAAACAATGATTTTCATTTTGGTACCTGCCTTTCCCTTCTTCTTTAATATGCATATAAAATCTTATAGAAATTGTATAAATTATATAAAATTTTATCCGATAACCAGAAACATATTTGAGGGTATCTCTAGACTATGCAATAATCTGGAAGCTCAACACTGGAATTTAACAATGGTCTCTAAATTTTTTAGGCTTGATATTATAATATAGTGGAACCTTATTCTTTTTGCTTTTTTTTTTGTGAGGAGGACTAGCCCTGAGCTAACATCTGATGCCAAGCCTCCCCCTTTTTTTTTTCCTGAGGAAGATTGGCCCTGAGCTAACATCCGTGCCCATCTTCCTCTACGTTATATGGGACGCCACCACAGCATGGCTTGACAAGTGGTGCGTCGGTGTGCATCCAGACTCCAAACCGGTGAACCCCGGGCCACCGAATCGGAGCGCACGCACTTAACCGCTTGCGCCACCAGGCTGGCTCCTGGAACCTTATTCTTTAATGAGCCTAGAGTCATTGGCTATCATGCCTTGGTACAAACCATTGCCACAGACTTTCCCCTCAGTTGAAACTCAGGAAGCAGGTAGACACTAGAACAAAGAAGCTCTAAAAATCAAGTTCAAGGGGCTGGCCTGGTGGCATAGAGGTTAAGGGCGTGCACTCTGCTTTGGCAGCCTGGGATTTGCAGGTCCAGATCCCAGGCGCAGACCGATGCAACACTTGTCAAGCCATGCTGTGGCGGTGTCCCATACAAAGTAGAGGAAGATGGGCATGGATGTTAGCTCAGGGCCAATCTTCCTCAGCAAAAAGAGGAGGATTGGCATCGGATGTTAGCTCAGGGCTGGTCTTCACAAAAAAAATAAATAAAATTAAAAAAATAAAAAGCAAGTTCAAGTAGATTTTAGAGAGCCTTTCCCTCTGTTTGCTCTGCACATATTCCTCCTTTCCACACAGAAGAATAATACTGGACCATGAATAGTCAGTTTTCATTTCAGCGGGATTTATCCATTCCTGAATTCTGAGCATATACTGTTCTGGAATGCCTGCTTCGCTGATCCTGATTTCCTCCCTCTTCCTAACCTAACTTTGCTTCTCCCACAAAGCTCAAAATCACACAAAAATAAGAGATGGTGAGGGCACAAAAGGAATAGAATAAAGGAACAAAGAGGTAGGGAGAAATAATCAAGGTTGACAGATTCTAGACTGGACTCTTTTGAGTCTTGGGAAAACCTGTCTGTATGTTCAAGAGTAAAATTACACTCATTTATTTAACTAGGTCTTATGTTAATGAAAAGGGAGTCTATATCCCCAAACAACTGGACTGAGCCAGCAGCTCATTTTCTAGCTTGTGTATTTTAATTGACAATTATTATTAGTATCACTTGATTTACTTTTACTGTTCATAATCAACATCGTAAAAAAGCTCAGATTTGAACGTTAATGGAAATAATTAGAGAATGACTTGAGGTTTTTTTAAATTGCTTGTACTCTATTAAGCAAGTAGTGCTATTGTGAAATGCTAGAGTCTAGCACTGCTGTTTGTATGCCTCCATTTTGTCTTATTATTTATGTAGCACATTTTGACCTTCAGAGAGAAGAGATTTTCACAAATGCCATCAAAAATGCTTTGTTAATGGTTTGGAGCTGCCAAACCACGTTTGGCTTGGAGAGTCAATTAAGCATGCCTTAAAGAACTTAAAATACATATTGCCATCACCCTAAGCGTAGCATAAAAAGACAGATTTTAGGGTCTGGCCCCATGGCATAGTGGTTGACTTCGGCACACTCCACTTCAGCAACCCAAGTTCGTGGGTTTGGATCGTCGGCATGGGCCTACACCACTCATCAGCCATGCTGAGGTGGCCACCCGCATGCAAAATAGTGGAAGATTGGTACAAATTTTAGCTCAGGGATAATATTCCTCAAGCAAAAAAAAGGAAGATTGGCAACAGATGTTAGGTCAGGGCAAATCTACTTCACCAAAAAAAAAAAAAAAGGATAGATATGAAAGTAATTAAGCCTACTTGTGTAATGGAAATAAAGGAAATTTGCTCAGGGTCAAAATAAGGAGTTTTTCAAAATTATATGTCATGAGTTAAATAACTCTAAGCCCAAACCTTAATTGTAACATATTCCTTATGTTCAGGATGTTTCTTCAGTAGGAAGTGATTCCAAGTTCTGAGACATGCAGGATCCAGTGCTTTGGTAAAATGGTGGCCTTGTAGCGAACAGGTATCATGTGATTTTCACAGTATCACGCAGAAGGAAAGATTATGATGCCTCGTGCGAGGAGTCCATCAGCCATTAATCCCTGAGTGTCAATGTTTTCCTCCCTTCATAATATTCAAACACATTGCATAACAAATTTCACAATACATTGTTCCTCAGACGACTTCTTTTCAAAGCACCAAAACATGCTTACAAATATCCATTCATTATTTTCATGTATTTTTACATAACGTCTGCTTCAGTGTAAGACTATGTAAAAGCTCAAAACACCTAGAAATTTCTTCACATATTCTTTCATAAAGCCAAGAAATTTCACCAACATGATGAAATCTTGAGGTCAATTGATTGTTTCCGGACCTCATAGCAAAACCATGACAGGATTGAGTTTGCCTCAAACTAGTTTTCTTCTACCAATTCTTGTGCCACCAGCAGCGGGCTACAATAAAAGCTTAGATTATTTAAGCGATGGGTTGCATTTCTCCTTCATGCTGGCCAGTGATTCCCTACCTTCCTTAGACCACCCTCATGCCTACAAAAAAAGAGAACTGACAGTATTATCTTTTCATTGTGACCATGCATGTTTTCATATTTTATTCCACTGAATCTTCAAAAGAAATCTATGAGGTGGAAACAACGATCCCCATCTTTTAAGTGAACTAATTGAGGCTAAAGTATAAAATGACTTAATGTAACAAAAATTACTGAGAAAGAATTCAAATATTGATTTATCTAAATGCCAAACCTATGCTCCTTCACCAGGCTATGGAAAAAGGTTTAATATCTTCCCTTTTCGCAAGAAGTGTTTATAACTCTTTCAGAATCACTCATGGTGGATGTCATGCCACACAGAAATTTCCTAGCAAAGTGGCTCCACATTTGCTTTCATAGCATCAAGCTTTAGGACATATTCATTCTCATTAGGAAGAAAATGTCTCTGTAGGTTGGTGGGGATTTGAGAATGCTAATTACAGAACTTATATTCTTCCTTTTCTAAATATTTTATGCAATTAAGAGGATTAAAATATAGTATATATTTTAATATATAGTATCATCTTTGTTATTCTGTTGTATGCTTTGCTGGTTGTCTGTCCATCATCTATTTTCTTCTTCCTCCTTCCTAATAGAACCTCAGTTTTGTTCAGTTATCCATGGCTCTTTTGCAGTGCCCCAGAAGGAAAAATGGACTCATCCCACTCAAGGAGTGGCTGTAAATTGTCTAAAAGTTATTCCACCCTTTTCTAATGATTGATTAATGAATGTTCATGAACTCAGTTAAGGTCATTGAGACTTCTCTGTTAAGAGAAGTATTTTCCACTTTATGAGCAAAGTCAGGAAAATAAGAAAAACACAAATGGTCGCCCTCCTGCATACTTCATCAGGATATTGACAGAGAACATTGGATGCACTCAATATTTTTATCTAAATATAATTACATGATGAGACAGAGAGACAAAACTTGTATTATTTAACAGTTAGAATCAATCACTCTCTACTCGCTTTTCTTCCCAAGACAGTTCCTTTGAATTAATGGCTATTTGGGTATTGCCTGCATAATGTTCTCTGGAGGACAATTAGACTGCCCTGAAAGATTAAATCTCTTTCCTTCACAAATGATGGACTTTCTACTGAAATCCATAGTCTGCCCATCACCTGGATTTATGGTCCTTCATCAAGGCATCAGTACTGCGCAGGAAGTCAGTTTTCTACACTGACTTCCACTGAATGTGTATTAAGGTGAACTTGTTGCCTTTTAAGCTCCAGATAGGGCTCCAAATGCCTCATAGGGGTAAGTGCTGATTGTGAACCAAGCAGAAATCACAGGTTGTTTCTCTCTGCTCCATTTGGAATTTCTGATTATTAGCTTAAATAGATGTCAAGGATTCAGGAGAAAGAATCAAGGTGTAAGATGCTCAGGATGGGAACTTCCTGAGAGAGGAGGGAGAACATTGTTCATTGGGTCAAGAGAGCAGGAGGAAATTTCTTTTGAAAGATCACTTGGGTTTGCCGATATTTAAGGCAGAAAAGGAGTATGGTATAACTGAAAAATACTGTGAAATCAGACGTCTAATGACTTGAGTCAGCGTCTCAGTTCTGCCATTTACTAGCTATGGAACTTGGGCAGATTAATTTTTCTGATCCTCAGTTTTTGCACGTGTTAATTAGGTTTATCAACACTCAGCAAGAATTTTGAAAGAGTCTAGATGGTCAGCTATCCTCCTTTCAAGTTCAGTTTCATCTTTATCCTTTTCTTTCCCTATTTGTACATCATTAGCCTTGTGCTTATAACATCTTTAATCAGCCTTGTCATATGGACCAGGACTTACATAGTTTTAAATGCCACCACCCCCTGGCTGCCCCTGATCCTAGGAAGTCAGACATGGCAATAACATCACCAGAAACAACATTCATGTTCTGCTTTCATTTACAAAATGTATTCATGTACATCCTCATTTGGTCATCATAACAATCCCATGGGACTAGTAGTACTGAGACTCTCACTTTACAGATGATGAAAATGAGACTCAGAATGTTTAAGCAATTTTCCCAAAGCCACCAAGCTAGGAAAAACCTATTCTGTTGGACAAAAATCTTGTGTTCTTCATGGGAGCTTAGAGGTTAAGATAACCACTATAGAGGCAGGTTCTGCAGTAGATGCTACTGGTGTCCTGCCCCGATTACTAGTGGCTGGCTGGTACACCCATCCTCCCTGCTTTTGTGAGAGTCGGCTACAACAGCTCACAAACAAACTTGTCCCAGGAACTGGTTTCCACCAAAGTGAGCTACCTCCCACCAGAACATACCTGTGAGATTATGCCTCTTCCCCCAGTGGTAGCCAACAGCCCATGACAGACTCTGGGGTACAAATTCCTGCCCCCGTGCCTCAAGATGGGACTATTCTGTGGGATTACTTACACTCCCGAGCTCCCTGTGCAATCAGACTGAGGCTAGACTTCAGCAGAACTCACATCTCTGCCAAGCTTCTTCCCCTACCCTACTCTGCTTGGCTCACTCCCTTACAGGTTTCCCCCAAGAGCATGCCCTCATAAAACAGTTTCACAAGTGATTGCGTTTCAGGATCTGCTTCAAGGACACCCAACCTCAGTCAAGAATGCGTTTTGCCTTCAGAATATCTGGGATTATATCTCAGTTCCACTATTTATTAACTGTGTGTAACTTTGGAAAAATTCTGTAACTGCTCTCAGTCTCAGTTTTCCTGTTTGAAATTCAAAGATTAATAGTAGACGCTACCTCACAGGATTGACAATCTAAATTGTGGTAAGAAGTGAAAAGAGCTTCTCTTCCTGACTGGTAAATAGTAAGCACTTAATAATCATTTGCTGGTATTTATTACAATTATCATCATTACTGTAATTTCCACTCATCCCCAATCCATGCTAGTCCTTTGGAGTCCCAGCCCTACTCAACCAGCCTATTAGCCAGAGAGAAAAAAATATACAGAAGAGCAGCATATGCAGTGATGGTAGCCAGGGGATTGCAATGAAATGGGGATACACAGAATTATATACTTTAAGAAACATCTAGACTTCCTAATTCCGCTCATTCAAAACAATTTGGTAGACATTTATGGAGTGCCATGTGCCAGGAACTGTGGCAGTTTCTAGACATTCAAGAAAGGAATCTATTTCTCTCTTGACAAGTTGACACTAGAGGAGGGGGGAAGGGTTTTCATTTTGTGATGCAATAGTAATCTCCACAAGTACAGATACATAAATGAATAAATGTTGGCTGTTAAGTCATAATACATTTTAAAGTCTCGGATAATTGTCTAAGAGGTGAAATAAACAGGCTTGGGGATAAATCTAGTTGTAATATAATTAAGTTAGTTACATTAGCTTTTAATGGATTATATTTTTAAGTACTAATACTTGTTAAGTTTCTGCTTTTAGCAAATTAGGTATCATTTGAACACGCCGGCTAATTCCTAATAAGAATTAGAATTATATGTTGCTTGTTATATAAGCAAATATCTTGTTACATGCCTGTTTAATGCTTGTGAAAACCATTCCAAACAATCTCTTTAGAATAAGAGTCTAATTACACATTTATCATTAAAATTACAGTGAGCTAATTGCCTTGGAGATATCTTTATCTCTCTTGCAGCTTGCTTAATCTTAATTCATGTTTTCAACAATCATTTGTTACTTAATTAACTAATTAACAAACAATACCTGTCCTATGGAAAATCCTAAATTAAACACTTGAGGCTCTTCAATTGAATGCTCAATAACCCAATGCAGTCCTTAATATTAGAGCTTTTAAATATTGCAAAGGTTCTACTGAATCACATATTAGTTGCTTCTGTTATCTTTGGGGTTTAAGTGGTAGAAAAAGGGCAGTTGATAATACACCAGGGGTAGCCAGCACAGCAAGGCTCCGATAAAGCAGAAAATATCCATTAGTAGCTGCTGAGCAGTAGCCAAAGTTGGCCAGTCACACTGACCAGCAACAAAGGTAGGCCATGCATTTAGAATTTAAATGTTCTAGCCTCATGAAATTAAGAAGCACAGTTTGGAAGATAAGCACATACAGGCCCAAAAGTCAACAGTCTCTGATGCAAAGCAGACACCCCTGATATCCTGTGCCCCCTACTCTACTCTGTGCTGTTTGAACTTACCTGGAGGGCAGCATTTTCTTCTATGAGTGTAGTATTTCTAGACGGACTTGAGAGTATTCCCTTGGGCCATATCCCTTCATATTGTTTTCCAAGTCTCCAGTCTAGCCCTCTCCAGTTTAACTTTGAAAATGCTGCTAGAAAGAACTTTCTAAAATGCAAATCTAATTATTCACAGTCCATTAATGATTACCCACCACTTTCTAAGGATCGCTTTCTAGCCTCCTTGGTGTTTGCAAATTCGAATCCCCAGTTTCCTATGGATTTCCTGATATCTCCAGCCACCTCTCCCTGAACCTTATGTTCCATTAATAGTTACTATGTGCCATTACCTTAGGTTTTCATGCTCATCTACTTGATACATTATCTGCTCATCTTCTTGGCTGTCCTACTCATTCTTCAAGGGCGTATCCTTCAAAGAATTACCTCCTCTTGAAACCTGTAGTTAGACTTAAAACCATCTCTTTGCACGTTTCCCATATTATCTCCATTATGTAGTATATACAAAATTGTATTGTAATTGTTTGCATATGTATCTCCCAACTTAGACTATGGAGTAAGAATTGAATGAATAGTTAAAAGTACAAACTATACGGTCTAGGAAATGTAGGTTCAAATTTCTATTTCACCGCTGTGTAAATTTAAAGACAAAATGCTTAATTTCTCCTATCCTCAGTTTTCTCATCTGTAAAGTGGAGAGAAAAATTGTACTTCTCTCATAAGATTATAATGAGAATTATATAGCATAACGAATATAAAGTGCCAATAACAATGGTGAATGATAAATCACTGTGAGTTCATTTTAATGTTATTATATACACTTAATATTCTATTTCTTGTACGTAATAGAGCTTATGACACATCATATGTGTATGCACTCAGTAAATGCTGCTAAATGATTGGATGCATGAATGACTGCATAAATAAATAACTGTATGATGCTTGAAGCAGAGAGAAAAAGACTTTGGGGTAATATAGAAGTTTATATATATATTTGAAATTATGTCCTGCAGCAAAGGGATTAGAATATTTCCATGTGCCAATAGAGGGAGATCCATAACCATAAAGGAAATCAATAGAAAGGGAGAGGGGGAGTTCACTGTTAAAGTTTTGTAAAGAATAGAATACATTTAAAATCTAATGGGCTTCCTAATTTTCCCTGTATTTATGCATTTAAGCAGAGATTGAACAATAAAATTGCTGGGTTACCATACAGTTTTAGGGCTAGATTTTATGACACCAAATGCCCCTATGTCTTTATGAGTTTGAGACTATTTTAAGTTCCTAGGTACCCTACATGTTTTACAACACTGTATGTGTTCCTGTTCTTCCGGATGTAGCATTCATCCATTCACCCCCTATACTGTTCAACGTTCAAACGTATTAAAACATTGCTAAGGTTGCAACGAACCTCTTTTTAAGTTTTCTCAGTGACTCATTTCAATGAGTAGTAGCTATAGTGACACTAAAGTTGCACTTTCCTTGCACTGTCTGTAGATAAGAAACCTTTGGGAGGAGTCTGAGCTTCTTGACTTGGTAAAGCAAGCACCAGAAATGATGCAAATTAAGCGATTGGCTTTGGTCCATCTCTTTTCCTGCAAAATATTTTCAATGTCTATTTTCAAGTTTTGATATTATTGTTTACACTTGGGGGCTTTTTTTGTTCCAGGAAATGAAATTCAAAACCTTCCAAGTTTGGGAAAGCAATGATTTGATGTAACTTTGTAACAATAATTTGATTACCTTTTTTTATGGTTTTGCTGAAGCATTAGAAAATTAGTAGCTTTGAAAATTTCAGTGGAAAACATCATACTTAGAAGGTGATGTACACAATAAGTGAAAATCAACCATGCCACCTTGAAAGCTTTAGAGGAGACAGAGCTCTGAGAAATGGTGTCCGTGAGGGGCTCCTCCCAGGAAACACCGTGTCCTAATCTGACGCTCACAACTTCATATTTGTTATCACGATCTATAAGATAAATGCTAAAGTCATCACCTTTCAAAGGGGAGAAACAATAGCTTCCCTCCCTCCCAATAGTTCCACACTCATTTATAAAACTAAAAGCCCCATAGATAGTCTGAACTTATTTCAAATTAACGTTATGCTTCAAAGTTTTGCTGCAAACCTTCATAATTTACCTGTCAGAGACTATGAAAGACATCATTATAATTCCAGTCAAAGAATTTTCTTTTGCTTGTGTTTAGAATGATTTCTCCTAGTTTCAATAATGTTTTTGTTAAATCACATAGGGTGAGAAATAATAATAGGATAGCGCTTAATTGAATATGTCATCGTGACAGGAGGTACAATACTCCATTTAAAACACAACGGTGCTTGCTGGCTACCAAGTTGGATTGATTGCCCTCATTATGTACAGAGTCCGCATTTCCTTTGCCCGCTCCACCCTCTCCAACACTCCAGCTCCACTGAGCTGTTGAAATCCTGTATTTCAAATTACCCGTGAACTTTCCATTCTTAAGCCTTTCTGCGCTCAAACTGTTGGTACGATTTCAAACGCCAAGAGACTGGACAGAATTCTAAAAACTTACATTGAAAGCTATTTTCTAAATAATTTAGCATAAGGATCACAGCCTTTTCACCAAGGTAGCAATTAAGTCATCACTGCCGCTGGCCCTATAAAAATTGATTGGGCCAGTTTTTATCACCCATACCTTCTAAACTGCTTTCCTGTACAATCTGACACCAAAGTTAGAAATCATGCAGTGAAAACTAGTACCAGGAAAAGAGAGAAAGGGTCATTAAATAAAACGTATTTTTTAATGTGTTCCACTGATATTAACCCTGCAGAAAATGACCAGGCAGGTAATGTTTCAGGACCCATGTAATTATCATTGCTAACGACATTTGTCCAATCAAATATATTTTTCCTATTAAACCAGGAAAAATACACTAGCTTGTACTGCAGGGACATCTCATTTTGCAGGACAGCTCAGCTGGGAAAACTCGTCCTTGCTTATTTTTAAAAATCCTTAATTTGCTTATGAGAAATATTTATACACATCGGCCTTTCTGATGTGTCAAATCTGCCGTCTCCCAACCCTTTCCCCTCCTGCTCTCCCATGAATGTCTCTGTCCTATTATATAACAAACTTCCCCTGGAAAACTTGCTTATTACCCCGGCAGGTGTTTTGTTCTTTTTATTCCGTCATCGCAGCTCTCTGTTTTTTAAGTGAAGGTCTGTGGCTTTCGGAGAGCGGTCAGCAGAGAACATCAGCCGAGGCCGGCCTGGAGCCTGGCCCTCAGGCTTGGGTAACTTCCAGGGATAGCTCCACTCCGGCCTGACATTTACAAACACTTAATTCTGTTGCAGTGCTGGTGCAAGGAAGGAGAGCACTGGGCGCTGGGTGCAGAGTGTTTATGATCGTTAAAGGCTTGCATTTCACCACTGAGCAAGTTAGCCGGGCTTGATAGTCTGCTTGAGAATACCTCTAACAAGAGGAGCTATCACTTGGTTGGACACCAGCATTTGTCTAGAATCTTTGTTGCTGTTTTTTCTCTATTTTATCTTTTAGTCCTTATTACAACCCTGTAAAGTACATGTTGTTAGCTCCATTTTTCAGATTGGGAAACAACTCAGAGATGAAAAGTCACATTCCCAAAGACCCTAAAGCAGGAGGAAGTGACTTCTAATCTACAACTGTGCAAAGCAGTGCTTCTTAAAATTGATGAGCATACGCTCACTCATATGTGGAATATAAACCAACACATGGACAGAGAAAACTGGACTGTGGTTACCAGGGGCAGTGGGGGTGGGGGGTGGGGGGGGCACAAGGGGTGAAGGGAGTCATATATATGGTGATGGACAAACAAAAATGTACAACCCAAAATTTCACAATGTTAGAAACCATTAAAACATCAATTAAAAAAAAATCTAAAAAAAAAAAAAAATTGATGAGCATACGAATTACCTGGGGATCTTGTTGAAAGGCAGCATTTGAAGGTCTGGGGTGGGACCCAAGATTCTGCATTTCTAACAAGTTCCCATTGATGCCTTGCTGCTGGTGCCTGGGCCACACTTTGCTTAGCAAGGGTTTAAGTTATCTTTTTGAATGAAGGGAAACCTTTCACGGCAAATAAGAGAAGACCTGTTGAAGGCAGCGGTGCACTGGCCCTGTGAGCACATAAAATCTTGAATCTATGATGGCAAACAAGGTATAGGCAGGCTGTGCCGGGAATCATGCCAGCATCCGTGTCCAACAGGCATTTTGCTCTGTGCCAGCAAGTTCTTTGGCAGACATGCGAAATGCACATTTTTTTCTGGCCAGAATTTGAGATTTTTTTTTTCCCTCACTATTTTGTCCCAGTGAATGCCTTACAAGTGCCTTTTCTACTTACAGATAACTCAATGTCTGTAAAGGAGTTGTTATATAAAGATGCTGTAACAGGGAGAGTGCCGCCCTTGAATTCAAAAGGCCCAAGTATCACACCCTTTTGTGTCATTTGCTAGCTGGGGGATCCGTACAAGCACTAAACCTCCCTCAAATCAGCTTGTGCACTTGTAAAGTAGGGGAGATAACCCTTATTTCACTCAGCAGTGAGTTTGTGGATACTTTTTAAATTACTAAAAAATAATTAATTAAATAAATAAAAGTGGACTGTGTTGGCACAACCACTTTGGAAAAACAGCCTGGCAATATCTACTAAAGCCAAACCCAGGCCAGAGTAATGCCCCAAGGCCAGAGGGATACCCCAAAAACCTCTCCCTTACACACATTCTCAAAGGAAATGAGAGCATGTTGTCTACAAGAACCTTCATAGATGCTTCATTCATAGTAGCCAAAACAATGGAAATGACACAGCGTCCACCAGTATATGAATGGATAAATAAATTGTTACATAGTCATATAAATAATAGTACATAGCAGCAAAATAGAACACACATAGCAGCAACTTGGATGAATTTCATGCACAAAGTAAGCAAAAGAAGCCTTGCTCAAAAGAGTACATACTATATGATTCCATTTATACAAAGTTTAAGAACATGAGAGACTAATCTATGTTGACAGAAGTCAGAATAGTGGTTACCTCTATGTTGGGAGAGGAGGCGAGTTTTGATGAAGAAGTACATGAAGAAACCTTCTGAGGTGTTAGGAACTTTCTATATCTTGATTTGCATGGTAGTTATCAGAGTGTGTACATATCTGAAGTTAACTGAGTGGATGTTCAGGATTTGTACATGTTAGTGGGGCACCAAGGGCAGGGCCCAGGCTCAGGCAACATGGGGTACATTGTCTGTAGAGAATTTACGACAAGGGTAACACCGATCAAAAGTCAGGTCTTCTTTTTATTAATCACCATGTCCTTGCAATTCTAAACAATGCCAGTGATAAAATCCTTCTTTCTACTGGGGTCAGACAGTTCCCACAGCCCTGCTTTAAGTACGTCACTGGGGCGCTTTACCGTGGGCATGCAACTTGAACAACAAAGAGGGAAAAGAGAAGCCAGCTGTGCACGAACTGATGCTGAAAGTGCGTCATCAGCCACACTCATTTTGTGCACATGAAGAACAACTGAGAAATAGAATGAATAAATAATGCTAACTTATAGAGTTATGGTCATCAGAAGAGATGATGTGTTTCCTAAACAGTAAAGGGTTTATAGATGTTCTGAAAAGCAGAGGATCAAAGCTGCACTAGCACTTTATAAATGCCTCATATACCAGCCATCTTCTGTTGTTTTCGTTTTTTCGATTATGGCCACGATGAGCATAGCTGGGAAGGAGTTGGACAGGTGAAGGCACCCGTGTGACGGGCTTGCTTCATTTACACATGCGTCTCATTTGAGGAATAAGTCATGCACACCCAACCCTAAATACTTTATCTTGGCTGTAGTAACAATTCAAAGAGATGCTATAGGGATATAAAAGAGGAGGTAAATTTGTGTAGAGAGGAGGTAGATGGATTGATTTCTGGGGTGCTATTGGCAGACTCTTAATAAAAGAAGACACATATTGAGTGCTTATTCTGAGCCTGCATTAACTCAGACCTCACAATAGCTTTCCAAGGTAGGGACCATTATTATCCCCATTTTACAGTTGGGAAAACTGAGACCCGGAGAGGTTAAAAAATGGGTAACTTTCCCAAAGTCTCATGACTGGTGAGTGCTGAAAGCAGGGTTGGAACTCAGGTGGTCTGACCCCAGAATCTCTTTTGCTTCACCTCTAGATACCTCCAAAGCCTTCAGGCAGAATCGACAAACACTTGCACACACCTGAAGAGTTCTTGAACTACTTTTGGAGTTCTACCTCATTCTCACAGACCCACTCTATTCGGGCTCCATGGCCCTGCACTCCTAGCGAGCGAGAAGGGTTGATCTCTGGACAAAATGAATAGAATGTTCTGATTAGGGGTGCTTAACCATTTCGTATTTGCAAAACATTAAATATTTCATCAGCACATGTAAATGGATTAAAAGACTGAGTATAACACTAAATGTCCTCAATAGTTACAACAAATGAATCCTTTCTAACATTTAACATTGTCTCCATCTTTATAAAACTATTTACAATTGTGACATCATTCCTATGTGGTTACTCTTCTGGCCCGGCCACTCATCGCTTCCTGAATTGGCTGTTGTCCACACAGGACGTGGTTTAGCAAGAGGAGCCAGCCTGAAGGAGTGAGTAGGTACACAGGCACTCTGGAGAGAATGTTGAATTTGAATCCGGCCTCTTCTACTTAGTAGATGTACAACCTCACAGACGTAACTTAACCAGCCTGTTCCTCAGTTTCCACATTTGCACAACACATATAATTACGACACCTTCTTCATAGGGACATTAGAAAGAATTAATTAATTGCTACTTCTAAACCATTTAGACAAATGTCTGACACATGTTAAGCAATATATTCTTTAAAATAAATGTTATTATTTATTAATTTATTTAACATTATTAAATAAATGTTATTTATTATTATACTTTTATGAGATGTTTACAATCTGTGGTTGGTTGAATCCATGCATATGGAGAGCCGGGTAGACTAAGAAATTTGAGCATCTCAGATTTGGGTATCTGGGGGGGGGGGGGGGTCCTGGAACCAATCCCCGGTGGATACTGAAGGACGACTAGAATATATATACCATTTTCTTTGATATCAGCTTTGATATATTGCTATTCATCTTTATATTACTTTCAAGAAATTAGACCCAACTCCACATAATCTACATAATCCACTGACAATAAACTCAACTCAACATTGTCATATGACAGAATAGATATCATAGTAACAGTATTAAAACCCAGGAGGGCGAAGTGAAGTAGCTCAGACGGAAAAAGACGAATACCAAATGATCTCACTGATACATGAATTCTAAAAAACCAACTGAACTCGTAGATAGAGAGAATAGATTGGTGGTTACCAGAGGTGGGGTGTAGGGAGTGGAGGAAATGAGTGAAGGGGGTCAAAAGGCACAAAACTCCAGCTATAAAATAAATAGGTCCTGGAAGTGTAATGTGCAGCATGGTGACTAGAGTTGGTAATACTGTAGCGTGTATTTGTAAGTTGCTAAAAGAGTAGATCTTAAATGTTCTCATCAGAAGAAAAAAAAAATTCTAACCATGTGGGCGATGGATATTAACTAGACTGTGTTGAACATTTTGTGATGTATACATATATTGAATCATTATGTTATACATCTGAAACTAATATAATGTTATATGTCATGTCTCAATAAAAAATACTTAGGGGTAAATACTTTCATATACTTGTCAGAATTTCATAACATACCAATGAAGGTTGAGATGCCCAGCTGAGATGAACACAGATCCATAGGCCCACAGTGGAGCACTTAGGCGAGAAGCTGGTAGTAATCCTCACTGGTCCTCTCCCCACCTCTCTTTCCAATGCATGGTTGCTGGGCTGGACTGTATACCTGCTCATTCCTATTTAATTTTAGCTCTTTCTCACAACGGCCATATAGCTATGCCATACTATTTCTACATTACCCAAGCCACACATCCTAGAGACGTTCTCAGTTCCTCTCATTCAACATATCCCCCACATCCAGCTGAGCACCATGGGTTCATCCTAGAAATGTCCCTTCAATCTATGCCCTCCTTTGCATTCCTGAAGTTTCGCATTTGCTTCAGTCCTTCCCAACTCCCTTTTCCTGGTCTATTTCACCTGGTCTCCTTGCCATTAGTATCTCACCTAATGCGGACCATCCTCATCATTATTACAGTTGCATTCCTTGTTTTAAAAAATGGGGCCGGCCGGGTGGCGCAAGCGGTTAAGTGCACGCGCTCCGCTGCAGCGGCCCAGGGTTCACAGATTCGGATCCTGGGCGCGCACCGACACACCGCTTGTTGATCCATGCTGTGGCGGTGTCCCATATAATAGTAGAGGAAGATGGCCACGGATGTTAGCTCAGGGCCAGTCTTCCTCAAGAAAAAAGGGGAGGATTGGCATCAGATGTTAGCTCAGGGCTAGTCCTCCTCACAAAAAAAAACAATCAAACCACAGACTCCCTATTAACATCCAGGTTCCTTATTCATTTGTTCTTCCACTCATTCATTAAGTAAACATTTATTGAGCACCTACTATGTGCCAGTATTACACAAGCTTTGGTGGTAAAATGGATGCAGACATGGCCTTGAGCTCATCCAAGATTTCTTGTAATCTGGCTATGGTTTGCCTCACTGGTGATGTTGCTCAGGATGACCAGGCCATGGCCAAGTGCTCACCGAACACATAATGCCCTTTCAGGACTTTGCACATCCTCTTTCCTCTGCTTAAATTCACTTCCATTCCATCTTTACGTGGTACACTCCTACTCATCCTCAGGGACACAATTTTCTGTGAAGCATTCCTCAGCTACTGAGGCAGAATTTAGACTCCTTCTTCCGTCCTCCCACAGCATCCCTGGGTGTTCTTACTACCTTATTTATTATGAAGCATTATAATTATTTGTCCAAGAGTTGGGAGAGCCTACGGTCCAGATACTGTCATCTTTTGGTTTTTCACTGTCATTCTGCGTGGCACTTCCCAACTAAGGTGTGGAGAAGGAAGGAAGAGTAAATTGCTGTGGTGTTACTATAAGCAATGGGAGTACTATGTTGAAAATGACAGGTACCCATCTCCTAGCGATTGGGAGTTCTGAAGCCAGGTGTCATTGTGGATATGGGAACACATGGTCCCCAACCTTCCAGCTTCCTGAGGAACTCTTGGATCAGGTAACTGGAGAATGTTCCCTAGTCTTCACTTAGAGCAGCCAGTCTCTCAAGAGAGTAGGATTGGGGAGGATGATCCCATAAGTTAGAATGGAGCAGGCTCTCCAGCTCACATTTTGTGGTATAAATAGGTGTGCTCAGGGAAGTGAGCAACAGTTTGAAGTAATGTCCATTTTCACCAAGCAGGCAGCCACATGCAGTACATGCCATAGAGGCTACCACTGGCCAAGCCACATTGCAAATGCAGAAGGACCAGTACATTCAAAGAATGTAATTAGGTCCTCTGAGTAACAACCAGGCCTCATTTTTACGTGGGGGAAAAAAATGTCATATTGAAAAGAAAAAAAGACAACTCTAACTGTAGGCTTCCCTGAAACCATAAGCTTTCACTACAAACATAAATCACAGCAACTGTCCTGGTTTGGGGCATTTTTCCAGGTCCAGGTGACAGATACATTCATAAAGAGAAACTTGTAAGCTGTAGACCAAGAAGAAGAAGGAGAGAGGGGAGAGGAGAGATGCAGGGGAGGGGGAGGGGAGCAAGGAGGGGGAGGGGGAAGGGGATGAGAATGAGGATGAGGAAGAGGCACTAATTCACCGACTTTATTTAGAGCCTGGGGCCAGCCCAGTGGCAGCAATGTAGTGGTTAAGTTGTGGGCTCCACTTTGGTGGTCTGGGGTTCCCAGGTTCGGATTCCTGGTGAGGACCTATACACCACTCATAAAGCCATGCTGTGGTGGCATCCCACATACAAAGTAGAGGAAGACGGGCACAGATGTTAGCTCAGGGCCAATCTTCCTCACAAAAAAAAAAAAAAAAGAATAGAGCCTGTACACAATCCCCTGGCTGCTTCCCACCCATGTCTCTGCAATCTTGGTTCCTTCCATCTAGCATCTTTTTCTCCAAAAACAATATAATAAAGGGAAAAAATAATGCCTTAGTTGCTAGTGCAGCTTTGAGGGGAAAAAAAGAGTTCTCCTATACATAAGTTTCAGTCAGGAAACTCCCCGCTAGTAGTAAATAAAATCCTACCTGGTTACTCCAACAAAACGGAATGAATGCTCAGTGCTCTGGTGGCATCTTCCAGGTAGTCATGAAATGGGGGTAGAGGGGCTTAACTGGGCTGCCTCTGAGCTCCCCCACACACACCCAAGGGAAACGATGGAGACACCTGACACCCGCACCGGCTTTGCCCAGCTTGCCTTGTGGCATGAAAAAGCAGGCAACTAGAGAAAGGCATTCCTTCCTCGGAGGGAAAAATCCTCTTGTGGTTTCCCCTCTGCCCCCACTGGCATTCCCTTTCCCCCTAATTCCCATACACCGCCTCATGCCCCTGCTTCCTGGGTCCCCAAAGGAACGGCCCAATTGCCCTGACACGGTGTCTTTGCAGAAGCCGTCCCGGGAGCACGCCTCAGTGTGAGTGGGCTACGGAGGGTTGGGGGCAAGAAAGGGCGGCGGGGTTCAAAAGTGAAGTCACGGGAAATAGTGAGGCTGTTCCGCCCAGCTCCCAGCCAGCCAGGGGAGCCGAGTGCCCTTTCAAATTGGGTGTCCCAGCTCGGTGGCTAAAATAACTGGTCACGGAGAGCTGCAAGCAAATCGCTTTGACAAGGCTGTTACTGTTGTCAGGGTTCAAGGGTGCCGGCCACTAGGTCAGCGGCTGCCAATCAAGCGGACAGAAAAAGCCGCTCATTGAGCCGGTGATTTCTACCTAGGCCGCAATTATCCCCGACTATTCCTGTACCTCAGCAGCTCCTCTGATTAAACCTGCCTCCCTTTTACATCTCTTTCAGAGCGCGCTTCACACACTAATTAGTTGCCTGCTCTCCGCTGAGATGTCAGACCCTCCGTCAATTTATCTCCATTTCAGCCTGCTCAGAGTGACTTCCCCAGTTATCAAAATTTAATCATGCCTTCAAAAATGTTGAAAAGTGGTCATTAGAGGCAAAAGGCCACAGGATACAATATTCATTTTTCTCTATCTTCCAGCCATCCAGCTGGCATCTATAATGGATATCCTGGGGGCTGTGAGAACACGTTGATTTATGCAACCTCGGCCCTGCTCTCGCGGTGCTCCACCGGGCTGCTTGAGAGAACAGGTTTTAACAAGGTCTGAGGTGGGAGGACATTAATCACGGCGGCATTGTATGTGGAAGAGGGTGCTGTGTAGTCGAAGAACCTCCTACAGTAGGGCAGTTAGATTTTTTTTTTTTTACCACCTTCTCGGTGATAAAAGAGAGTTTGACAATTGATTAGACCTTTCTGTAACCTTGCAGCCCTGTGAAATGATGAGAGAGAGAAAAGAGGGAGAGAACGATTCTCATACCGACGGTTTTAAATGTGCAATAACTTTATGATTCTTGACTGAAACTGGCTATCAAAATCAGTCCCAACTCAATACCGTCTAAAAGAGAAGATCATTCTTGGAATAAGAGCTCTTTCGCCGGATGTGTCGGAGCCAATCACAGGCGCCGGGGTCCCGCGGTGACTGCTGGCCGCCTCTATGGTGGGTTCTGATAAAAATCACATCTGATAAATTCACCTCTGCCTGCCTGCTTGGCTGGAAAGAAGGTTTTAGTCCAAAATCAACAATGATGAACTGAAATCTATCAGCAACTGGGAATTGCTTTTAACCCTGCCTCCATTTTGTTTCAGTGCGACCCACTTCACTACTTGGCTTCTCTCTTCTCCTTCCCTCTTCGTTTCCAAGCCTAAGGATGGGCAGGGTAGACACTGGACCCCCTCCTTCTCGCTGCCCCACATCCCCTCTCCCCTCCCCGGACTCTGACCTTGTGATACCCGCAGCCCCTCCCCGGGCTTTTCCCGCCCCTGCTGCTTGAAGCCGAGTCTCCCGTTACTGCAGAACATGCAAGGTGATTTTTCTGTCTTTCATTTACGGCAGAAACGCCTTATGTTAACACTTTTTTGATCCTCATTCCTGTATTTCTTTGATGTCCGTGGTAGAGAGGAAAACAGTCAAAAAAACGCCTTTAGAGAAACTCATAAAGGACGTGCATAGCATGATCGAGATGAGCCGTAATGATGATTCCACCGTGAGACTTTCATATCCATTCTCACGTGGTTACTCACTCTCATGTGCTCCTACTTTCACTTCTGCCGCCCTAAATAACTTTCTTCTTTCTTCTCTGGGAATCCAGCCTAGGTCTGGAACAAGGAGGGAGCTGCCAAGCAGAGAATATTCGGAGGTGTATGCTGACCTCAGTGTTAAGCCCAGAGAAGCAAGGGAATTTCTTCTGTTTATGTTGGAGTGTTAGGGAAGGTGATTCATCTGGAATGATAGTAACTGTAGAGTTCATGCCCTGACCAGAATTCTCCCAGTGCCATTCTCAGTCTCCAGGAGAATCAGGCTTATGATCAAACCCAGAAACGGGCCAGACTAGGAAAGAGCGGGGCAAATGAGAAGGAAGCCAGGTGTTTGTTCACTTATTGCTGATTCCCCACCCAACATCAGCTGTCCCATTATGGACTACATTCCAGATATGATGGCAAGAACATGGACTGATAACAATGTATTCTAATGGCTTAGAATACAGAAAAGTGATAGGGAAAGTTTGAGCACATCTACCTTGAAAAGGCACTTTTATCAACAGTGGATCCTGGCACCATTGTCTTCAGGACTCATTCATGAGGAGCCCTCCACACCTCCAGCCCCACTGGTTATTGAGCCTGGAGCCTGTCACCAGATTCCTGCATTAGACTTCACTTTCCAACCTATACCTGCATCCCTCCAGACCCTTGGCCTTACATCTTTAATCCCGCATTCAACGTGGACCTTGTGTTCTCTTGAGTAACATGGAGTATCCATCCTTGCTACTTCTGGTTCTCCTAGATCTTGAGAACATACCCCAGTGCTGGGCAGTGTGGCTGGTACTTACTCTGGGCGTAATTCTAACCCTGAAAAAGGAAAAAATACATACAAGGTTACAAACCAACACCTGTGATCCACTGATCCAACAAATGACCAGAATGATGGGCTGAATGACATGGTCTGTGACTATGTGAAAGTAGAGGGTCTCTCAAGCTTGTGAATCCCAGGAGATCTGAATGGAGAGAATGGCACTATGGAGTAAAATGGAAAGAAATCACCATCATAGTCCCATATAAAAACAAAGGACATTTTACATAATCTGCAGTGTATGTGACAGAAAAGCATACATTTGTAAATCTGAATGTACATAAAGGGAAATTTTTTTGTAACAGTATCTGATTTTATTTACTCTACCAAGAAGCATAATTTTACTTTATTTGGGCTGTTTTATTGCCTCAGCACTGAAAAAGTATGAAAAATAATCTACCTTCCCCAAATTTAGTGAATTGTATTTTAGAGCAGGGGTATAAAACCTAGAGTCCATAGACAACCCCCTACACCCTCCAATGCCCGACCCCCAGCCAAGAGGTCCCTTGATGTAATTCACAGGGTGGTCTGAGAATTTGGGTGGAAAAGTATTACTTCATTTTCACCATCCTCCAGCTATAATTTAGCATTTCATTCAATTATGAATGTAGACCCTAGAGCACACTAGCATTGGCAGAAGCTGTGATTTGTCACCAATAGAAATCACAGGTATTTTCACGTCACATTACAGTTGTTGCAGACATCTCAAAACATAATTTTTGTTTATTGCTTCTTTGAAATTACAGCTGTTATTAGATCTGCTGCTAGTTCTTGTTATTTAATAGATTCATAAAGACGGACATATATTACTGTATCACACATTTTTAATATTCATAATGGCATTTCAATATAATTGATTTCCTTTGAAATCCTATATATTCTATTGTATGTGTTTATTACACTATTCTGAAAAGGGCTCCATGGGCTCTCTAGACTGTTAAAAAATCCGTGACAACAAAACAAGAAAAGTTAAGAATACCTGTTGTAAATAAATTCCAGTATTATCCTGTCTCCCTTTTCATTTAGGCAGCAAGAGACAGAGGTTCTAGGGATTCCTCTAATATAAAGGTGTTTTACGAAATTCTGCTTCCTCAATCCACACACCAGCCAAGCGATCAAAGTGAATTTTTTTTTCTTTTTTTTTTTGCATCTCATGGTGTACATAGTGTTATATGATCAGAAGCTTATTATAAGTCTCATTATCTGAATGTTGGATATTTTTCATGGGATCTACAGCTGGCAAAGACAAAAACAAACACACACACAGCATAATAACTAAGTGACCATATAATTTATTGTCTAAACTAGGACACTTTGAGAGTGGCAGAGACACTATTAATAATTATGCCAGGACAACAGTTGTAAACTGGAATTGTCCCATGATGAACCATGCACTATGGCCACATTAACAATAATTTAATTTCACGTAATATTAATAACATATTTGCCTATTTCTACCTTTGAGCCATTCAGACAAGCCTACTCATCAAAATATATTATGAGAAGAAGGGAGAAAAGTCCTCTGACTTGCCCTGCAGAGCTCTCATGTGAATGTCTTAATTGCAGAATTCTAGATCTGAGTTATGTGGAGTCAAGAAGACAGTGTATGTCTTGGGCTTCAGTAGCTAAATTTTGATCTAGGACAGCTGAACAAACCCAATGGTTTCCCTCAATTCAGAAGAAGGAACATAGGATATTTTTTAATACCTGACACCAAAGATTTTTTTTTTAACTTTATTTTTTCCCCCAAAGCCCCAGTAGATAGTTGTATGTCATAGCTGCACATCCTTTTAGTTGCTGTATGTGGGATGCAGCCTCAGCATGGCCGGAGAAGCGGTGTGTCAGTGCGCGCCCGGGATCTGAACCCGGGCCGCCAGCAAGCAGAGCTCGCGCACTTAACCGCTAAGCCACGGGGCTGGCCCCAAAGATTTTTTAATAGTGGCTTGTATATAATAATTCTAGTATGCAATTTTTGATCACCATAATGCATGTAAACAGTGAGACTCTTTAATACTACATTGTTATTACATTAGAATTCTTAGCTCTTCTATCAGCTCACTGTCGGCAGGAATTATCCCCCAATAAGACACATAATTAATCATATAGCATGAAGCTGTTTGTATGTAATAAATTTGATGTTCCATTACTCTCAACTCTGGGTATTAAAAAATGTGAAGAAGAATGTGGGCAACATTGGGGAATAGAGTCACAACATATTCAGCCTGCCAGCCAACAAATCATTTTATAAAATACAAATAATTTAATAGTAAAAGGATTATCACTACATATTCTTCATCCTTGCCCAGTTTGCATCTATTCCAATCTCACCACTTCTGGCCTACGTGCTTTGCTGTACGCCCTTGGTTGCTCCATATGACTGCCCGAGGAATCACTGGAGGTGCTTGAGCAATACATGAATCTTCACCTGCCAAAAATGTGAAATAAGTGGGAAATCCAGCTAGTTGACTGCTAAGGTTCCTTGAAAATTAAGGAATCCATGATTTTGAATCCAATGCAACAAATATGCTGATGAAAATATCTTAGAATACATTTCATGCTCTAATTCCAGACTGTTAGATTAGCCATGACATTGGTCTCTCTGAAGGAATCTGTAAGTTGAAGGGGGTACATCAGAAAACCCCTGACACCATTCCAAGCAAGCCTTATTCTGCCATCTGAAAACGTGGAGCTTTCAAAATCAAGAGAGAGATTCTCTGAAAAAAAAATTGTGTCTAAAATTAAGTCCAAGATTCTACATTAAGTACAGGAAGGTAAAAAGAAAATGTTTGCCAGAATTTTAAGAATGTCCACATCCATGTAGTGGAGACTACATGGGGTCCGTCCCCGGACTTCCACCTCCATCTGTTAGTAACAAGACACTGGTGCACTTTCCCACTGGGATGGTATCACAGGCCTACTAGAGAGCTAGGACTTCTCCCATCTCCCAACATAATGAGGTCAGCTCCCACCACAGTATCAGTAGAGACCACATGGGAGAGACAACTCCCACGCCTTCCTAGCAGAAACAAGGAGGCCCCTCCTCTGATTTGAGGGACTTTGAGTGGGAATTTGGACCTCTATCTCCATCTAGCAGTAACAAAGTGGTGCCCCTGTTTCTCCTGCCAAATCAGTGTCAGAGAAAGCTAGCTAGAACGGAAGGCTTAAATAAAATCCAAAAATATCATAATGTAATATGAAAATGACTAGATTTCAATCAAAAATCACTGGTCATACCAAGTACCGAGAAGATCTCAAACTGAATGGAAAAACAATCAATGGATCCCAAGACTGAGAAGACAGAGATGGTAGAATTATCAGACGAAGATTTTAAAGTAGCAATAATAAAAATGCCTTAAACAGCAATTACAAAGGAAATAACAAAAGAAAAAATAGAAAGCCTCAACAAAGAAACAGAAAGTACCAGCAAAGAAGTGAAAGACGTAAAGAACAAAATGGAAATTTTAGAACTAAAAAATACAATAACCAAAATAAAAATCTCAGCAGATGGGCTGAAGAGCAGAATGGAGGGGACAGAAGAAAGAGTTCTTGAACTGGAAGATAGGAAAAGAACAACCTGAACAACAGAGAAAATATACTGAAAAACAGTGAATAGAGCCTACGGGACCTGTGGAACTATAGCAAAAGATCTAACATTCACGTTATCAAGTCTCAGAAGAGGAAAGAGGGGGCAGGGCTGAAAAAGTACTCAAAGAAATAAGGGCTGAAAACTTCTCAAATTTGGCAAGAGACATAAACCTACAGATTCAAGAACTGAACCCAAACAGGATAAATCCTAAGAAAGTCATGCCAAGACATCATAATTAAATTTCTGAAAACTAAAGACAATGAAAAAAGTCTTGAAGGCAGCCAGAGAAAACTGTCATCTTACACACAGGAGAAATAACTTTTGAGTACTATCAGAAACCATAGAGGCCAGAACGAAGTGGCACGATATTTTTCAAGTACTAAAAGAAAAGAACAGTCAACCCAGAACTTGATACCCAGCAAAAATATCAATAAAATTGACAAACCCTCACAAGACTGACAAAGAAAAAAAGAGAAGACACAAGTTAACAATATCAAGAATGAAGCAGGGATATCACTACAGACCCTGCAGGCGTCAAAAAGATAATGAGAGAATGCTATGAACAACTCTACACACGTAAATTTGATAGTTAGATGAAATGGGCCAATCCTTCACAAAACATAATCTACTATAACTCACCCAATATGAAATAAATAACTTGAATAGCACTATAGCTATTAAGAATTTAATAATTCAGGGGCCAGCCCAGTGGCATAGCAGTTAAAGTTCACACACTGTGCTTTGGCAGCGCAGGGTTCACTGGTTCGGATCCTGGGGGTGGACCTATGCACCGCTCATCAAGCCATGCTGAGGTGGCACCCCACATAGAAGAATTAGAAGGACAGACGTACAACTAGGATATACAACTATGTACTGGGACTTTGGGGATAAGAAATGGGGAAAAAAGAGGAAGATTGGCAACAGATGTTAGCTCAGAGCCAACCTTCTTCAAAAAAAAGAAAAACAAAGAATTTAATAATTCAGATTTTAAAACTCCCAAAAAATAAATGTCCAAGTTCAGTTGGTTCCACTAGAGATTTCTACCAGATATTTAAAGAAGAATTAACACCAATCATACAATATATCTTCCTGAAATTAGAAGAGGAGGGAACACCTCCCAATTCATTTTATGAAGGTAAAAGTACCATGATATCAAAATCACACAAACACAGGACAAAAAAAGAAAACTATAGGCCAATATCCCTCATTAATACAGATGCAAGAATCCTTAACAAAGTATTAGCAAATAGAATTCAACAGTACATAAAATGAATCATATACCATGACCAAGTGGGGCTCATTCCAGGAATGCAAGGCTGGTTAGATATTCAAAAATTAATCAATGTAATCCATCAGATTAACAGGTTAAAGAAAAAAAATCACATGATCATAACCATCAATGCAGAAAAAGCATTTGACAAAAATTCAACAGTCTTGATAAAAATTCTCAGAAAAATAGGAATAGAAGAGGATTTCCTCAACTTGATAAAAGAGTATCTACAAAAACCTACACCTAATATTATACTTAATAGTCAAGGACTGAATGATTTCTCCCTAAAGCCAAGAACAAGCCTTATTTAACATCCTGCTGGAAGTTTTAGCCAGCGCAATAAGGCAAAAAGGAAATAAAGCACAAAGATAATGGAAAAGAACAGAGAACCAAGAAATAGACCCACACAAGTATGCTCAACTGATTTTGACAAAGGTGCAAAACAATACAATAGAGGAAAAATAGCCTTTCCAGCAAATGTTGCTGGAGCAATTGGAAATCCATAGGCAAAAAAATGAACCTCGACATAAGTCTCACACCTTATAAAAAATTAATTCAAAATAAATCACAGATTTAACTGTAAAATTTAAAAAAAAATAGGAGAAAACTTTCAGGATACAGGGTTAGGCAAAGAGTTCTTATATTTCATACCAAAAGCATAGAAGGAAAATTTGATAAACAGACTTCAGCAAAATTAAAATCTGTTGCTTTCTGAAAGACCCTGGTAAGAGGATGAAAAAACAAATTACGGTATCCTAGGAAATATTTTGCCAACCACAGTTCTGACAAAGGACTAGTATCTAGAATAAAAACTCTGAAAACTCAATAGTAAAGAAATTCCAGTTGGAAAATGGACAAAAGAACATGAACAAAGATGATAAACAGAAGGAAAATAAGCCCATGAAAAGATGTTCAACATGGTTAGCCATTAGGAAAGTGCAAATTAAAACTCCAACGAGATACCACTACACATCTATCAGAATGACTAACCTAAAAAATTGTGACAACACCACATGCTAGCAACGGATGAGAAGAAACTGGATCGCACATAAATTGCTAGAAGAAATGTAAAATTGAACAGCCACTCTGCAAAACAGTTTACAGTTTCTTATAAAACTCTGTACCTACCATACAAACCACCAGTTGCACTCTTAAGCATTTATCCCAGAGAAATGAAAACTAAGATGGACTCAAAAATTTTTACACAAATGCTCATACCAACTTTAGTCATAACTGTAAAAATTATTATGTCTTTCAATGGGTGAGTGGTTAAACAAAATGCAGTATATCCATACCATGTACTCCTACTCGGTAATCAAAAGGAATAGGCTGTTGATATGAGCAACACCCTTAATGAATCTCCAGAGAATTATGCTTTGTGGAAAAAATCCCAAACGTTTACATGTTTTCGTGAAATGACAAAATAATAGAATTGGAGGACAAATTAGTAGTTGCCAGAGTTTAAAGAGGGGGTAGGGACAAGAGGGAAATGGGTGTAGCTATAAAAAGGCAACACAAGTGATCCTTGTGGTGATGAAAATGTTCTGTATCTTGACCATATCAATATCAATATTTTGGTTGTGATATTATACTATAGTTTTGCAAGGTGTTATCATTGAGAGAAACTGAGCATTATTTCTGTCAACTGCATGTGAATCTACAATTATCTTAAAATTTTTTAAAAAAATAAATTAAAAAATTTGTTTGCCAGGCAGGAGAATAAACAGAAAGAGTATGATTTAATCCACAATCTGCTTTTTAAAAAATCGTTTTAAGTCAATTATAAAAAATAGTTACAACATTAAATTTACTTTAAAAGTTGTGTCTATATCAAGTTTCTTAAATTGAATGAGCCAGACCTCTAATCCTAGCTGTAACGGAATAGCACATAGCAAACCACTGATTCTGCTGAGATATATACAACCTAGATTTTTTTAAATGTCAATTTGAAGGCATCATAGAGCTGCATAGAGCCAGACCTTATGATATCAGATCCTGAAGAAAGAGGAAACTTACTAAGGAAAGCCAAATTTTCTGCATGCCACTTTTTCTTTGGAGTATCTGTTCATTCTTGGGGCCGTCAAGAAACTGAGAAGCCAGCTGAGCTGTATGCCCTCTCATACAGCAAAGAGGCAAAAAATGGAGTCCAGAACAGCCAAAGTAAGAAAGACTTGAGCGGCCAAGATCTTGAAAAGGCAGATGCAGAAATGTGAGCTGGACACTCAGTTTTTCCCTTGAGACATTTGCCTAACAAACTGTACAGAGCAAGAGGCTAAGAACCCAAGTAGAAATCAGCTGAAAAATACTGTAGAGTTTGGAGCAGTCTTAGAGTATTAGGGGTACAAAAACAGAAGTCCAAGACCTACTTAAGAGACGAGGACATAGCTTCAGTTGGGAAGCCTGGAGAGCTATACCACAGACGTGATTGCAAATGAGAAATAGACTGAGCTTTACAAAGACTGAAAACAAGCCCCAAGTCAGCTCAGTCTCTGTTTAGACTGAGATGATCTGTCCTTCTACTTCCTACAAGAAGATAGAATAAATCCTGCTCAGAGAACGATACATTATCCAGACCTTCCATATTTTTCATAATCAATGCCAGGAATTCAATTTAAAAAAACTTACTGGCATAGCAAGAAACGGAACAAATAGAGGGAAAAACAGAAATGGGCCTACAAGTAACCCATATATTGGAGTTATCAGATACAGATGTTAAAATAATTATGACTGTCAAAGAAAAAAAATGGCAAAATGGAAAATGTCATCAGAAAACCAGAATCCATGGGAAGAATTAAATGGATTTCTACAATTTAAAAATACAATAATTGAAATTAAGGAGATCACAAAAGATAGCTCGAAAAACAGATTGGACCAAGCAGAAGAGAGAATTAATTAACTGAAATGTTTGAGTCAAAAATATCCAGACTAATACATTCAGAGTCAAAAGAATGGAAAGTACAGAAAGGAGCACATGTGACACTGTGTTAAAAGTCTAACATACGTATAACTAGAGTCCCAAAAGCAGAGAAAAGAGAGGAGAGGACAGCACAAAATTTGAAGACATAAAAATTGAGGATTTTCCAAAACTGACGAAAGATATCAAACCACGTGTTTAGGAAAAAAGGGCAGGATAAATACGAAGAACACCATATCTAGGCTTATCATAATGAAACAGCTAAAAACTAAAGACAAACAAAAACAATTAAAAGCAACTGGAGGGCAGGCCCCGTGGCTTAGTGATTAAGTGCGCGAGCTCCACTGCTGGCAGCCCGGGTTTGGATCCTGGGCGCGCATCGACGCACCACTTCTCCGGCCATGCTGAAGCCGCGTCCCACATACAGCAACTAGAAGGATGTGCAGCTATGACATACAGCTATCTACTGGGGCTTTGGGGGAAAAAATAAATAAATAAAAATTTAAAAAAAAAAGCAACTGGAGAAAGAAGATATCAATCAAAGAGCAAGAAGCTTGAAAGTTGATTTATTTTTTTAATGGATGCCAAAAAACAATAGAGTGTCTCTAAAATGCCAACTTAGAATTCTAAACTCAGTAAAAAATATTTTTCAAAGGTGAAAGAGAAATAAAGACATTTCTAGACAAACAGAAACCAGGAGATTCACAATAAAGGCAATATAAAGGGAGTTGTTCTAGTAGAAGGGAAATTATATCAGATAGAAATAAAGAGATTCAGGAAGAAATAAAGCACAACAGGGTATATATGTGGATGAATCTAAATATTTATTTTTAAAATCAATAATAATCTCTTGCAAGGTCTAAAATGTAAGTAAAATTTAAAAGTATGACAACAATAACAAAGTCAGGAAGAGGGTTAACTGGGGTGTGTTGTTTTTAAAACATGGCTACAAATCTCAAGAGCTATGGACTATATCCCCTTCTCTTCAGTCTGGGTGGACTTGTGATTGCTTAAACCGATAGAGTGTGATAGAAGTGACAATACGTGACTTTCAAGGCTAGGTCATAAAAGGCCATGCAACTTCCAACTTACTCTCTTGTTCTTTGAGTTCTGAGTCATCATACAAAAAGTTTGACTACTCTTAGGCCACCATGCTGGAGGGACCACATATAGGGTCTCTGGTCAATAATTACAGCTGAGCCGAGGCTTCAGCCGTCTCAGCCCAGACACCATATATGTGAGTGAAGAAGCCGTCTGTTCAAGTCACCCCAGCCATTCAAGTCATCCCAGCTGAGGCTCCAGACATCATGGAGCAGAAACAAGCCATCTCCACTGTGCCCTTTCAAAATTCCTGACTCAGAGAATCCAGGAACATAACAAAATAGTTATTATTTAATGCTACTAATTTAATGTAGTTTGTTACACTGCAAAGTTAATGAGAACATAGAGTTCAAATCACCTAATGTCCCAGTTCTGTCTGAAAATTGGTAAAGAACCAATTTATATTAGAGTCTGATAAGTTAAGGATGCATCTTGTACTCTTTAGATAATCTTTAAAAATATGGGGAAAGTATGTAAAATTAAGTTGCCTTTGCAAATATTTCTCATCGACTCTTCATAAATTGCATTTACTACTTTAGTTTTGATTTGGGTTTTGAGGGTTGCTCCTTGAGAAGCTTCTTGGGAGAAATCAGTGTAATATTTTAGAGAAATTGCCAGTGTCATTACCTGGACTACCTCCATATCTGTCATTACCTGACTTCACACTCTCTCTCACCACAGAAAGCTGTAATAAGCACGGATGACGGAAGTGGTGTGGATAATCCTCAACGGTGAATGCATTTTTGTTTAGATCCTATGGAAACATAAGATCTTGAAATAAATATTGGAGAAATCTCTTTCCTGTTTTAGCTGCAACAAAGGAGAAAGCTTGACATATTAAAACTGAGTTCTAGCTCCACCTCTGCCACTACTCAGCTATGTGACCTGGAAAAAATCACTTAGAATGTAAGATTCAGCTTTAGAATTGAGAATTTTACAACTAAAAGTGATGCACTTTTCCAACCCATTGTACAATGCAAACCGTAAAATAAAGGGGTTGCACAAGATCATCTCTAAACCTCTCCAGATTTTAAAATTCAGTAGAAAAACATTTGTCATTGCAGAGAATATAGGTTCTAGTCCGTAGACATAGTGCATTGAGAATTACAGTTAGGTACTTAAAAAAAAAAATGGCTTTTTTTCCCTTCTACCAATTACTCTCTCTCTTACTCCTCTATATTCTCTCTCCCCTACCCCACAACTACAGATATGTATGAAAGCTATAATTTTCATTAAAAGACTCATGCAGATTCATAGCTGAAGTTATACAGATACCAAAATTAAAGCGCAAACAGACAACCCACAAAATAGAGCTCATACAATATTTGTTTCTAGTTTCAAGTTATATGTCAGAAAAATGAAAATGTGGCGATGCTGGGTAATATCTGATTGAAACAAATTTGTTACAAGCAAGAAAAACACTCATTTCTATGTCTCATTCTTTGCATCCGAAGCACAGCAGATATGCTGATTCAAAATTAACTATAAAATGTCCAGTGTAGACTCAGGTCAGGTGGGGACTAAGAATACTGAAGAAAGAGCACAACCATTTGAATAAATTACATTCTTTGAAAATGTGCAATTCAACATAACAGAACGGTGAAGGGTCTTCCTGTCTCAGTTTCATCCATGGTGTGAAAATAATAGCCAAAGCCAACAGGAGTCGTGAGGCTGTGGGGGGCTTGCACAGAAAGCAGACTGAGGGCCTATTGGATGACTCTTTATCCCCTCACCCATAATGAGGGTAGCAAAATTGTCAGAATACGTAGAGAGCGTGATTGGTGCTACGACAGGTGAATTCAGTAAGTAAATACTGAATTAGGGAGCAGCCTGATTTTCAGAGTTTATTGGGGACAAAAAAACAAAACATGACACTTTCTCATGGACCAGATGTGGGTCCATGCATGAAATAAAGTGTTGGGTTGTTTTAGAGTCAACGAGAAGAAAAACAGAGAAGCCTGCTTAAAAAGAATCTCAGAAGATGGAAGCCAAAGAACTTCTAAGGGCTATGGAAGGAGCAAGCAACCAAACAGAAGAGGGATAGATCAATAAAATAACAATAACAAGACCCGACAACTGGGAGAAGCATGTTCCCCACTGTACTCACGAAAGCACCCATGAGAAAAAGTTTTTCATAATTGCCTGAGAGTGCAAAGCATATTTGACTGTTTGACAGTATCAGCAAGTATGAACTTTCTGGCATCCCGTAAGTCCCCCCAGATTTTGCCACTCAAACCCCAAAAGGATGAGCAACCAGAGGAAGCGAGCTGGGGAAAGGAGAGAGGGAAACAAAGAAGAAGCCCTTGCTGGAGCTGGGGAGAAAGGCCTTTTAAAGCAAGTTTGGAATTTTAATTATTATATAGACTGGATTTTCAATAACCTAAGAGTAATGAGAAAAGTCATGAGACTGCTGAGTTTTCATCCGGGGCAGAAAAGAAACTTTCCACACTGAATACATTTTAAAAGGGCAGTGAGAGTCAAAATCAAGTCATCTCATGATTATACCCCAAGAATCCAATTTGATCATACTACCAGTGCTATTAATTATCTGCATGTTCTAAGCCTTTTTGCCAGAATTATCTAAATAATTATCACTTCCTCCTCATTTTACTGAGACAAATGTAAACTAAAGACTTTGCTATTTCATTTTTTAGTTCTAGGAAATTTTTTATTGTAAATATTATAAATAAGTTGGTATACAAGAATAGTGCAAAAAAGTAGAAGAAACTGGTCTTAGACAATGTCTTATCTTTAAGGATTGGTAACTTCCTATTTAATAATTTTCATCAACATATGTCAATAAAGCCATTGACAGTGCAGTGTACATCTACTACATGCCAAGTGTTACGTTAGGCTTTGAAGACGCTGTAAAAGCAGCCCAGGATATTTGTTGTGCTTAAAGAGCTGATCATCTATTTATAAAATCATTGTTTAATAATATGCTGCTCTTGCCACATGAGGATAAGGATCGGACCACTTGGTGTCATTTCTCCAGTTGCTGTGATGGCTTTGTGCTTAGACATCCTCTGTGGGTCATCTGCTCCACCCTAGGAATCAGCAGGCTGCATTGCACAAAGATGAGCTGGAGTAGGCCAACCCCCGTAGCCAGCGGTTTGAATAGGAAAGGAACTCTTCACCCACACAGGGGCAACGTGCCATAGAAAAATTAGCATCCATGGAAGTCTACTCTGATTTCTATGTGGATTTTGCTTAAATTCTCTGGTGTGTTATTCCTCAAACCAATGTAATTCTTCCTGAGTGGAAGGATCATGTGTATTGATAAACTCTTGTGGGCAAGTAGAATCTGTTTTGACTATATATATATATATATATATATCTATTATTAAAAGATTTTAGCTATAAAACACATGTAAGTTTGAGTGCTATCTGTAACTCTTAAATGCCAGTATGTAGTATTTTCCAGTTTGTGGCTTCTATCTTTATTGTCTCCAGATAACAGAACTGGTATCAGAATACTTCCCTTTTCATTAAGTGAGTGGGGCTAGAATTCACTTGTAAACGCAATGACATCTAGCTATAACTGTGTTTTGTATCCATATAATGGAAAATGTATCTCATTAATTTTATATTGGTTCTACTGCTTATATTCCTGGGATCCAGTGACCTAGGCTGACTAATTTTCTTCTCTTCACCACAAGAAATGCATTTCCAACATGCAGTTCTACATAAAATTCCACTGGGAGCACACACAGTGGGTATTCAATTAACGCATGCTGAACTGTGACGGGCACTGTATTAGTGTACAAAATCAATATAGTAAAAGTGATTTGCACACTACACGTAGGAGTGAATATACTCATTTGCGATTATCCATTTGCTTGTGATGAGCAAACAACCCCACGTGTATTTTTTATCAAGCTGATTGCTTCTTGTTGTATTTTTTCCTGATGGAGGTCTGAAAGAACATCCTGCATGGAATTAGCCCACAGTTTACAGAGGTCATATTTATGCTGTGGATGAACAAAAACAGTCTTCTCTACTTAGAAACCTTGCATGCCCACAAAGTAAGGCCAATTTGTACATGTTGAAGGCTTATTTGAGAGTATCTCAGTAAGCCACATCATCAGAAACAACATGGGTCAAATAGTGTTCTTCACATACCGAGTGATGTTACAACAGAAAACTTGTGAACTGAGTTTAACCAGTATAAAAAAACAGTTTTATTTGGGTTTGGGTTATGGTTTTCATTTGAGAAAACTAAAATAGCCAGGTACACATTTGAGACACACCTCACTTGCGTCCTCCTTTACCAGGTTAGAAATTGGTTGACTTCCTTCTGGGTAAACAGAAACATGAGGATGCAACTTCACTGCCTCCTCAACTCCCAAGTGAGATAAAAGGACACTCAAGTCATGTCGAGAGAGACAGGATAACAACATCACCTGCAACAAAGGAAACTCTCAAGAAAGAGAGATAAAATAAGCCACATGCTCTAAAGTCATCCATGTACGGCAAAATTATGGCCCTGCTATATTTATACACATGGGTACAGTTTTCATACACTATTATGGTCTCATATTATATATCTTTAAATCATCCAGCAAAAGTTTCTGCCTGCGCCTAATGCTGGCTCTAATTTAGGATGAACAACTACTCTCATAAAGAAAAACTGCTGCTGCTGCTGTTTATTAGGCTGCAGAAAGGTCTCACTGACTAATGTCCCAGGATTAAATGAATGTGGAATAATAAGAGCTGATTTATTTGTGCTCTGCTAGGATAAAGCTGCCACTGATTTTACAAGAAACTATTCATCTGAGGCCCACGATAGCTAGTAAATTGTGGCTGTTGCTGAAATTAGTCTCCAGGCCTTCGTGTAATCTACAGTGTGAAGTAGCAGTGTGGTAATAAAGCCATTGTGGGCACTTGCTTTATTTAAAAGGTCCCCCTTTCATCCCCATCTTCAGGGATTCTAAAAGTCAACCTTCTGAGATCACTTTTGGAAATTCACCTGTCCCTTGCCCACAAACTGCATTTCTAGCCGTGGAATTTAAAGCCAGAATTAAAAGTATATAGCCCCCAATAAATAAACACCAGAGCAGTCATTTCTCTCACTCAGATTTTTTTCTTTCTGGCCCAGCACACAAGGACAGCATTTCTCAGGCTCTGGGCTTGTACATGGTGGCAATCAGAATTCAGCAGTCCCAGGATAAAAAGAGAATAGCAAGAGAGAATGGTTGTCCTGTCTCTAAAATGTGTTTGGGCTACACCCCCAAATTTACTGATGGCCATTCTATGCAGGTTCTTGGTCTAGACACCTCTTTTAAATGAAGCACTAAAACTAACCAATGGAAAAGTCCAGCTAACAGAAATCAGCAAAAAGAAGAGCGATTGCTGAAGCCGTGACACTATGAATGCTACAGAGAACTTGAGAGAGAATACTAAGCACCCTGTATTTTTCAGGAGCAAAAATCATATTTTCAGTACTGCTGACTAACTTATTCTAGCTCACTATAGTTATTCCATTGTTGAACTGAAAAAACAACCAGTATATTAACTTATGAACCAATCAAAATAGCAATTGCTTCTCTGGAGAACAGCTTCCTCCATGTGATAATTAACAGTACTACCAGAAATCATTTTCAAGTTGCTCTTCAATTTATCTGGCCTCGCTTGTCAGATTGTTTATGGAAGAATGATGATCTGCATACTTTATCATCAAGAGGATGAAAATAATCATAAAAACAACAAAAATAATAATAGCTAACCCGAATAGTGCCTACCCAGTGCCTGGCATTGTTCCAAGCACTTTATATAATCTCTCTCATTGGCCCTTCATATCAATCTTATTGGGGAAAGGCCATTATTATTCCCATTTTACAGGTGGGGATACTAGAACACAAGAAGTTAGGAAACGTGTGCAAGTTTTTCCAGTTTGTAAGTGGCAGAAACAGGGTTTGGACCCAGAGGGCCTGGCTCTCAAGTCAGTGCTTCTAACCACCAGACTCCAAAGAACAAAAATGTGGAAAACAAGCATGCATAGCTTGTAAGGTTTCTGAGCAATTTATTCTAGCAAGGGCCAGGAAATTTGGTCAACTTTATTAAATGTCACTAGAACATGGAACAGAGTTTAACACTCAGCCTACCAGAGCAAGTGCTATCCTACTGAATTTTGATTCTTCTAATTCCACTTTCTCTGGTTGCAGAATTGTCATCTGAATTTCTCTCTATACTTCCTTTCTCCAAAATACTCTTTGATGAAAAAGAGGATTCTTGCCTGTCTTGGTTTCCCCACCATCTCTCCTAACTGACCTTCTTCCTCCCACAATTGCTCACTTGGCGCCATGATCCAGGACCTAGTAGCAGGAGGTTTTTGTCATCATTAAACAGACACTGGCCCGGTCACACACTGAATGATTTGCCTGAGGAAAAAGAGGGAGTTGGACAAGTTCCACATCCCAATCCTGGTTTGTAGCTACATCCTCTTACCTATTCTGACATCTTGACTCAAGTCACTGTGTTCCAGGAAAGACAGATCAGCCAGTATCCACTCTGGCTACAGTTTTCTCTTCTTAGCTATACTAGAATGGACATAGGCCTCAATGTGCTTCTCTCCAAGGCATAGAATAAATTTATCCTTACCCTTCATGGCTGAGATAATCTACTCATTTTATGGGGGTTCATTCTGGTTTGTGTTAAATGCTATGATTTCATTATCAGCTCTGGAAGGAAGGGATCAGGGGAGCAAGTGGAGTCCACTTAGCAGTTGCTAGGAAGGTTGGCCTGGGATTTACTTGTAACTGTCTTAGGTGCAAAGTGTTTGCTGTGCTTTGTGACATCCTCCCTCTCTAGCTCCAGTTCAGACTTCTGTAGACAACACTTCCCACCCACCGCAGAATTTTTCTGTTGGCTTTAACCACTGTGACCAAGCCGGATGTTAGCAGGAGTTTTGTGTCTATTATCGTTTTCTTTTTTCTCATCAGTTCTGTCTTTACTTATTCATAAACAAATGCTATGTTTCCAAGACCCAGTTTTCCTACCACTTCTCCTTAATTTCAGAATCATGATATGAACACTGTATTCTTAGATAAGAAGTATTGCCTAGGTCCTTGCTACTCAAAATGCCCTCAGACCAGCAGCATTGGCATCGATTGTGAGTTTGTTAGAAATTTACAATCTAGGGCTTCATCTTATACCTTTTAAATCAGAATATGCATTTTAACAACATCTCCCAGTGATTTATATGCCCAATAGAGTTTGAGAAGCACATGTGGAGGTAATAGGAAGTTTTAAGTCCCCAATAAGAGACTGACAAAGCCAGTGCTTTAGACAAGCAACAACAGCAGTCCTGTTGTAAAACTGCCTGTTGACCTGCAAATATTCAGGTTTCCCAATGTCTCAGGCAGCACAGAAAGAGCAGACCACTTTCAGAAGTGTTATCACTGAAATTTCAGGAGGTCTTCCAGAGAAGAAGTAAAAGGAAAGAAAGGGAGTATTATATTCTTTATAATCTCTTCTAAGGATACCAACGTATACTTCATAAAGTTATTTTTAAAAACTAGTGAAAAAAAATCAGTGGAAATAATAATTTGAATGAGCAGACAACCCCTTGGTTTTCTCTCTTGCATCACTGCAAGAGGGTATTACATGAGTGTCTCTAAAGCCTACCTCAATTCTAGTAAGGAGAAGGACCATGCACTCCAACCATACACCCAGCTGCTCTTGAGGTTTTTAAGAGTTTCCAGAATACCTGCCATTTCACCAAGAGAAAACTCCATGAACATGCTCCTCGCTCTCCCTTTTGAAAGGGTCACATGCATAACTGCTTATATTTCTCTTGGTAATATTTTCTATTTCTCCTGGGTCTTCATTTTTATTGTCATTTGACCATCTTTCTTAAAGTCATTTTGACTTAGTACACCTCTTCTAGGTTTCTCACTTAGCTATTCCAATCTTTTAAGCAAGCCCTCCATAAGATATCGTGCAGAAAAAAAAAATACGCTATTATTAAAGAAAGTCATAAGGCTTTCATATAGTCAAAACTGAAGAAAGGATGATGAGCACTTTCTTTGAGGTTGATATTAGGGTCAATCTATTGAGTCACAGAATGCTACAGGATAAAAGTTTGTCTTGAAAACTCTAAGCCAGAAAATATATTAGATAAACATACTTATTATTCAGGATTTCCATAACTCCTCTTGAAAACTAATCCATGGTTAAGATATAATCCTAGTATAGTCAGTATTCAGTTTATTCAAAAAATTTTTACTGAGTGCTACACATATGAATGGTTTAATATTTATTTCATTCTTAATAATAAAACATAATGGTTAAGGGTACAATCTTCGCAGTAATATAAACCTACCCTTTCACCCTAACCCTTCAACCTACCACCTCCCTGACTCAGGCCCAGTTACAGGAGAAGCTTGTTTTGCTAATAAGATTTGGACTGGGAGTTGGACAATTAAGTAAAGGAAAACTTCGATCAAAGTAGGAAGTATATTTTGAAATTATGTCTTACATGTTTTCTCATGTCTTATTTTAAATAAATATAAATTCAGTTTTCATTCTTTATCGTAGAACACGGCCGTTTCTTGGATAAGAGTCCACAGATTGGAGTTCCTCATTGGTCTTCTTGCATAAATCATATCCCTAATACATCAGCTACAATTTTTAATTCCTGAATTTGATAAAAAACTTAACATTTGGTAATTAAGCTGAATGCAGGAAATTTCTACATTTTTATTTCTCTTCCAAAATGTTAATATATTTTCCCTACATCTAATATTACAATGTTGTCGCTACTCCTATGTAGAGTCTCCAAAGTTTCCAGCATAAGTTTTCATAGAAATAACAACCATGTCTTTGCATGCTAACAATTCATCATTCTGCATAACATTTAATTGAATGACAATCACTATCAGTACCTCCTTCAGACACAGGAAGAGGGACCCCTGTTCTCAGCCCATGCTTTGGAAATCCACATTTTGATCCTGTTCTCATCATGCTCCCCGCAATGAAGCCAAGGTGGCACGCCCATCCAGAGACCTCATTTCCCTTCCTAAACTATATTCCAGGTGCAAAGCCTGGAAATTCCCTGGCCAATGAGCATGAACAAAGTGTGGGTGTGAACAAAGTTAGGAAGCATGAGTTAAGTGTTCATACACTATGTGAGACCCTTTGTGGTGCGAGACAGATTCAAGGTTGGAAGAGATGGCAGAAGGCTGCAAGGCAAGCTGGCGAGGATTGGACCTCTTTGCACGGCCATGTTTTGAAACACCAAAGATTTTGAGAACTGGAAATTTTAATTTAGCCTTCCAGGTCATTATGAAGATTTATTTACTGAGTAAGGAGGATACTACATACTTTCTTTAAGAGTGTATTAACTTAAACTATACCTTTAAATATTTAAACCCAAGGGATCTGGACCTCCATTTGTACTCTTGTCCATGGCCCCATTAATGTTAGGGTCAGGCCCGATTACAAGAAGACATATAAATAGTTTGGGGACACACACAGCTGACTCTTGGCAGGTCCACAACCCAGCTGGTGGGTGCAGTGGTTACCAGAGCATGTACCAGAGCATCCTTGTAGCCACAGACATTCAGAAGCCACGGGCACCTGTGCGTGCTCTACAGACAGAATAATAGTAGAGATTAATCCAGAAAGGCAGTTAAGTGTAACTTGTTTAAAAAAGTTTCTACTGTATTTAACCACACTAAGCCTCAGTCCTGGATCTATAAAATTAAGATAATCATGTCTGACACACAGGTTCATTGTGAGTAAGAAGTAGGTCAATCTATATAGTGCTTAAAATGAAGGCCACACACATAAAACACAGTAACAATCACACTTTTTTCCTCCTTTTTGTTCCTTCACTAAATTTTCCTAGTTATAATATTAATAGTAATATCAAATAATAATTATACACCAATCAGTGTGTGCCCTTGAGGATCTTCTTATCATCCCAGTTTAAAAGAGTGGGGAATTTAGGCACAGAGAGACTAAGTAACTTGCCCCAAGTACACAAAGCTGGTACACAGTAGAGCCAGAATCCAAGGCTAGACACCTGGCTCCAGAGTCCATGTTCTTTGGTGAGTCTTTCATCCTGTCTCTTTTCTCTCTCTTACTTGGACAGGACCCTCTTTTTATTTTTTATACCTCCTTGAAGTGGTATTGTACCTTAGCCAAGCCTATTAGAAAAACATGCTGGCTACATCAAATGGATTAGTTATATGGTACAAGTGCTTCATAAACTTTCAAGTATTACAGCATATGTGGTTGAAGATAAAGACATTTTTCTGACCTCTTCCTATACCCTAACCTTCTCCAGGTCGTACAATTTATAAAAGATGACATTTAACTTCCAAGTCATTATGACTTCAAGGACATTTCTGGCCATTGTTTTTACATACATCAGTTATTTTATGTTTACATTATAGGTGTATGTTTCTTTTTTGATTCCTAAGTGAGCAATTCTGCTTCTATCACTGGAACTTTAACTTGTTCATTTTAGCTAACTTTTCACATTTATTATGGCAAATTTTGAGTTGCTTACTACACCCACCTAAGTCAAGGTTATCAAGGAATTTAAACAGCACCCTGCCATTCCCAAATATAAGACCTATGAGAACTACAAGTAACTGGATCAAATCACTGATTCCAAGACACTATCTCATGTACATACTCCCAAACTAGGCCTGCATTGAGGCAACCATGAAGAAATTTTCACTCCAATGAAAGACAAGTGAAAAGAAAACATCAGCATGATTAAATGAATTTTTCACTATAAATATCTAGGTCAGAGATTTCAAATTTGCAGCCCCTGAGTTAAAATCAGTATAGCTAGCTAGCTAGCCCATAGTGTTTCAAACTTCTTGCCAACATTTAAAACTCAGCAGATTTCACATAAAAACTCAGATTTCAAATTTCTCTCAAAAACTGGAAAATCTATTCACCCAATCCAGATTTGCACATGGCAACCATTGGCTGGGATGGAGCAGACCTGAATTCTCCAGTTTCCCCACAGTCACCACCATTCTCTATAGTCTTATACCTTCTGGTTCAGTTATTTAATTATCTACCTGGACCCAACAGGCATTTGAGTATGAAACTCCTAATTCTGATGGATTGGTGTAATACAGAAAATTAAAGTTTGATATTTCAAGAAACTCTTCATCACCTGTAGATGTAGAAGTGAGCCAAGATTTATTGATGATCAAATTATTTGAGTTAAAGTTAGATTCAGTTATAGCAACCTCACTGCCCTTTATCCTTTTTAAGTCACAGCATTTTCTACTAGATCATAGCAAGAAGTTATATTAATCTGACAAGATTTATTATTTACACTGATTGTTTTGATACAACTCAGTCCTGTGGAGTTCCCCAGCCCATAACTCTATTTTTCCAATTCAGTAAGTTAAGATGATGTGTGATGCTCTTCAGAGTTTCCCAGAGCTGCTAGAGTGAACACATTCTTCCTTTACATGATCCTAGTAATTCAAATCGGTTACTTTCATCATTATATCAGCATTTGAAACAGATTTTACACAAGTGAACAAAACTCAAGCAAATCTGTCATGAAGATAGCGTGTCATGTCTGAGGTTTATTTGCATTGTAAATTATTTAAGTGACTACAAAATCTGAACAAATGGGAGTTGTGACTTTATAACAGTAATATAGAGGAAAAGATTAAAATGTGATATTTTATTCTATGATCATTATTCATATTCATAAATCAATTAATAATGTGTATTCTTAGAATCACTGACTTCTAGCTTAGCTCTAAAATTATATTTAAGTCACTTAATAGAACAATGTCTTGGATGAAAATTCTCTGATGGGAATTTTAGTCTGGGAAATGGACCCCTTTTATAAATACTCGTATAATACATGGTACTATATTTTGAGATACAAGGTACAACAACTTGCTTGGGTATAAAAATAAAAAGAATAGAAAAGAGTGAGACAAAATTCTACAAGAAAGCATTTTAATATTTTTATCCTCTAAACAGCCTTCTTTTTGGTCAAGAAACAAAAACCCAGCATTCTGGGGGCCAGCCCGGTAGCATAGTGGTTAAGTTCATGTGCTCCACTTCGGCGGCCCAGGGTTCGCAGGTTCAGATCCTGGGCACAGATCTACGCACTGCATATCAAGCAATGCTGTGGCACGTGTCCCCCATATAAAGTAGAGGAAGCTGGGCACAGATGTTAGCTCAGGGCCAATCTTCTTCAGCAAAAAGTGGAGGATTGGCATTAGAGGTTAGCTCGAAGATAATCTTCCTCACCAAAAAAAAAAGTGTCCTAGTTTTCACTAAATTATTTAGACAGACTACTTATTACTAGCACTAATTCTGCTTAAAGCTTGCTGAAATGCTGAACAAAACATGTTACCAATAATATGCTTTTAGTCTTCAAGATGCCAAAACAACAAATGCATTCAGTTCTCTGATTCGGTTGGTTTCATCTAAGCAGCTGTCAACAGCACCCAGCCTGATCTTCTGTGGAAAAAGCAATGTGACTGCCTGAATTTTCCATCATTTTACCAAGAAAATGGATGTTCTGTGTGGTGGGGTAGGGAGGAGTGAGGTACGGATTAGGTCTGTCTTACCCATTAGGAAGTGAGTTTGTCAAGGGAAGGCAGAAAAACAGCCCACTAATTTTTACTCCATCTCAAGGCACTAAATAAACCATAAAATGACCAAGTGGAAAGGTAAAATCCCCAGTCTCCCCCAAAGAGTACCTGCTGTCTCCCCACTTTGTCCTGGCTACAATGGATTTTATCTCTTTACTGTGCAAACCTGCCCACCCCACAGGGCGTCGGCTCCTTAGAAAAGGTCCATCTGCCTTGAGAATATGCCAGAGACATATTTGCTAAAAATGCAGACCTTCACTCTGGGCTTATATTCAACTATGAAGTGGACCAAATGAAGAAAATAGGGCTGTGCAAAGGCTGATTGGGCTTATTTTCATAGCTAAATATGCCTCCAGATTTCTTCTCATAACACACAAGGCCATTAAGCCCTGGGAGTCTTTTTACTGCATTTTAGAATGTTGATCACATAGAATTTGGTTTTGTATTAGGTAAAATAACTTGCCTGTATGGATAAAATAGACTTGATGATATAAGGGAGAATATTGGTTTGGAGGAACAAGTCCTAGGTATCTCGTGGAATTCAAAAACCCTTGTATTCACTGTTGCCTGATTAATTTAGGAGGGTAAAAATACAATAAAAAAGAAAGAAAGAAAAGAAAAAATGTAAGTATAGTCCTTAATTTCACAATCAGCAAAAGACCAGCATCCCCCATACCTTTCAATATAAGAGAAGATGAAATGGTAAAGAAGAGATGAAATTGATGAAAATATGATGCTGAACATAAAATGAAGCCTGGAAAGAGGAAAGTTAGGTATGGTGCAGGCTATACTGCTATGGTAAAGAGCACAGCCCAGAATACAATGGCTTAATCCCAATAGAAGATTGTTTCTTTCTCATAGAGCAGTTCAGAGACAGAAAGTCAGTCCAAGGCAGTGAGAGTCATCTTCAATATGTGGCTTCTATCCTTGGGTCTAAAGTGACAGCTCCAGAAAGTTGTCACATTTTCCAAGCCAGCAAGATAGGAAAGGAAGTAGATGTTAAACAGCTTCCTTATTAACAACATGACCTAGAAGTTGCCCTCATCACTTCTGCTCACACCTCATCAGCTAAAGCTTAATACATGGCCACCATACCTAGCTGCAAGAGAGACTTGCAATAATTGTTGGTCATTAAACGCTAATTATATCCCAAGAGTAATTTTGGGGGAGGGGATCTGCATCCATCAGGCTAGGCAAGGCTTCAGTCCTTAGCTAAGCCAGGATAGGTTGGTGAGAATTTGATTATTAAAAGTTAGAAGGGAACATGGATATTGGAAGAAAATTAACAGTGTCTGCTACAACAATAAAGACTCAGATTCCTTCAGTCCTTTCTTTAAATTGCTCAAGGCATACAGATATGTTAGGTACACAGTCAACAGCCCAAGGAAATTAGGATTCCCAAAAGGGAAAAAAATATCAACACAAAAATTCAAAAACTTTCTAGCTTTTCTCAAGTATACAATAGATATTTTAAAGCGTCTCTTCCCCCTTTTAGCATAGCTTTATAACCAGCCTAAGATCTATAATTATTCCAGAATAATTACCTCCAATCGGATTTTCCCTTGCCAGATAACACAAATGTCCCTCCATAAAATTCTCAGATGGTTGCTCCCAGCATCTCCTCATGCTCCATCCCCCTCTACAACTTCCCAAGGCCAGAACGAAAAGTGAAACTAGCAGCAGTGACTTCTTATCATTGCTCAGAATGATAACAATAAAGCCTTATTGGTTGATCCTACAAAAATATAAAGTGTTCTCCTTATGTTCCATTTGAAAGAAAAATGAAGAGAAAACAAGTCAGCAATATTGAAAGTTCAACAAAGGAGAGAAAATGATTATATATTATAATAAAGAGGCAAGAAAACATAGAGCAGCACTTTGATGTGTAGAATAAACATATGCTAAGACAGCCTGCTGGTGGACCTGGCAGAAGTCATTAGTGCTGCTTGCCAAATATTCTGGGTTCCCTTGCTTGGAGCAAAAATAGGATTTACCCTTCGGATCATGAGGCTAGGAGGAGCCACATGACTAGTTTTGGACTGTGAGTTCTAAGCAGAAAGGACATGCATCATTTCCAGGCCAGATCATTTAATTGCAGCTACAAATCCCTCCAGAGCTTTCCTTTCCACTGCCATGGTTACCAGATGGTGGTTGCCCAGTGGACCTAGACCCCAGATTGAAGATCACATAGACCATGACATGTCAGCAGGACAGCTGAACTCAATGGACATGCAGTATGACAGAGATATAAACCTTTGCAGTTTAAGCCACTGAGGTTTGGAGTTTGTATGTTACCACAGAGAAACCCCACCTACCTGGCTGACACAAGGCCTCCCTCACACAGATACTTGTTGGAGTTAATGAATATTTAATGACTACCCATTATATGCCAGGCACCCTGCTCATCTTCACACCAACCCTCTCCTGCATAGATGAGGAAACGGAGGCAAGTTACACAGCAAGTGGATGGCGGATTTGGATTGGAGCTCTGACTCCGTGTTTAGCTCTCATTCCATTACACCCACCCACAACTCTGTTTATTCAACCACCAAATGCTTCTTAATCAGTCTCAGACCACCACACTTAGCCTCCAGAAAAATCTGTGGTTCCCAGTATTCCTGTGCTTTAGAGATATTTCCTTCTCCAAATTGGCACGTACTAACAAAATCTAACCTTTTAAAATTGCTCTCCTTGGAGAGCACAGAAAGAGTTCAAAAGTAGGAGTTAAAAGAGCAATTTTCCTTTTAGTAATGTCTTTCCTCCCAGACAAGAGCAACAAAGGCGGCAATCTGAATGGTCGGCTCTCCTGGACTCCTTATTAGCCGTCCACGGCGATCCCAGGCACAGGTTGGCCGCACGCTGCCACGATTACTATAGAAGCACTCATTTCCCCGTTATGTGGCTGAGCAGGTGCCGGATGCGAAGCTGGAGGGTGACCCAATTCATTGTGCTGCAACAACAGAACAGCACCCCAGCTGGAGAGAAGACATTTCAGCTTTGCTCTTTTCAAAGATATTTGTATAGATAAATGGAAGTTTATGTGGGCACAAAGAGAATATATTGTCCTCCCGACGCACATGTGTAACTTCGATTCTGCCAGCAGTCATCATCATAATAAGTGAGGTTTATAGAAGGCTCTTTATCCAGAAGGATCCCAAAGAGCTTCACAAAAACTTCACAAATTACAGGCAAAACGTCTCCTTTCAGATCCACATGGAGAATCTTATCGCTGATGTTCTGCCTTCCGGGCACAACGCCTCCAGATGTCATTGAGAGATCACCCACAGGAGAATGGGATATCGGAGTCAAACCTGCCATGGGGCCAGGAAGAGGGGAATTTTGCCCCAAATACATAGAATAACTGTGTCTCTGCCCACCTTGGGGCCTGGAAATGACAGCTTCTTAACAGCCACCCACAAGCATGGCACACATGGCCCAATATCAAGAGTCAAAACAACATTGCTGCACCCGCCAGAAAACTTCATGGGGAGGGTAGGCATAAAGAATTGGAATTTGGCCTCTTTCCTCTTGCCAGATGTGCCACAAGCTCACTCATTCCAGATTTAATAATGTGTACAGATTGAGTTGGGATAAAAACCAACAACTCAACTGTGAAATAATTCCTAAAAGCAAAACAGCTCTAGTAATGACTGAATTGGGGTTTCCAGTTGTTGCATTATGATCTGGGTTTTGGTTTCCTACCACCTTAACCACTATGACTTGAGTTAGAATTTAAATTAAATCTTGAAGTTCTATCTAAAGAAGTAAGTCACCGCCTTCTGATGTACTTTGGGGAAACTCAGATTGAATTGGATCATGCCTTAACTCAACTTTATGAGGAAGGTAATATATTATCCCCATTTTCCAGATGCAGAAACTGAGGCTCACGCTTACACAGCTGGTAAGTGGCAGAGTCAAGATTCAAACTGAGTTCCTCTGACTCGAGCCCAGGATCTTATTCATTTTAAGTGTTACTTCAAAAAGTATATATCTTGATATATACTAAATATATCTCTTTTGTAAAAGAGATATGCACTTGAAGAATTTGATGTTTGTTTTTTCAGCCAAACGACCTTTTGAGGTCCAAGTCTATTTCATGAGGTACATATTATTAGTTGTCATGTGTTTTATTTCATACCGAGGTGAGTCTCCATGTTCAACCAACAAATTAGTAAGTATTTCTAAAGACTGATATGGTATGAGTTATGACTCAACAATATCAGGAAGCTTAAAATCTTGTAGGGAAAGCTAAATACATATTTTAAGCTCTATATGAGATAGTATAAAAACTAGATAGTAAAAACTATGTATTGGAGACCATATGAAAAGGACTAAATTGGATGGATGGTAATGAAAATACATCCTCAGCTATCTGGAGGATCAAGGAATCAGCCTTGAAGAACAAATAAAAGAGGTAGAGCCACCAAGAGCTGCTTAGAGCTGTTGTGGCCTGGGCTGGGCTGGCTTCTGGGCCAGTGTACCTACCTGTCCTTCTGGCTGCCCCTGCCTCCCGCTTCTGCCCTCTCACCAAGCCCAGCTCCTGCCTGCACCAAAGGCCAACAGACATTGATGTGAGCAAGGGACCATCCTGGGCCACGTGAAGATAACCTAAATGCCTCTTCCTAAACAGTCTAATTAAATCTGTGTAACTCTTGATCTGAAAGAGAAATATCCAAACATTTAAAATATCCTGTTGAAACCGTGAACCGACTTCCATTTCAAGATGGCCAACTGAACAGCCTTGCTAAAATGCAAGCCTACCCCCTAACAAACTACCGCTGAGATGACCAAAGAGATATAAATAATAGAAGATAATCTGCTTCTGTTTTGAATCCCATATGTCAGAAATCTGAACTGGAGGAAGGCTTCCTAAGCGTAGCATCAACAGCAAAAATGTGTTATATATTTATTATATATTATATATTACATATTATATATTATATGCTACATATTATATATTATACATATATTAGTAGATGTGACTTCTGTGCATAAAAATCCAAAATCTCCGGACATAAAACAAAAGCAAATTAAATTATGAACAAGACTGAAGACAAAGAACTGATGGCAATATTTACAACAGAGGTGACAAAATAAGGGGAATACACACAGGGCTTTTACAAATCAATAAGAAAATAGAAATGCTCCATTATAACAAAAGGACAAGGAAATAAATGTATTTTAAAATATTAAATCTCATTAATAATCAGAGAAATGATTATTAAAACAGTGATATGCTATTTTTACCTGTCACATTGGTATTAAAGAAATTATGCGAAGAGTACTGTATTGTTATTGGAAGTGTAAATGGTTACAATCTTTCTGCAGGGATATTTGGAAATAATGAACAAACATTTCTGCATGCCATTTGACCTAGAAATTTTATTTCTATGAGTTTATCATAAAAAAAAATAACCAAGAATGTGCACAAAGATATATCCCAAGAATGTTCACCAAAGCACTTTTCCTAACAATGTAAAATTGGAAACAAATGTCCAAAAATAGGGGACTGATTAAGTAAATCATAGCAAATCTATAAATCTGTTTAAAACAATATTGTGCGGTCTTTTAACATGGTGCCAAAGTATTATATTTTTAAAATAGGAAAATATTTCGGATATTCATTTTGTACATACAGCACGATCTCATCTTGTTCTTAAAAAATTATATACACAGAAGGAAAGAGACCAAGAGAAAGGTTAATACCTCTGGATGGTGAGATTACAGATAATTTTCTACAATAAACATACATTACTTTTGTTACAAGGAGAAAAAAATGTCATTTACAAAAAAGAAGGCACTGCCCTACACAACTCTCTTAGAAGTGGGGATTACCCTGGCAGAACAGCAGGCCTGAATCTCCAGAGGAAATAGTTACTGATAGAAAATCCAAATCATTACAGGAAATTAGTTTCCAAGAACAATACTGTTTCTATATCCAAACCCTTTGGAGGCAACAAGCCCTAACTAAATGAGGGGTTATTCACTCACTATTATCTATGAGTGTTACTGCTGCAGACCCTCAGCCTCATCCACTCTTCTGAGCCAACCCCTAAAGAGATTTGAGATGTATAGTTTATTAGGCTCTGGAATTAGTCTTACTGCTTTAAAAAATTCATGTCCTCTTTGCCTGGGGACTGGGGTATCCTGGCACCCGGGCGTGACCACAGAGCTCCAACCCTATTCCCAGCGTCTGCCCAGTTGTCCAGTGGGGATAACTGTTTCTACTATGGTGTCTGAGATCATGTCTGATATTATATCTCCACAGGAATGTTCATTCTCCTGTAATTGACTGAATGTTTATGTTCTACCAAAATTTATTTGTTAAAGCCCTAACCCCACCCCACCCCACCAAGTACTGCTATATTTGGAAATGGAGCCTCTAAGGAAGTAATTAGGGTGAAATGAGGTTATAAGGGTGGGGCCCTGATCTAATAGGATTAATGTTCTTACAAGAAGAGACACCAGACAACTTGCTCTCTCTCTCCATCATGTGAGGTCACAGCTAGAATGAGGCTATCTGCCAGCCAGAATGAGAGCTCTCAGCAGGAAACGAATCAGCCAGAACCTTGATCTTGAACTTTCCAGCCTCTAGAACTGTAAGAAAATTAATTGCTGTTATTTAAGCCACCCACTCTATGGTATGTTGTTTGGGCAGCCCGAGCAGGCTAAGACATCTGCCTTGAAAGAACTCTTGAAAGAACCTCTCTCTGCCTGTCTAACTCTTTGTAGGTCGCCCCGAAGCCTAACCATTGTATTCTGTGCCCCCAGGTGTGGTTACTGTAAACTTAGAACCATACATTTCCTTATGCCTTTCTTGTTGTACTGTTACTATTCGAAACATATGCAGACACGATCTCCCCTCCAAATTGTCCCATTCATATCATTCCCATCCCATCACCTCCACAACCATCTGTTTTGGTTCCAAATCAAGTCGGGGTTTTCTAGGCCCTCTTAGACTCTGCAACTTGGACTGCTGGCCTCTCAAACCTGAAGCCTAATCCTACAATTTTGTTAGTTATTCTAAACCCAAACTATAAAAATCCATGTCCTTTTATTTTCTCCCTTCCTGAGCCTGGGGCGCTGAGGCCCAGGCATGGTCTGCAGCCAAAACGTTCAAGTTTGGAAAACAGTCCCCTTTTCTAACCTCGATGTAAGAGTTAATCTGATTATCAAACTTTGTTTCACTTCTGTATGGATCAGGCTTGGGACTGTATTTTCTTTGGTGGGAAAAAACAAGGAAAGGGGTATATAGTGAATACTTTGCTGTACACCCAGCTCACCTCTTCAGGACTATTCAAGACTAGGCACTATTCCCAGAGCTCTTGGGAATGCTGCCTCCTGATGGCTCTCAGCCGAGTCATCTTCTGAGAATTGTCCTCAACTGAAAAGAGTCACCACATTCAAGGTTACTCCTCTCCCTGGGGCAGCAACATTCAATTACAAGTGGATGTCGGGGTACCAAGGCCAGGCCCCTTGCCGTAAGGTGGCATAAATCTGAAGAGACACCCCAGCTCCAAGGCTCCTTGTGTGACTGGCTGAAGCCTTTGTTGAGAGTGCATCTCAGTTTGACTCCTCCCTCTGCCCAATCCTGTTTCTTTCACTCACCCCCAAGTGCTGATCCTAAAGGTGTCCCCAGTAAACCTCTGCAAGCAAATATCCATCTTAGAGTCTGTTTTCTATGGAACCCAATCTAAGGCAGGGTAGTTGAACAATTAATGCATTCCTAGTTGTATACATATTCATTTAGGATATTCCAAAAGACAGTTTTCAAAATTTTTTGCTTAATAGCCCATTGATTAAGAACTTCATTCCATGCCCCTCTTTACATCAATCCCTAGAAAGTGTTAGATTTGCATAGTTCAGAATTAAACTCCAATTCTTCCATGGTCATCTGAGGTCAGCTGAACTAATGGGTGGCCCTTAAATAAGTTAAGTCTATTGTGAAATGTACTGGTTTGCACAACGCAATCAATAAATATCCTTTTTTAACACACCACACACAAACACATACACATACACAATTAGGATATGTTTCTTGTTCTATCAGCTTTGTGCTTCATTTGTTCATTCAACAATAATATGACACCTACTATGTGCAAGGCACTGTGCTTGTCAGGGACTAGGAAGTACCAAAAATCTGTCACAAGCCAGAGCACTTTTGCCCAGAATGTCATATTGAAACAGTGGAGAAACATTCTGTGTCAGCATAGGATGAGGCTGCTCCAGGCTATATACTGTGTGAGAGATCAGAGAGTGTAAGACATAATGTGCCCTCAGATGACTACCATCCGGTTGGGGAGAGAAGATACTCTGAAAGCAGTGTATGCCCAGCACCAGATGAACATTTCGTCACCAAGTGTAACAGTATTAAAAGGGGGGCCGGAATGAGAAGACAACTGTCCTGGAAATTCTGCAGTGGTAAAGTGTCACCTATAGGAAGTGGCCTGGGCACAAACTAAACATTGCAAGGCTAACTTGTCACTCAGCTACTCTATTTTATTTTATCAAAAGAAATCTCCTTTTTTAAAATCTTCCACACAGAAGTATATATTCTTTATATTTTTCTATTAGGAAGACCCGGCGGAATTCAGATATTAAACATTAACCTTATGCATAATGAAACCTCAAGATTGGATCTCTAGGAAATTTCTTACATTTACATTTGCCAGTCTTGTGAAGGAAATGTTCATTTTAGTGGCTGGATTGTCAACTTCTGCTTTAATAAATTTTTGTTTTTAATCATAATTTTGGTATACTTCAAAAGAAATCAGGGGCCGGCCCCATGGCTTAGCGGTTAAGTGCGCATGCTCCGCTGCTGGCGGCCCGGGTTCGGATCCCGGGCGTGCACCGATGCACCGCTTCTCCAGCCATGCTGAGGCCGCGTCCCACATACAGCGACTAGAGGGACGTGCAGCTATGACATACAACTATCTACTGGGGCTTTGGGGGAAAAATAAATAAATAAATAAAATTATAAAAAAAAAAAGAAATCAGCTCTACTGTTGAATTTAATATTCTGATTATGTATTACACAGACATGCACACAATAATTACTACTAGAAACTTATTACCTGAAAAGTTGGGACTTAAATTAAGACCAGCTGATTCATTCTAGAAACATATTAAATCAGCTTTGATTGTCTCCATTATACAGTGGTCAAATCTCTCATGATGCCCATTACTAAACGAACTAAAAATGATTGGCACCCCTTCCACAGCCAAAACTACTTATAGGAGGCACCTACTGGTAGTTTCTAGAAATCGCAACTGCTGGGGCCGCACAAAAATCTCTGTGTGAATGACTCTGGTTTGCTCTAGGTCAAAAGGCAATGGTGAGTTTTTCATGGAGACAGAGTTTGGATTGATTCCTAGTTTACGTAAGTTAAAGTCAAGTCTTGTGTGTTTCTCCAAAAATGAAAGTGCAACGTAACAATTTCAATTTCTCTACCATTCAAATAAAAGGAAAAAGAAAGTAGACATTTTACAATATATTCTATTGCTCAGGACTAACAAAAAGTTGTTCAACAATGATGTCATTCTTTCTGAGGATCAGAATTTGGGTTAAATTCACCATAAGAATGTAAATTTAAGACTTGGAACTAGCTCTAAGAATATCCTCACTAGAGCTATTGTAAACTCATTTCCCACCTGTGATTCATGAAATATATCCATTCTCTTTGTACCTGATTTTCAAGTTAGGTTGTACCTCTGCACAGTTTTCATGTCAATGGCAACTGGTCATATATGGCACTTTCCTTCGATGGTAGTCTCACTTTTTTCCCATTGCTGAGTGTTTTCCATTTCAGCCTCCTATTAAAACTCTTGCTTTATTGAGTTTATTGGAATATCTGAAACCCCACTCTGCATACATACTTCCTCTAAAGAAAATTGAGTAACAAGCGAAACGTGTGGCACATCCACACAGGAATGTTTGGAACCCCAGAATCTTGAGCTCAATTTTCAGTTGAGACCATCTGAACTGTGCTCACACTAGGGGATGAATAACATGCAGCAGACTAAAATGGTTAGCTAAAGCACAGATACTTACTGAAGTTTGTGCTTGTGTGTGTTTTTACAGCATAAATAAATAAGCATGGGTCTGGTATTAATGTCAACCCCTTCTTACCAGGAAATTAGAAACCTCCTTAGTCAGTCCTGTTGAGGTCTAGATCATCCTCTAGAAACATCATCCAGGTTCTGTATCATCTATTGATTCCCTTCTGTGCCCAGTACTCAGCAGTGGAATAATGGCTGCCTTGTATTAGGGATTATACTCATTGCCAGGAAAATAGTCAGTATTTGCTTTTAATTATCAAAAGTTTAGAATTTAAGTGCAGATTCTTAATCTACTTTGGTACTATGGTTGAGTCACTAATGTTTCTAATTTGCTAACACACAGTTGTATGTAATATGGAAGTTAAATGGACTGCCTTTTCTTCAATACATGCTCTATAAAACACTTGCTACACTTGTCTCATTACCCTGGGCAGCTTTTTCCAACTCTGGGCACAACAGGAGGCACCTTCTACAATGGCTCCATCAGCACCTCTCAGTTTCCCTCATTGTGCAGATATCATGTTCTTGCTATAGCTTCTCTTGTCATATGAGATGGGTATCCCTTTGGCATTTGGCAGTGGGCAGAAGTGTGGCAGCTAAGCCACTCGAAGCCTAATTTCAGCTGCCCATGTGTTATGGAATCATAGACGGACTCACAGCTAATGGATTCCAATTCCCCAATTCTTCAGGGCATCAAGACCCAGAGAAGATATGTTACCTTCCTCAGCAGATCTTTCTTTAGGTGCCCATCCTGTGCCAAGCAGTGGGGCAAAAAGGCAGTAACACAAAGTCTCTCTCTTCGAGAAAGTCACATTCTAAGGAAGGAGATAGTAAGTAATTATGACGTGCCTCAGTAACCATTTCCTTGAGATAGAGATACCTGCAAACTGTGATCACTATATCAAAGGTGCAAAGCCAGGTAATGGCAAAGTGGGAATAAAGACTGGGTCTTTGCATTTACATTCCACACTGCCTTCCACAAAGGCAACCCCAGACGAAGGTTCGTGTTTTGTGATAACAAGCATGCACACAGCTCAAGGCCCTGAGGCATCTATAAATGTTGAAAAGCGCTGACAGGAGAACAGCATGCCTGCCATCAACTGCATCAGACTCTCCTAAGACAAGACGAAGCCACCGCCTGGAGACAGTATCCCCTTCTCACCCATCTCACCCCAGAGTTATCGTAGCCATGGCCTTAAGCAATGGGCTCTGACACGAAGCATGGCAACCACAACAGATGAAAAGAAAAAAAAAAGTGGGGCAATATTACTTTTTTGCTATCATTCCTCTCCCCGGCTATGAAGGACTCATTTATTAGTTTCTACTAAAATGCCGAGAAAAGACAGGTAGCATGGTAGTTATATTGCATTTGTGTCACCAAATTAGATAAGGACAGTCTGTGTGCATGCTCTCCACAACACATATTTGCATTAACATAGAACATAACTTGAACGAAACATGTATACCATCAAGACCTTAGACGAAAGGTGAAATAAACCTCATGGACCAAGATAAAAGAGATATATCTTTACAAGTTTCTCATTCTTTCCTCTTATCCCCATTTAAAAAAAAAATCTTATTATTTCCTCCAAGATTTTTAATATACTACCTTCAAGTTTCTTGCAGCTACCAGCTAATCAACTGTATAATCAGTAATGATGGTAAAATTAAAACCAACGGCCTGGTAAATCCTATAAAATACACAGACCCAAGGGACATTTCAGACCAGGAGAACTTTCAACTTCATACCACCTCAAGGACCACCAGGAAGATAAAACTCTGTCACTGGTTGAACCAACCTGCCCGAGTGACACTATTCCCTGGAAAACCAGTTGAGAGTTTTGGAAGCTTCAGTTTCTTTTTTTAGGTATAGTTTAGCATTTCATAAATCTCTACACCGCCCCTAACTGTCAGTCTCAAGAAAATATGAGAAATTGACAATTTGATGTTTTGTTAATAAGTGGAAACTATGAATTCATTGAAAACGCAGCTCTAAAAATACCAAAAATACTACACTACTCCTCCACTTATGATGAAGGCCAAGAATATTTTATCAGGGAAAGATGTCTTAAAGAGGCCATAAAACCCACAATTCATAAAAGAAAATTATATGTATATACATACATATGTATATATATGTAAAATATATACATACATGTATATGCTTATACATATATGATTAAATCAAATTTTGGAAATTCTTCTAATGACATCTAAACCAAAGAAAAAGACAAAGCAAATATCTGGAGATGGTTTCACATCATATAACAGGAAAATGTTAATGCTCAGAATACATAAAGAGCTCCTAAGAATAAGTATGACCAAAACCCACCGAAATAATAAAGAAAATAATCAATACAGAGAGAAGGATGCCAAAATAGCCAAGAAAATGTTTCAAAAGACACTCACCCTCACAAACTATAAGAGAAATAGAAATTAAAGTAACCTATACTAATGCTATCATTTTGGCAACAATTCAAATATCTACAATTATCAAGTGTTGGTGAGAATGCAGAGATGCAGGGGTCTCTGACAATGCCACTGGGAGTAGTGAAAAGAGGGTGGGAGGACTGCATGAACAATTGGGGCACATCAGTAAAATTAAAAGTATGCATCCTTAAAAAAAAATACGCATATCCTGTGACCCAGTGAATACAGTTTAAAAAGTCTGACCTTGCCCACAAGAAAAGACATAAAAACATGTTTATTGTGGCACTATTTGTAATTGCAACAAAACTAAAAACAACCCAAAAGCTCATGATTAGGGGAATTTATACATAAAATATAGTATTGTTAACATGCTAGAATAATATGTATCAATTAAAACGAATAATTTATATCTACGTATAGCAACGTGAATATATCTCAAAAGCATGTTCAGTCAAAAAGGAAATTACAGAATATTAAGTACAATAGCATTTATATAAATACTTAAAACACAAAAATAGTACAGTATTTGATCATATAACTGTTCCCATTATTTATTGCTGCAGAAATAAAAACACTCCACAACTTAGATGGTTTAAAACAATAACAACATTTATTTTGCTCAAGCTATGGACTGAATTGTGTTCCCCTAAAAGTCCTATGTTGAAACCCTAACTCTTAATGTGACTGTATTTGGAGTAAGAAAGTAATTAAGGCTAAATGAGGCCATTAGAGTAGGGGCTTAATCTGATAGGAGAAACTCAGAGAGGTTGCTCGCTCTCTCCGTCGTGTGGGCAGACAGCAAAAACAAGGCTCTCTGCAAGTCAGAAAGAGAGCTTGCACGAGAACTCGACCATGCTGGCACCCTGATCTTGGACTTCCAGCCCCTAGAACTGTGAGAAAATACCTAGTCTATGGTATTTGTTATGACAACCCGAGCTGACTGATAGAGCTCACCAAGTGTAAGTTGGGCGGGGCTTAGTGAGGACGTCTTATTTCTGCTGCACTCAGCATCAGCTGGGGTGGCTCAAAGGCTGGAGGCTGAAATCACCTGAAGGCTCTTTCACTTACGTCTGCCACCTGGGGGCTGGAGGAGCAGAGGCTCCTTGGACATCTATCTCTATGTGGTCTCTTCAGGTGGGCTCTCCAGCTCAGCCTGATGGCTTCAGCTGAACTTTTTTTCTTTTTTTTGGCTTAAACAACACAAATTTATTATCTTATGGTTCTGTAGTTCAGCAGTCTGTCACAAGTCACACTGGGCTTTACTTAAGGTGAAAGCAGGGCTGATTCCTTCTGGAGGCTCTAGGGGAGAATCCGTCTCCTTGCCTTTTCTAGCTTCTGAAGGCCACCTACCCATTCCTGGGCTCCTGACTTCTTCCTCGAATCACTCCAAACGCTTGTTTTCATCATCACATCTTCTCCTTCCTCCTCTGACTCCTGCTGCCTCTCACTTCTAAGGACCATTGTGATTACACTGGTCCTTATAAGCTTACCGAGGATAATCTCCTCTATCTCACGATCCTTAACTTAATCACATCTGTAAAATCTCTTTTGCCATGTGTGATAATATTCCCAGGTTCTGGGGATTAGGACATGAACATATTTGGGGAGCCATCGTTCTTCAGGTGAACTTCTTACACATCAGCTCATAGCTCCCAAGGTGTGTGTCCCAGGAGGACGAAAGCCAGGTAGAAACTATATCCCCTTTGATGACCTTGACTTGGAAGTCATGCAGTGTCCTTTCCACCATATTCTAATTGTTAGCAAGTTACTAAGGTCAGCCTGTATTTAAGTGTAAGGGCTATTAAACACTACATCTTGATGGGAGGAATATCAAAAATTTTCATACATTTTTAAACCACCAATATACACGCGTGGGGGGGGGGCTGTGCACGTGCACACAGAAGTATTTTTTAAAATGGACTTTGGGCACACACCAAATTCATGATAGTGACTGCCCTAGGGGTCCCCAAATTTTTTCACACTTATCTTTAATACTTTATTAATATTTTAATTGAGAATTGAGAATTTTAATATGACAAAATATTAATAAGTATCAATCCTAGGAGATCTGGAATAACGTGTATGGTAGCTATCAATGGTATTGATAGCCCCAATTAAAGGCCTCCCTATATCTACAACTTTTAAAATACCACTTCATAGTATCAAGAGGTGGAATCTGTTTCTCCACTCCTTAAACTGGACGGCTTGTAACTTGCTTTGGTCAATAGAAAGCAGCAGGTCCAACCGTGCGCCAGTTCTGAGACTAGCTTTTAAGAGATCTTGCACACTTCTACATTCTCTCTTTTAAACCCCTGCCTTCACCATGAGAGCAACCCTGAACTAGCTAACCAGAGGATGAGAGGCCATGCGTAGCACAGCTGAGTCAGCCCAGCTGTGGCCATCACAGACCAGCCAGCCCCTGCCCCCTGCCAAGCTGATCTACCAGCTGACTACTATTAAAAACAAAACAAAGGGCCCAAAATGGAGTTGCTTATGCTAAGCCCCATGCCACCAAACCAAGATTTAATTATGGTTTTGGCTCTCCCGAAAACAGAATCTTAAATCAGTCAATTAGGAATCGCCTGATCAGCACTAGATAGATAATCTGCCTGATACACCCCTGCTATTCCCTAAAGGAAAGCGACCTTGCAATAACCAACCCACTTTTTTGTCCAGTATAATTTCCTTTTTCCTGCTCCCTTCTGCCTATAAAAGTCTTTCACTTACTATAGCTCCTTGGAGTTCCTTTCTATCTGCCAGATTGGATGCTGCCCAATTCAAATTGATTTTTGCTCAAATAAACTCTTAAAATTGTTAATATGCCCAGTTTATCTTTTAACAACACCATGCATGAGCAAGCCCAACCCAGATCAGCAGGACTTCCCATGCAGCTCCTACACTCTTAAGAAATAATGATTAATGTTTCAAGCAACTAAATTTTGAGCTGGTATGTTACAAGCAATATAAATTGATACAGAATGCTTCTTATATCATTCTCTAAACTTCTCTGTATTTTTAAAATTATTCAAGATGAGAAGGAAAGGAAGAGAGCAAGGGAAATTGGAACAGAAAGAAAAATTAAAGCCTCATTGATGGAATGTTCAAAACCTAAAATGGCAATTGGTCCCTTATTTTGACTGTCATGAATAATAAAATTCCACAGGTACTTGCTACGAGGGCTTCCGTTATGATTCAAATACTACTATTAAATGTAACAAAACAACCAAAACACATTAATTACAATAAGAAAATTGCACACTGGAAAATGCATACTTGTTGATACGTTGCGTTGATCCAAGGAACACAAAATACAGTAATTAATCTTCATTTATCCCCTGGGATGAAATGGGCATGAAGTAGACAATTACTATTTCTATTTTGCATATTAAATAACTGCAATTAAAAACAACAAATAACAATGCCAAGATCAATGAAGTAGGGGCTTAGCAAATTAAATTTTCTTAGCCCAAATCTTCTAGGCTCCTCCGAGGAGATTCAATAATGGGAATATTTTCCTTATTGTTATGGATTGAATGTCTGTGAGTCCCCCCAACCCCCAAGTCACAAATTAATATGTTTAAGCCCTAATCCCCAGTGCGATGGTGTTTGGAGGAGAGCCTTTGGGAGACAGTTAGGTCATGAGTGTGGAACCCACATGAATGGGATTAGTTCCCTTATAAGAGGAGGAAGAGGCTAGAGCCCTCTCTCTCTCTTTGCCATGTGAGGATACAGCAAGAAGACTGCCATCTGCAAACCAAGAAGAGATTCCCTCATCAGAACTCGACTGTGCTGGCACCCTGATTTCAGACTTTTCAGCCTCCAGAACTGTGAGAAGAAAATTTCTGTTGTTTAAGCCACCTAGTCTATGGTATTCTGTTATAGCAGCCCAAACTGACTAAGATACTCAGCCAGTAATATCTTTATGTACTAATCTTTAAAATATATAGATATAACTATGTGATGAAATTTGTACAGTATTTATAGTTTGGTGATTTATTTTTAAAAAACAATATTCAAGTTTTCAATATTGAAAGAGTTTTAATTGATCATTTCGCTACCAATGAGAGAATAAGCATTTCAAATTTTGTATTACCATTGCGATTTCATTTAATTTTATTCTTTTGAATAAAGATATCTCATTATATTAATAACTAAAAATAGTTTTATTTTTTACTCATGCAACTGTTTTCATATCAGGAGATTCATAAATGAGAAGAAAAATCTTTCATCAGACCAGGTGACCTAATTTTTAGTTTGAAAAAATATGACGTGTATACGCGCGCACGCCCACAGCCACGCACTGACCTGGAGGTCATTCTTTCAAGGGCTTCTGTAAGGCTCATCACATAGAGCAGAGCGAAATTAATTGTTGAGAGAGGCAGCTATTATGGTTCTGTCCTCTTGGACCAATACATATAAAGACAATGGTGGAAAATCAATAATGTCACTAGGTCAAGGGCACTTGATAGTACAGAGTCAATAAATGCTCTTCGTCCATATTTACAGAGAGCCAATAGCAAAAAAAGAAAAAAAAAGTGATTTCCAAAGCCATAATCTCTACTCATGTGAAAATCTCCAGGCTTTTGTGGAAGTTACTATCCAGTACATATTTCTGCCGTCAGACTACTTCTGTCACTGCATTTAAACCACGAAGTGCATTTGCTGCTGATTTGACTATTATGGCAGGAAAATGACCTGTAAAGTTCTTTTGAGGAGTCTGGCATTTTGCATATATTATAGAAACACAAAGAGGAGAAAAATGTGTTAAAAATGAAGTTTATGAAAAGTCATCCAACTAAACTTTACATTTCATAGAACACAGAGACTGCCTGATTTGTGAGACTAAGGGTGGAAAAAAGGAAACCTTTTAAGGCAAAAAAATCTCATATTCTCATGTTTTCAAGGGCAGTTGTCAACTTTTTTTCTATCTATAAAATCTCGATGGTGACAAAATGGAAAATGTGCCAAACTATATTATTTGACCTCTTTTTGGTGGTTCTGATGTGCAAAGAACTTAATAGATTGGAACATATGCTTTATTTGGGGGAGGGGTGAAGAGTGATAAATGTGTGTGGGCTAAGATTTGAGAGCAATCTGCGATCGAAAGCAATGACAAAAGCCGCAAATGTTTATGAGCTCTCCAAAGGAAGAGACCTTGGTTTCACGTGAGGAAGGTTAGAATTATGTCCCTCGGAGGTAACAGTGAATATCTCTGCTTAATTTGTAGCCATCAAATAGTTGACTGAGACAACATTTCTGAGTCTGTACCACAACCTGGTGCCAGAATATTTATCAACATTGAGTGTCTCTCATCACTGATACTTCGAAACGAAAAATAATCACTCGGGGGCTGAAGGGTGCTGCTATTTTCCACATGAAGACATTTTGCCAAGAGGATGCACAGGCTTAGAAGTCAGTGAGAGCCTTGTTCCTGTGCTTAGTTATCCCCAGTTGGGGGGTGGGGAGGAAGAGGAGGCAATTAACCAATTCACTACTGGGAAGAGATAATTTGGCCATTAACAGGCGTTTTTTTGTCCCAGTTCAGTGGTCAGAAATCAAACTCACAACCGTGTTTCCTGACCCAGAATGGGAATTTTATTCCTTACTCAGACCCCCCTGGCTGCTTCACTGGCCAGCGTCAGTGCAAGATGCGAGCACATTATTTACAAGAACTAAAGAGCTTGGGGAGTGGAGTGGTGGAAGGAGGGCGTCTTTATCACAGCAGAACTCACAAGCATCAATACAGCTAAAAGTCAGTCCGAATTTCCATCAAAACCTCCTGATTTCCAGCCATTTATAACTCGGCTATAAAAATCACTCCTGGGCTGCAGTTGGGCAAATAGTTCCTCAGCTGAGGGGTAAATTGTCCCCACTTGGTAGCTGTTCGTTTGTTTTGCTTTGCCTTTTGTTTTAGTGATTTGAGGGAAATACTCGGTTATTTGAAAGAAGCTCCTTAAATGTAACCTGCAGCAGGAGAAAATGTGAGCACTTTAAGACGCTCATTTGTATTTCCACCTCCAGTGAACATGGTAACTTTGACTCCATGGTTAATCCTCTCGTGGTCCGGATTGCTTTTGGCATTTTCAAGAAACAAAGACAATGGGCAGAGCCTTCCATTCAAAGGCAGTTAGTCAGCAGAAAGGCTCTAAATGTTTGTGAGGTTTGTATTCCCCTCCAAGGACAGGCTGTTGACTGTTGTCTCAGAACTCATTTCCTCCTGTAAAGACTGAATCAGTGTGATAGCACCAGAGAGCTCGGCATTTTTAATTGCCCCAAGGTGCTTATTTGCAAGGCAGGGATAAACTCAGGAGACTCCAATAATGAAGGGAGGAAAACTTGGCTCAGCCTCTGAAATGAACCCAATCATTTTCTCCTCTCATCACTTTCGCATCTGTGAATTTCCTCCTTCCTCCTTGCAAGAAGGGGACATGCTTTTCTGTGCCATTATGGAGAGATGATTACTAGGGCCTGAAGTGTTACCTGAGTCAGATGTTGCTGCCTGTTTCTGGAACCCCACTGCCCTCGCCTTTGCAGTATGAGAAGCCAGACAGCTGGCAGTGCCCTCTGCATCCCCAGTGCAAGGCCACCTGGCTGGCTGAGGCCCGCCTGAGCGGAAAAACACACAGAGATCGAAAGTGCACTGGGGAAAAATAAGCCCTCGGTATCTGAGCTTTGGGAGGAGAAATGTGACAGGCCAGGTGGCGCTAGCATCCTGGCTCTGAAGAGCAACTGGGTTTCCCGTGGGGACACCTGTGGAATTTCTAGGCCCCGAGGAAGGGAGTGCTGGAGCTCAGCTTGCTGGCAGTGGAGGAAAGACATTAGTGTCATTCCTTCACATTCATCAACTCAGGGTATATTCCTTCAGATTCTTGAAACTCAACATTTATCTTTTTTAAATGTCCCTGGGAGAGGGAACTACTCCCATTTCACCAATGAGGAAAGCACAAATAGAAAATCCAGCTGAAGTGTTACCTGAGCCAATGGTGGAATTTCATCTCATATGTCCCCAATTGGGCCTTTAGCCCTCCTGGCTTGGTGGATGGGGAGGGAGACAAAAATACGCTTTAAATCTTTTATGAATTCTAATAAAATGAAAAGAAGAAATTTTAAGTCCTTTCACTTGGAGTACCTCAGTTAGAGCATGGAAAAGGCTCCTGCTCTGGGACTCACACATTCGAGAGCCCACTCTGTGTCTCCTACAGTTGGGCGCCTACCACAGGGAGAAGTCTGCAAGGCCAAGGGCACGTGCCCACCAGAGTCTCTGCCCTGCCCCCTTCAAGACCATGAACCAAGCATCTGGAGCCCCAAGTTTCCTGCCCAAACAACCTCCAACTCCATGAACCTTCCCTTGTCTGTCTTGCTGGGTGCAGACAAGGCCAATAGGCACATCCTTAGGCCCAAGATGTGGAAAAGGGGTGGCTGTTTTGCTGGGGATGTGGATAGAGCTTGGACACGCAGGCTGGAGTGTCCAAAGGTGTGTGTGCAAAGCCCTTGCAGAGCAAGACAAGGCAGGGTGGGAGAGAAGAGAGGCTGGTGTGTAGAAGGGCTGCTTCTCCTCACGTTGCTGTGTTCTGGCACACAAGTCCAAGAATTCTAAATTTGAAGCTGGTCTTGCAGGGTGTTATGAAAATATTTGTGCCAGAGTAGAAGAAAGATGGACAGATAGAAAAATATTTTATTTATTAATTCATGTTTGACAAATGACTTTTGAATATTTATTAAATCTATAGTATCTAGGCCTCCATGTGAACTGTTGCTCTAGGTTCTTTGAAGGTTCGGGATGGGCCTGTTGCAGAGCCACATCAAGGATGAGCTGAGCTGTGCCCAGTGTTCTCATGAGCATACCTATATAAGTCTAATTTTATTTCACCGTTTTTTTCCTCAGTTGAAGTTATATATGTAATCCCTACTTCAGTAATTGCCCAAAAGCCTACCTGCCATCATATTTTGCTTTTACTATTTATTTTGTTTCTAGTTCCTTTTTCTCTTTCTTTCCTTGGCTTACTCAAATTTCTATTTATCCTACCATAGTCCCTCTGGTTTATTTGGAAGTTCTAATATTCTTTGTAATTTTTCTAATGGTTATTTTTCTATTCACAAAGTCATAATAAAATTTATGTTGCTCTATTGTTACATCAAAATTACAGATTATCCATAAGCACACACACTAAAATGAAGACTTTAAAAGGCTTTGGCTTCTTCACTCTCTTTCCTCTCTGGGCCACTTTCCAAATTCAGGGTTTTGCCAAGCTAGTTTAGTTTTAGGCCACTATTGAGATTTTAATTACTGCATGTCCCTTCCAATCCAAGAATCTTTATTTAAAACTTATAGAACCCCATCTGGAAGATAAAAATCTAGTCTCCTAACCTCTACCACATATGAAATCAAATACCACTTGGGTTAAAGATTAAGTGTATCATGAATCCCGTTTATACCTACCTGACAAAGTTCTTGAAACACTTTGTCAGGTGAAACTATAGACACCTGAGAAAAGGGGAAGACCCAGGGCAGTAAGCTATCTGAGGGAACACAGAATGGAGGCCAAGAACCAGCAGAGAGCAAAGCAGGCAGAGGGTTGGGGCTCAGGGTGTACACGGAAGCCAAATGCAGCAACGGAGAGATGTCTGTCCAGAGCCAGGGGTCATGCCAAAAACGGAGGTCAGAGAAATGCAGCAGAGCAAGGCTAGACAAGCAAGCAGGACAGCAGACGCGGCCATGTGAACCTTCACACTTTGACATCGATACCAAGAAGGAAGCAGTACCTAAATTTCCAGCACATAGCAGAAGACACTAACTCTTCATATTTCTACAGCACTTGGCAGGTTGCAAAGCACTTTCATATATAATATGAGATTTAATCCTCACGAATGGCAAGTTATGTGTTATTATCCCAATTTACAGACGAAGAAACTGACGCTCAGAGAGTTTCCTCACCTGACTCAGCATAAACCTGAAAGAGACAGGGGTGGTTCTTGAGCCCAGGGCTCCTGGTGCTCAACCCAAACACATGCTTTTCTGTTCCACCACCAGGCTTTGAACTCAGCACACGTGGCAATGATGACAGCTCTCAGCTCACACACTGATGCTCACACTCTCTGGATTCTCTTTTGTTACCCGCTGCAGTTGGGGGTAGAGGGGCAAGAAGAAGATTCGTACTATTTCTGGTTGTCGTTTCTCAGACAGCCATTTATGGCAGTTCCAAGAGTCTGACCGCTGGCAGCACCCCAGACATATCATGCCGGCGTTGGATTTATGACAATCCTAACTATTGCCATCCAATCTGCTAACCTGTGCAGGGCACAGACATCAGGAAATATGTCTTTCTGTAAATACAATACAGAAGAACTTATTTGTTGTGGCAGCAAGGAGCAAAAAAGGACATTGCTCTCAGGGCCCCAAAGGGAAAAAAGATGATGTATGATGTAAGGTAAGGTATTAATCATGCCTGACACCTCTGGATAATCCACTGGAGTCATCCTTGGGAACAATTGCTTTTCAAGGATAGAATGGGAGAATAATAAATGGGGAGGAGCTTATGAAATGGGACAGCATAACCTGATAAAATACTGCACTACAATAGCTCAGCATCCTTACTGGAAAGTTGGCTGGTGATTAGAGTCAAGACTTTTAGGGTTATCAAAATGGTTGCTGAATGTTTTGTTTTCCATTCATCTCATCTGCACCAGAGTCGTCCCAGTAGAAGTTCAAAGTCTGAGTTTAGGAGGCCTACTATAGGTCAAAGCTATTACCCTCAAGATTCACAACATCACGAAGCATTCTCTAGGTCTTCTAGAGGAGGCTGGCATCATCTGCACGTCTCCAGGCCAGTTCAGGCAGAGGTGGATCTTATTTCCACCTGGGTAGAGATAACTGCACTGTGGGATACCTGATGAAACATGAAACACAAGCCCCCAGACAGAAACCTGGTGCTACACAAAGTATGTGACGAGACCTCTCTTCAATGCCAAGTGAAGGGTTCAGGTATTAAATCTAGTCCTTTCATAGCAAAATTCTACTACCAGGCAAGTAGCATGTTGAATGACCTGTGATAGTCATGAACATGCAAATGTGATGCCTAAATAGTCCAATCAAACTGCAGCCATTTCTATTGTTTAGGATTAATGCCAACTTTGGCCTATATTCACACAACAGAAAACACTTTAATTCTCAACCCTTTTGAACTTGAAAGGATTAAAATATAAAATCAAGCAAAATCTTTTATTGAATTCTTCATTTCTCTTATTACAACTCAGTTCTCAGATTTTTATTTTTAATAAAAATAGTCTCGGGGGCTGGTCCCGTGGCGCAAGTGGTTAAGTGCACGCACTCCGCTGCAGTGGCCCGGGGTTCGCTGGTTGGGATCCCAGGCGTGCACCGACGCACCGCTTGTCAAGCCATGCTGCAGCGGCGTCCCATATAAAGTAGAGGAAGATGGGCACGGATGTTAGCCCAGGGCCAGTCTCCCTCAGCAAAAAGAAGAGGATTGGCATAGATGTTAGCTCAGGCCTGATCTTCCTCACAAAAAAAAAAAAAAAATAGTCTACAACTTTATAGTCTTCTACATTTCACAAAGAGCTTTCATCATTTTAATTTTCACAACTCTGCATTTTATTTCAACAAACCATGACTGATCACCTGTTTTGTACCAGTCTCTCTTCCAGGCACCAGGAAATGCAAAGATGAATAAGCTAAGAAAGCTGTCTTGAAATACCCAGTCTAAGAAGGGAGACAAATGCATAAATGGCTCACAACGATATTATGTAATAAAGACTGTGATAGAGATGTGTGCAAAATGGTACACGAACACAGATGGGGTCAAGTGACTTTCCCAAGGTGGTGACATTGATATGTGGTGAAGGAAGGAACTGATTCCACGGCTTTTGACTCAAACCTGGAATGTTTTCTACTATACCAAAGCTACTTTCTTTTATCAACCACACTCCTAGCCCTTCATCAAATTTCCTTTCAATGATTTAAAAATCATGATTTATAAAATTGTTAATTTGCTCTCTTTTGCCACTGTGCCTCAGATTCCTTTCTCCACTTATGACCATACACTGATTTCATTTTTCAATCTTAGCCACTCAGTCCCAGTGGCCACTCTTGACCTTCTTTGCCCTTTAAGTTGTAATATGATTCACCAGCCTCACCCAACTAGGAAATCCTTTCATTCTTGCTCGCTCTCCATCTTCTATACACTACAGCCTGTTCTGAATCTACCAGGCGTGACTCTTCTTGAACAAGCATATCACAACTCAGACAGCCACAGGAACCTAGAATTCTTTAAGGGAATTACCACAAAGGAGATTACACATTTATTCTAATGATGCTGCAATTGTTCATAGTCATGTCATATTAGGAACTTTTCCTTTGGAACTGCATTTGGCATTTGCAATTCCTTTTGCTTTGAATAGCTGTAATGGTGGTAAAACTTCATCCTTTTGATGTTGGCTTTGATTTTCGGAAATAGTCAAAAGATCCATCCCATGAAGATAATTCCACTTGCATTCAAAACAAGTTATTACTTTAATCTATTGATATCAGTTTTCTATAGTGGTTCACAAATGGACTTAATGAGTAATCTAAATATATTTTGAGCAATGTTACTATGATTGGAATAAAAATTTTGAGTTCCAGAGGAGTGATGTCTCCAAGACAGTGACATAGGTTATTCCTGACTTCACTCCCCCTCACAAGAAGAACAACTAACAACTATCCAAGAACAAGACACCACTGAGAGAATCCTAGAACACGGAGGTGAGGCTGACACACACCCCCACCATACCACAGAGACCAAGACAGACTGCATTAGAAGGGCAAAAAAACCTACTACACATTAACTGCGCAGGCCAGCACAGCACCACACAGAGAGGTGTCCCCTGAGCTTCCAGTTCCTTCAGTGGGAAAAGAGAACCCAGGGGACAACCAGCCCCCCCAGTGTTGTGGGTCACTTTGTGGGAACGCCTACTCTGATCTCACACTACCCGGATTGCAGGGGAATCTGCAGGGCTCAACCACTGGGAATCCGTGACGGAGAAGGAGGGAGGGGCTTACAACAACCAGCACAGGGATCTTGGCAGACGGAGTTCACACCTGCAGTGCCCAAGTAGGAATCCCAACCAACAGCTTTGCTCATCTGCAGAACCAAGTTGGGGGCACGCTCTGACCAGGGAACTTGGCAGGGTGCAGACCTGCCTGATTTCGATGGTTTGCTGGCCCTAGAGGCCAGTTTGCCTATGCCCAGGCAAGGAGCTGAATCCCGGCCCCACTGGCTGTGGAGAGTATCTTTCAACCCCACCTGACCAGAAGGGCTGGTGACAACTCCTAGAAGCTGTGCGGTCCAGCAGCACTCAAGCCGAGAGGCAGGCAGGCAGAGCTGATCAGCCCCAGAGCAAAGCCAGTACCAGGCACGGAGTGTTCCCATGCTATGAATAGGCAGGGGGATTAATTCATCGCCAAGGCTGAGAGTAGCTCCTGGCCCCTCCCAACCAGAAAGGCTGTTTGAGAAATTGAGAGTAGCCTGGAGCAGCCCCTCCCCTTCCCACCTAGGCAGGGAGCTGAATCACAGCCCCACCCACTGTGGAGAGTCTTTTGGCCCCATCTGACCAGAAGGGCTGGTGACAAGTCCTGGAAGCTGTATCATGTATTCATATATTTTACTTATTTCTTTTATTTTATTTTGCTAAGTTACTTTCCTGGGGCTAAAGCTGATTTAAAAGTGATGAGAATGTTCTGGGTTTCAACTGATTAAATATGTGAAGATTCCAATGCAAAATGTCTGTTCCTACACTGAAGAGTGACAGAACTCAGTGTAGCATCCCAGTGAAGATTAGGAAGTTCAGTAAAAGGCATTCAGGCTACATGGTAAAGGTGTAGCAAAACCGTTTAGACATTAAGAGGTATGATTCAGGGCTGGCCCGGTGGCATAGCTGTTATGTTCGCACATTCCACTTCGGTAGCCTGGAGTTCACCGGTTCAGATCCTGGGCGCAGACCTACTCACCCCTCATCAAGCCATGCTGAGGCAGCGTCCCACGTGGAAGAACTAGAAGGACCTACAACTAGGATATATAACTATGTACTGGGGCTTTAGGGAGAAAAGAGAAAAAGAGGAAGATTGGTAACAGATGTTAGCTCAGGGCCAATCTTCCTCAAAAATAAGAGATATGATTCAGATCCAAACACCAACTAGACTAGCAATGACATCTTTAAAACCTTCTGGATACTGCTACACATCTATAAGAACGGCCAAAATCCAGAACACTGATGACACCAAATACTGGCAAGGATGTGGAGCAACAGGAACTCTCATTCATTGCCGGTGGGAATGCAAACGGGTGCAGCCACTTTGGAAGACGGTTTGGTGGTTTCTTACAAAATTAAACATGCTCTTACCATATGATCCAGCAATCATGATCTCTGGTATTTACCCGAAGGAGTTGAAAACTTACGCTCCCACAAAAATCTGCACAATAAAGGTGCTTATAGCTTATAGCACCTTTATTCATAACTGCCAAAACATGGAAGCAACCAGGATGTCCTTCGGTAGGTGAACAGATTAATAAATTGTGGTACATCCAGACAATGGAATGTTATTCAGAGATTAAAAAAAAAAAAAAAAAAAAAGCCCTATCAAGCCAGGAAAAGACATGGAGGAAACTTAAATGCATGTTATTAAGTAAAAGAAGCCAATTTGAAAAGGCTACATACCATGTGATTCCAACCAAATGACATTCTGGAAAAAGCGAAACTGTGGAGACAGTAAAAAGATCAGTGGTTGCCAGGAGTTGGAGGAGCAGAGAAGCGATGACTAGGCAGAGCACAGAGGACATTCAGAGCCGTGAAAATACTCTGCATGATGCCATAATGGTGGATATATGTCATCATACATTTCTCCAAAACCAAGGGTGAACCGTAATGTAAACTACAGACTTGGAGGGATTACTGTGTGTCAGTGTAGGTTCATCAATTATAACAAACGTCCGACTCTGGTGGGGGAAGTTGATAATAAGGAGGCTATGCATGTGTAGGGGCAGGGGATATATAGGAAATCTCTATACCTTCTCCTCAAATTTTCTGTGCCTAACACTGCTCTAAAAAGATAAAGTTTTAATAAAAACATCATATTAAAATCTCCATCTGTGGAGGAATACAAAACATGTGCTAAAATTCAACACCTACTCCAGGGGGGCGGTGGGAGGAGGAGAACACTTAGAGCATTAGGAATAGGTGGAAACATGCTTAATCTGGTAAAATGAATCTCCCTAAACCCTACTGCAAATTTAATGGTAAAACATCTGAATCATTTCTTTTAAAAGCAAATTTCTATTCAACATCATATGGAAGACACTAGCCAGCTGAATGAGATAACAAAAAGAAATAAAGGAATACCAATTGAAAAGAAACAAAGCTGTCATCATTCACTGATCAAGCTCATTAATTATATGTTTCAGATCCTAGATATCCTTTCTGAAGCAAATATTAAAAATCGTCATCTTCTGTTTAATCTTAGTAGTGGGTACACAAGAGTCCATTATATGATTTTCTGTATTTTTTGTTTGGAATAATTTGTAACTTAAAATTTAATATTTTTTAACTTAAAAGAAGTTTAAGAAAAATGCTTGCATCTTACTAAAGTAAAGATAACCTCCAGAGTCATATCTTTAACATATCCAAATGCAACTAAGGGAGAGAAATAATTTTCAATCATTAACTCTTTAAATGATATTTAGTAATAGCAATAAAGATCAATTAAAATAAAACATACCATAGATTAAAACAATGCCTAAGAAAACATTCCCAGGAAAAAGTAATTTCATATTTTGTGAATTGTCCCTTTGACCTATGGCTTAAGACATGAAAGTCTAGAACAGAGTTGTCCACATTTGAACATGTGGACTCAGCTAGTTTCAAAATATGAAAAACATGACTTGTGAGATTGAAAACAAATCTTCATTTTATTCATGGACACTAAAAATGCAAAGAAGGCTAAATCTCCTAAAGCATTTGGGTAATCAGAATTAAAATATGAAAAAAAGAATGGTTTATGACTTGGCTATTTGTTTTTTCTCCTTAGCAGTCATAGATAAATTCGTAGATACACATATATAACATAGAAATCCTTCACTAATACAGAAAATGCCTTACAAATATATCACAATCTCACCAGTTTCTAGAGCTGTGATTCTCACCCTGAACTGGAGTGGCTCTTCTAGGATGCGTGGCAGACCCATGAGAGAAGGCTGGACACTGCCAGTTCCCCCACAGCTAATGTCTCTATAGTCTCAGAAGGGAGCATTACCTCAGTGACAGAATCCTCGGAAGAGGAACATTAACCTCCAGTTGGAGGAAAGGTGGGAACATTACTAAGTTATCAAATTATTATTGGAAGAAATGTGGCTTTGAACTGGAGCTGATTAGAAAGGGGTAGACATTAGCAAGTGAGGCTAAAACTACGTTTTACACGACTTGGTCTGCTGCCAGTGTTGGTAGTAGTCAGATTTAATTTTAGTGACACTATGAAATGCAGCGTGCTGCACATAAAATATTAATGTAGCACATAATTGGGCAGTCCAAAATAACCAAGTTTATGCACACTGGTAGATACTGACTGGGCGAAATGATCTGTCATTTATAGACTCCCCAAAAAAGTAAATTATAATACCTATTCTAATTCCAACTTGCTCTGATATTTCTCTCCTTAGGATGCATATCAGAAGGACCCAACCAGTTTACAAGAACAAGCCCTCTTCCTCAGAACAAAAAGAGAGTAGATTTTATAATATAGGATTAGACAAATTAATGCACCCTCTTGGGAAATAGCAATACGCTTTCCCTGTAGTTTTTTCATCCATAGGTCAGCTAGCTAAGGGCGCCTACTCTCATTACCTGATCTGTGTGGATTTATCACTGACCTGTGAGTTTACACTGGACTTTTTCAAATTTGCTAATAAATAACTACTTTATGGAACCAGAAGAAAGAGATTGACTATAAATAATAGGGTGGTAGCGAGAAACTTAGGTCGAGCAAGTAAATTTTTCAACCCACTTCTTACTCTCTGGTCTGCAGACTGTTGAGCATGGAAGGGTCATTTTCACAATCCTAAAATCTGCTAAGAAAGCACAATATTGTGGGAGTAACTTTACAATTTCTGAGATTTTTACTTGGGATGTTGCTCTTCTTGTAGGGAGAAAATTTTCTCATTTATCCATCATTTGATTCTTTAGCATTCATCTTTGTTTTTTTCTGCTACCCTTCACATATACTTGGAGCATGCCTTACTAGACTGTTTGCTTAGGGTTGAGAAAACACATCTTAAAATGTTTCCCCATCCAGTCTGTTGTCTTTACAGCACATGGGAACTTATAGAAGTCTCTGGGTACACAGCACCTTTTACACAGGCCTCCATTAGCGCTTCATAAATGCTATGTAAGAAAAATTAGAACAAAGAATCAAGTCCTCAGAAATAGATATCAGTATGTCTTTGGTCCCTTGTCACTAGTGTAATTCTATGTAATCATAAAATTGCATAAATTCTCCTGCAGCATGGTGTAATGGATAAAATAGTGGTTCTAGACTTAGAGGGATGTGAATTCCAATACCAGGTTTGCCATGTGTGAGCAGAAGACCTGCCAAAAACATTTTATTTTGCTTATGAGTTTTCCAGAGATGTTTTCAACCTTCTCCACATCTTTCAAACTCCCAAACACCAAAAAACCCTCCCCTCTCAGCAGAGACCCTGTCTCAGTCTTCTTAGAGAAAATAGACCTCTCTCAACTTTCTGCCCTGTCTGCTACCTACTGCCTCACTAAAATATGTACATTTCCTGTCTCCTGCTTCCCTATCCCAGTGGAAGAAGCTGTGATCTTTCTCCTGCCTGTGAGTAAGTACATAACCTTGGCCCTGGAACTCATTTCTATCCACTTCTTCTGAGGCCTTCCTCCCTTGTATTCGTCTTTAATACTTTCTACCCCCCTTTTATGCACCTTTAATGTTCTCTCTCAACAAGTATTTTCCCACCAGAAATGTAAATATCATCCAGTCTCTCCCTTCTTTATTAAACCATCACACTCATCGCATCTAACTATTTCTTTTCTCCATTTCACAATCATATTTCTCAAAAGAGATGTCAACATCACCTTCTACTATACTCCTCAATTCACTACAGACAGGTTTTACTCTCCATCACTCTCTGACAGTGTTTTATCCAAAGTCATTGACCAAAAATTAATGGACACAGATTGGATATTATTGATTTTGTCTTTTCTTTGCTGTATTCCTTCGTCTTCCATGACATCACTTCTTCTGGTCTCTACACACTTCTCTGGTTCTCCTCTTCAGCTCTGTTCATGGAAAGCACTTCCTCTGCCTATGCTTAGGTATCAGGGTTCCCTGGGCTCCATTCCCAGTCCTCTGCTCTTCTCCTTCTTACTCTTTCTGAAAGATCTCTCCCATTCCCCCACCTTCAATTATACTTCAAATATGTCAATGATTAACAAATCTTTGTGGCTAGCCTGGATTTCTCTCCTGAGTACCTGAACTTAATGTGTCCAACGACCCACTGAACATCTCCACTCAGATGTTGACATATATTTTATCCTCAATTTATCTAAAATGGAACGTTTCTTCCCCACCTCATTCTCCCAGCCAGCCTGCTCTTCCAATGAGCCCTGTCTTCAGTTGGAGCATAGTCATCTACAACAAGATCTACACCGGCCACCTAAGAGCCATTTTTACTCCTTCTTTGGCTACGCACAGATCAAAACAATCTCTAAGTCCTGGTGATAACGTTTCCCTATATCTCTTAAATCCACCTACTTCTTTCCACTTGCATTATAGCTACATTCTTTCACTCCACCATCACTGTTTGATTGGAATGCTATCCTGTCTCCTGATTTTCACTGTCTTCTAAACTAAACCAGACTCCAGCAAACTACAGCCCACTGGCCAAATCTGACAGTCTGCCTGTTTTTGTAAATAAAGTTTTATTCAAATACAGCCATGTCCATTCACTTACATATGAATATACTGTTTAGTGCTGCTTTTGTGCTATGATAACAAGCAAGTGGGAGACCATATAACCCACAAAGCTGAAAATATTTACTGTCTGGTCCTTTACAGAAAAACTTTGCCATCCCCTGCTCTAAGTCATCCTCTGCCCTTTCCAAAATAGAAATAAGATAAATCACTCCTCTGCCCAAATCCTACAGGGCAAAATTCAACTTTTTTGGCACATCAACTAAGATAATTCAAAAATCTGACTTACCTTTCCAGACTTGTGTCTCACCATCCTCTATCACATCCCACTCTCTAACCTCATTGAATATGTGGTGCTCACAATATGCCTCAGAGACTTGTACATGGGGTCCTTCTCCCTTGAAGTCTAGCCTCACCTCCCTCCCCCTGACCCAGCTGCCTCTTACTTTCTCTTTAGGATTCAAATCAGATGTCACTTCCTCAAGGAAGTGACCCTCCCTAATTGCCACATTTTAGTCAGATGTCCCTCTTCCTTGCTCCCATAATTCCCTGAGCTTTCCTCTCAATCTCACTCTATAATAAATTGCCTCTTTACTTCTTTGTCTTTGTCGTTTAACTATCTAGTTATTGTAGACAGGAACTATAACTTGTTCACCATTGTATCTGTAACAACTATCACAGTGTCTGGCAGGTAGGCTGTGCCTAAGAAATATTTGCTGACTAACTGAAGGAATTAATGATACTATCTCTGAACTTTTTCTCAACTGTGAAATGGAGAAAATAAAATCTAACCTATAAGGTAATTTGATTATTAAGTAAAGTATCATATATACACCCCTAGAACATGCCTAGTATGTAACATTACCTAGCACTCAATAAATGCAAGTCTGCTGCCCATACCTCCCACAGATGGGCCAGAGTTTCTATTTACCTAGCTAAAAAGAATAAAAATATAAGGATATATCTTGAATGCTTCTGCATTCAAGAAACTTAGAAATTGATAGATGGTGAGAAAAGAAGTCATCGCAATTCAAAGTTCAGGGAGGATGATGCCCTGAGACATCTACATAAAAGGATAGCACTGCCAGGTGGCTTTTGTGTGTGTGTGTGTGAGGAAGACCGGCTCTGAGATAACATCTATTGCTAATCCTCCCCTTTTTGCTGAGGAATATTGGCCTTGAGCTAACATCTGTGCCAATATTCCTCCATTTTTGTATGTGGGATGCCACCACAGCATGGCTTGATGAGCGGTGCATAGGTCCACATCCAGGATCCAAACCCGCGAATCTTGGGCCACCAAAGTCAGCACATGAACTAACCATTATGCCACCAGGCAGACCCCCAGGTGGTTTATTTTAAATAATAAATTATAACTGGTTCATCACTTTTTATAAGGTGTTGGGTTAATATGGAAACGCTACCTTCCAGAGTTACAACAACAAAAATAACAAAACACAACTGTGAACGAATAGAAGTAGCAGCTTTAAGAATAAGTACAAGAACTATGTGAGAAACTTTTCATAAGTGTTTTATCTAAAATTACAGAAAAAAATTATATTGGGCTTAAACTGTGCCTTTCCAAAGGACATGAACAGCAAGTTCACCAAAAAAGAAATATCAGTGACTTATAAGTAAAAAGAAATTTCAAGAATCAAGAGATTCTGGACTCAGATGGAACCAAGATGAAGTCTGTCTTACTAACTTAGGCAATTGCTAGACCTCTGAGCTTCAATTTCATCATCTGTAGAAATGAGACAATAATACTATATTAGTTGGGATGCTTATAGCCTCAAGAACGACAAACACTAACTCAAAATAGATTAAATAATAAGAAACATGACATCATACTCAGCTATTTCTAAAAGAAAAGAAAGAAACAGCCTCTTCTTGGCTTTCTTTCCTTAAGGTCATGAATCAGTTCCAGAAACTCCTAGCCAACTCTCCTTCATGTCTCATTGTCCTGAATTGAGTAACACCCCCATGGTTAAACTAACCATTACCTGTTGGAACAGAATTATTCTTACATCAATTAGGCCCAGCCCTAAAGTTAGAAGTGGACAGCTTCCCCTGAGACATAGGTTGCAAAGGAGAGAAGTGGATTCTTGAAAAAAAATTGCAGTTCTGTTAGGAAGCTGGGAAGGGAGATGGAGACTGTAGATGATCAGCAGTATCTACCACAAGTACTAACCTCATGGGTTTGGTACAAAGATTAAATGAAAAGATGCACCTCAAGAGTCTTGCAAAAGGCTTAGTATAAGGATATGATAAATTCTCAATAAATATTAGCTACTTAAAGTATCTCATTATTCAAAGACTTGGCCTCTATATCAATCATAAATTAGATTTCCCTCATGCCTCTTATGTCTTAGCAAGCAAACAATAAATGTTAGCTAATTTTAATAATAATAATAGTACATATGCATAAAGAAAGTGTGAAAATATATACACCAAAATATTAAAAATAATTCTCTCTAAGCAGCTGGATCATAGATGGTTTAAATATATAATTTCATTTCTCTTATCTTGATTTTAAGCATTCTGCACTGAAAGCACGTATGTATGGAACAAAAAGTGTTTTTAAAATTTTATCTCTCTCTCGTAAATCATAAAGTTGTGTGTGTTACCAATTGGTCAGTATAATTTATCAAAATGTTCATTTATGTTTGTCTCCCCATGTTTTTCCTTTCCTATGTTTTAAGCACGTAGCCAAGCACTTACTACTTCTTTGCTTCCGTGATATTTTTTGGTATAAAGCAGAAGCTACTGGAAGACAAAAGCTCTTTTTATCTTTTGTAAAATATAAAATTCATTTTAGGGATTGTTTATCTTCTGGAGAGGGTAGAGAGAAAAAAGAATGTCTTTGAGGAATACCAGAAAAGAGAAAAGAATTTGATTCTCTAAGATTGTTGAAAAAGACGAAAGTCTAGAGGTCTCATGATAGCAGAGACACACTGCTGTTTTCTTGGGAGGTGGCCAAGAAGAAAATGGCTTCATGACCCACCAGAGAGGAAAGACTCTAGACACAGGCTCCTAATCTCAGCATAAGGACCTATGTCTTAAGCACGACACAGAAGCAGTGCACCCTGAAACCACAGGGCATCATGATCATGCCATCAGACCAGTGGGCACAGTGGCATCTCAATGCTGACCAGTATGGTCCTATAGCTGATGACCTGAGGATTTGCTGATGCTCTGGCACTGAATAACACACTGAAATATAATCGCATCTCTCTGTGGGAAGTGTTAATGCCAATAATGTCTGAGATTGAACTTCATCTTGGCTAAATGAGGGCTCAGAGTCACATTTAAGTTGATTTAAATAAAATAATAAAATTATGTCTTATATACCTGATTGTGCGACCTAAAAGGAATTCCTTTCATTGAAAAGAAAATTTTGTAACATGATGATAGTACTGTGAAGGTGGGGTAAAACCAAGAGATAATTTGGTTCAACCCACTTGCTTTAAGGATAAGGATTCTGATTCAGGAGAGGGTGATGTCTTGCCCACGATCACACAGTTCGTTAATGGCACAGCTAGGGCTAGAGCTCAGGTGTCCCGAGTCCCATTCCAGAGTTCTTTGCATTACATCCATAATGCCTCATCTTTTGCAAAGATAAGTTATAAGAGCAATGTGTTTTTTGCAAAAGAATTGCTAACCACTCAAATAAAATGCTCAAAGTAGATCTATAATTGTCTGTCCTATGCTTTTGATGAGAGAAGCAATTTCTCTTTGCATTACATAACTAATGTGGATTTGGAGACATCAGAAGATCTCATCACAAAGATGGCAGAGGAAGGAAAGGATATCATTGAAACCTTTTCATTGTGTCGCCAGTTCATTTTCCCCTCCCAGCATCAAATGACCTCTTAGGAGATGTGGTGTGCTCACAGGCTGAGACCACAGGAGCCAGACACCTTTGCCTTCTGTTATGGGATCTGATACACAGACTCCCTCGGTGGCTATGGCCCGTCCCTTCGCTTTGCTGCCTTGTTCATCCTGGACTCCAAGATAATATTGGCTGCAGAAGGATGGCTGAGTGATGAGAGACATCGAAAGCACTAAGGAGGATTACACACAATTTCCCTTTTGTCGTTTAGATAACAACTTTTTTCAGTGTTTAAATTAGAAATATCAGAAACAGATATTTGTCCCATCTTTTGCTTTTTAGGGAATCAATTTATATGCATGATAGGGGTCAAAGAAAGACTCTGGTATTGCAAGGTCTTGTATATTGCAACAACCATTCAGATGTACTCCATTTTAAGTCAGTCCACGTCTCTGATTCATACTTAGATTTTATGGGATCTGGTGTATGAAAATCAATGTAGACATTTCTGTTGTTCCAGAGAGCAGAGATAAGAGGAAGAGTTTCAAGTTATTAGACAGCAGAATTTGCTTCAATGTAAAGAAGAGATGTCTAATATTTATATCAATATTTACCATAGTATGTTTCTCAAAACACTAGTCCCCTAAGATATCCTGAAAGGAACTCTTACTTGGAAAACACTACAAAACATAGCACTCTTTTAGAAAATCACACATATTCATGAAAATATGAAGGGCTCTAAAACTTTGTATATAATAAAGAAATCTATATTAATTTGTTGAACCCAGAACTTTGCAAACTTCTTTGACCATAGAACACATTTTTCCTCGATCATGAATTAACCATATCAATGAACTGGTCCTCTGAAAATACAATTCTGGATTGAAAAAGACTTTCTCAAAAAAAGAGTTTTTGTCACTAGAGTTTCAAGTATGATTGATTATATGACCAATTGCCAGGAAATTTCCTGGGATTTCTGCATTGGATGGGATAATGGACAAAGAGTCTTCTAAGATCTCTTTCAATTCCCAAGATTCAATGAATCTATTCCACTCTAAATCAGTAACATTATTTAGTACCTTTTGTGTCTACCGTGAGACACAAAGAGTAGCATCTTTTGTGTCCACTATTAGACACAAATGCACAAATTGTACTAAAAAGACTTCTTAGATTCCCTATCTCATTTCATCTGTGTAAGAACCCTGAAAGGAAGGTATTATAACCCCCAATTTATAGATGAAAAAGAAACAGAGTGTCAAAGAGCTTAAATAAATTGCCCAAGTGGCATATCAAGGATTGGAACCAGTGTCCATGGCTTTCTTACTAAGTAGTAGCACTGTCCAGATCACATCAGCCTCAAAGGAGACCACGGTGATACAGGCGGACCTGGAGGACTGACAACTCAAAGGTATGAAATGGTATTTTTGGTATTAGCGTCTGTGGTCATTCATAATAATATAGAAATAAAGCACTTCTTTTTTGGGCTCATAGTGTCAACTACCTTTTACTTGCACTTATTTGTCATCTCTGGATATTAGCAAAGAACAGTTACTTATTTTTGATTCATGGTCTTTGTACTTGCTGTTCCCTGTTTCTAAAATATTTTTCACAGAACTGGCTCCTGCTCATCCATAGAGTCTCAACTCTCACGAGGTCACTTCAGGCCAGCTTTTCCTGCTCACTTGTGGCGGTGCTTCTTCTGGGCACGTGGTAGGATTGCTCTTCTTGGGCCTCTTGGGATTGAGTGCAGCCATGGGACTAGTGCTTGCCAATTGGTTGTGCACAGAAGTGAGATGTATCACTTCCTGATTGGAGCATCTAGTTGCAAGACACCCCAGAGCTTTCACGCGTTCCTTATAACAACCAATGATGTTTGAGATGGTGGTAGATGCTTCAGCCTGGGCCACCAAGAGACTAGGAGGAGCAGAAGCCCCTGCTGTCTCTTGATAGGCATGCTACATAAAACTTTGTTTTTAGCTCTGGGTTTTGGAGGTCATTGCATAACCTAGCCCAGTGCTTCTCAAAATTTAGGTGCATAAGAATCACCAAAAATAATGGTTCAGTAGATCTTGCATCTTTAGATCAAACTTCTAGTAGACCCCTGGAAACATGGATTTCTAAAAAGCCTTTAGATGATACTGATGCTCCCAGACCACACTTTGAATAGCACTGACCCTGCCAATCCTGACCGAGACATCCTCTAATCTAAAGTAGCTACCTCTCTGTTCTGCAATCAGGAGGTTACCATTTTCATTTGCTCCCTATCACTTAACACAACTATTATTATTTATTTGTTTGCTTACATATTATCTATCTTCCTCATTATGATATAAATTCTATGCAAATTGAGACTTGGTCTTTTTCTTGTCATATCCCCAAAATGCTCAACAAAGCTTATAAGCACTAATTGAATAAAGGAATGAATGAATCATCAAGAAGTGTGTTTTGAGTGTCTGCTATGCATCTGAACTTCTGTTCAGGCCCTAATCTCCCAAGCACCTTCTTTCCGTAGTGAGTCTCTGCGAGGAATAAACACATGAACAGATCTAGCTAAATAAAGCCTCAGCTCCAGCCATCAACCCCCATTATGAGTGCAGAGCCATTTGAAGGGGCCACCAGTCAAGGTTTCTGAGACTCTGAGTGTAAAATGCCTCTCTCCTCTGCCCTGACTCCAGAGCTGTGAGCGCAAGTGGAGCCATGGAAGCCAGGACTGCAGGGCAAAGTTAGATTTTTCTTTTCATATTTTCCTTCCTCAGATCTCTACGGGGGAGGCAAGCCTTTGAGGATACAATGCCTAAACTCAGCATGGGAGTGGTCTTCAGTGAACCACGTCCGCTGGTAACCCAATCTGTATTTAAATTACATGAAAAATTCATGAGTTTCATAGAAGTAACTTCAACCCATTATCATCACCTACTCCCTTGTCTGGGAAATAGATCCCTACTGGGTATTGGGGAAGATGGTGGAGAAGAAGTCAGTATTAGGAAGAACAGCCAGCACATGGTCAGTCATTACCCCTTCTGAGTCCACTTACTTCACAAATGAGATCTCCCCTGACATCTGAGGAGGAGAAGACAACACAAAAGCACCCATAGTATGCTCATTGTATCTTCCTGCAGGTCTCTCAATCATTTCTTAGAATTAATGGGAACAAAAACAATTTGTCTACTATATATAGGAACTATTTGAAAAAATTGGAATTGACTGAGATACGTAAAATGAGACTTAGATTTACATACAATATCTTTGGAGATTGCTTTAAAATACTACAATCTCCCTTAAATCCCCCCACCCCCAAAAGAAAACCCTAGGGAGTGACAGAGATAGAAGAAATGGAATTGGCCATTAGTTGATAATTGTTGAAGCAAAGTGGATACATGGGGTTAATTATAAAATTCTCTCTACATTTGTGTATGTTTGAACATTTTCATAACAAAAAGTTTTCTAAAAATGAGATTCTCATCTAGAATATTATAAAGGAAAAAAAAAATCCCAGTGCAACTTACTAGGTAGGGAAACAAGCAGATACTACATGGTAAATGCAGCCTCCTGTGGGTCCCTGGGACGGAAGCACACGGGTCTATTTTAACATTGTTTACACTCTCCATGATACCACAGTGTAATGCAGCAAAGCATGTTCTCAACAATTGTCAGTGTGAGGAGAAATCATGTTTTTTAACGCTTGATATCTTGGAGTTATTCTTAGAGTAAAAGAAAAGGTGTTTCCTGTGCTGAAGATACTTTACACGTTCCTCTTATTAAGCAAGATTTTCCTTCTTCTCTTCTGCAATAAGTTTGGGAGCAGGGGGAGTTTGGACTTGAACTTTGGAAAGATGCATGGCAAGTGTGCTGCCCCTGAATTCTCACTTAAAATAATTAATAATGTAAGCATTGTTACAGAAATTTAATATCAACTGTAACTTTCACTAAAACTAACTTAAACCTAGATAGTGATTTTATATTTTTAATTAAAAAAATATATTTCAACTGAAAAAAAAAACTTCAGGGAAACGAGATAAATAGATGTTGCAAATTAACTTCATGATACTAAATGCTTGCTCACCCCATGCCCCAAATCCTCCAGCATATGCCCGTGGTGGAAGGAGAGAGTTGCCATAAATTTGTAGGCTGCCCTTCGTAACTCCTTTGTACCCAGTGAAGAGAGTCAGAACGGGAAAGAAAGCGGCTGGTCTTGGGAGAAATAGACTCAGGGTAGAATTCTAGCTCTCCCTCTTCCTAGCTGTGTGACCTTGAATGGCTTACTTTACCTCCCTAAATCTCATCTGTAAAACAGGGAATGATATTACCTCTTCACATCATTGAATCATGGTAAAGTATTGATCAGAGGAGAATCTGTGGTTTGGCAGGAGAGGAGATTATTCAGGAGAATCTTTGCAGGGCAGCCTGTCCTTGGAGGTAGGGGATGGGGGGAGGTGGGGGGAGGAAGACAAAATAAAGAAAGAAAGCAGGATAGCAGAGGGATAGTTTGCATTCTTTTACCTCCAGAGGGAGGGTAGCCAAGAGCAAAACCAGAGGAAACCCAGTCAAGTTCAAGTTCTTAGTTTAATCTGTACGGAGCATGCTCCGATATGCAGGTGCCCTGGCAAGATGCCTGTGATGTATGATAACTGCATTGTAATGAGGTGCCACATGAAAAGAAAATAAGCCATAATTAGGGGTGGCACCACAGTCTACTTAGCTCCACCTGGAAAAGAATCTGGGGAGAAGTTTGTGAATGCTATAAAGCAGAAGAAAATGGCTTATCTATTAAAGGGTTAACTTGAGCCTATGTGTCTCGGAGAGAGCTTTATATGCCATTTACCTATAACTACTTCTACTAACAGTGTTTAGTCAGTGCTGGGTAATAAATTTATGTTACACTGTCAAGTCTGTGCCACTGTCATTACTTAGAAGGAAATGCCAAAAATAAGCAACCCAGAGCTCAGGAAAGAAGATTCTCTCTCTCCTGAGGTGTTGTGAAGGATTCAGAACAATCCAGAGGGCTGGGTGAAGAGAGGGATAGAACAGGAAGCCAACAGTTTCTATTCTGCAGAGTTGTCGTGAAAATTCAATTCAATAAGATAATGCATATAAGGTACCTGGAACATAGTGGGCCTTCAATAAATGATAGCTCATGTGATTATTGCCATCATCATTGTCATTGTCGTAACTGGTACTACTGCTGTCCTCTCAATTCAGAGAGGCTTCTCTCTGCTTACAGACTCTGTTTTTGCCTTTGACCTTAATATCAACCTCAGCACCTTCTCACAGGCTGCAAAAGTAACCCATATGCACCAAAAGCATTCAAGAACAGTGGAGAATTACTAAAAACATGGCAAATGAAAGATCACATTACTGAGAGTGAAGTCTACAAAATTCCATTCAGACACATCAGTTTCCCTGTCTGTTTCTCCTGGCCATTCAGCTATCTCGTCCTCTGCCTTTCCCTGAGCCAGTCCAGCCTCACTGATTGTCTTCCTATGCCCCAGATCCCCTTGGTATTTCCTTGCCCTTCCATTCTCTTAGGAACCTCAACTGCTTCATCCCTTTATTATGCAAAGCAAGCCTGCATCTGCCCAAGCTTCTGACTCTAATTTATACAACCTATCCAGCAGTAACGAAAGGGTCTTCAGCTACAGGAGACTGTCTTCAAAGAAAGTAACTTAAAATAGTATGTTGAGTTACATCATCATCATCATCACATTTAGGTCTAATCTCACTCCACTAATCACTCAACCTCACAGTGATTCTTTCATTCTCTCTTGTCCTCTTCTCAGAGCTACTTAGGAGCAAAACTTTGCTCTCCAAGGCCATTCCAAGCACTGCTCTAGCCCTGTTACGGCATTCTCATGCTGTCTGTGTCTGTCGCCAACCATCAGTCCTGTAGCTCAACTTCCCTTTAGTCCAGGATGTCAATTATTTAATCTGGAAATTCAATCTGTGTTTAGTTGCTGTGAGAAAAGAAAAGACAAGGCAAGAAAATTTGGTGAAGAAATGAAGACTCTGCCACTTGAAACCAGACACTAAGTAAATGATTATCATTCCCTCAGTTTCTCAATGATGATAAGTAACATGGTAGTCTGCAACTAAATTTGCATACGCCAACACTCATGTACGCCAGTATACACACGCACTTAAGTGTGCAAAGCAGAAAAGGTAATCTTGAAAGCCAAAGTTGTCCTCATGGTTTAGAAGGCCTGGCTCATCTGAATAAATAAATAAGTATTAGCCTACAATACATTATTCTCTAATCTATGCTAACTCAGCGTTTATTAATGGAGATTCATTAAAACACAGTATTCTTTCTTGTGGAGTTTCTGCATCTTCTTCCCTCTCCTGCTACAGAAGATTTAATTCTAAACACAAGAGGAAGAAAAGGAAAAATGAGAGCAGACATAACCCAGTCAAAAAACTTGGATTTATGGAGTTCAACCTTGAAAATATTTTTTTTTAAAACATCAAGCGCGTGAATTAAAGCTCCCACCAGGCGGCTATAATTTATACAGCCAGCACTTGGCAGGCAATCCGTGCACACTGTGATACTGGTAGCAAAGGGATCGTCTTCACAGAGAACCAGACCCTCTTTGTGACAGGCCAGGGGGTGAGAAAGAAGCACACTCACTCTGCAACTATAATAGGATGTTTCTTATCTAATGGACCTTTGAGAACAAAAAGAGCAAGAAAAGACCTAAGAAGAAAAGGTGGCTCCCAACCAGGGTGGGAGCATGAGCCCATGAAAAGCAAAAGGCAATGGGGCAAAGAGAGTTGGCCCCAAACAGTGACCCCATTACAGTTGCAAAATTTCAGGCAAACCAAGTGCAAGAGAATGAAAACACAATTCAGTAGGAAGGAGCTTTTGATAATTTTCAAGCTAATGACTTCATTCGTTTAGATATTGTCAAACAATTCATTTTTGGTTTTAGAGATGGAGTAAATGTATTATCTCCAAAATAATATTTATTTGTGATTTCTTGTTTGATTCCAGGCAATAAGGATTCATACTTCTGTCTCTGAAGGCTTATACTATATTTCATAGCTAGCCCAAGTCAAACTACACTGCCCTAAAAAAAAATCTACTTCACACCTGAGCTTGGGAAAAAAGGTGAAGGTTTGCCACATTTGCTTATAATAGAGCATAGAACATAGGTCTCTCTTTCACTCTGCTTACTACCCCCTAAAGTTAGACACCACCTATAGGAATGGTGGAGAATCCCAAAAATAAGGATGGGACCCAAATGATAGCAGTTGATTTCATGCAGACAGTAACAATTATAAGCAGCCTCCCCTGAGCCTGGAGAGCCGCATTTTCTGGTTCTATGATTAACTGGCTTGCTAATGAATTCTTCTTTGAGTGGCATTCACCCTATTTGTAAGCAGGGTCTCCAACAGAATGAAATTACTCTCTCTTGTTCCGTTCTGATCAGTCGTTCTCCCACTGATGAGCTCTTTAGAACACAGTGCCTCATTATTCCCTACTTTAGGTTTCCACTTTTCTATTTCCTTCTGCTTGATGCTTTTCTCAGAGGAAGAGGTAGCTGAAAGTTCTAAAAAATCAACAGGCAGGCGGAACCATGGCAGTGAGAAAAGAGGACTAAACCAGTAGTCAAAAGCCCTGGATTCCGCGTTCTGCTCTGGCATTGACTCCAGTGCACCACAGGCAGCGTGCAATTAGCATCACTGAAGAGGTGAAGGCTTTTTGCCTTAAAAAAAAAAATCAAAGTTACTATCATAAATCAGATGTCATAAACTAGCAGCCCTGGACTCTTTCTGCTCTACTGCATTTGGCCAAGAAATATACTAATTTTTTAATCAGGAGACTTCAAGTAACAATGCAGATTTACAGATTCTCTTGAAATTTTGCCAGATCAGTAAAAATGCAGATTTACAGATTCTCTTGAAAATTTGTCAGATCTTCTGAAATAAACCTCCATTTGTGCTCGTCGAGAATAGTTGCTTGTCAAGAGAGCCTGGGCTTTCCAATTTGCCGCATCCTCATCGCTCACAATGATTCACATACACTTATCCCAACTCACTTCCCTCCTTTAGGTTACCTGCTTGGAAGGCAAATTAAGGCATTTGAGTTTGCTGCCTCTGGTCAAGAAGAAGCAAAGGTAGGCAGGAAGGGATTGCAAGGTAACAAAGAGCACAGAGAAGCCATAGACACCCATAACAAGTCGCGGCTTGAACGTGTATGCGCATTTACAAATGGATCACAGCCTCCCATTAGTTAGGCAGTCTCTCCCTTCGCTGCTGGATATATAATAGATAAATAAATAGCAAGAACACATGTGATATATATTTAGGTTGCACATTAGACTTTAAAATCTGTGCCTAACTGAATGCATTAGCCCGTGTTTTCTGTTTATGTCTCCACAATGCCATGGAAACACAGCGCAGCATCCTAATGGGTCTGGCAATAAATAAACAAAGTCTTTGTATATTCATGTTTCAATTTCTTTTTTTTTTTTACATAATTTACAATTTCAAAAAAGAAAACAGATCGGTGGCGGGTTTTTTTTTTTTCCTCCCTGCCCCTTCCAGTTTCTTCTCTTGCAAAGTGCAGAGGCAAGAAATGCAAAATGCACCTTCTAGTGGTTACTGGAAACCAAGCCAGCATCATCAGCACTCCGAGAACAGGATTCTCACAGCCGGACTCATCTTTCCCCTTTATAAAATGCCATCATAATTAAACTCGGTAATGAGGTTCTTCAAGCATCTCAGTCTAACCCAAAGAGCACTTAATATAGTTGTTTAAAGTTGAAAGCTGATATAAAACAGACATAAAATCCTGTGGGTTTCATTCCCCTCCTTCAAGCTAAAAGGCGATATCCAGTCCATTTTTATAGAGATAGCAACAACAGTCACAGCCCTTAAATGGCTCCTCGATGGCAGCGACACGCTCTCGCCTCCCTGGCTCCACAGCATGTGGGAGCAGACAAGCACTTGCCCTGCCATCGCTATAATGGGCAGGGGCAAGGTGAAACCTGAAGCTCAAAGTGCTGGGGGTACAGTGTCTCATAGGGCAGCTCTCCGCTGTCTGGCACCTGCTGTCCCCTGCCAGGCCGTAACCCAAGACTTCGAAAGGCTGATTATTATCTGCGTGGAGAAGCGGGCAGATTTAATTAGGTTGCTCAAATCTGAAGAGTCCCCTGAACCCAAGTGCAGTGACCTCAGTCACAGGGGGAAGGAGAGGTGGGCAGGCCAGGTGCTCCTGTTCCAGCAAGCCAGCACGGTGAGTTCCTGCAGGGACCTTTGCTAACTGACTTGAGCGCCTCCCATCACAGGGCCAGACAACCCAGCTGGTAGGGTTTGCTGCCCTGGGACACACTGGCTGCTTCCCAACCACAGACTACGTGCGGTAAACCTCAGGGCCAGGATCTAGCAAGCAATGTCTCTTTTCATTAGTGAGGAAAAGCTGTCTGTGGACCTGATTTCAAAGCATTCAGAAAATAGATCTGTCACAGCATCTGCCCAAGGAGAGACATTTTTTCATCTGGGATTGTCAAGTGCTGGACCTTTAGTCAGAAAGCCAAGTGTCCACAGAAATGCCTTTTTTGGGTAATAATCAAGTGTTAAAGCCTTTATTTATCTAAAGTGGTATATAATCACCTATCCAATTGAAACATATTTCCATAACTTTTGTAAAAGAATAATAACAATTTCAAAAGATAACATTATTAGGTACCTACCGCGTGCTTCTGAGATTGTTGCTAACGTTATCCCCGTCACCAATGAAGCAAAGTTTAAAGAGGTAACGAACATGCCCAAGGTCAGAAAGCTAACAAGTAGCTGGGACGAAAACTAGGTCATCTGACTGCAAAGCCTGTATTGCTTCCACCTGAATTTTCTGAGCAACTACTACAAACCGCGCCGGGGCTGAGATATTTTCTCTAAATGGTCTCAACTTTTGAATTTCTGTGATTCATTTCATCCCCAAATGAAAACCCCATCAAGACTCGTTTTTCCTTTCTATCTATCTTAGGTGCCAAGAGGAGGAGTCAAAGCAGTGCCCAGTTTTATTGAAAAAAGCTGCCAGTTTAGGACCCTTTTTTTGGTCACTGTTTTGTATTTGTTGTTTGCAACATTTCTACACTCTGCTCCCCCTCAGATGATCACTCTTCTTTTAAGCTTTACAGCATGTTTATCTTAGAAGTGACCCCAAATCTTTTACAAATAGGCAAGGTATGAATACAAGTGTTTCTGCTTTTTTGTCATAAATGTGTTCTGGGAAAATCTCATGTTCAACGTAATCGTGCACTAAAAATTACAGGGGTTTATGGGGAAAATAGGAGTGGGGCAGATGATGCAAAAGCTATGAAGCCTTGTACCAAGCTCTTTATCCCCAACAGTAGGGATATGAACACAGTTCTAGCTCAGTGGCTCTCCCCAGGCACGTGCACCTAGAATCTCACCCTTCCTTTGCGTGTTTATATTCTGGGCTTCTGTTTCCTTCTTCAAGATGCCAACCCTTGGTAACACTCTATTCTAATAGAGACCAATTTCACCGAAATCCAAAATATGATCCAAGGGTAACCATTTTCATCAATCTTTTTTCTTTTATTTTTGGAGAGGGCCGGAGACAGTGGGAGGGTGGTGACACAGGTGGAATTGTTTTCACAACTTTTGCACCTGCACTTGCAGCCTCCCCTGTAGCTTAACCTGGGGAAAGTGTAGTTGTTCTGGATGACACAAAACCAGCCACTTTTGCACTAAAGGAAGGGGTGCCTATATTTTGAGGTTTTTCTTAACTTCTTCACTCATTCCTAAAGCTTTCCCTTTTATTGAGAAAAAGCTTGCTCCTGGCTTCAAAACATTAACATGCTTGGAAACATCCTATGTGAGCCACCTAGACTTTCAAGTTATTCTGATATTAGAGACACATCTATGTTTTGTGAGACTTGAAGCTTCTATACTTCTGAGGTCCTTCTTTAAGAAAAAGAATGTAAAATTATAAATGTAAAATTTGGTTCTAAATATTCATTTAGAATAGTGGGCAAATAAACCCTAACAATTTAGAAGTTTTTAAGTGCTGATAATTGCCAAGAACTTCACAAGATCCAGAAAAACAATATATTTTTTATTAATTAACTACCTGGCCCACCTGTACAATACTTTGCTAACTGTATTTTTATTTGTATCTGCTTTGATTGTCTCTTTGTATGACAATAAAATTGTAATATTTTTCATAGAGAACATAAAATTCAGTCTCTCCTCAAGCAAAGTTGACCAAAGTTTGGGTTTTTGTTGATAGTTTAGAAAGGTTTCTTTCAGCTCCATCATTTATTATTGTAATGTTTCATACGTGTTTAGAATTGTTGCCAACTCTGGGAAAATATCTATCAAATGTCTTTCATATATGATCTGTAGGATTGCAGGGCTCTTCAAGTTTCCCTGTGCAGTGACTAATCTTAAATATTCTTGGAATTTTCAACACCCACTAGCAAATTATTTGTCTTTGCTCTAGTGGCATATTATGAGTTTTATGTTATCTTTGTCAATGACCATTTTTTGTGTCAAATCAGCAGGAAATTTAAAAACGTCTCCAATGTGTTCATATTTTTCCCTCCTTTCATTAGCTGGATTTTCAAACAACCCAAGAGCCTAGTCATTAATTCTTTTAAAAATGTATCTCTAGCTTTCAATGAATTGCTGCTATCGGTATTTTCTGGATATGATCCACTAGCTCCCAAACTTCACTGGTTGCTCATCACAAAGGCACCAACTCCCAAACTTCAGCTATTGAATACTTTGCAGAGAAGTCTGATGGGGGCGTAGGGGAGCACTTAATTTATGGAGGTTAAAGTACCTTATTTTAGTAAATTTTACAAAAACACAGCATCATGTGAACACAATGCTGTTTTAGCTTTAGTGTAAATCTGCCTCTGCCAACATCATTTCTCTATTTACTAATCGAATAAGAACTAATTTGCATTAAAGAAACCCAAGTTGTAGCAGAACAGACCATATCAAATAAAGGAATTAACAATAAACAAATACAGGGCATATTGTCACAGTTGTGCCTTCTGCTAATACTGAAACTATAGATTCAAAAATAAACATTGTTCACACCAACTGCTTTACTAGTCAGCTTATTATCAAGAACAATAAATATAAAATAGAACTTTTGATTGATTAGTCAAGCAGGTTGACAGGATTAGTTTGGTAATTTCTGTTGTTGTTGTTTTTTTTTAATTGGATTAGCCCTTTAACTGAATTGCCAAAACTGTTAAGCCAATTTGAGTTGGTTTAATAATCTAAGTCATAACAGGGGAGAGATCCGACTACAGCCTGAGTAGACAGCTGTGTTGGTAGTAGAGTCAGATACGTTTTGGGAAAAGCTTACTTTCTTGACCCTGTGTGGACTAAATTTGCTACTTTATTCATTTTTTTGGAATTAGTAATGTGTAGACCTGTTAAAATGTTAAAGCAAGTTGGAAAAGTCTAAAAAAGTCAAGAAAGTATTTATATTTCAGCATTGATTATTTTATCAGAGAAAAGTCACCAATATAGTCTTCTAAGGAAAAGAAACTTATGAGTGGCAAGCTTCAAATGGGCATGGTTATCCAAGAAGCTCTGTAGAAAGACTCTTTTGAGAGGAAGGCCCTTCTATGAGATTAGAGGCCCAGAAGAGCCCTATGAATTCAGGGGGACCTCAGGTGTCTCTGGACAAGATAGAGATGGAATCCACTTATTCTAGTAGGTAAGAGAACCATCAAATGATAACAGTTGTTCCAGTTTTGTTTTCCATAAGTCTTCTATTAGTCCAGGCATGTTTCTGCCTGTTATAAAAATAGGCACAACAAAAGCAATGAAATCTTGCAAAACAGGCTTTTTATAGTTTACTAAGAATTTGCTATTCAAAGTGTGGTCCACAATCAGCAACATAGGCAACGCCTGGGAGCTTCTGAGAAATGCAGAGTCCCAGGCCCCACCTTAGACCCTCTGAACCATATGCACGTGTGAAGAGGTGATTCCTATGCACATTAAGGGTGACAACCCACTGGTCTTTTTCCAACAGTAACAGCCAATGTAACGTCCAAGTCAATGACATGATATTTTAATTGGAAGTGTTTTTATCAGATTATGAAGATAATGCCAAGGCTCATTGTAAAAACAACAAAAACACAAAGACACTACAAAACGTAAAATTAAAAAGTGAAAATTACAAGAGAATGGTCATCAGAGATAAACATAGTTAACGTTTTGATCTCTCCAGACTCTTTCTGTATGTATCGTATATTAAAAATAAAGTAACCAGGTGCCGGCCCGCTGGTGCAAGCGGTTAAGTGCGCGCGCTCCACTGCAGAGGCCCGGGGTTTGCCGGTTTGGATCCCGGGCTCGCACAGAGGAACTGCTTGGCAAGCCATGCTGTGGCGGCGTCCCATATAAAGTGGAGGAAGATGGGCATGGATGTTAGCCCAGGGCCAGTCTTCCTCAGCAACAAAAAAAAAAAAAAAACAGGAGGATTGGCAGATGTTAGCACAGGGCTGATCTTCCTCACAAAAAAAATAAATAAATAAAGTAACCTACATATGTTGTTTACAATCTGCTTTTGACATCTTAGCAGTAATATGAGGATATCCTTCTATGTCAATAAATGTGTTTCTGGCTCGTCATTGTAATTTTCATGAAATATTCTATTGTATGGTGAAACAAAATTCATTTAAGTAATCTCCTCTTCTTGAACAAGGAATACATATATATTCTCTCTTTAAAATTAACTCCTGAAAGGAGTCAAAGGTCAAAGGGTAGGCACATCTAAATTTTTACTTACTTTGCAAGATGGTCTTCCAGAAAATGTGAAAAGTATCTATCTCTATAATCTTTGCCAATTCGATAATTGTATCTTATTGTTGTCAGATGCCTTTAAATCATGTGCTAAATGTGTTTGTAGAAGTCTTTTTTTCCTTTGGTGTCATTGATATTAATTAAAAATATAACAGTGTTCAGTTATTCATATCCTTGTCTATTTTCACATTAAATAATCCACTCTATTCAGAACTGGTAACCTAGCAGATAAAACTACAGGATGTGATTCAGCCTAGCTTCTCTGAAAATGAAAAGTTTGATTATTAAGCTAGGATATCACTCTCGGTTCTCTTCCTACCTCTCTGTACATACCTTCTGAATTTTCTTTGTGGGCCTCTCTCTCCTCTACCTGGTTGCATGCGATTCTATCCCAGAGATATTCATTCAGCTCTCACATTCTCACTCTATACTGCACCCCCTCCCAGGTCATTGCACTACCTACATCTCTCTCTAGCCTAGATCTGGGCAGTCCTCCTTGCCTATGCCTTATTATTTCCCTTAGGTACAACCTTCTCTATATTTTAACACTATGTAAATGCTTTTCAAGACTCAGCTCAAATACCACTTCTTCTGGGAAGCCTTGCCAGAGTGCCTTGGGGCACTAAGGCTCTTCTTTGCCCTGACTCTGTGCTGCCCATGACTCCATTGCTGCCCAGTCACAGTGTATGACTGTGTATGACCATGTCATTGTGGGGTCACCTGCCCTCTTCTTAGGGGCAGAGCTTATTTTCCCATCTCTGTTTTCTCGAGCACCAACACTGAACCTGCATAAGGTAAGTAATCAGAACCATTGATGAACAAATCCATAAATGAAACTAGAAACTACATACTAGTCTCTCTCACCCCAAGTCAAGAAAAACTGAGACAAAACAAATTAAATACAAACAAATGAAAGAAAGAGAGATCAAAAACTCTGGGTGCAAACATTTTAGAGGACTATATTATTTACTAACTTAATTCATTTCTTTAATGAACGTGCTTAATTTCCAATAAATGAAGAACATATTTTCAGAGAGGGGAGGAAAAACAAAATTTTCTTAGTACCCCACAGCTAATGTTGAGTGAAAATCAAGAATTTTTCTTTTCTGGTTTTTCCTCCATTTTTCAAAACACCAACTGCTATTTAAAATTCTCTGCCCATCACTCAAAGAAACAGAGACAGTTGTTCATTTTGAGTTAGGCTTTTGCTTATCTGACCAGCAGGGTCGGGATAATAAATCACTCAGCCCCTAGGGAGTAATGAAATGCTTAATGGATTTGTGCAGTTACCAGGGAAAAAAACAACGAGGAAAACTTTCAGAATTCAATTCATTTTCAAATACTGCACAGTACTTAAGGAAAGACTGCATGAAGAGCATATATAGGTGAAGAAGAGGGAAGGGGAAAAATGAGAGAGGTGGCATTTCCACTAGAGAAAAAGATATGGTCCATTTTTCAAAAATCCCACAAAAAGAATCTTTTCTTTCACCCTTCCTGCAAACAAACATGAAACATCCCTCCAACCCCCAGCCCAACCCGGCAGTAGGCTGGCAGCCCCTTTTGCCCTTGTGTTACTGCTGCTGATGGGGCTGGAGGCAGCCAAGAGCCGCCCCTGGCATCACTGACAGGCTCTTCCCACGTGGAAGCAGTAAGCAGCAAGGCCAAAGATCCACTGCTCTGCTGTCAGGCGGGGGGACCGTGGGGAAATTTGGGACAAGGGCAACACACTTCTAACAACGTTTGCATCCACATCTCACTATTCTGATTTCACAAAGGCCAGAAAATGCACTAGGCTTTGCTTCGAAAGGTCCTTCTGAATGCAAGGAGAAAAGCCAAAAGAAAAGAATTAAGGTGAAGCTATTGGATAATTTACAGTTTCTTATCTGGAGAGGAGAGAACTGTTTTACTGAATATTGATCACACAGAACAGCCTACATTGTAATATTGCTTAAATGTCAGAGTATATATTGTCCATGAAACTTACAAAAACAGTTGACACTTCCATGGAAGCTTTCACCCCGAATGAGAGTAAAATATGTTTCCTTGCCCTACCCCAGACTTGCTGTGTGGTCTTAAGCAAAGTACTTAACATTTCTGTGTCTCAGGTAGCCTGTCTGGGGGAACTGGCTTTGGTCCCAGCTTCACCCTAAGAAACAGTGGGAATATCTCATTCCAAAGTACTTTAAAATACTTTAATCCTTAAAAGAGGTTATAAACAAGATACAAATTAATTAAACATTTTTTGTGTTCACTTAAGACAAAATAAGTTAGAATAAAATTAAGAGGTTTTTAATTTTTCTAAAGATATGGTATCATTCTTTCCTTCATTTTTGCCTTTTTTTAACATATAATTGTATATATAGCCCTATGTAACACTCAACGTTATAGAAATAGTTAAAGGATTGATATGTATACATACATCTGGAGATTGGCAGCCTAATACAGAGGAGGAGATTCTGAAATGTGTTAGAAATTCAGTCACCTCTGAGCAGGAACTTCGATGCAAGCCCCAGCATTACCTTATTTGGTAGGACTACAGCTAGGTATGCTGCAGTTTTGCCTCAGCTGGTCTGACATCCAAGCATATGACAACATTTTTGCTTCTTTTACAAGATTTCCTGGAGTTTGCACTCCCTTCATGATCTTGGCAGAGACTTTGCTGCTGAAATAACATACAGAGTCCTCACCAAAACCGTGCACTGCTGAAATGCCAGAAAACTGCTAGTGTGGGCAAAATCTGCAAGTGACAGTCACCACCTCCTACCTGGCCAACCTCATCTTCCCATAGTTCCCTAAGTTTTCTTGGAGAGAGTGTTATTTTTTCCCCCTAACATAAAAACGGTTCTAGAATTCCCTGATTCTTTCTTACCCTCTATCTCTGAGCAAGCTCTATAAATGACCTTGATCAAAAATAAACTGAAAATCCCTATAGAATGTCCCACACAAATTTAAAACCCTGAATGTAACTTACTTTCACATCTTCAGTGTTAAAATTAAAACACCTCGCATACTAATGTTAACCACATGCTTTTATTCTTTAAAATCCGTGACTAAAGGATTATCCCGCCTACTTGGCCAACATCAAGTTCTTGTTAAGAACAGCAAGTTGAGTCTTTTTTACTTTTTACTATCATCAGTCAGCATTTGAATACCTGATTCACACTTGATAAACTCAAGGCTTAACAGGGCCATCTTCTTTCCAAAGACATTGAATTCATGCTTTCACCAACAGATATTTAATAAACGCCTTCTGTGTGCTAGGTGCTGTTCTTAATGCTGGGGATCCAGCCATGGAAATGACAGTCCCTGCTTCTCAGAGAGCTTCCATTCTAGTGAGCAGAAGTAGACAATTAACACATAAAACATGCCAGACGGTGAGTGCTGAGATCAAGAATAAGTCTGAGGAAGAGGACAGAAAGGGTGGAGTGGTAGTTACTGTTCCAGATAGGGTCAGGAAAGGGTTCATATGTAAGCAGATTCCTAAAGGGAATAAGGAAGCAAAACTTGTAGATATCTGGGAAGAGAGCATTCCAAGGACAGATTCTGCAGCAGAAACATCCTTAGTGCACCCATGGAGAGCAGGGAGGCCAGGTGGCTGAAGGAGAGTGACAGGGGACAAGTGATAGGAAGAGGGACCTGAGAAACAGTCAGGCCCGAACATGTAGGGCTAGGTAGGCCAAGATGATGACTTGGAAAGTAATTCTGAGCGAGTTGGGAAGGCATTGGAGGCTTGGGGAAGAAAAGTGATGTCCTATGACTTATAAATTTTAAAGGATAACCCATCTGGCATGTGGAGAATAGATCTCAGAACTAAGAGTAGAATAAAAAAGAGCAGCTAAGGAGCACTTCTTAGGCAAGTTGCAATGGAGGGGATGAGAAAATGGTCAGACTGAAGATGTATTTCAATGTATTTCACATCCCACTATAAGTGAGATATGAAAAAAAAATGAGGAATCAAGTACGACTCCAAGGACCTTGGTCTGAGTACTGATAGAGCACAGTTTACCAAGGAGTGGAGAAGGGTGTGGGTGGGGGAGGAGAATCCAGAGTTCAAGTTTGAATATGTAAGATTTGAGTTGCCTATTAGAGATCTAAGTTGAAATGTCAAATAGGCAGTTGAATATGTGAGAATGACATGCAGAAGAGGTTTCCAGGCTGGAAAAGTAAATTGAACACCATTAGTTGACTACGGAATGTTTCATAACCCAACTGTGCTGGCCAGCTATTTCTGCAACAATGCTGTGTAACAAAACACCTCAAAACCAGGTGGCTTACAACAATAAGCAGTTATTTTTCTGGCTCATAGGTCTGTAGGCTGGCAGGGATGACTCCACCTCAGGCTGCAGTGTGGCTGGCTGGGCCCTATGCTTTGGGTCAGGTTTAGCTCTGCTCTGTGTGTCTCATTCCGGGACTCAAGCTGAAGGGGCAGCTGGGGCATGCCCTTATCGAGATGATCACACAAACTAGAGAGAGCCAAAGGAAATACACAATGCCTCTTAAGGCTTTGCCTCAGAACTTGGTACACATTGTCACTCACTTTTGCCCATGTTCTACAGGCCAGTGTGAGTCACATGGTGAAGCCCAATATCAATGCAGAAGGGTAACATACTTGACATATAGTCACGGGAAATGCAAAATCACATGGCAGAGGATGTGTATATTTCTAATACAAGGAGAGCCAGACATGTACACTTCTAATACAAGGAGGGCCTGAAGAAATGGAACAACATTCTTATTTACCTTTCAACTCACACTGTAGTCCTAGCTGCAGCTACAGCTCACGACAAAAGACTTTTTTCAGATCCTGTAATCTTTCAACCCAATGAGTTTCTTCAAATGTCTATTTTTGAAAGCCATTTTAAAAATGTATTTGAGGTAATTATGCTTGGATTTTTTTCACTAACAGGAAAAATAGGTTGGTATTTTCTAATAACATGGTACACATCATACTTTAAATGCCATTTCTTTAAAGAATGTCTTGATCAGTGCTTCTCAAACTATTTGTAGGGAAGGGCTATTGTTTTATTTCAATAAGCTATAGACCTATAATTTTGTAAAATACAATAAAATTAATTGCTAAGACTCACTTTTTTCAAAAAACAAAGACATACAAAATTCAAGCTCATGTTTTTAGGAAAGTACTTAATCACATTGCCATAAAAGTTTCTAAACACTTACTCTCAATTTCTGTGCTAATCTTGCTGAAGACAACAGTTTATAGAACCGCATTATCTCATGGCCCACACTTTGAAAAGCGCTGTCCTAGATGATTCCACCATAACCAGATCCCTTTACCCCAAAATCTTAGTATCACTGGATAATAGCAGTTTGAATACAAAACTAAGTTGGTAAGGATTTGAAATTGAATTTGACTTATACCCAAGTTTACTCAACTATTAATTCAATTTGCCAGGCTTTTTTGGTCCCCAGGATTCCATGCTTCAATTATTAAGTCAAAAAGAAAAAAAAGAGGGCTTTGTCAAATAGCCATATCCTGCTTTATGATTTTTACTATGTTTTTCTTGACTCTTATGGCAATGCCTTTTAGAATTTCCATCCACGCTGTACACACACAAATTACTAAAATCTCCTGGCTACATCCTGAGGCTACCTTAATTGACTGTTATCAAGCTGTGCTTTTTAAATGTTCCAGCATTTGATCTTTTCAAAATGCTTCGGAGACTTAACTGATGTCAAACTGGCTGGTCTAATTTCCTGCTATGTCTTTAGATCCTTTTTTTAAAATAATTGGGTGTTGAATTAGGGTTTTCTTTTCTTTCTTCCTCAAGGGATCAGTACTAAATTTAGTTAAGTTCTGACCAGCAAAAAATAATTCTATTCTGTCCTATTAATTTCCTGTGCTTGGATTTGCTGTCTCTCAAGTCATAAGCCACCCTGGAGTCCAGAAAAAATTAAGCCGTGCTTACTCAGCCCTAGTCAAGGGGGCTTATGGACCTGGAGGTGTATAGATGACCTGGATACCAGATTTGAAAATGGGATTGGCTGAACCTTGTCTGGACAAAGACCAGCACCCAAAAGTCCTTTGTGTGGTGAAAGAGGAAGATCAAAGAGTGGTAAGCTTGGTACTAATGCTGAAACAATGACCTCTTTCCAGAAATGTTCTCAACAGAACATGGACCATGCATGACCAAGGCTCACAACCAGCAACTGAGCCTTCTGGACCCTCCACAGTGCTGAAGGGGCTCTAAGAAGTGTTCTAGAGTTATGCAAATCTCCCAATTTCTCCTAAGCTTATTTTTTTCATTGTGAGTTGCTGATTTAAAGCAAAATAAAAGTCATAAATATTAAATCATTTCTATTGTGTCTTGGAAACACTTTCTTCCTAAATGGTAATGAACAGCCTAAGCTCAACTTCTCCTGAGCAAGAAATTGTTTATTTTTGGCCGTATCTATGTAATGTCAACAAATCAATTGATTATTAAATCAAAGCTATTGAAGAAAAAATAAAATCAGTCTGCAGTTGAGCTGACTTGTCCAGTCAATTCAGACAAAAGAGTTGATCCTGTAGACAGCTGAGACACAATCTTCATGACATGATGTTCTCATTCATCAGATACTATTCTTACAGCCTCATGGAGGACAACATCTAATTCACTTTTTATCTCCCAGAGAATCTTGCATTAATAGGAACTCAGGTAAATGCTAAACAAATTACTAAAAGTCATTTATATTTTTTAAAAAGATGTTTAAAATATTTAACCCAAATAGTGCATTCATAGGTGGAAATTATGGTAAGAAAATATTTAAATGTTTTGTAGAACCAAAATGCTAAGTTGTATTCAGTTTTCGGCTTTACTTAGAATGATGACAACTGAAAATGCCCACTCTTCTATCTTAGCTTAGTCATATTTTCTGCAGAGTGACCCTAGGGAATTCCACCTCCCCTCCTCATCTGCCTTTGCTCACATTTTCTAGCTCCTAGCACAAGGAAGACATGCTGAGCCACGTAGGCCCCTTACATTTTAGATGAACCAGGAAACGCTGGTTTATAAACTCTCCTCCATGAGGCTTTGTGCTAGATACCACAGAGAACTAAGAAGAGCTGATATACCATATTTTAAAGTATAATTTAATAGCCTTCATAAAATATTATGTAAAAGGAAAGCAGACTACCCTTAAAATACAATATATAGTCATGCATCGCTTAGTGAGAGAAATGCATCTTTAGGTGATTTTGTCATTGTGTGAACATCATAGAGTGTACTTACACAAACCTAGATGGCCTAACCTACTACACACCTAGGGCTATATAGTACTAATCATATGGGACCACCATACGAGCCAATTCCTTATAATATATCTTAGATACATACATACATACTTAGCAAGATAGATAGATGATGATGATAGATGATAGATAGATAGATAGATAGATAGATGATACATAGATCGATGATAGATAGATAGATAGATAGATAGATAGATAGATAGATAGATAGATAATTTTCTATTCATTCTTTTTCTCTGGAGAACCCTGACTAATATACCACCATCTCCACTTCCTCTTTGCCAGCTGAAATTCACTGTGGTTTGGGGGGTGATGTGCCCAGCCTTGGAACAGAACAATGCTTGTCTATGTCAATCATGACTATCCTGTTGTTCTTTGCAGAGCGGAGTCTTGTTTAGACATATCACCAGATTCTGGACGTTAAAACCTCAAAGGAAGTCTGCTAGGAGTTCCTCAGAAGGACTTCTCTCTCTGAAAAAAAGAGAGCCATGAAGAAAAGGCCCTTTTTTCTCCCACCTTATTCCATCTGGTTTGGAGGTTGCCCTGTGATGATGTGATGTGCGAAGCAGCTGCAGTCGTCTTGTCTTGATGATCATCTTGAAAAGCTGACTCAGCTCTCAAGCAGCCTATTGGTCTATTACATAAACAGCAAATATCATTACGGCTTAAGCCACAATTAATAAGGCTCTCTCTTAATTTCAGATACAAATATCCTAAATTTTATCATATACTTACTTCTTTACTTATTTATAATGGCCAAAACTATATGGTAATTACCTAAACCATAGGAGAATAGTAAAGCAAACTATCATATGTCAACTCAGTGGGAGATCACCCAGGCATTATAAAGAATAAATACTAAAACATGCAACAACACGGCAAATGTCTCTCAAGCAAAGGATAATGTTTATAAAATAATGTTAAACCTTTCTCAATAAAAATAAAATAGGAAAAACATTATAAATGCATATGCAAGCATAATGTCAAGTGTAAAAAGACAATTGTACAGTGTTATGAATTGTATAATACCATTTAAACACATTTTGTTAAAATACACATATATATTGAATAGAGATTCCTATACCATAAAAGCATAATAATGTGGTTTGGATACACACCAAATTTGTATTAGGAGTTGTCTTTGTGGAGAGTTTGAAGGAACTGGATCAGAGGTAGGGGATATAGAAAATTAATCTACTGTTTATTTCTTTAAAAATGAACCAATTTTAAGCAAATATTATGAGCACTAACATTCTCATTTTAAGTAGTAGATATATGTCTGTGTTATTTTTATTTTGTCATTTTCTCTATTAAACATTAAGTAAACTAAATACAATGCATGAAGATAAGCAAACATGGATACTTTTATGTATTATACTGCAATGGAAAAAGTAGCCATATCTTTTCATTTCCTAACATTAAAGAAATTTTAACTACAAACCTATATTTGTGAAGTATTGTTCAAGCACTGGACACTCCTTGTAGTTGCAAAGGCATTGAGCTGATTGTGAAGTGACCTGTTTCTAGGTCTTATTCTGCCATTAACTAGCAATACTATAGTCATTATACCTCTCTTGATTGGAGGAAACAGGAAATAATTCAACCTTAAAAGAAAAGGAATCTACCACAAAAGGAGGGATGTAGCTGAAAAAAGTGTAAAGAAGGACTTAAAGTACTTTTAGAGTTTTCTTTCTCTCTCTCTCTCTGTCTCTCTGCCCCACACACGTGTGCGCCTGTACACTCCCCTCTGTGTTTATTCTGTTCTCTTCTGTCTCCAGACAGGCTTCCTTTGCTCCTTGATCTACACGGACTAAAAACATGGTCCCTTGTAGCTTACATGTTACACGTCTAGCCTCAGAGAGACAGACAGAGAGGAGAGAGGGAGAGGGAAGAGTGGGAGAGAGAGAGTAAATTTCTTGATCTCAAAGGCAAATTCCCAAGGAAAGAAATTCAATTAGACCGACTGGATCAGGAGCACATAGTTGGCCCCATACACTGTGACAAGAAGTTTGGGATCACTGTACAAATGCCTGGGCCACCAATGTAACCATGTGAAATGGGAGGGAGGTTAGGGAGAAGCAATTCCCAAAATGGTGGTGAAAGAAACTGGTGTTTGCTTAAAGTCATAATGTTAACCAGATTCTTTCCCTAAAAATCTCATAAAAGTAATTCCAAGATGTAATCTTGTTGGAAATGCTACTTCTTCTATTCCTTTCTTGGTGAGTCACAGGGCTTTATAAACACTCTGACAAGACCTGCAAGAAAAAACTAAGTGATTTTGTTTAAAAAGAATGTCCCAAATTTATCTGACCACGGAATAATTTTTGGAGGAATATCTAATACCTGAAGACACTTTGGGAACCACTGCACTTTACTATTTGTATAAGCCTACATTTCAGAGCACAAGCACCATGCTTCTATGGGAAATACAATTTTTAGGAAAATAATAACATAAATAATTTATGTTAATAATTGTTCTCTGTCATATGCTGAGGTCTCTGAAAAACAAAATTGCCCAAATAACTGCTCTTCTGAATCTGGGGGAACTTAGGAGGAACTTTTGTTGGTATGATGCTCCTCATATCTTGCTCCTTTTTTCTAATAACATTGGTCTCTTATTGTTAGCAAAATTATAAAGAACCCAGAGATGAATTTCCATCCACAGTACCAATATAGAGGTTTCAGAAAGGAACTAAACGCGGAAACTAGAATCAGGCAGCAGTTTCTCAGTGGAGTTGATGCAGAATTTAGATTTTAGAGCCCCTGTTGACAGTAACTGCAGATTCCATGGTTAAATAACAATGTCCTTTTAGTTCTCTCATTTGCTGTCAGGTTGATATTTAAAACTTACATAGAGCATCCACATCTTCCACATGCTGAATCAATGTAGACTTCAGCTTTGCCTTGCACGAGCGGCCAACCAATACATTTAGCTCCTTATTCCTAGGAGGCGTCTCCAGTCACTAACTTTATTACAACACTTTATTGAAAATGTGTAATTTCAGTTCCAAGTTTCAAATTGTGTTTTATTAGTAAGAATTATTTGCTGTTCCTAGAAAGTGATTTGAAGCCTGGGATAATTATAGAATCACAGAACTATAAAGCACATCCTAAGGTCACGCAGCCCACATTCTATTCTCAAAGCAGACCTATGCCTTGGCTAAGCAAGGCATTTTTCTAGTCACTGTGCCCCAGAGGAAATGATTATATATTTTTCAAATGTAGTTTAAACCCACGTTTAAAAATCCTGACCAACAAGTATGGCCCATCTTCATATTGGGAAGAATAAACAGAAACCCTGCAATCTGACAGGAGATCTTTTACTACAATATACTTTTACTAGGGCATACTAGGGTTGCCCTAATCTTTCCTTTCCGTCAGTCTTTCTAAGAGCTTGTGAGTCCATGCAACTGATTCAGCTCTTGGAGTGTCCAGACTTTTCTTTCTTGAATCAAACTCACTCATCTAAAATGTAATTTATTTTTATTTACATGTCATTCAACCTATCTCTTCTTATAGCTATCTCCGGTCTGTCAATAATGTTACCATTTTCCTGATCACCAAGCTTAAACTTTAAAGTCATACTGGATTCCTTCATTTCCCTCCAGCCACACATCCAATCAGTAGTTGTCTTATGATGCTTACTCCCAGTGTGTCTCTTGATTACCTTTCTTTTCCATTTCTATTGATGCTGTGCCTACCATAGTCCAGCTCCCTTTGGCTTCTCTTTTGCTTCTCACCCATGTAAATTGTCCTATTGGTGCTGTATCAGTTGTAGATTGAATTCAGCTGCACATAACTCAAAACTTTACCCACACATGCCATATCTTGGAAAAAAATAGGGAGTCATCTTTCTCTCACATAACAATAAGGCTGGCAGTAGGCAGTGGGGGCTAATGCAACAGTTCCATAGTATCATAAGGAACCCCAGATACTGCTTTCCATACGTATATTCTTAGGGTCTTAGTTTTATTGCCTAAGGCTTCCACCCTCTTTTAAAGAGCATTCTGGGATGACCCACTCTGACTTCAGCTTATATTACGTTGGCCAAAACTAGACAATGTTGTCCCTTGCTTCGAAGAAGCATGGCAAATGTGGCTACATCTTTTTTATTGTTTGTTTGTTTTCTTTTCAAGCTGTTGTGTCACCATCCCCAAGGAAACCAGAGGCCTGTAAGGAGGAAGAAGGATGGCTATCAGGTAGGGGATCTGGAGACTCTGCAACAGTATCCTTGCCTTTAGACTTCCCATGGACAACATGAACCCGATGGCCAGATTGATCTTCTGAAAGCACAACTCTCACCACGCCAAAGCTTGTCAAAACCATTCAGTGCTTCTTCACATAGCACCCAAAATAAAGTCCAAGTTTCTTGGACTACCAATTAAAAGCTCTAATAATCAGGCCCTAAACTATTTTTCCATTACTCTACTCCAGGAAGCCTATACTGAAATTAAACTGAACCACCTGCTGTTACCAGCTCCATCCTTTCAAAGCAGCTGGAATGCTCCCTCTGCCGCCATCCTCATGTCTTGAAATCCTCTCCATTCTTCAGAGTTCAACTCAAATCTGACCTCTTCTGAGTCCCTGATAACTCCTCTTCTACTTGCTTTTAATGAATCTCTAATAACAGTTACACAGACAGATGAGTTAAATTTCACACATCTCTGTGCTGAGCTCTTTATGTACGTTACCTCATTTAATATTAACAACATTTCCTGGAAGATACATATTATCATTCCCATTTTACAGTGGAAACATCTGAGACTCTAAGGAACTTGCTCAAGTTTACACTGCTAGTAAATAATAGTCAGCAGTCAAATTCAGTGCCGTGTGGAGGCAAAACTTGTGTTCTTTCTATTGCATCAAGCCGATTCCCACTAAAGCACCAAGTTTATGGTCTGAAATTCTCTACAATTCCTTTTCTTCCAAGGAGCAGGTCATATTGACCTTCCTAGTCTTCATGCCTAGAAAAGGCATCACCATCATAAACCAAATGATCCCTTAAAAAAAAGGGAAATACCTCTAAATATTTAATGGTATATCTGGGGGTTCTGCTTTGAGGACAGTTTTCAACCTATTAAACTTTCTTTAGTCTACTTCTATGACTTCTTATATTTTATGCATTATGAATTCTCTTCTCAGAAAATGTTATACATACCACTGTTTTTAAGAGGAGTAGTACCATGAAGGTTTTTTTCTACTTTTCACTGAGAAAATTTCCAAACTTACAGAAAAATAGAGCACAGTATAATGAATCCTATATGCTCAATGCCCACATTGAACCATTTTTAACATTTTGCAGTATTTGCTTCGTGTATTGTTTTGTTGAAGTAGTATAAAGTAAATCTTGGACGTCATGACATTTCTTCCCTATGTATTTCAGTATTTAGTCCTTAAAAAAAAAAAAAAACAGCAAAGACATTCTCCTTTATAATCATAATACCATTACCACATCTACCAAAATTCACAAGGATTCCTTAATAAAAACTAATTTCCAGTTCATACTGAATTTCCAGTTTCCCAAAAATCCTGGTTTGGTGAAGCCAAGGTCAAAAGAAGTACTACATTTTGCTTTTAATTTGGTTGTTTTGTCTTTTAACTCTCTTTTCTTTTTTTTTTTTTCCCCTAAAGCCCCAGGCGATAGTTGTATGTCATAGTTGCACATTCTTCTAGTTGCTGTATGTGGGACGCGGCCTCAGCATGGCCGGAGAAGCAGTGCGTCTGTGCGCGCCCGGGATCCGAACCCGGGCAGCCTGCATCGGAGCGCACGCACTTAACCGCTAAGCCACGGGGCCGGCCCTTAACTCTCTTTTAATCTAGAAAATTCCTCTCCTTCTCTCTGCCTCATTTGTCTCATGACAGTGACTTATTGAAGAGATCAGGCCAATTGTCCTTGAGAATGTCACATCTTCTATATACATCTGATTGCTTCCTCTTTTAAACTGTGTGTCCTGTAAACAAGAATTTAGGTCTAAAGTCATTCAATTCAGGTTACACATCTCTGGCAAAAATGCATGAAGACAGGCCTTATTATAAAATGGGCCAACACCACCACAGATCTTCCACTGCAAGGTAATGTATTGAACAGAATTTTGGTATGTTACTTCTTCTTCAAGAGTCTAAGGAGATAATAGTAGAGAACAAGTGGGAATGCTTGCAAATGCTTTAATTCAGTTAGGGCACTGCCTCTATCATTTTGCTGTGTGAATAGAATTTCTGAGAATGTATGTGCACTTTCCAAGCATTGCAGCATGCCATAGATTTCAATCTTATCTGTTCTCCTCTCTAACAAGTTGCCTCAAAGAAAAACAAAAGAAAAAAAGAGAAAGAAAACAAAATTCCCATCAAGTATCATCTTCCCATGTGACCATTTATGACAGCTTGAGAATGAAATTGAGCCTAAACCACCAACAGCTATATTTTCATAAGTGAAGGCCCCACACTGATTGCCAGTGGTAAAACTGCAATAACAAAAAAGAAAAACAATGTGAACAGCTCACACAACACCAAGCAGCTTTTCCAGTTTTCTTTGTTTAGTCTCTCTTTCAGTGTTGTGGAAACAACACTTCAGTTCTGGTTGAGAAGGTTCTTTTATTACAACACAATGCGATCTTTTTCATAGTGACTTATGTATGAATAGTAGGCTGCAATCTTTTAAAGATAAACTACCCACACTCCAGATACAGCATTAATAATATCCAAGTGAGAAACAATCGTATGGCCTACCATACATGAAAGTCTGACTTGTGATAATAGTCTGGCTGACTATAAAGGGGGCATGCTGGGGTTCTAAGTGCATAAGATTTTCCATTTCATAATCACTGTATATCAGGGATGTTGGTGCTGATATTGTGACCTAACATGTATTTCAAAATGTTCTGTGACATACTATTTACTTGGGATACCAATACAATGAACAAATTATAGCAGCTAACATTGATCTAGAGGTTACTATATGCTGAGCTATCTACTTAGTACTTTGCAAACATTACCTCACACTTCATTTAATCTTCAAACTAAAAAGGGGAAAACTATGCTATAAATATTATTATTGTGCTCTTTTTTGCTGAAAAAGAAACTAGGACCGGTGAACTCATAGAAACAGAGATTAGAATGGTGGTTGCCAGGAGTTGGGGGTGGGGAAAATGGGAAGATGCTCATCAAAGAGCACAAACTTTCAGTTGCAACATGAAAAAGTTCTAAGGATCTAATGGACAGCAGGGTAACTATAGTTAATAACACTGTATTGTATACTGGAAAGTTGCTAAGAGAGTAGATCTTAAACACTCTCACCAAAACAAAAAAAAAAGGTAAATATGTGAGGTGATGGATGTGTTAATTAATTTAATTGTGGTAAATATTTCACAATGTATATGTATATCAAATCACATTGTATACTTTAAATATATACAATTTTATTTGTCAATTATACCTCAATAAAGCTGAAAAAAAAAACTAGGACTTGAACAGTTTAAGCAAATAGTCAAGCCAGTCTGACTCCGAACATTGTGCTGTTAAAATGCCTCACAATTTCTCCCATAAGTGGTATCACGAGAGACAGAGGAGACTATGAACACTGCTTTGGGTCTAAGAAAGTGTCAGCTCTGGATTCTCTTGAGAGCAAAAGGAAAATGAACTACTTTGCCTCCTTTCACATACTTATTTATTTGACCTTGTCATCAATGGGGCATCATCCCCATGTCCAGAGACTAAAGATGGACAAAATAAGTACACACTGCTAAGGTGGTGTAACTGGGTTATTTCCCATCAAGCTCCAAACTAGGATAGCCCAAAGTGAGCACATTCTCTTGACACAATCATCACGGGTGCTCAGGTGGCCAGGTAAAATTAACTTCCCCTGGCTCCAACACTATTCAAAGCCAACGTCTAAATTTAGGTACCACAAAGGAGAAAGGGAAAGTTGGGGGATATGAACAGACGATGTAGTACCAAAGCAAAAAGGTAACATCTGTTTCTAATGATATGATGATTGAAATAACCAAAAAATTCACAGCTGTGGGAAAACCTGTGCACTATAGATAAAATATAACAAATATTGGGGCTGGCCCGGTGGCGTAGTGGTTGAGTTTACACACTCTGCTTTGGCGGCACGGGGTTTGCAGTTTCAGATCCCGGGCGCAGACCTACGCACTGCTTATCAAGCCATGCTGTGGCAGGCGTCCTACATATAAAGTAGAGGAAGATGGGCACGGATGTTAGCCCACGGCCAATCTTCCTCAGCAAAAAGAGGATGATTTGCAACAGATGTTAGCTCGGGGCTAATCTTTCTCACACACACACATACACAAAAATATATATATATATATTATACATAACAAATATTTTCTTAAATACAAACCTAAATTCACAAAAAAATGTAAGAAAAATCTCCAGAAGAAACTCAGAGAGTGCACTGATCACCAGAGCCCAAATTTGTGGATGTTTGGTGATGGGAGATGATATCAGATGCCAGTTTCAATAACCAGAGAGCTTGAATTTTAAAAGCCATAAGATAACATAAAAATAGGATAAAGATCTTGGGTCATCAAAAAGTAGATGGTTGTAGGGCCAGCCCCATGGCATAGTGGTTAAGTCTGGCTCAACTGGCTTAAGTGGTTAAGTCAGCCTTCAGCAGCCTGAGTTCACAGGTTCAGATCCCAGGTGTGGACCTACACCACTCATCAAGCCATGCTGTGGCAGCAACCCACATACAAAATAGAGGAAGATTGGCACAGCTGTCAGGTCAGGGCAAATCTTCCTCAAGCAAAACAAGAGGAATATTAACAACAGATGTTAGCTCAGAGCAAATCTTCCTCACCAAAAAAAAAATAAAGTAGATGGCTGTAGTTGAGAATTCCATCTAAAGCCAGAAGCTCAGGACTTATAGGAAGCAAAGTCTATCAACAAACCCAAAGAGATGACAATAAAATTTGTCTCAAACTAAACTCTGAGTGGAAAAACAAGTCTTCCCTGAGAATTCATAATCATTTATGTGAGTTTTAGGTATGAATTTATGTTCCTTGTGAATTTATACTTCCCATTAAAAGTTGTTCTAAGTCTAATTAAGATTTAGGACACTAAATAAAATCTGGACAAAATAAAAATCATATTTTTCTGTTGGAAGAATAAAGAAAACTGGATACAAAGGAGACTTCATGAACTAAATTCAAGAGAGAAATGAGCTCTTCATAGGTTAGTAGAAAGCATGGAAAGTTCTATATCTGGTAGGTGCCTGAGTATTATTAGGTGGAAGAGCCTACCTGCCAAAGAAAGAGAGACATTGAAGGGTTGGGGTAAATTAGCAGAGCCTTAAATGATAGTGTGAGCTGGCAGGTGGATTAGAATCTAGAAGAGTCCCAAATGGAAATCAAAGCCTGACAATCCATCCATACACATTGCTAATGTTCCACCTTGCACTTTGCTGAGAAAGTAGCAGTTAAAGAAGGGCTGAAAAGCTAAGAGATATTTCAGAGAACCACTCCTTCCATAGGACTTGCATTCCAGGACCCTGCTGGAGTTTAATTCAAAGTTAAAACAAAAATATCTGAGACTTCAGCTCAAATCTTCCGATCAAAATATTTACAAAATGAAGATGGTGTCAAGAAGGAAAGTTGGGCTAGTCATAGGTGAACTCAATATAATCCAAACCACACATGAGGCATAGCTAAACTCAAATCTAGGAGGACTCTGTAAGATCAGCCCTTAGTCTACCTTCAAACTAAAATAAAGGACTTGCATTCTCTGGAAAACAAGCAAAAATAACCAAACATCGTACTTCCTCCTCCATTGTTATTTTACATACAAAGTCTAGAATACAATACAAAATTATGAAATTTATAAAGAATTTAGAAAATGTGATCCAAAATCAAAAAAATTAAATACACATAGTCAATAGATGCAAGCCCACAGAAGACTCCATTATTGAAGTTAAAAGTCAAGAGCTTTAAAACAAATACTATAAGTGTTACAGAATTTACAGAAAAATATCATGAATAAAAAGATGTAGTTTTTGAAGAAAAACAAAAATCACAATAGAAACCAAATGAAACTCTAGAATGAAAACACAATATCTGAATAAAATAAACTAAAATAAAATTTTACAATGTAATATTTTACAGAGTACAAACTTTCAGTTTAAGATGGGCTTAGCAGAAGATAGGACACTGCAGGAAAAAGGATCAGTGAACTTGGAGACAGGTTATTATAAATTTTTTAAACTGAATCATAGAGAGAAAAAGATTAACCAAATGAACAGAGCATCAGTGAACCTAGAGATAATACCAAGGCATCTAGTATGCATTTAATTGGAGTTCTACAGTAACAGGAGAAAAAGAATAGAGCAGAAAAATTGTTTGAAGAAATAATGATGCAAATTTTTCAAAAGTTGATGAAAAACAATAACCCACAGATCCAAGAATGTAAATTAATCCCAAGAAGAATAAATACAATAAAAAAAAAAAAACCATTGAGGCACATCATAGCCAAATTACAGGGAATCAATACTAAAAAGAAAATATTAAAAGCACTAAAAAATAAAAAAGACATTTTACATACAGGGGCACAATTATAAGAAGGACAGCTGACTGTACATCAGAAATAATGCAAGACAGAAAATAAGTGAAACAATATATTTAAAATCTGAAAAAATAAATGTTAACTATCTCCAGTGAAAATATCCTTTGAAAATGAAAGTGAATTAAAGATAATCTCAGATACACAAAAATAAATTTGAGAAAGATTAAAGACCTATACACAAAAGCTAAAATTATAAGCATTTTAGATGAAATAAAGGAGAATATCTTCATAACCTAAAGATAGGGAAAAGTTTCTTAGAATACAAAAAGCAAAACTTTAAAAGAAAAGAAAAAATATAGTGGACTTCATAAAAATTAACATTTCTGTTCATAAAAACACCATTTAAAATAAGCTGAAAATCCACAAATTGAGAGAGGGAAAATATATATATATGGACAGAGAAAAGGGAGGGGAGGGGACGTACAACTAGAATATACAAAAGATTCTTCAAAATTAAAAATAGGAAAAAACAACCAAAAAATTTTTAAATAGACAAAAGGCAAGAATATGCACATCAGTAAACACACAAAAAGGTATTTAACATCATTAGTCATTTCATAAGAGATGAAAATTAAGACCACAGCATGTATCAATTAGAATGGCTAAAATTAATCCTCAACTTTAATGGTAGGAATTTAAATGGTACAACCACTGTAGAAAACTGAAAGTTTCTTTTAAGTTAAACATATACTTACCATATAGCTCAACAATTCCCCCCCATGCATTTTCCCAAAATAAATAAAAATATATGGCTACACAAACATTTGTACGCAAATGTTCATATAAGCCTTATTCATAATAGTCAAAAACTGGTAACAATCCCAATGTCCATGAAGAGGCAAATGGATAAACGCAGTTTGGTAGCATCTAGAGGCAGGCAGGCAGGGCTTGTTATTGGGGCCTCTAGTTGGGCAGCCCTGTCTAACTGCTGAGCATAGCCTCCAATCTTACCCTACCAACTGACCCATCCACTACCCTAAGCTGACATGACTGGTAAAGGTCTTTCACTGCTGAAGCAAACATGTAAAGTCTCGAAGAGGAGACAACTTAATCAAATGCACAGATACCAATGCAAGAATATAAGGATCATGAAAAAATAAGGGCAACATGACACTACTAAAGGAAAGTAATAAAGCTCCAATAACCGACCCTCAAGAAATGGAAATCTACAAATTCTCTGACAAAGAATTCAGAATAATTCTCTTAAAGAAGTTCAGTGAACTACAAGAACATACAGAGAGTCAACTACATGAAATTAGGAAAACAATGCATGAATGAAGAGAAGTTCAACAACAAAAACAAAAGGAATCCTAGAGCTGAAGAATGCAATTACTGAACTGATTCAATAGAGAACTTCAACAGCAGATTTGACCAAGCAGGATCCCAAATACATTGAACCCAAAAAGGACTACACCAAGACACATTATAATTGACAAAAGGCAACAAAGAGAAAATTTTGAAAGCAGCAAGAGAAAAGCAACTCATCACATACAAGAGAGACTTCCACCCTCCTTCATAAGACTCTGAGCAGCTTTTTCAGCAGAAACTTTCTAGGCTGGAGACAGTGGGATGATATATTCAAAATATTGAAAGAAAAAAACTGAACGAAGAATACTATACCTGGCAAAGATATCCTTCAGAAATAAAGGAGAGATAAAGGCTTTCCCAAGAAAATATGAGAAGGCCCATCAACACTAGATCTGCCTTACAAGAAATGCTAAAGGGCATTCTAAAAGCTGAAATGAAAGGATGCCAATAAACATTGTAAAAATGTATGAACGTAGAGGCCAGCGTGGTGGCGTAGCAGTTAAGTTTGTGTGTTCCACTTCAGTGGCCCGGTGTTTGCAGATTTGGATCCTGGGTACGGACCTACTCACCGCTCATCAAGCCATGCTGAGGTGGCATCCCATATAGAAGAACTAGAAGGACGCACAACTATGACATACAACTATCTATTGGGACTCTGGGGATAAAAAGGGTAAAAAAGGATGAAGATTGGCAACAGATGTTAGCTCAGGGTCAATCTTCCTCAAACAGAAAAAATAAAAATAAAGTAACATTTAAAAAAAAAGTATGAATGTATAAAACTCACCAATAAAGGTAAATATGTAGTCAAAGTCAGATTCTCTAATATCGTAATCATCACACGTAAATCACTTACACCTCTAGTTTAAAAGTAAAAAAAAAAGTATTAAAATAACTATAACTACAATAATTTGTTATTGGATACACAATATTAAAAACATGTAAATTGCAACATAAATAACCTAAAATGTAGAAGTAAAAGTATAGTTTCTATATGCTATCCAAGTGGTTACCAGCTTAAAACTTGTTATAACTATAAGATATTTTATGTTAGCCTCATGTTAACCATGAAAAAAAAAAACATTAGTAAATAAACAAAAGGTTTTGATAAAGAAGTCACAGCATACCACAAAAAGTTATCAAAATACAAAGAAAGACATCAAGAGAGGAAGCAAGGAACAATGGATCTACAAAACACTCAGAAAACAATTAACAAAATGGCAATAGCAACTCCTTACCTATCAATAATTACTTTAAATGTAAATAGATTAAATTCTCTAACCAAAAGACATGGAGAGTTAGTGTCAAGATGGCGGCTTACGTGGATGCTGAACTCACCTTCTCCCACAGACACAACAAATGTACAGTTACTCTTGGAATAATTACCCCTGAGAGAGAGCTGAAAACTGGATAAAAAGAACCCCTGCAACAAGAGACAGTCTTTATGACTGAGGTGGAAGAGGCATAAATTCCTTTCTGGAGAGAAAAAAGCCACCTTCGCAAACCACAGCACTTCACAGCCACCCAGGAGCAATCCAAAGGTATGCAGCCTTCCCTGGAGGAGTGTGGGCCCTGAGTGGGGGAGCATTACTGATATAAGAATCTTTGTGTCCCAGCACAACCGAGATGAGTATCATAATATCTGGCTTTGCTGGCTACTAAAAGCAATGGGTAATACCCCCAGAAAAGCTATCAGACATAAGGGGAAAAAAAAGCTGGCTCTTAAAAGGCCCAGACACAAATTCATCCATTTCTGAAAGCAACCTAAAATCACCAGAAAGAAAGGTGCACAGTCCTTTGGTGAAAAGAGGCTCTGGGTGCATCTGGGTGAAAGGTGAGACCTCTCCAGGGACTGAGACATTTGTGGCAGCCATTATTATGACCTAGTACAGGCATGCTGACATAGACACTGGCAGAGACATTGGAGTTCTTCCCCTGGCCTGTTAGCCCAGGATCTGCCCCACCCACTAGAGCATCAATTAATCCGGATCAGCCAGGGCAGGCAGTCTGGCCAAGGCACTGGTCTGACCCAACAGCAAGCCCTTGGGAAACTGGTGGGCCTTCAGAGGCTGGATGCCTTGATCCTCTGAAGCCAGGGGAATGGGTCCACCTCTGTGGGGCAGGGCTTGCACAAGGAGCAGGTGGAGTGTGTGGGGCACCTGCAGTGGGGTGACTGGGTGTGCTTCAGAGCTTTGGGGCACATGCATGGGGCAGGTTGGTGTTGATGGAGTGTGTACCCTGTGGGCTGTGAGGCTTGTCAGCTGCAGAAGACTTGTATTTCTCAAACAGCCACATAGGAGATCAGCCCCCACCATCCAATTGGGTGCAATTGGAAGCAACTGAAGCAACTGGGTGCTCTCAAGCCTGGGGTCAGCCACACTCATCTGCAACCCAGAGAGAGCTGACAAGAGCCTTGTAGGCCCTTGAGCCTAACAACCAACCATGCTGGAGGCCTACTCACTTAAAAGAAAAACTGCAACAGGAATGTGCTATTAGACCTTTCAGCCAACTGTGCTGGGGCCCCCCATACCCAATAAAGTGACTGAAGGGTCCACAGCAGACACACACAGTTGAGCAATACAACCAGCTGGCCAAGGGGACAGCCCAGCCTCCCTGGGAACCTATAGCAAGAACAACCCTGCCACAACAACAGGACACAAGTAGCCCACACAAGGGTCATTCCTGGAACATTTGGAACTGGTGACGAGACAGAAGCACACTGCTGGGCCTCATAAGGCATCTCTTACATAAGGCCACCTCTCCAAGATCAGGGCACATAGCAGACCCACCTAATACATACATATAAGCACAGAGAAAGAGGCAAAATGAGGATGCAAAGAATACGTTCCAAGTAAGGGAACAGGACAAAACCCCAGAAAAAGAACTGAATGAAACATAAATGAGCAATCTACCTGACAAAGAGTTCAAACAAAAAGTCATAAGGATGTTCACTGATCTTGGGAGAAGAATGGATGAACTCAGTGAGAACCTCAACAAAGAATTGGAAAATATAAAAAAGAACCAATCAGAAATGAAGACTACAATACTGGAAATGAAAAACTGACTAGAGGAACTAAAAAAGCAGAGTAGAAGATAAAGAAGAACAAATCAGCCAGCTGGGCGAAAGACTAGAGGAAATCACTCAAGCTGAATAGCTAAAAGAAAAAAGAATTAAAAAGAATGAGGACAGTCTAAGGGATCTCTGGGACAACATCAAGCACACTAACATCCACATCATAGGTTTCCCTGAAGGAGAAGAGAGAGACAAAGGGGTAGAGAATCTATTTGAAGAAATAATAGCTGAAAACTTTCCTAACCTGAGGAAGGAGACAGACATCCAGGTACAGGAAGCACAGAGAGCACCAAACAAGAGAAACCCAAAGGGGCCCATGCCAAGACACATCATAATTAAAATGTCTAGAATTAAAGATAAAGAGAGAATACTGAAAGCCACAAGAGAAAGGCAACAAGTTACACACAAAGGAAACTCCATAAGGCTATTAACTGACTTCTCAGCAGACACCTTACAGGCTAGAAGAATGTGGCACAATATGTTTAAAGTGCTAAAAGGAAAAAACCTACAAGGTAGGTTTCTACTTGGCAAGGTTATCATTCAGAATGGAAGGAGAGACAAAGAGTTTCCCAGACAAACAAAAATTAAAGGAGTTTATCAGCAAGAAACCAATCCAACAAGAAATGCTAGAGGGACTTATTTAAGGGGGAAAGAGAAGACCACAAATAGGAAAACATTATCTATTTCCATGATAAGAGGGTAACAGATACAAATGCACAAAAAAGAGGTTAGATATGAGGTGAAAAACATAAAATGTGGGAATAGGGGAGTAAAAGAGTAGAGTTTTAGAAAGAGAGCAAACTAAAGAGACCATCAACTTAATATAGATTGCTATATACGTATGTTATTATATATGAACCTCACGGTAACCACAAACCAGAAACCTATAATAAATATCTGAAAAACTAAGAGAAAGGAACCCAAACATAATACTAAAGAAAGCGATCAAACCACAAGACAAGAGGGCAAGAGAAGAAGAAAGGAACAGAGAAGAACTACTAAAACACCCAGAAAAAAGTAACAAAATGGCAGTAAGTACATACTTATCAATAGCTACTTTAAATGTCAATTGACTAAATGCTCCAATAAAAGGCATATGGTGGCTGATTGGATAAAAAACAAGACCCATATATATGCTGCATACAAGAGACACACTTCAGACCTGAAGACACTCACAAACTGAAAGTGAAGGGATGGAAAAAGATACTCCATGCAAATGGCAATGAAAAGAAAGCTGGGGTAGCAATACTTATATCAGAAAAAGTAGACTTTAAAACAAAAACTGTAACAAGAGACAAAGAAGGGCACTACATAATGATAAAGGGAACAATCCAACAAGAGGATACAACACTTGTAAACATCTATGCACCCAACATAGGAGCACTTGATTATATAAAGCAGTTATTAACAGACATAAATGGAGAAATAGACAGCAACCCAGTAGGGGACAGTAGGGGACTTGAACACTCCACTTACACCAATGGATAGATCATCTAAACAGAAGATCAATAAGGAAATATTGGCCTTAAATGACACACTAGACCAGATAGACTTAGTAGATATATACAGAACATTCCACCCAAAAACCAAAGAATACACATTCTTTTCAAATGTACATGGAACATTCTCCAGGATTGATCACATATTAGGCCACAAAACAAGTCTTAATAAATTTAAGAAGATTAAAATAATACCAAGCATCTTATCTGACCACAACAGTATGAAACTAGAAATCAACTACAGGAAGAAAATCAGAAAAGCCACAAATACGTGGAGATTAAACAAAACGCTACTGAACAACGATTGGGTCAATGAAGAAATCAAGGGAGAAATCAAAAAATCCCTGGCGACAAATGAAAATGAAAATATGACATGCCAGAATTTATGGGATACAGCAAAAGTGATTCTAAGAGGGAAGTTTATAGCAATAGAGGCCTACCTCAAAAAAACAAGAAAAATCTCAAATAAACAATCTAACAGTGCACCTAAAGGAACTGGAGCAAGAACAAACAAAGCCCAAAATCAGTAGAAGCAGGGAAACAATAAAAATCAGAGGAGAAATAAATGAAATAGAGACTTAAAAAAAATAGAAAAAAATCTATGAAACTAAGACCTGGTTCTTAGAAAAGATAAACAAAATTGAAAAACCTTTAGCGAGACTCACCAAGAAAAAAAAAGAGAGATGGCTCAAATAAATAAAATCAGATATGAAAGAGGATAAATTACAACTGGTACCTTAGATATACAGAAGATTATAAGAGAACACTACAAAAAGCTATATGCCAAGAAATTGGATAATCTAGAAGAAAGAGATAAATTCTTAGAATCATACAATCTTCCAAAACTGAATCAAGAAGAAATAGAGAATTTGATTAGACCAATCACTGGTAAGAAGATCAAAACAGTAACCAAAAATCTCCCAAAAAATAAAAGTCCAGGACAAGACAGCTTCTCTCGTGAATTGTGCCAAACATTCAAAGAAGACTTATTACCTATCCTTCTCAAATTCTTCCCAAAAAATTGAAGAGGAGGGGAAGCTTCCTAAGTCATTCTATGAAGCCAACATTACCCTGATACCAAAACCAGACAAGGACAATACAAAAAGAAAATTACAGGCCAATATCACTGATGAACATTGATGCAAAAGTCCTCAACACAAAACTAGCAAATCAAATACAATAATACATTAAAAAGATCATACACCATGATCCAGTGGGATTTATTTCAGGGATGCAGGGATGGTTGAACATCCACAAATCAACCAATGTGATATACCACATTAACAAAATGAAAAATAAAAATCACATGACCATCGCAAGAGATGCAGAGAAAACATTTGACAAAATACAGTATCCACTTATGATAAAAACTCTGAATAAAATGTGTATAGAAGGAAAGTACCTCAACATAATAAAGGCCATATATGACAAACCCACAGCTAATATCATTCTCAATGGTGAAAAACTGAAAGCTATCCCTCTAAGAACAGGAACCAGACAAGGATGCCCACTTTCCCACTCCTATTTAGCATAGTATTGGAAGTCCTAGCCAGAGCAATCAGACAAGAAAAAGAAATAAAAGGGATCCAAATTGGAAAGGAAGCAGTGAAACTGTCACTTTTTGCAGATGACATGATTTTATGTATAGAAAACCCTAAATAATCCACCATAAAACTCTTACAAATAATAAATGAATACAGTAAAGTTGCAGGATAGAAAATCAACATACAAAAATCTGTTGCATTTCTATACACTAACAACAAAGTAGCAGAAAGAGAAATTAAGAACACAATGCCATTTACAATTGCAACAAAAAGAATAAAATACCTAGGGATAAATTTAACCAAAAGGTGAAAGATCTGTACACTGAAAACTATAAAACATTGCTGAAAGAAATTGAAGACACGAGGAAATGGAAAGATATTCCATGCTCTTGGATTCGAAGAATTAACATACTTAAAATGTCTACATTTCCTAAAACAATTTATAGATTCAATGCAATCCCTATCAAAGTTCCAACAACATTTTTCACAGAAATAGAACAAAGAATCCTAAAATTTATATGGAACAACAAAAGACCCCAAATAGCCAAAGGAATCCTGAGGAAAAAGAACAAAGCTGGAGGTATCACACTCCCTGATTTCAAAATTTACTACAAAGCTATAGTAACCAAAACAGCATGGTACTGGCACAAAAACAGACACACAGATCAATGGGATAGAATTGAAAGCCCAGAAATAAACCCACACATCTATGGACAGCTAATTTTTGACAAGGGAGCCAAGAACATACAATGGAGAAAGGAAAGTCTCTTCAATAAATGGTGCTGGGAACACTGGACAGCCACATGCAAAAGAATAAAAGTAGACCATTATCTTACACCATACACAAAAATTAACTCAAAATGGATTAAAGACTTGTATGTAAGATCTGAAACCATGAAACTTCTAGAAGAAAACATAGGAAGTACACTCTTCAACATCAGTCTTAGCAACATATTTTCAAGTACCATGTCTGACCAGGCAAGTGAAACAACAGAAAAAATAAACAAATGGGACTACATCAAACTAAAAACCTTCTGCACAGCAAGGAAACCATGAACAAAAGGAAAAGTCAACCTAAAAATTGGGAGAAGATATTTTCAAACCATATATCTGACAAGGGGTTAATCTCCAAAATATATAAAGAACCCATACATCTCAACAGCCAAAAAACTAACAACCCAATTAAAAAATGGGCAAAAGATCTGAACAGACATTTCTCCAAAGAAGATATACAGACGGCCAACAGGCACATGAAAAGATGTTCGACATCACTAACTATCAGGGAAATGCAAATCAAAACTACAGTGACATATCATCTCACTCCTGTCAGAATGGCTATAATTAACAAGACAGGAAACAATAAGTGGTGGAGAAGATGTGGAGAGTAGGGAACTCTCATATGCTGCTGGTGGGAGTGCAAATTGGTACAGACACTATGGAAAACAGTATGGAGATTCCTCATAAAATTAAGGATAGAACTACCATACGATCCAGCTATTCCACTGCTGGGTATTTATCCAAAGAACATGGAAACATTAATGCATAAAGATACATTCACCTCTATGTTCACTGCAGCATCATTCACAATAGCCAAGACTTAGAAGCAACCTAGGTGCCCATCAAGTGATGAATGGACAAAGAATATGTGGTATATATACACAAAGGAATACTATTCAGCCATCAGAAATGATGAAATCCAGCCACTTGTGACAACATGGATGGACCTTGAGGGTATTACGCTAAGAGAAATAAGTCAGAGGGAGAAAGTCAAATACCATATGATCTCACTCCTAAGTAGAAGATAAAAACAACAACAAACAATCATATAGAGACAGAGACTAGATTGGTGATTACCAAAGGTAAGGGGGGAGAGAGGAGGGCAAAAGGGATGATTAGGCACACGTATGTTGTGATGGATTGTAATTAGTCTTTGGGTGGTGAACATGATGTAATCTATACAGAAATCAAAATATAATGATGTACACCTGAAATTTATATAATGTTATAAACCAATGTTACTGCAAGAAAAATAAAAGACATAAAATAGCTGAATGAATTTTTTAAAAATGATCCAATGATATGCTGCCTACAAGAAACTTAGTTTAGCTTTAAGGACACACATAGCATGAGAGTGAAGGGATGGAAAAAGATATTCCAAGCAAATAGTAACCAAAAGAAAGCAGGAGTAACTATACTTATATCAGACAAAAAAGACTTTAAGCTAAAAATGCTCATGAGAGACAAAGAAGGTCATTGTATAATGAAAAAGGAGTCAATTCATCAAGAATATATAACAATTATAAATATTTATGCACCCGACATTGGAGCACCTAAATTTATTAAATGAATCTAGCAGAACTAAAAGGAGAAATGAACAGAAGTACAATAGGAGTTGAGGACTTTAATAGCCCACTCTCAGCAATGGATAAATCATCCATACAGAAAAGCAATAAGGAAACAGCAGATTAGAACAACACTATAAACCAAATGGACCTAGATATATACAGAACATTCCATCCAACAGCAGCAAAATACACATTCTTCTCAAGTGTTCATGGAACATTTTCTAGGGTACACCATGTTAGGCCACAAAACAAGTCTTAACAAAATCAGGAACACAGAAATTATATCAAGTACATTTGATATAATTCACACAGTGGTATGAAACTAGAAATCAATAAAAAGAAAAAAGTTGGAAAATGCACAAATATGTGGAGATTAAACAAAACACTCCTGAACTACCAATGGATCAAATGGAAATCCAAAATCCAAAAATATCTTGAGATAAATGAAAATGGAAACAAAACATACCAAAACTTGTGGGATGCAGCAAAAGCAATTCTAAGAGGAAAGTTTATGACTATGAACACTTACATTAACAAAAAGAAAGATTTTAAATAAACAACCTAACATTACACCTCAAGGAAGTAGAAAAAAGAAGAACAAACTAAGCTGAAAGTTAGGAGAAGGAAGGAAATAATAAATATTAGAGCAGAAATAAATGCAATAGAGAATAGAAAAACAATAGAAAAGTTTAATAAAACTAAGAGCTGATTCTTTGAAAAGATAAAATTGAGAAAACTGTAGCTAGACTAACCAAGAAAAAAAAGAGAGAACTCAAATGAATAATATCAGAAATGAAAGAGGAGACACTACAACAGATACTACAGAAACACAAAGGATCATAAGAGACTACTATGAACAATTATGTGCCAACAATCCCAATACAGCTTCCTTACAATCAGAAAGAAGTAACACTAGAAAATGAATTATTTATCTCCTCAGTTGACTTTACCCATAAAACTTACTTAGGACAAACTTTTGTTTAATTATTATTTTTATAGCTTTATTGATTCATTTGTAATAATTTTTAATATAATATTTCAGAGAATAATACAACAGATATCTATACACACCTCCAGGATTAATAAATACTAACATTGACACATTTGTTTATATTTTTACAATTTATGAAAAATTACAGATTTGGTTGAAACCAGCCCTTATACATCTCCCCTATTCCATTGCCTCCACCTGCTGGCCAAGAGGAAATCACTACTCTGATTTTGCATACATATTTGTCAATCTTTATACTTGACTCCATAATATGCATTCATAAACAATATATAGTATTTATGTGTATCTTTAAATTTTACATAAATGCTATTTTATCGTAATTTTTCTCACTCAATCTTATTTCTTTAAGTTCTGCCAAATTGATACATAGGTTTACTTCATTCCTTTTACTGCAATACAGTATTAAAATGCACAATTATACCACAAATCCATTCTCATATTGTGGAGATTTAGATCGTTTTAATATTTCCTCATCACAAAAGGAATGTAATCAAGATCCTTGTCATCACTACTTGTAGACCTAAATGAAAGTTTCACTAGGGGGTAAATAATAAGCTGAAATTTATTGAATGAACATCTAATTTATTAATAATGAAAAATTATTTTTTAAAGTAATGGTAAGAATTTATACTTCTCCCAGTATACTTTCAAAGTTCCCATTTTTATGCATTTATTCAAACTTAGTATTGTCTTACTCTTTATTACCAATTTGACAAATTGTGAAATGATTCTCTAATAATTTTTAAAAATTTCCCCCAACATAACAAATCTCATGTTTGTTAGTTGAGTTTCCTTATTAATGAATTGCCTGTTAATATCTACTTTTATATAATTCTTTTTTTCTATTTGTTCTATAGTAGTTCTAGCTATGTTCTTGATATTTATAGTTTTTTTTGTTATATGCATTGCAGATATCTTTTCCCATTCAGTGGTTTGCTTTTAACTTTGTATATAGTGGCTTTAAAAATTAGACTTCGAAAATATTTTACTATTCTTATATTTATTAATATTTCACTTTATGGTTTGTACTTTTTGTGTCTTGTTAAATAAATCCTTCATTACTGAGATGCCATAAAAAAGACATAAAAGAAAAAATAAATTAAAATCTTCACACACACACAAAAAACAAGACACTATGAAGAAAGACAAGGCAGATTTGAAAAAGAACTGAATAAAGATTCTAGATAAAAAAAAATATTTTCCTGAAATTAAAACATCAACACTGAGCAACAGTTTAGACACAGTTGAAAAGGGAATTAGTGAACTGGAGGAAATATTGGAACTAATAATTCAACACAGTGACATAAAAAGATAGAAAACAAGATTAAGAGACAAGGAGAATAGAATGAAGAAACATCTAATTTGAAACATCTGATGAAGATTTAAAATTTTAAAAGGGAGGACTCTATCTAAGTGTCTCGCATACATTATACCATTTAATTGACATAACAAACTATGAAGTGGGTATTATTTTTCCCAATTTATGCAGAGAAGGACACTAAGGCTTAGTTGAATAGTATATCTAATTTACACAGATGTTGCATGAGAAAGCCTGGATTCAAATTAAGATCTAATGACTTTGAATTCCTTCTTTTTTTTTTTAACAGTAAACAACATTTTTCCCCTACCTAAAAGCACTCAGTGTTGGGGATTCCCATTTGTGTCTGACTCACTCTATGTAGACACATTAGCAAATTAACCCTACAACTGCCATGTTTTAGGATTATGTTAGCAAAATAAAACTTTTATGTAACTAGTTGAGTCATGGTTAATTTTATGTGAGAAATAGCTATATACACTTAAGAATAACAAAAACGGAATCCTAGTCTCTCACTATATAGTAGAAATTAAAGACAAAATCCATTTAGCACTGTGATGGTTCATTTTACATGTCAATTTGACTGGGCCATGGAGTGCCCAGACATTTGGTCAAACATTATTCTTGGTGTTTCTGTGTGAGTTCTTTTTGGTGACAGTAACATTTAAATCAGTAGACTGAGTAAAACAGATTGCCCTCCATGAGGGTGGGCTTCATCCGTCATTTGAGGGCCTGACTGGAACAAAAAGGCTGACACTTCTGGGAGTGGGGGGAATGTTGGGACTTGTCAGCCTCCATAACCACATGAGCCAATTCCTTATAATAAATCTCTTGATATATATTTATATATCTCCTATTGGTTTTATTTCTCTAGAGAACCCTGACTAATACAAGTTTGGTTAAAGCTGGTGAGTGAATACAGCTAGATGTTTGAAATCAATAAGGAGGAACTGAAGGCAAAAAAGTACAGGTATACCTTGTTTTATTGCCTTTCACTTTATTGCACTTCACAGATACCGTATTTTTTACAAGACTCTCCACTAGCAAAAAGATTACAACTTGCTGAAGGCTCAGATGATGGTTAGTGTTTCTTAGCAATAAAGTGTTTTTTAATTAAGGTATGTACATTGTTTTTTAGACATAATGCTATTACACACTTAATAGACTACCGTATAGTGTAAACATAACTTTTTATATGTGTTGGGAAACCAAAAAATTCATGTGACTTGCCTTATTACGATATTTGCTTTATTGCAGTGGTCTGGAACCGACCCCACATCTCCAAATAGAGAAACATTTATTTATATTTTTATTTGTACTTTTCACCAAATAGAGAGATAATTATTATATCTGCCTGTAGATGTAATAATTTCACTTATATTCGAAGAACAACTCTCCACAAAGGGTGAAAACTATCTAATGTCACTAAATTCACGGAAAATCTTGCTTTAAAATAACAACATAGAGGACGAGGAGATGCATATTTAAGACCCAGCAGTATGTTTCAGTTCTGTAGAACTCTATTAAACATTGTTCCACTCAGGCTTTTATAAGAAAGAAATACTCGTATTTCAGAGCTTGATAAACATAGTGGGTTAAATGAGGAAAGCTTTTCCCATCCGTATTTAACATAAAGTGATAAGAAGACAGGCTTTCCAAGAACAGAGGGCTGGGGAACGTCCAATTCACCAGCCTCCCAGCAACGGGCTGCTGCCCAGCTCTAGATGGGAAGCCCGCAAACGAGGTAGGATGGCAAGACTTACCCCTGACCTCCAGCAAGAGACAGTCTACACTGACCACTACCACAACAGCTACAAGATAAACTGGTAAGAAATGAAAGTGCAAAAGATCTAATAGGAATCACAATCTGGAGCAAATCTTGTAGCATTTGGGATGCTTAGTAGAACAAATGGGTGACATTTAATCTGTGTCTATATGAGAAAGTCTTAAATTTAAAAAAAAAAAATTGAACTTTTAACTTAAGGCTGCATTTAAGCAGTGCACACAAAAAAGTTTTGGGGCGTTTTTGTTTGAAATGTTGTTTTTTGTTTCTGTTGTGATTTGGTGAAAATGAATGGCAATCTGACAATTAACACCTATTTCTAACTATGACTTTTTGTTGTTGTTAGTGCTGCTAAGTCGATTCCAACTCCTGGCAACCCTGCGTACAGCAGAGCGGAACCCTGCCCGGTCTTTTTGCACCATCCTCTCAACTTCTGGTGCTGTACCAGACAGTAGTCCACTGCTGTTCATAGGGTTTTCATGGCCAATTTTTTTTTCATCAGTGGGTGACCAGGTCCTTCTTCCTAGTCTGTCTTAGTCTGGAAGCTCCGCTGAAGCCTGTCCATCATGGGTGACCCTGCTGGTATCTGAAATACCAGTGGCACAGCTCTCAGCATCACAGCAACATGCAGCCACCACAGTATGACAACCAATAGACAGGTGGTGTGGTTCCCTGACAGGGAAATGATGCTGAGCCGTGTGCATCTTAACCACTAGACCACCAGGGCTGGCTTTTCCCTGGTTTACAGGTGGGGAAACAGAGGCACAGGAAGGTTATGTAAATTACTCAGGGATGTAGAGCTAAGAAACTGAAGAACAAGGATTCCAAGCCAGGTGGTCCGTCTCCAGAACCAGTGTTTTTAGTCGCTGTGCTGCCGCTTCCCTCATCACTAAAGGGAGTGAATTTACATGACGTTACAAGAGACAAGCTGCAAATTAATGAAATGAACATGACATATTGGGAAGGAAGAGGGAGGAGAAGTAGTGGGAGTGGGAGTTTATCCTCCCCCGCATGTTAGGTGGTAAAGATGTTGTCTGAATGGACCTGTCGTGATGCAGCACGATCAGTACCATGTTTAGGATTATGGGAGTGTCATCAAAGCAGCGAAAACTGTCTCTGGAGAGGAGAACTGGGGTGAGAAGGGTTGAATTTCAGTATTATTCGAGTAATCAGATTCACGTATTATTTTCATAAAAAATCAAAGAATATTTCTATTTATTTAGAAATAGTTTCAACTGTGTAAGTGCATCAAAATACGTAATTTAAAATCATCTTTACATCTCTCACACATTTGTTAAATGTTTGCCTTGTCAGGATCATTATTTTTAGCATGATCTTTTTTTAAAAAAAAAAGTAAAGAAATATGAATTTTTAGAATCTGTCCCTGGTAATATTGCAGGCATGGCGGAGAGAGGAGGCGGGACTATTAGAAGCAAACTGGGTTCCAGCCCTGCTTCTGAGAGGCAGTTCTGACTGCAGAGGGTAGGCGATTCTCTAAGCCAGGGAGCAGAGGCTTTGATCTCTGGACTGTGATACAAGACTTAGAGGAAGTGCTCAGGTGACAGGTGCCTGGAGGAGTCCGGCAGCCTCTCTGGGATGGCGATCTGTGTTCATACAGGGCTCATCTCATCAGCGTGGCACTAGGCTCAGTGCTGTGCGTGGTTAGGCGCAGTTATCATATTTCTCCATGTGTTTACTTCATAAAAGTAAGCACTTTTATGTTCCCTTTCAAATAAGGATCTTCTATTTGAATTGCCTAATGAAGACAATCAAAGCACTATTGCTGCAGGAACTCATCAAACATACATATTTATGTATACGCTCTATCTCCATCCATCATCTATGTATCTATGTATCTCTCTATCATCTATCTACCTATCTACCTACCAGTCTGTACTAGTCTGCTCAGGCTGCTATAACAAAATATCATAGACTGGCGGGCTTAAACAACAAACATTTATGTCTCACAGTTCTGGAGGCTGGAAGTCCAAGATCAAGGCAGACTCAGTTCCTGCTGAGAGTCCTTTCTCTAGCTTGTAGATGGCTGCCTTCTTGCTGTGTGCTCACAGGGTGGAGAGAGAAAGCTCTAGTGTCTCTTTCTCTTCTTATAACAGCACTAACCCCATCATAGCAGCTCAGCCTCATGACCTCTTCTAAACCCAATCACCTCCCAAAGGCCCCACCTCCAAATACCATTGTACATGGCGGGGGGTGGGGGGTGGTTAGGGCTTCAACATATGAATTTGGGGGGGCACAAAAATTCAGTCCATAACTCTATCTATCTATCTATCTATCTATCTATCTATCTATACATCAATCCTTATGTACAGAATAGTAACAATGGCATATAAGTCGTTTTCCTACATTATTTTATTTTATCCTTCCAAAAATCTTGTGATATAAACAGGCCTTAGGAGTTCACGGAGACACTTGAAGGTTGAATCAACTGTTTGTGATCACAAAACCAACAAACGGAATTGAACCCACATCTTCTCTGTCCTCCTCTCCTCCCGTCCTCCCACTTACTGACTCTATTCCATCCACGTGAGTTTACTGACTGCTCCCTGAGGCACCAGGCATCCTTCCTCTGAGCCTTTGCAGTAACTATTCCTGTGATCTGGAATGCTTTTCCCTCAGACATCTGACTCAGTCGCCTACCCTAGACTGTTCAAATCTCACCTTCCAGGGGAGGCTTGTCCTGTCCACTGCTTAACTCGAAAGCCCTGCCTCTCTCTGCCCACAATCTCCATCCTCCATCTGCTGCATTATTCTCCATAGCATTGCTTACTGGCTGACCTACCAGATCACATACATATGCTTGTTGTTTCTTTTCTCCCCTCCAACTAGGATGGAGGCTCCACCGAGTCAGGAATGTTGCCTTCATTACGTCTAGTGGAGACCCAGCAAAACTCGAGCGTCAGCCAGAACTGGGTGTAGCTGTGACTCTCGTGATCTGATACTTTAGCAGTTTAGATTAGAGCCAGGCTGGTTACTAAAGAGGATCTTTTCTGATATTTTTAAGCAGCATCATAAATTCTAAGTAAACTTAAATTTTCAATAATTACAGAGTAGGCATGAGCTCTTTCTTCCTTTGTTCCTCCAGATGCAAGAACCTGGATGCCAAATCCGCCCTCTCTGGGTGGAGTGGGAATGTGTGAGGATGACCAGTCTAAGTCTAAATTAAATACAAAGATGCACAAAAAAGACATTTAAACATTTTAAAAACTAAAGTCATAAAGTGTGGTGTTCTGTCCCACATCAGGGATTCTCTAGCCTCCAGGGAGGTCAGGGCGGTGGGAGAGGAGAGAGCAGCATAGAGGGAAGAGGCACGGCTGAGTGCCCCCGTCTCTGCCTCCTCTGGACCTTCTTCCTCCTGGAGTGTCGCCCCTCACACTCAACACCCAGATGTCAGGGGTCAGCACATGCCGTCATCGAGTGTGGCTGCTTCCACGTCCCAGTCACCAGGCACAGGAAATTTGCATAATTAAGTCTGGCTCAACATGTTACCACTCGTATATGTCAATACTTCCTCCACAGCTGAACCCAAGAGCAAAGACACACGAGCAGAGGCAGATTAATAGGACAAGGTTTATATAGAAATATAAATATACGCATAATCTGGGAAAGATAAAGGCCCACTGAGGAAAATGGGTAGGGCGAGACGAAGCTGCTACAAACAGCAGTGGGCATCGTGCCCATTTCCAAACTAGAGAAAACTGGCCCAGAGCTCGGGTCGGCCACGTTAACAGTCACCCAGGGATGGCACGGTTGATCCTACATGCAGCTCTCTTCTGTTCTTCACGCTGGAACTTCTCAAGTCTGGGGTAGTTCTGAACTGGGCTCGTGTGCCTCTCACCCTCCAACACACACACACTCCACACATACATACACACACACCCCACACACATACACAAGCAACATCCCCTCACACTACACATCAATACACACAAGACACATACCCCCCACCAAGGTGTGGTCCTCTGGCTGCTGTCGGAAGAGAGCAGGTGGTTTCACTTAAAGGAACTGAGCCCCTTTCCAGTGAAGCAAAGTCCCTCCTTGGTTACACACAGTTTTCAGAGGAAGATCTGCTCCTTGTTTGTTGAGATTCTTGATAGAAGAAAGGAGTTGGCTGGTGGCTCCTATGAAGCCCTGGCTGGTGATGAGGGTGCCCCAGAGGCAAGGCTACCGCTTACTGTGCCCTGAGTTGCTCTGACCAGGAGACTTCAAACACAGTGCTGCTCCTCCAAAGGCAGAGGGGGACCCTGACTGGGTGGGTGGGTGGGTGGGGCAAGCAGATGTTTTGACTGAGGGTAGAGGTTTCTCTCTAAAAACATATGGTGCTGTCCCTATCGTACCACCTGTGCTCTGGATAGATGGGCTCCAAGTGTCCTGATGGCAGGTGGTGATACAGGGGCCTCCCATCACAGGGGAGATGTTGTTCCCTCCGACTGCACCACCTGTGGTTTGGCCACAAGGGCCCCAGCCGTGCTGATAGAAAGTGGGAATACTGGGTCCTCAGTTGTGGGAATGATGTTGTCCTCACCCATCGTACCACCTAGATTCTGGACAGGTGGGCCCCTGTGCTTGGAATGAAGGTGGAACTAGATGTGTGTCCAAACACAGGGCTGGTGCTGGCACTTGCCCCTACAATGGATGTGGTGTGGCCAGGTGAGCCCCAGGTGCTGTGATGGAAGGTGGAAACAGACATGTCTCTTGACAGACATTTCTTCTCCATGGCTCTTCCAAGTCTAGGAGGTTTCCTATGGCCAGGTGGGCCTCAGGTGCACTGATGGAAAGTGGGAATACTAGGGCTTCCAATATAGGAGTGATGTTATCCCCTCCCATCACTGCATCACCTGTGCCCTGGAGAGGTAGGTCCCAGGACAGGTGGAACCAGAAATGTGTCCAAACTCTGGGATGGTGCTTGTCCCTCCTACTGCAGAAGCCATGCTGTGGCCACATGGCTCCCAGGTTATCTGACCAAAAGGAGGACCAGAAGTGGTGCTGGGTGCCGCCTCAGTCCTGCCCCAAAGTTGAGTGCTCTGGATGCCTGTGACTGAGTGGGGCCTAGGGTAGACACACAGAGGCCAAAGTTCCCACCCTCCATAGGGGCTGCAGGTCCCAGAAACACAAGCGGCCCTAGAGTGGGACTGGCAAACAGTGACCTACTGTCCCCAGTGCTGGGCATCCTGGTGGCTACTCCAAAGGCAGTAGCAGTAGATGTGTCAACGGGGAGAACACCTGGGATGTCACCGAAAGTCAGCTGGGTGTTGACAGTGGTGTCAGATGCAGAAGCTGGCAATGTCAAACCAGCAAAACCTGGTTGCATTATGCTGCCTCTGGGTGGCTGGGCTGCAGGAGAGGTGAGACCCACAGCCTGTACTGGGGCTACCAGTTTTCCCACCAGGAAACAGTTGTTAGGCTGCCGCCCATCATAGGCCCCAAATGTGGGCTGAAAGGTGATTCCTGGGTCAGAGAGAGGGTTGGAAATTGCGGACTGTCTGCTGGCTAACTGCAGGTAAACAGGTGGAGACGTGGGCTGAGGCAGTGCTGCCACTGGGGCGTGTGGTCTCAGAACCCGGAAGCGCCATGTAAAATGGGAAATGGTTTTCCCTGGAGACTGGGGGAGACTGGAAGATGACAGGCTGGGAAAGAGGTGTGGGATCCATAGCATCGGTGTCAAAGGCAGGCTTGAAGTTTGCAGAGGTGCTGCCTGCTGGAGTGTAGGTGACTGCAGGGGCCACGAGGGGTAGGCTGGTGAGAACAGGAGCACTGGGGAGAGGGGCTCTCTGTTGCTGCCCATCAGCATTCCACATGTGGGCTGAAGGTCAGTTTGGGGGCCAAAAGGATAGTTAAAAATTGGGGTGGGGAAGGGGACCATCAATGAAGATGGGCTAGTGGAGACTGGTACCTTTGCAGGGCGCCTCTGCTCCACACTGCAGTGAACTTGGGAAAATGGGAGAGATCTCACACTGGAGCCTGGGGGAGATCTGAAAACGCTTGCCTGGGAAGGGAGAGTGGTGTCCATGTCAATGACACCAGGCTCTAAAGTAGGCTGGGAGGTCAGACCTGCAGATGCCCTGGCTGTGATGGTGGAGGGGACTGCCACAGAAGGGGTGGGCTGGCTGGTGAAAACAGGGGTCCTGATGGAGGGGACCAGAAGAGGAGTGGGTATTAAAAAAAGGGGGGGGGAATCCACACACGTGGGTGTCAGGGATTCTTTTTGGCAGGAGGGCAGCTAGAAGGAGAAAGCTGAGGTGCTGGGAGGTGTGGGGAGGCCAGAAATAGGAGATGCTGTAGCTCTGATGAGTGAAAAGGGCCTCCATTCTCATTCAGTGGAATTCCCAAAACAGGACTGGAACTAAAAGGAGGAAGAGAATCAGCAGGAACAGCAGGAGGAGGAGAGTTCGAGACTGTGTGTCTTGTGTCCTGATCAATATTTGGGGTTGAGGAAGGTGGAGGGACAGACAGGATCGGGGGTCTGGCAGACAGGTCAGCCAAGTTGGTGAGAGGAGCAGGGACCTGCACAGTGTGAGTGCCCAGGGGCAGGGAGTCTGCAGTCTCCGAGGCAGGTGGGGAGAGGGAAGGGGCAGGCTGAGTGGCACTGCAGTCTGCCACGACCCCCGTTTGATCCTCCAAGATCTTGTTCCGCTAACACTCAGTGTTCTTCTCCAAGGTGCCCGGGTTTTTGGCAACAGCTGTAAAAGGAAGCTTAGGAGGTAGAGGCAGCTCCCCTCGGCCCCACAGCAGTGGCAGTGGCAGTGGTGGTGGCAGTGGCAGTGGTAGCAGCAGGGCCAGCACAAGTGGCATGGCGATTCTCCATTTGCAGGGCCTACTGCTGGGAGAGACTGTGGAGAAGAGCTCCTTGATGGGACGTCTGAAGGCCTTTCGTCCTGCGTCTGCTTCCTGGACATCAGTGAGCTGGAGAGCTGGGCAGACGGTCTTCACCCAGCACCTCCTTTGTTGACCTCTCTGGCAGCAGGAGCAGCACGAGGTTGGGTCAGAGAGCACTGCTGCATCTGGATCAGGCTTCCCAGGAGGCAGGACATCTCCAGCAGGGCTGTGTGAGGTGGTGACAATGTGGCTTTCCCAGAGGAGCTCATTGGAGACATCTGGGCCTTCTCACTCAAGCTGTCTTCTGGGTGATGGGGGTCCAGAGGCCCAGTACTGCACTCGAGGGAAGTAAGGACTCGGTCCCTGAGGCCCTAGATTTCAATGGTGTATCCCCACTGCTGTGGGGCCCCCATTCCCATCGTCCTGTCCTTTGGTCTCTACATGATCCTCCTCCTTCTTTGCCATTCCTTCTCTGGGCTCTTCAATCTCCTTTGGGCAAGGAAGTAGGAGGTGACTGGATGGTACCAGCTACATAGCCTTAACTACCTGCTCAGTTGGTGAATGCAGGAGAGTAAATTTGCACCCTGGAGGAGGGATCTTTGTGGTTTTCATGTATCTGAACATCACGGAATTATGTGAAGACAGCACGGGCTTCTTTGGAGAGTCCCTCCAGCTCACCAAAAGGGGATCCCCAGGGGGGAGCACATGGCCTGCCGGATTCAACACCTCCTCCCCAGCATGATGTAAAAGCCAGCTGGTAAAGGCACAGGATTCTGGTGGAACAGCCTATGACCAGGGCGGAGGGCAAGCACAAGATCAGCAGGGTGGTTGCGTTCAGGCGGGGTAGGTAAAACAAGCAGCAACAGTTAAGCGCCAGGTGGGGAAGGGAGGCAGCAAGGAGGATGAAACTTACAAAGGAAATTGCCCCTATAGAGCAGGTTGTGCGCTAGATGATTCCCAGAATAGAGTCTGAAACTGGAGAGCTTCTCCTTAGCTTTTGACTCCCCTGGAGTACAAGCACACATTGCACTGTTCAGCCTGCCACTTGTGACATCTCTCTGGAACAGGTAACAGAGAAGGGGCACCAGCGACACGTGCCACCCCTGTGCCTGAAGAGATGGTGCCAAAGGGCAAGGGGTGAGGCCCCAACCACCGCCCAGCAGGACTTTCTAACACCTGGGACTTCCTGCTGCAGATTTCAGGCATTTGGCACCAGATGGGCCACCATGCAGGGACAGTTCAGGACTGGGACGCCCATCCCCAGAGCTCACCCACCCGGGCATCGGCTCTGCAGGCCTCTCTGAGCCTGGGTGTGTGTCGCCAGCCCTTCCTCCAGGGTCCTGAGGTCAGAGCCTGCTCAAAGCCGAGCCAGGAACCACCCAGATCTCAGGGTGTGGCCTGCCTCCCCTGGGGACCCTCCAGCTTCTCTGTGAGTCCTGGAGCCAGGCACAGTTTCTCCATGCCCATCTGGGCCACCAGCGTCACCACCTAGGCAGGAAGGCTTCTGAGGAGGGGACGGGGAGCCTGACCTCACTGGATGCTGCACGCATGACATCCCTTCCTGGCAGGCAGGTTCTTTCTTCACTTCTTTTTAGAAACTTGATAAAACAACATTTCAACCTTACACCCTTGTTCAGGTCACATAGACGGTGGTGACTTAGCCAGGATTCGCCCAGCCCGTGTGAGTCCAGATCTCCTGCTCTGGACTATTTCCTTATCAAATATTCATCATGTGACCATTTTTTTTGTAGTCGTCAGGGTACTTAATGCCATGACACACCTATAATGAGCACATGCTCTGCTCAGTAGGAGGGCTTCTTTAGTTCAACCCATAAGATGATCATGGACCACACTGGGTTCTAGTCTCAGAAGGTGTAGGTCAGGGACCACCAGTTGTCAGTATGGCACCATCCCACATTTCTACTTTAGCCTTGCAGCCCAGATTGTCTCTTTGGTCTAGTCTGAAGGATCGAAATATGTAAAGACTATGCAGTCATGAGTCCCTTAACAACAAGGATACGTTCTGAGAAATGTAACATTAGGCAATTTCATCATTGTGCAAACACCAGAAAACTGGTGTAAGCTATATTGATTATACTTACTAAGTAGAGAATCATTACATGATGACGATGATAAAGGGAACTATTCGTCAGGAAGCTATAACAATTCAGATCCTCTAAGTACCTAAAGCTAGCCCTGGTGGTCTAGTGGTTAAGATTCAGCACTCTTACCACCATTCAGTCAGGGAACCACACCACGCATCTGTCAGTTTTCATACTACGGCGGCTGCATGTTGCTGTGATGCTGAAAGCTATGCCAATGGTATTTCCAATACCAGCAGGGTCACCCATGGTGGACAGGTTTCAACATGGCTTCCAGACTAAGACAGACTAGGAAGAAGGACCTGGCCAACCACCGCCAAAAAAAAAAATTGGCCATGAAAACCCTATGAATAGCAGTGGAGCACTGTCTGATACAGTGCTGAAAGAAGAGAGGATGGTGCAAAAAGACCAGGCAGGGTTCCATTCTGCCCTACACAGTGTTGCTAGGAGTCAGAATCTACTGGACGGCACTAAAAATATATATATATGACTTTACTGAAAGAGAATTCTTGCCCAGACTGAAAAATAATACATTTATAGTATGAAGAACTACATAATACAATGGGCTTGAAAGAACTGGATTTGTATGCATTTTGCCACTTCTGATTTGTAAAATCACAGCAAACGATAATACTAAAAGAAGGTATAATTTATTGAGAACTTACTAAGGGCAGCAGTTGGCTCTGTCCTCTACATTTATTATCACATTTAATTCTTATCACAACTCTCTGAGTTAAACCTTATGATTTCCATTTTATTAGAAGAGGAAACTGAAGTTCAAAAAGGTTAAATGCATTTCCCAAGGTCACTTAGCCTTTCAGACCTTAGATTTCTTAGCCATAAAGTTTGAGGATTGGACTAAACAACCTCAAAAAATTCCTTTCAGATCTAATACCTATGATTTTCTTGGAAAGGCTCTTAGAAAAGGGGGACCTTATCACCATTAACATCCCCCATAATGTTCAACACAATTTACACTGCAATCACAAATAGATATTTGTTGAAAATGGCCTAGTTTCATTAAAAAAAAAAAAAAAGCCAACCCATAAGTTTCATACTTTTTATTAAACCAACAAATAAAATGATTGATCCCAGTTATGGACTTTAAACACACATGTGCTTTGAAGTAAAAGAAATCTTTGCAGTAAACCAAGTAAGATTCAAGATGTAATAATGACTTTACAACTTTTGCATTTATTCAGGGTTACAGTGGTGACCCAAGTGGGGGATTCACTTAGGAAAAGAATAGTGGAGTGTTGTATCTAATTTTTTAATGTTTTGCTTTGTGTAGTCAGCAAACACAATGAGTGGCTTTGTTGATTTTTTTTTCTCCGTTGGTTTAGGGAGTTTCATTAGGAAGGCTTTGGCTGTGATTCTTCATTTGCTGTCATTGTCATTCTGCACTCCATTTAAGTCCACCAGGACCCAACTAACTCAAGAAACTGGATTTTAGTTGGAAACAGGGGCCACTGAACAATGACCTAAATGTGATACATAATCCTTGAGGAATGGAGGATAAGCAATAGAGAGCCATTGGAAACCAAAAGCAATGTCAACATCCTGTGAAAGGAGTGATGAAAGTACAAATCCGAAGTCGTCTGGAAAACCAAAAGGTAGAGTTATAAAGCCAAGAGGGAAAACAAAATATGATTCCCAGAACTCAATGCCCATATGACAGAAAGGTAAAAAGCCCAAAACTTCAGAAAGTGATGAGAAATGATAGATACATAAAAAAATAAACTAGAACAAAAATGTGAGAAGCTATAATTTCAGGCAGTGCTCAAGTACAGTGGGACCGTGAGACATTACTTATTATGGATCAACAAAAAGAAAATTTGAAACTGGCATCCGAATTAGATTTAAGACCTACTATATAAATTAAGGAGAAATAAACAAAACAAACACATTATTTAATTACTACTCTTGAATATATTCTTTATGACACATATTTGCTTTTTTTGCTTTTAGAAATCTTTTGCAAGAACGTAAGTCTAATATTTCATTCACCAGTACGAGTTCTATAGTCATTCTGATCCACCTCCACCGTGGCTGAATAATAAAGAAAATATTGTCATTCATTTTACAAATATATTGAACACCCATTGCTAAGTATCTTGCTAAGCATTGGGAATAAAAAGGTGAGGTTTCAACTTCCAGCTCTTAAGTAATTCACAGTTTAATAGGGGAGACATGTGATTAAACAGTTAATTTCAACACAATTTAAAAAGTGCTATGATGGTTTGGTTCTGTAACCAAGTTTGGTCCCAAGAACATTGAAATCTGCATTGCTCGAGGTCAAGATAATCTGCTACTTTAAAGCTGCCAGTAATTTTCTTGAAGAAAGTAAGCTGCCCTTTTGGAATACATACATGGAGGGGGTTGGGGGTGGTGAGAATTTTGGGGGGAAGCAGAGTGGCTTATGTCATGTTATTGGATCATTTAGTAAAGCAAAGGACAGCCATGACCCTCTTCAAGAATGAAGGCATTAAGACAATGAGTAATGACACTACTCTGCCTCTGTCTAACAACAGCTCATCTCTATAGCTCTCAACTATGTGCTGGGCATTGTCCTACATGCTTTACATGTATTAATTTCCCACACTCTACGAGGTAGGGACCATTATTAATTCTGTTTTTTAAAATGAAGAAATGGAGGCACAGAGAGCTGAATTGCCCTAAAGTATGCAGCAAGTAATAGCGGGGTGAGGATTCTAGCTCATAAAATCACCAGAGCCTAGGTGCCTGAATACTGCTCCATCCTGCCTCCTTGCCTGCATGGGGAGCAGAGTGGCTTTTCTGCAGAAGGTTACTACGGTCAATCGAAGAGGTGCACTAACTACTTGACACTGCCCCCATCAGGAGGTGAGGTCTGTGAACCTTCCCTTTGAATCTGGGCAGGTTCTTTGACAACTCTGACCACTAGAATATGGTAGAAGTGACATGTGCCAGTTGCCAGGTCTTTAAAGACTAGAAACTTCCACTCTCTCTCTCCTGGAACACTCACTACTTAGATTTTGAAAAGTCAAAAAGCAAACATGTGTCATAAAGAATACATTCAAGAGTAGCGAGCCCTAAGATGTCATTAAGAGATCTGACTGCCCTGTTGAAAAGACCACAGGAGAGGCCTTGAGGTTCTTATGAGGCTACATGAAGAAGGGGAGGGAGGAGTCAGGTCCAGCCTTCCAGCTATCCTCTCCAAGGCAACAAGGGAAGTGTTCTTGGTCCCTCCAGACCAGTCCTACCTCCTGCTGGATGTCATCCAGTGATCCTAATCAATGCAAAGTGGAGCAGAAGCTGAGCAGAATCTCCAAAGTTTTAACCCTGAAAGTCATAATACGTAAAAAAATGTTGTTATTTTAAACAACTGTGGTTTGGGGTTGTTTATTGCTCATCAATAAATAACCAGAACAGATGTATTGCCTTGGAAGTGGATATGAGGTAGGGCATGAGGGAAATACGGAACCCCAAAGAAAGGCGGGATACTGTGACCTAGTGTAACACTCTTCCCTGGTAGGAGGTAGGAATCCCTGGAATCAGTGATTTGAGAGAAAGAGCAAGAGCGAGAACAAGAGAGAGAGAGATCACCAAAGAATGTACATCTTTGTATTCTAATAGTTACTTTAATCTAAACTTGTATTTTCTGCATATGAGTCCTTCCTGTTACCCTTAAGCCTTCAGTAAAGTTTGATTAAACCTTACTGCTTAGATTAGAGCAAAGGAAAGGGCACAGCAGGATAGGAAATGAATAAGCAAGTAGTCACCCACCACACTCTCTATAGCACAAAATAAAAACCCTAGTTCTTAGGTCAAGACCTGGGTTCAAATCCCAGGTCTATACATTTCCCGTTTTATCCCCTTGGACAAGTTACTTAAATTCTTTGTGACTCAGGTGTACCATCTGTAAAATTAGAGAGAGTGCCGACTCCCTTACGTTTTCTATCTCCATCATCAAGGGAGAACAGGGAGCCTCAGAAACCGTCTTCGTCCTTCCCCTCAACACTCACAGCCTTACTGCCAGTAACTGCCTGGAGTCCCAACTTGGTTTCAGGACGATGGGGAGAAGGGTCTAGAAACCTGGATAGTGGCTATAATGCCACCAGACAATAAGCATTTTAGGCAGAGAGCGCAACATGAGAAAACACCCAGGAGTATGAGACAGTAGTGTGTCTTTGGGAACCATGAGCAGATACAAATGACATTATATCTGGTATATGGAGTAGAAGGGGCAGGGAGTGGGGGTGGATGGAAGGAGGCGGGCTGGAGAGAAAAGCAGGAGTCAGAACATGGAAAGCCTTGTTCCCCGGGCTGAGTAGTTTTGGCTTCATTGTGACAGCAAGAGGAAGGCAATTACAAAGTCTGGCACTGCAGACATTTCATTCTTATCACACATTAACAGTTAATCTTCATAAGAAATTTGTGAGGCAGGTAGAGAATGTATTGTTATTCCATCATTAGTAAGGAAGTGAGGTCTAGAGGTGTAGCCACTAGGACTCAACAGATTTGTAGAGTCTTCTCAGGCCCAGGTAACCTGAGGCAGAAAATATAGTGTTGATGGTAGAAGCCCACTCAACACATACACATGTAAAGAGAACAGTTACTTTATAAGTCCTTTTTCTCACCCCCCTGGGATTTCACTGTACAGAAAAAACAATATATTCCAGGCAGTCCAGCTCATATACCTAGGTTTATTCCCCACACTATAGTAATTACACTAAACAGAGATAGAAGGTCAATTATATATGCCAAGCTTTTCCAAATGATTCTTCTCAGCAAAGTATTTCTGTCTTGTGCCATAAAGCAAGGAAAGACCTTTGTTCAACCAGACAATATTCCAATCGTCCATATAAAAAACAGTCAGTGACTTTGATGGCTATACCACACATCAAGGGTGGGGAAACCCACATGACCTCCTGGTGATGAGGTATCACAAAATTTGTTTAGTGATCAGCTTATCTTCCCTGTTGTCGGCAATGGGAATGAAATTCACATTCTTTCCTGAGCAAAGAGACATCTAAATCCAAGTCTGCCTGATTCAGTCTAAATTTTTATGTTTCAATTCCATCAACCATGCCTCATTCAAAACTATGAAGGAATAAAAGCAAGATAGTCAGTCTCTACAATCATTAACCTTTAAAGTTTCTAATCTAGACAGAGTTCACTCTCAAGACTCAGAATGGTTTAGCAGTTAGGAATATTGGAATTTTTCAATAATACGAGATCTGTGTTTTCAACAGTATCCCTTTATCTTTCAGATATTAAAATCCACCAACCACTAGAACCTTTGCTAACGTGAACAACATAGGAAGACACAGTATTACTCAGAGGCCCCTCATCTAGGGATAAAAGAATGAACAAGACATACACCTCTACTATTCATTGGTGGTCAGGAATCCAGCAGATGAAAAGGACTGGAGTTTCAGGCCATTCCAAACTTGTCTTTATTCCATGACCCCTCACTACTTACTTCCACCATAATCAAAGAAAAAGAGAAAAAACAATCATCATCACTTTCCTAGTATATGTCAGGAAATGAGTACTTTGTAATTACTACTTTCCTCTCAGAACAGGGTGTCATTACCTTGGCAGCCATTCGTCACAGACTCTTCATCCTCTCTCACCAAACCCTCTCGTCACCACCACTACTGATTCATTTTTTTAAGTCCTTAGATACTTCCTTAAATTTTCTCACCTCCATTGCTGCTGCTCAGGCCTTAAACAGTCCAAACCTCTCTGATTCCTGTCTGTTCAATTCCTTCTCCATTTGAGTAATTAGCATTGTCTTTCCAAACTGTAAGCCTCATTATAAACCTTCCCCCCTCAAAATGCTCCTAAGCTAATTCTAAAACTATTCAAGCTAAATGTTAAATTCCTTCCTACGGTCCCCTCTCATCACCTATGACTTGGCTGTAATTCCAGCCCCAGGGAAAGGCTGGGGAGATACAGTCCATAACTGGAAGAACTTACTCTTGTCACATGAAGCCAACAGATGTAGTCTAGAAGCAAGTACAAGCAATTGTTTGGTTTAGGATTAAGTCTTTTATGTTCCAGGCCTTAAGCGAGAAGAAAGTCAGGCCCTTCAACAGGCCTGAGGTCTTCAGTCTAGAATTTGGAGTATCACACAGGGTCACATGAAGTGGACATTGTAGTTGTGTCTCTAGAATAAATCTTTTCCTATTAGAGAATATTTCTCCAATGCTTCCATTTCTCCTTTCTCCCGCTGGGAAACAACTTCGAAGCTTGAACTGGCTTGACTCCAGAAGGCTCTGATTTGTCTAAGCCAAGCAAGGCCATGGTATCCCTCTTGCCAGGGGGAATAGTTCAGGGACGGGTATATAACCTGGTCCTAATCCAAACAGCACAGAGGTTTCCTCCGGCCCCTAGGATTGCTTCAGAGGCAGGCACATAATCTTAGATGCTCCAATCATAATAAAGCTCTGGACTTTGATGAATGTGGGAAGACATTCTGTCTCTTCCCCTGGTTGTGAAGAAGGAAGCTTGTAGCCTGGAGCTGCTGGCAGCTACTCTGCCTCTACCATAAAGTCAGATTAAGGACAAACCCAATACATATGTGGGTAGGGAGAAAAGCAGAATACTCAGAGAACTACAGAAAAATGAAGCTTCATTCCTGAGGACATTTTGGACATTTGGGTTGTTTATTACATAAGCCAATAAATTCCCTTTATTGTTTAAACCCAGACCTACGGCCTAAACCACCCTAACTTATCCTGTACCCTCTCCCTTTTTCCTCTCAACACAGCCCCTTGATCCTTGTAAATTCTTTTCTTTCTCCACCCGCATTCCACCTATTTTAACTCCGGGTCTCAGGAGAAGCTGTCAGCATTTAATTCCTTCTTCTGAGCCAGCTGGGGCTTCTGACCCTGGGGACAGAGGAGATGGGAGGTACTTCTTGTGCACTGGCTCAAGGTTAAATATCTTAGGGACAATTAGACCTTTCTAATTTATTAGCACAGTTATTATATTAAAAATGTGTAGTCTTTTGCCAAGTTGAATTGAACTCTGAAATGTCCTCTCTGCTAACCTGACTTCAATTCACAGCAAGACCTGAGAAAGCCAGAAAGAACATGAGAGGTGGAGGAAGTAGAAAAACTCACCCCTCTACAGTGCACACTGAATTGCTTGTGGTATCCTGAAAAGAATGGCTGTGAAACAATTCCCTGCCTTTCCGTATACACTTTCCTTTGCCTGGGATCCCCTCACCTGGACTAATAGCCTTACAGATGTTGGCCCACCTTTTAAGACTTAGCCAAAGGACAAGGTTATGAAATCACAAGTGCAATTGAGCGTTGTCTCCATCATGCCCCCACTATGATATACAGCCTTCTATCATTGTTCTTACTATTCTTTTCTATATTTACTTGTGCTCAATTCCTGACTCCCCTACCAGACCCACATGATAAACGTCAGTTGAAAGCAAAGTCCCTGTCATATAGTACAGGCTCAAAAAATTTTATATTGAATCTTATCTACATGCTAAAATACGGAAAGGCTTAGCTTTAGACTTCTTATATAATGGAAGTCTATACAACGGGAGAAAGAAAAAGAGCTTTGAAGAAGATCTAAACCCTTAGGAGAACGTAAAAAAGAACTTTCCACTCATGTTGCAACACCTGACCCTTGCACGGAATCACTCACAGTCAGCAAACCCCCAGGAGACCTACTACCAAACTCCATCCAATTAATTACTAGCCCTAATTAATCAATCCAATCAATTACTTATCCAATCAATGCTGTCTCACCTAAATTTAACCTAACAAGCCCCATACTTATTCCCAACTCTTCATAAACCCTGACTTTTGCTTTGGCGGTCCTCAAGAGGGTGCACTGCCAATTGCCCCTCCCTCTTGGCCAGCAAGAAATAAATTCAGTTTTGATCTTTCAGAAGTGAGGCCAGGGTCTTATGAATTGTGATTCCTATTAAGAAATTATGGTCTTACTTATTGGAGAGACCTGAAAACATACCCAATCCACAATGAATGTGCTGTCTTTCATGTGGAACAACCATCTCCCACCTAATGTTGTTATACCAGTCCCACATTTTCTAACCCCCATTAACTTTCTGCAAGTATTTGTTTTCTATTTTATCTATTCAATAAAATAAAAAATAAGTAAAATCCATTCCTTCTTTTTGCATTCAATAAATCTCAAAGTCAACTGTTTACAATTATAAGAATTACTTGAAGAGACCTTTAGATAGATAAACAAGAAGATCTATATGGATCTAAGATACAAATAATCCAAAAACTAACCGTTTACTTGCCCTGGTGCCCAACAACAGTAGGAAGAGACATTCCCAAAGTGTCTGAGCTACATAAGATTTAAAATTCAATGCAGAACTTCAAATAAAACTTCAATATAGATTTCTAGCAACAAATTAATATTTTCTAAAGGGGACTTTTTTTTTTAAATTTTAGTCTGTCATTTTTACTTCTTGAAGAGATTTTACTGCTGGTATTTTTTAATGCACTCCTCTTTGTAATTTCACTCAAGCTCCTTGTCTGATATAGTATCTTTTAATTTCCTTGAAAAAAAATTCAATGCAGAACTTCGAATTGTACAAAAAAGTGACTATGAAATTCATCCTCTGTGCTTTTCATCCTTTTCACTTAAGGTGGGTGTGGCAGACAGGAACAGGGGCTGGAGGCTGTTTTAGCTAACCGGGAATAAAGTGGTTTGATCCTAGGACTCTTCCTTTCCATCTTCTTTGCTGATGGTTAAGGCAGCATGAGAAAATACCAGCACAGTGACTGTCATTTTGTTCAAAGATGAAATTCAGTGTAAAAAAAATAAATATTGTAGTAGCTGTTTGCCAAAAAGATTTAATTCTTTCCCTCTCCAGCAAATGGTAGGATTATATTTACTTGCTTTTTTACAGTTGACTGGGATGAGCAGAAGAAAGAGGCACCACTTCTAGAGCATTTAATTACCCTTGTGAGACCCTCCAGAGCCTTCTTTATCCTCCAACATGGAGACTGGTTGTTCTACCAGACTGGATCCCTCGATGATCACAATGAACAGAACCTTCTAATGATCTGTGATGAACATGAAACATGAACAAGAAATAAACTTTTGTAGTTTTACGCCACAAAAATTATGGGGTTATTTGTTATTCTGGTAAAACAGTCTACCTTGGCTGATTCAAGTGTAATATAATCCATCCAAGGAAATGAAACCACTTGGGTACTAAAAATACACCCTGATAGAGTGATTTCACCTAAAAGTAATTTTTTTGGACACTGATAATATTATACTAAGCATGGATTATATGTTGCTTAAAATCCTTAAAATTAAGAAATTTCAAGATATGGGGAGATATTGCTCAAAGGATATAAACTTCTAGTTATAAGATTAATAAGTTTGGGGGTCTAATATATAGCACAGTGATTATAGCTAATAATACCATATCTTATACTCAGATGCTGCTGAGAGAGTAGATCTTAAATGTTCTAACCACAGAAAAGAAACTATGTGACTGAATGGAGGTGGTAGCTAATACTATGGTGGTAATCATTTTGCAATTTATAAATGTATTAAATCAATATGTTGCACACCTTAAACTTACACATTATGTGTTAACTGTATCTCAGTAAAGGTGGGGGGAAATGTTTTTCACGTACCAATAGCATGAAAGTGGCCTCTCATTTTACCTAATGTTAAAACCTCAGCTGACAAAGTCAACTCTAAAATTTGAGGCCGAAGTAAAGCAAAAATAGCTCCAACGCTGTACCATGCAGTTCACTCTCCAGCATCAGCAGGGGCCAGGGCTGCCAGAGTAATTGAGGTTCGTCTGCTGACTGCTGTTACCCAGATGCTGACGCTGATAATTACAACCAGGCCTTCCCCGCCTTAGCCTGTTTCCTTCTTAGCATGAGTCAACAAACTTCGTTTTAAGCTCTGCAAGGGGCACTGGTCTTTCTTTTGTTCTTGGCAGAGGGAGGAATATTTTTAGAATATAACCTTACTATATTCAGAGGGGGGCCATTATCAGCCACAAAATGAGAAGAATGTGTGTCCCAGAGGGCTCAGATACCCAGTTAGCGAATTCCAACTCGCTGACTCCAAACCACAGAAGCCTCACCATTCTGTATTACCTCTGGCTGCAGAAACAATTCAGGATGACACGTCCCCTCTCTTGTTACCTGGGCCTTAGTTTCTGGGGAACAAATAGGGTTTGGAGTTTTAGAGTTAAAAATAAAATCACATCAACATTGGGTCTCATAAATCTTCACTTCAGCAAATGGACACAGCATCACAAATTTCCTGGAGATCACCTAAGTTCTCGTGACAGAAACGTAGTGTAGTGTCTCTCTGCTGGGGACAGTGTGTGCATGAAGTCTTGTCGGCTCCTTCAACTCAGAAAACTCGTGCAATTGATACTGTGTGCCTGGACATCACCAGCGTTTCAAAAAAGAGAATATGTCAATGTTCTCAACAGAGTTGTAAATTAGACTCCTCTCCCCGCTTCCCCTCCCCCGCTTATAATTGAAACAGCACTCTGGAACCAAACTCTCGCTTTCCGGAGTTCGTTAACATTTTCTCAAAGAACAGTCCTACATAATTCCTAAATTGAGCTTGCCTTCTTTTACGTTGTGGCAAAGTGCAATTACAGTTTAAAGGGAATATTTATGTACATTAGTTAACGACATCATTGCAACTTACTGCTCACACATCAACACTTAATTAGTGTAAGCATAAGTGACATAATTGCTACAAGGCATGCATTTACTAGTAATGTGAGGTAATTTCATGCACTATGCACATTTTAAATATCTACTTTATACTTTGTCAGGCTGAATTTTTTAAATCAATAAGGGATATTTACACGGATCAGAAAGCGGTCCTCTTCCCTATTGTAGACAAATACACTGTTACAGCCTTTTGAAGCATTTAATATCCTGCAGGATTTTTAAAGCCAGAAAGGTTAAAAATGGGCTGCAGGCTTTGCTTTCAGGGATAAAGAGAACCCCCTAATGTATGTAGCATTATCCACATTAATTATACGTATTATCCTATTTCATTTACAGCTATTTAATGTGCATTTAAATGTCTCTCCAGGTATTACAAATTCTAGTTGAGAAATATTTCTTTGAAATATAGTTGTTCTGCAAAATGAAGAGTTTCAAAGCCTCCTTCAAAAATCACAAATACTTTTAAGAAATTATGAAGAGTGGGCTTTCTAAAACGCACATTTATTCAGAGGAACTCCCTGCAGAGAATTCTCCAGCGGCTCTTCCTATGCTTCACCACCAAGTCCAAATTCCAGCCTGGGGCAGCCCTTTCAGACCCGCCTCTTATCCACTGTCCAGCACCCTGAAATGGTACACTCCAATCATTCCAGACATTGGGCTTCTCTCCCTACCGTTGCTCATGCTACGCTCTCTTCCTGCCGGGGTCTCTGCTCCCCTTCTAGTCTCAATTCAGTCATGCATCCCCACTGCAGGCTCCTCTCTCACCTCTCAGTGCATCAATCACAGGGTGCGGTGTTACTCAGGCATCTCTCTCCCCCACTAGATATCGAACAATCCCAAATGATGAATTGGATTTCCTTTAGCTGATCTCCATGTAACTATGGTGAATACAGTTTCCTACAGAGGCAGAATAGTGCAGTGAATGAGAACCCGCACTTTAGAGTAAAACAGTCCTCAATTCAAGGTGACTTTAGTGAAAATGCTTCTCTGTGCCTCAGGTTCCTCATCTGTAGAATGGGGAGAAGTAGCCTAAATACCAACCTTACAGATTGGCTGACCCTGGTTGGAGTTCTTGGACTATGGAATGGATTGTTCTCCCTGGCTGCCTGTCTCTCTGGAACTCAAGCCCATCTTTCCCCTTGAACCTCATTTACAGCCTGCCCTGCCTCACTCGCACAGCCAGCTCTGTTTCTCAGTACCCAGCCCAGGTTAGCAATTAGGTCCCCCACTGCTCTGGAGCAGAGTTTTCACAGTGACGTCCACAGCAATGCTGTGATTCTAAATTATGTCTTTCCTCTCAGGAAGGCAATCAACACTTCGCCTCAAGATAGAAGTGGCTTAGATTTAAGTTCCAGCTCAGAGACTATTGTTTAAGTTATTTAGCCACTATTTAAATACCAACTATGTACCAGGCAATGCGTTAGGTGTGCAGGATGCACAGCGAGTGAAAACCACCTCCTGGAGCGCAAATGATTCTGGCTGGGTCTGGGGCAAATCTTGAACCTGCCTGAGGCTGTTTCTTTAATGTGGAGACAATAACTCCCTATTTATAGGCCTGTGATGAGGATAAAAAGAGAAAACATATATGGGAATATATTACAAACTGTAAGGTGCCATGCAAATCAGGATTATAAAATTCTTAACCCTTCTCAATTCTCTTCCAATTCTAAGTCCCTATTAACTTCGCCGTGAATGCCACTTAGCTAAATGCACTTTCTTCTACAGTTTCTATCTCCAGAGCATGCTGCATTCCCCATAAGTTCAGATCTTCCTGCTTGACAGGCTAATGTGCTGTTGCCATCCCCCTTGATATTAGTCTAATTCTGATTTGAGGCTACAGAAGTGACAAGTGAAGCTATTTTAGAGGTGCCTGGGGTCGTAAAACATTTTGAAAATTATTTTGCTGTCGAAGTCACGTCAGAATAGATCTGCATGAAGATTCTGTGGTTCTAAACTGAACATGAGGTGCCTTTCTGCTTGTGCTCTGGAGAGACCTGGAATGATGAACAGTGCCATCATCAGTCACTTGGCTGAACACCGGAGAGGCTCGCATTGAGCCCGCTAAGCCAGGGCCTCGCGGAGTCGCTCAGCAAATCTGAGGAAGCTTTGCAACCAAGACTGCCTAGAAGGATCCAGAAATAGGAACTAAAGTCTCTTGCCACCAAAAGATACTTTTTTTTAAGTGTCAGAAATGGATGTCTTTTTTCAACAGGAGAGATCCAGAAAGCACTGAGGGGAATTATCCATCTTGCACTTTCTCAAAGAATGATTGAGAAAAGTTGCAAAAATCAGAATTGAAATTCTCCAGCCATTATTCTTTTCCCTCAGTTTGCACATTGAGCCTAGCTGCCTTCTTTAAATAATGATAGTAATAAATCCAACGAATATGGGAAGACGCTAACAAAAAATAGATAGCTTTTTAACAATAGCTTTGAACTAGGAGCTTTCAAATAGAGGAAACCTGGAGATGCCATGGAGGTGTCTTACTTACTACTAATGACAGGAGAGGAATATAAGGAGAAACCAAGGGTGATGGGACCAGAGGCTGCACTACAAACACCAGGCCCATAGAGTTACTACTTCACTTTTATCTGTGTATTTTCGTGGGGCAGGGCAAGGAGGAGCATCCATATGTACAACATAAGGGCTCTACTCCCAAAGTATCAAAATGACTGAAAAGACAAAGGTAACTTCCAAGTATTTTCTTCTAAACCTCACAAGCTAGACTGTAAAGTCCTTTAGGATTAGAGCCATATTTATCCATTTCTGTATCCACCACATCACATAATGCTTTATGCAGAGAGTATCTTCCATAGGTGCTTGTTGAATGAATGAATGAATGAGCAAATCACTATGAAAGAACTAAGAGAAAGATAAAGGAGAATGAAGAGAAGAGAAGGAGAAAGAAATGGAAAGAACAAAAAAAAGCAAATTGGATTGAGAATAATTAGCATAAAAATTAGTGAATAAAAATCAGAAAAGATGGTGGTTTGTCCAGCTTAAGCTGCTTGGCTGATAAAAAGCAACCAGGTGTGTTGAGTGCTTTGTCAAGGGAGGCAGAAAGTCATTACCACTTGTTCTTTTTCCTGTCCCTTGCCTATCTCCCTCCCCCACCATAGACTCTACCTTGTCATGAAGAACACAGAAAAAAAAGATACCTTTCAGATAAAATTCATCTTGCATATGACTAACTTATCTGTTTCCTGGTTCCTACAGCCTTCTATGGATCTATAATTCTAAAATGTGGAGACTGAAGTTATTCTGCCTATTGCCATCACCTAATTCTATGCATAAACGTCATCCACACATAGAGGTACCGTCATGTAAGTCTTACCCCACTAATGCACTACAAGGATCCAAAGTGGTGTATCAGATTCAGCAGCTTTCAGACAAAGAATATTTTTAATGCACTGTGGAAAAGTAAGTATCAATGGTGCTTTTGACCTTAATTATTTGTGATAATAACTAGCTGAATAGAACCAGATGGTTCTCAGAGCTGCAAGAGCGTATTTCCACAAACCTCCATCAAGTAACAATTATTGATGATTCTAATCTCTTTCAATAAATATTTCAGAACACGGCAGAATCATGGTGTCAGTAGGAGACATGCTCAAAATGTCCTCCTGGATAGGGGCTATTATTTTTCTAGTTACACAAAAGAAAGCTTTTATCCCCCTTCTCAGTAGACTGATTTATTTATGTCACAAACCTCCACTGAAGGATTTTAATAGCTAAGAAATTGTTTCTCCATGTCTTCTCTCAAACACCTAAAACATTCTTGCCCTCCATTTGCCTCATTTATTTTAAATTATATCTGTCCATCATCTTCAAAAGCTCTCTCTCTAGGCCCTGGGGAAAAGTTGCATTTGAACAAGGATGAGTCTAGATCTGGCATAGACTAGAGACTCTTAAGATTAGTCTGGGTAGCTACAGATGAACTCCAAAATATGACCAGTCCTTTTTACGTAGTTCATCCTCCCAGTTTGGCTTACCATTGGGTTTCCAAAGCCACAATTTACAATTCACAATAAAACATTTTTCAAGTTACTCACAGACAAAAGTGGACATCCATTTTATAATAATAACAATATAATAACAATAATAATAACATTACCTACTTTACTTGCAACTTGTAGCTATCTTCTGGCTCTTCAGTGGTGAAAACAAACATAATAGAATTCAAAATGTAAACTATAACTAAAAGACAAAAGCTTGGGTCAATTGTATTTTATCTCTGAAGGATCTCGAGTCCTTGAAAACATCAGCTGGATATTTTACACCCTCCGGTTCAGCTGTGCCATGCCTCAGTGAATGCGGGGCACTCAGTAATTCTCACTGAGCATGAGTGCATGAAGAAGGAAAAGCTCCAGCTAGGCTTTGCAAGAATTGAGAATTGAAGCCGTGTTACAAAAGAAGATCCACTGAATCACATAGATCCAACCTCCAAATTGTCCATCTCTCACAACTCCTCATTTCACTCCTACAGGCCTGATTCAGACACCATTATCTCTGGCCAGGACAACTGCTCTTGCCTTCAAGTAGCTTCCAGAAGTGTGGACCAAAATGCAGTTCATCTGCAAAACAGATAAGTAGATACAGGATCAGATTGGCATCATACTCCTCATCAGCAACGCTCAATGCTAGAAGATAAAGATGCACCAAAGTTCCACAAAATTTGGGACCTAAAATTCTATAGTCAAACACAATACCAATCAAGCATGAAGATAAAATAAAGGCATGTTTGGATGTGCAGACACCAAATGTCAATGAACCAAGCACCATTTGTTAGTCCAACAAAAAAATGAGTAGGTACTATGGACAAAAAATAAAGTTGAAACCAAAAAAGGGAAGACGTAGGATTCCAAAAGAAAGAAGCTACCCTAGGAGCGTAAGACACAATCTGGGGCCACCAACTGTTGATGCTGTGAGCAGATCAAAAGAGCAACCAGCCCAGATAGAGCAAGAAGCTGATGTGCTCCACAGGGTTTTCTTTGGGCAGAAATCATCATCTGTGCAAAAAACAAGGCTGGATAATTTGGAAATTATGGTAAAAAATCGCTATTAATTTGACAACTATTGGGCAAAAAAATGCAATAAATAAAATATAATTAATTCATTTACAAAAAGTCAGTAAAAAAACAAAAACAGGAAAAAGAAGAGCTACCCAAAAAAGCCATTGTTTAAATATGATTCATGTTAAATTACAGCAAAATTGTAATAAAAGCAAATCCATTTGACTTTGACAGTAAGAACATTCTTTCTCAAATGACAATAATGTTATAACACCAGACGTAAAAAGAAGGAAATGTAATCCACACCTTTATTTGAATTTGTGGTGAATAATATGTACATGGCCATAAAAACAAATAATATGCATTGGTTTTCAGCCTCCAGTAAAAGCTAAAAACAAAGCTCATAATAATCATGGTTTCAGAAAGGAAGGTAAATGTCTCACCATGACCATGTAAAATTCAAAAAAGAGTTGCCAGAATTGGGAGGTAGAAGGGCAAGAGCGAAAATAGAAGGAAGGGCAGAGATATAAGCATAATATTTAGATTTATGAAATTAATCACAAGAGGAAGTGAAAATAGCAGTGTATAAAAGTGGTTGCCTTTGGGGAGTGAAAGTGAGGTTGAGGAAAGATAAGCAGGAAAAAAATATACTTTCCGTTTCAACTCGCTCTCGGCTTACAAAAAGTAAGCAAATAATATGTATATCAAATCATCATGTTGCACACCTTAAATATGTACAATTTTTATTTGTCAATTATACCTCAATAAAAGTTGAAAAAATAAATAAACAAGTATGCTTTGTGCATTTCCTTTAAACCAATGATATAAATAAAATATATTAACATGGACAAAAGGAGATAAATGAAAAAGCATAACATGATCTCAAATATATGTTTATATGGGAGTGCATACGCCTAGGAAAAAGCCTCAAAGGATATATGCCAACTCATTCATGTTTTTATATTTAGAAAATGGATTACTGGTGATTTTTCATTGTCTTCTTTACATCTTTGCTTATACTTGATTCATTTTTTACAATGGGCATATATCTTAAAAAGACAAAAAAAGTTTTACTCTTGAAAATTAAATTTTAAAACGTGTCCTTAATCCTACAATGAACTAATTATCAAATACCAATATGCTACCAATATGCTACCAATATGCAAAATAGATTTTTATATTTTAAAATAATTTTAATATTTTAAGTGGGATTAATATATATATAAATATTTTACGTAAATGAGATTATACAGAACATACCATAATTTTTTTCAAGCTATTCACCAGCCATTTATTTACAACATGTTCATGCCTCCATTATATCACCCATTGCACAAACTAGCCACCCTGTCCATTTGCCCAACATGTCTGTTTTCCCCAGAAGTTAAGATTCTGAAGCTAAGAACTGTTTTAATAATTCTGTACCCCCAATTCCTTGCACATAAAAGGCATGCAATGTGAATCTTGATCAATCTGAGAAAAAATTCAATGTACTTCCCTCCTGTGTGCATAGTTATAAACATTCCCTTTCGTAAATATTGCGTTTATGAACACAATAAGAGAAGAAGGCACCTATTAACAACATAAGGTCCTCATGTCGCTCCATCTTCCCTTCTGATCTTCTGGACATCTAGAAGAGGTTTTTCTTCCTTGCTTGATCCTTTTATCTAGACAAAAGTAACCTTTCCTAAAAGACAACTTACTAGTATGAGGGCTTTTGTAGGAGTTCTGACCAGCCTCCAGCAGAGGGTGCAGCTATTCCCATAAAAGATTTCCTTTGAGATTGAAGGGGAATCTCTTTCCAAGCAGAGATCCCCTTCTCTTCGGTCATCAAATCTCCACTGTTTGAAATTCATTCTATAATGTTCCTCATTCCCACAGTGAGAGAACAGATTAAAAATGGCTGCCCTACTGACAGGACCAGGGCAGACAGGCAAAGTATTAGGTTCCCATGGGTGATAACTCCGTCACTGAGGAGAAGAAAAGAGCCCAATGGAGGGAGGAAGGAATAGGAGGTGGGAGAAAAACAATTTCAGACTTTACCATTTCTTCTAAAGTAATCTGTCAAATGACCCCAAAACTAACTGCAGTCACTATCTTTCCTATTAAAATCACTTAAACATTTTTTTTCTCAAAAACATTTTGTGGGTCCCTTGATATAAGTTAAATTAGGATTACATTTCCTATCCAGTATTCAACAGGACTCAGAAAAGAATATGGCATGTTTTAAAAATATAAAAAAGCAAAAACAGCTTATTTTTACTATGGTTTCAAGAACTGCACTTGAGGTAATGACAATTTTGAAGGTGTTGAAACATTTGTAAGTATACATTTTATTGAAATATTACCAACTTGAAGAAAAATGCACAAATTACCAATGTAAAGCTCAATGAATTTTCACAAACTGAAAACCATTGTGACCACCACCCAGATCAGGAAAGAAAATATTAAAAGCGTTCCAGAAACCACCTCTTCATGACCTCTCCCAGGCAGGCTGTAATTTTATCACCACAGACTAGTTTTGCTCAGTTTTGAAATTTATATAAATAAAATCATATAGAAAAGTACTCAGTAAATAGTAGCTACCTTCGGATTACAATTATGAAAACATTTTGCTAAATCAAAAAGAAATAAGGAGCTGAACTCTCCCACCCAAGCAAACCCTAAACAAACCTTATGAACAACTCAGATGCATCCACCATGAGATGCAGAAACTGGACTCAAACAGAAGATATGTAACTGAACGAAGATCACACTCTCAGCTCAGTAAGCAGCCAAATTGTGGTTTGAACCTAGATGTTCTCACTCCAAAATAAATACTCTTCCCTGTATACCACATGGCCAGATCAATAAGTAAGATAATACACTTCTATTAAACCTTAGAATATTGAGTCAAGCAAATACTTGGTTCTCCCTCTATGGAATGCATCATCTTTTGGTGACATCACAAGGCAAGGTCTTGACTGGCATGAGTACATGCCTAGGGAGAGGTATAGGCTGTTTACACTACATGTTTATTTCTATTAAGGGAGTTCCAAGTCATTGGGATACAATCAAGGAAGGGTTTTATTTCTTTTCATCATTATTTCCAAGTTTAACACTTTCTAAATACCCAGTCTAGTTAATATTTCAATCTCATATCCAATTGAAAGCTAACCACTTCTGGTGTCACAAACTGGATCAGTGGCTCAAGGAGCCTAATGGAGCGAGGAGGGCATGATCTGCTTTTATACTTTTCCTTCTTACCATGACCTTGAACTGCAGAATAGAAGAATATAGCCTACTTCTGGTCACCTCTTTCTCTTCCCTCCCCTCCGAGAAGGAGATATAAGGGAGGCAAAGATATTCTTATGTAACTAGCCACTTATCAGTAATGAGGAGGTATCACTGGTCTCCCTGTGATGCAGTCTGGATCTATGTAATGGTGATGGCCCATGCCAATATGGCAGCACATGCCAATGTGGGGCCCATGCCAATGTACTGGCCTCCACATAGATCAGGGTTCTCAACAGTACCAATAGTGATATTTCAACCTGGATAATTCTTCATTGTGTGGGCTTCCCTGTGCATTGTAGGATGTTTAGCAATATCCCTGGCCTCTACCCGCTAGACGCAGTAGCACCCTCCTCCCGGTTGTTACAGCCAAAACTGCTAATTGTCCCCTGGAGGGCGAATTCACCGTTAGTGGTTGAGAACCACTAAGATAGTCTGTGTATAACTCTCCAGCAGCCTCAGCAGTGATGTTTACCTTCAAATCCTTCCATGAGCAGAGTATCCACTTGTTTAGCCTAGACGTCACCTGGACAGGCCAAGGATATCTGACCCATCCTTTAACCTCTGTAGTCCGTTATGTGTAGCCATGCTAACAGTTGCGGTTCTCTTTTGAGCTCTCCAAGAAGAGTAGAAAGTTGAAATGGGGATGAGCCCCATCTCTTTTATTAAAGACGTTACTTCAGTATCCCTTGTGTACTGTTGCTGTGAGGTATTTCAGTAAAAATTCAGCTTTCAGAAATTCCAGACAGAAATCCTAGACAAGAAGGAACCGTTCTCTATGTTCACAATCATCCCCAAAACTCAAGTATACATTCAAGCTCTCCCAAGAACTCCCTTCTGTGCACTGCTCCACGTATTATGCAGCTCTATAAGAATTCAGGGAGGGAATGAGATGCCATATCCTCCCCTTTTTAAAAATATATCCTAATTTTTATGAATGACCCCTCTCTTGGCTTTAGAGGAAAAATTCACTCCTTTGCTCTCCACAATGGGACAAGAAAACAATCACTTTCACTTTGAATACAACACTTCTTACAAGACTGCAGACCTCAATGATTCTCTCCTTTCCCAGTTGTTATGAGTTGAATTGTGTTCCCTTAAAATTCATATGTTGAAGTCCTAACCCCCAGTACCTCAGAACGTGACTGTATTTGGATATAAGGTCTTGAACAAGGTAAAGTTAAAATGAGGTCACTTGGGCGGGCCCTAATCCAATGTGACTGATGTCCTTATAAGAAGAAATTTGGACACAGACAAGAACATAGGAAAGGCAATGTGAAGACACAAGGAGAAGAAAGCCATTTTCAGGTCAAGGGGAAAGGCCTCAGAAGAAATCAACTGTGCCAACACCATGATCTCAGACTTCCAGCCCCTAGAACCATGAGAAAATAAACTTTTGTTGTGGAAGCCACCCAGTCTGTGGTACTTTGTCATATACCAGTCTTATTCTTATTGACTTCAGGTGGGGAAATGGTTGAATGAGAAGGGCAAATTATGCCGCTTCTATTAAGCCCTGGAGAGGTGTCCAGCCCCAGTTTTTGGTGTTCCCATTTAATGAGGGGTAGTTAAACCCTCTTCAACTCTGAGCCCTTATCACCAATTCTGGAGCAATAGAAAAAAATCTCACTCACTATCATGTTATATATGCATTTACTGGGATTTCAATAGCATACAAAAAGAAAGCCAGATTTTCAGCACTGCAAAGAGAAAAATAGTTCCTCTGTTGTCCATTGCAGTCATACATCTCATAAATGCCTCTTAAGGCAATAGCACTTTGCCTATATGAACCTAGGTGAAGGTTCTATGATGCAGGGATATGTCTGCTTGGTGATTTCATGAATGATATACCATAAACATGGTGAACTTTTAGAATCATCATTGCATTGCTGTCTGGGAAGTTGTTTTCAAACAACGGTCAAGGTCTGAATGGCGTCCTTCTAAGTGGACATAAATCACTGCCTTGAGTGCTCTGAACAATTCTAGGACAGGAAATGATCTTGGCAGTTACCTAACCTAATCTCTCATCTGATGCTCCAGTGACTTCCTTCTACCTATGGCCATGTTAGCTTACACATAAAGCAGAATGCTTGAGAAACATAACAATGCTAGGATTCCATATACATAAGATGTATCTGGAGAGTGAATGAAGCCTTATGCTTCATTCATACCTAATATATTGTTTTGAAGGAGGCTAGTCTTCAAGATTCCTGGTTGAATAGGAAAATACTGTCTACACGCTGGTCATCTCCCTCAGCACTTTACCATTTTATGCCCCACCATGTGACTGGGATCCACTAGGTGTGAATAGTGTACAGAGTGAGAAGAGGACATCACAAGAATTTGATAGTCCAGTCTTAGCCTCGGACAAAGAGTTAGTTGGATATTTGACCTTGAGCAAGTTCATTATTCACTTTCGACTTCAAATTTCTTCATCTTAAAACAGAGGATAAAAGTTGATAGTCATAAATGTTACTTTCAGTTTTTAAATTTCCCAAATCTCATCTCATAAATGTATTATTCAAAACTCTTCATCCTATCATATCCTGCTCATCTAATTTTGCCCAGATCCTTCTAATAAACTTCTATCTATATTACCTAAGTCTCTACATAGACCTTTCCACTCTGGGTGATATTATACATGTGAAACATCCTTGAAATTGCACCTAACTTTTGCAGACTCTGGAAGGAGACGCTAAGAGGGCCAGGTAGTGTGTTAGTTTTCTAGCACTGCTGTAATGAATTACCACAAACACACTAGCTAAAATCTATGCAAATTCACTATCTCACAGTTCTGTAGGTCAGAAGTTTGAGCTGACTCAACTGGTTTCTCTGATCCAGGTTTCAAAAGGCTAAAATTAAGGTGTTATCCAGCCAGGTTCTATCACCAGGCTCTGGGAAGAATCTGCTTCCCAGTTCATTCAAGTTGTTGGCAGATTTCTGCTTCTTGTGGTTTTAGGACAGAAGTCCTATCATCTGGGGCTGCCCTTATCTCCTAGAGGCCTCTCTACAGTTCTTGCACACGGGCCCTGCATCTCAGAGCCAGCAGGGGCATGTCCAATCCTTCTCATGCTTGGAAATTCTCTGACTTCTCCTTCTGCTAAATCTCCAACTTCCAGCCAGAGAAGGTTCTCTGCTTTTAAAGGCTCATGTAATTTGATTGTGCCCATAAAAATAATCCAGGATAATCCCCTTCTCTTAAGGTCTGTATCCTTAATTACAACTGCAAAGTCCCTTTTTTCTTATAACACAATATAGCCACACATTCCTGGAATTAAGGCATGGACATTTTGGAGAAGTCATTATTCTGCCTACATGGTGAGAGGAAAAAAAGGATTTGAGGTATAGAAGCAACTTTCTCTGTAGTATTGATCTGCGCAGGGGTTTTCTTTTCTCTGATTCAACTAGACACTTACAATAGTAGCTCACATTTACTGTGCATTATTACATGTGTGGTACTTTACTTATATTTAAATGCATTACCTCATTTAATCCTCATAAAATCTTAAGTGGTAAATCCTACTATCATCTCCATTTTACATTTTACGCTCAAATCTTAAATACCTTGTCCACACAATTAGTTAAGTAGAAGAGCCAGGATTTAAACCCAGTTTCTGTGACTCCAGAATCATACACCCTCAACATTTTACAGCTGAGAAGCTAGAGGCTCACAAAAATCTTATGACTTTCCCAAAGATATACAGATGGTTAATGAATGTGTTGGGAACAAAATCGGGTCTGCACCAGTCTTTGCACATCCTGCTCTCGCTGGCTGGTCCTCCATCTCGTATGTGCTTGACACCCTCTGTCAGAGTTGATCCGACCACACATTTGTCCTTACATCAATAGCTTTTATGACTCTTTTCTTCAGATCTCTGAAAGTACAGGTTCTTTTGTGGTCACAGTAGCTTTGAAAATAGTGGGGCATTTTTTTCGTACTATAAATGCTATACTTTATAATGCTAAGATACAAATTTGATAGAACTAGGTTTTGGAGCTTGGACTCCCATAAGTACTGTCCTGCACCGAAGGCAGAAAAGAGAATAGCTACCTAGACCAAAGGGAAATGGAAGGAGGATATGTCACCATCCAAAACTGTGTATGAATGACACAATATAGTCCATAATATTCGGTCTTCTGTTTCATTTGTAAGCACTTGCTCAAGCATGTAAATACTGAGGTGGTCCTAAAACTGTTACAGCCCACTGTGTAATTGGTGACACACAAAACTAAAGACTTATTCATGTCCCTAGGGCCAGATATTCATCTGAACATAATATAGAGCGATTAACAAGCTCTTTCCATAACACTCATTGATAAGGTATTTTGAAATTTGACTGAAGTTTCTTCTAAGTATGGATGTTGATATCATGGCCAATTCTGTGAAGAGTACTATTATTTTCAGACACATTTTGCAAACTCAGGAAGTTATTGCGTAATCCTCACTTATTCAATATCATTAAGGAATAGGGCATTTGGCATAATTAAGTGTTTGTCACTATTCTTCTATAGCCAATCAGTTAATAGTAATCTTTACCTATACTTTCTCATTTAACAATCAGAGCAGCCCATACGAGATGGATGTACTATGCCCAACATGCACATGAGAACACTAAGGCCTAAAAGGGATAAGTAGCTTATCCAAGATCAGACAACTAGCAAGAGGCAGAATCCAGGACTCCAAACCACATCTGCCTGATGTCACCCCACGGCCCCTAGTGCCTTCTCTGCTACTTAATCAGTATCTTTCTCAAAGCCAAAATTTTTAAACAAAGTTTGAAATTTTTTCTAAAATGTTCTCAATTGCCTGTCTTTTGAAGCAATAGCTCTTGGACATAATTTAACCATTGTTGTTGTAATGTCTAAAGGTTTTGATGACCACTCTCTGTCTGCTTCTAGGTTTGGGACTGCCTTCCGGAGAGCAGATGTTAAAAATCTGACCATTTGATAAAATGGGATGCTTCTGCATATTAAAAGCTTTAAAAAACTTTCGTATGTTTTAAATATACTTAAAATAAACTTATATTCATATCCCCCTTTACCTAATCTTTTCAAAATGTCTTGTCATCTTTCTTTTTAATTTGCAAAATAGAGCTTTATTCACTACAACCAAACATGCCAGCTCATCACACTGAGAAATTTAATGAAGAAATATGGTTTAGCCAACCTTTAACTGTTCCTAAAACAAGGCTTGACAAAGTACAATTTATAAAATGTTGGTATGATTGCTCTATTATATCGAGAGTGAAGGCATTGGAAGAAAAATTAAAATAATATTATACTTCAAATTAGCTGTGCAAGCTAGAACTAATAGACTTGTGCAAAGTATAGTTGCCTGAGAAATTCTGTTTATACATATCCATATACAAACGTGTACACATTCTGATTTTATAATGGAATCTGGTTAGCAGTCCTTAAAGTTCTCTCTCTCAACTTACCACTGAAATATTTTTTAAAGGAGAAAAATATAAAGATCTTATAATCAAATAAAAATTAAAACAGAGCCTCAGACTACTGCCAGAATCTTAGAAGAAATTTCACTTACTAATAGCAGTGAATTAAATTTCCCCCAGGGCTGACCTAGTCTGGACTGGTGGAAGTACAGCAGACTTGCAAGTCCAAAAGACGGTAGACAGTAGTTGGAGGAGATTTTACTTCTTCTTTATCATCTGTTGCCTGATTTAGAATCTCAAGACCCAGATATACCAGGAAATGAATGAATGGTTGTCGCTCTGCTGCAAAATGATGGGCTTTGGGGTGGCTAGTGTACCGTTATTCCTTCCGCATCATCAGCAAGAGCCCCTTTTGTAGCCATTCAGCATCTATAATTTCTCTGAAACAACAAGACAGAAGTTGGGGGAGATCGGAAGTTTGGGCCCAAAAAAGAGATGACAAGAAGGTATATCCCAGAACCAGACCAGAGTGCCCGAAGCCCAGCTCCAAGGGCTGGGTCAGATAAGGAGCAGGTGAGGACAACAAAATCTAAGGCTTGCTGGAGAAAGGGGGAGGAGGGGAGACATGAGATCTGACACTGGACTAGACAGTTTTTAACCATAAGTCACCAAAAGGTTATGGAAGCTCTCCAAGATTCCATCTAGTGGTGGAAAAGGGAACATTGACAAAGCATTAGTAAGCAAAAAATAAATCCATTGTATGTATTTACCCAGTTAACTGAGACTTTAATTAACTGATTATTCCCACAAGAACTTAAAAAGCTGACGGGGAGATATGGTGGAATGAAGCTGGAGCCTAATGAAAAAAGAATACAAAAGAAAAGAAAAGAACCCAGGAGAACAATTAGAAAAAAGCTCATGGTAAGTGCTGTGAAGCAGGCCTAGAAAATAGTCTGTTTATAACTCAGCATTCAATAAACAACATGATTAAGAAATTGGGTAAATTTTGTAACATGGCAAAGAAAGCATGAGAATACAAAGGCAATTAGAAATTCTAGGTAAAACAGAAAGTTCTCAATAAAGTTATGGTCTATGTATGCTGCAATCAAAAATACTTGGCAGGATTTTGAGCAACTAATAGTAGCAAAGAGGAGAATTCGTTTGACCTTGTGAAGAATTTTCTCCTTCAAGCAACATGATTTTAGTGGCATAGGGTGTCATCTCTTTCTCTACGAATCAAATTATGCTAATTGGTTCTAACTTAAAATATTTACATAATATTGGAAATCCTATTTAGTGATTTTCAATGTTCTGAATTCACCTAGATACAAAGTATAGAAGACTTAATTATACATACACATTGTAAACCTTGACAATGGAAAAGTAATGGCTTAGCTGACAGATTTAGAGATATGGGGTGGAGAGTAGAGGGGCTGAAATATTTTGATCTTAAAAAGTGGGGGATTATTTTATTTTTCAATTATACCTCAGTAAAGCTGGAAAAAAAGTGGAGGATTCAAGACATACTGCTTAAATCTGGGAGATTAAAAAATAAAGCAAATTACTTAAAGTTACAACGGTACCCAATAAAATATAAAACATAATTAACAAAACAATATGTAAATTGGAAAAATATAACAAAAAATAAGTATCAAAAATTGGAAAAAGAGAGAGAAAATAAGGGAAGATGGTGAAAGTAAGAAAAATCTCTCATCTGTGGCATGCAGTCAATGGTTAGTGCATTAAAACATTATTTTAATGGACGGTTTTTATCCCATCTCATAAATATGCAATAAGCATTCCTAAGTTAGAAATTTAAGTTGCTGTTAGCACGTCACTGCTCTAAACATCACTGTAATGGAAATCCTTTTACATAGTATATGCATCATCTCTCATTATTTCCTTAGGAGATTTTTCAGAAGTTATCAGACCAAAGGAATTTGACTCTCTTGGGGATTATGCTCATATTACCAATTGAGTGATCATTATCTCTATATCCGGATATCCCTATGATGGCAAAAACAAGGCCAAGACCATTTCTTCCATTTTTTTTAAACTTTTTATTTTAAGCCAATGTAGTTGTAGGAAAAAATACAGAGAGATCTCTCACATCTTTTACCCAGTTCCCCACAATGGTAACATATTGTAAAACTATAGTACAATATCACAGTCAAACTAGTAACATTAACATAATCCACTGATCTTATTCAATTTTACTTTCGTGTGTGTGTGTGCGCACGCGTGCGTGTGTGTATTTAGTTTTATGCAACTTTATTACAGGTGTAGGTTCATGGATCCACTATCACAGTCAAGATACAGAACATTCCATCACAAGGATCCTTCATGTTGCCCTTTTCTAACAATTCTTACCTACCGGCTTCTCTCTTCCCCCATCCCTAACTCCTGGAAACCACTAATCTGTTCCCATTTCTATAATGTTATCATTTCAAAAGTGTTATCTAAATGGAATCATGTAGTACGTAATCTTTTGAGACTGACTTTTTTCTCTCAGCGTAATTCCCTTGGAGATCCATCCAGTTGTTGTGTGTATCAATAGTTTGCTCCTCCTTTTTTTTTTTTTTTTGTCAGGGAAGGATTTGCCCTGAGCTAACATTTGTTGCCAATCTTCGTCTTTTTTCTTTCCTCCCCAAAGTCCCAGTGCATGATTTGTATATTCTAGTTATAAGTCCTTCTAGTTCTTCTATGTGAGCCACTGCCACAGCACGGCAACTGACAGATAGGTGGCGTGGTTCTGTGACCAGGAAACAAACCCAAGCCACCAAAGTGGTGAGAGCACTGAACTTTAACCACGAGGCCATCAGGGCTGGCTCAATAGTTTGCTCCTTCTTATTGCTGAATAGTATTCCATGGTATGGATGTATATTATTTTGTTTAACCATTAACTCATTGACCAAGGGCCAATTTGAAACATTTATTACAGTGTTTGAATTTACCCACCTCATGGAAAAAGATTTGTCAACTTATCTAAGGACATTTACTTTGGCCATGTAAAAGGAAAGATAAATTCACCTTAAGTAAGAGAGAATGAAAGGAGTTAGCAATTGCTAAGAACTTATTAAATGGTTATTATTTAGTTTTCAAAGTAATCCTAGACTTGATATTATACCCATTACACAAATAATAAAAGTAAGCCTCAAAAAGTTTAAATAAATTCCCACAGCTACTAAATAGTTGATCTCTGATTAAAACCCAAGCATTTTCCACCTTAAATCCATACCTTCTGGCCTCCACTACACTACACTGACTATGACGTGAAAGGGAGAAACTGACCCCGGGACACCCTGGGTTAAGAAACAGCACCCATCCTGGAAGCACTGTGAAATCAGCCACAAGTGAGTAGGAGAACAAAAATTCGTTTGCCTCCCTTCCCGGTTATCTTGACCATAATGGCTTTTTTGTACCTAGATTCTTTTACTTAATGCCCTTGTAATCCAGAAGTATAAACTCAAAGTCCTCTTACTCCTAACAAAAAAACTTAACCAGAAAAAAATGAATAAAAAAGTTAGAATCAATTGACGGTTATTGTGGCAAATATGGTACAGCAGAGAAATCGCTGATAACATGTGCTCCCATAAGGAATTAAGTACTTGAAGATAAAATAGTCCCCCTTCTTCTATTCCTCCCACATGCTGACGTGATATTGCTCCATAATTTTTTTGTCACAGCTTTCAGATAAATCACTAGAACCACTACCTCTCCTGTCAAGCTGGTTTCAAATGACACCGGAGCACTGAGCTGGGGTCACAGGACTGTCCCCTGTGCTAGCTTCTTGTGTGTGGCCACACCCCCGCCCACCCTTGGAGAAGACGGCATCTTGCTTACTAGACAGAGATAAATTCCTCACTGGCGTGCTCATCAGACACTAGGCCAAACTCATCTCTTTCCTCCTCTCCTTTCCTCCCTCATCCTGGTTATTTATAGAGATCACAGGTGAATCGGGGAAATTATTACAGTGCAATGACTGCTGAAAGGCTGGAAGCTAAAGAAGATGGATTATCACAGCTCTGACATGATTTGTATGGATTTCCAAAATTAAGCTGTTCGCTTAGAGTGACCACGTTCCTCCCGCCCTGGGCTCCACAGCTGCCCTGGTGATAACCTTCATCTGCACTTGTGAGCCCAGGAAGGTGAGCACGTTTCCCATTACCTTTCAAGCAAGTGTGTAGGCCCCTCAGTAATAGCAGGGCTGCTGGTGAACAGAGTGATAAACACCTACTGAGAGGGATGTAGCGTGAAAAGATCTCATCACCTGCCATTAGCTCGCTGATGAATAATGCAGCATTCTCTGTGGCAGGTGTCAGGGGTGGGAGGGAGAACTGCTCCCGTGAATGCTCTGGTGAGCACTTCAGCACAGAGTAAGAGGTGAGAGCAACAGATGCATGTGACAAAATTACACAAGCTATTGTGTTTTAAAAGAAGGCGAACTTTTACTTCACAAATACTTGGCAAGTTTCCTTTCTTTCTTTCTCTACCCTTACAGTCAAGGCAGGCTAATGCTGCTTTCTCTTACACTTTTACCATTCTAATCTGGACCCCTTGGCAAAGGGATAGTTTCTCTTTGATTGCATTACTCAGCTAATAGCACGTTTCTCTGTCTGGTTCCAGTTCTTTCTCTGGTTTGTATATCTTGGTCTTGATTTGTGTATGTGGCTCTTCATTGTATTTTCATTAAATTTTATAGGCTTGGGTTAAGTAGACATATCAAACAAGAGTAACGGTGGTAATTCCTGTGTGCATTTGTACCCACATGTGCATACACACACACACACACACTAAAGTGGTCATTTTTGGCCAAAAGAATGGGTAGCTAATAGGCTTATTGCCTTGAGAATGTGCCTGAAAAGAATAATATCAAACCAGCGGAATCTAAGACAAAAATGAGATCCATTATTGTTTATTCACAGCACACAAATTCATCTATCTTGAGAGCCACAAACTGAGGTGATTTGTAGCCTCAGATCCCAACATGAAGAAAACTTGTGATTAAGTTTAGGTCAACTTTCCTCAAGACTGGCGCAATTTCTGAACACTCTGGAGTAGTTTTTCATTTTTTAGCCAGTTGTCATATAACTTCCAATATGCCCAGACATGAGAATTAAATTCCAGGACCAATTAGCCACCACCCTCAACCCTAAATCCCACATTTTCTGAAGCCAAAATGCCTAATTTTCTTGTTGTGTTGAGCTTCACCATTTAAGGTGAGAAGGAAAATTTAAAAAGACAGAAGTAGTTTTCTGGTTAAAATTAGGCCAGAAAATTTTTAAATGTGGTGCACACAGCTACCACTAAAACAGTCACTGAAGAGGACGTAACAACAGCTTGCTCCCTACACCTAATTCTGGATCTGCCCCCGTCAATAGAGCAAATGAAGCTCCAGCCTTTTCCCACGTCATGAGGGAGGGAGAAGGGCTGGGCCAGACTGAAACACCATGGTAAACTAAAACAAAGCTTGCCTTTGACTCTACTGATGCCCCTTCCTTGTCACTTTGGCCATCATTTTTTAGAACAAATATCCTGACAAGGGTGAGTGCACTTAGACAGTTGACAGGACAGAAATGGAGCTGTCCCAGAGAATTTGGGGTGTATGGCAGTCAACATATCATCTCTTTTACCTCATTATCCCAAGAGACCAGGATCGATCTACTTACTGCCTTCAGCTGCCCAATAATATCCAGTTTAGTCTTGCCCCCCTCCAAAATATACCAGCTTCCCAAATTACCACTCATACTTTTCTTCCTCAAAACTCCCAGCTCCTTGTTAGAAAAGCTATCAGAATCCATTCATTAATTTAACAGTATCTGTTAAGCACATATGATGTACCAGGAATGAAGCTAAATGCTGGGGCTGATCATGTCTCTGCCCAAAGGAGAATTACATTCCAGTAGAGGAAATAAGCAATAAATAATTAATTGAATAAACAAACAAGTATTTAAGCAATGTGATCATTGCTATAAAGGAAATAAAACAGTAGAGTGATGTGCTAGATAATGACCAGAAAAGAAGGTTACAGTAGTGAAGTTAGTCAGAGAAGGCCATGTAGGAGTGGACATCTGACCAGACAGTAAGGAAGATAAAGCCAGCTGTGTTAGTCCGAGAAGCAGACACCAAGACAAGACTAAAGGTACAAAGACTTTATTGGAAAAAACGCCTGTGTTGAAAGGAGGAAGCAGAGGAAGGCTGTGAATGTCATGAAACTATAACTGGAGACTGACCCCAGGCAAAGGAGTGAAGAGGAGAAGCTTGGCTGAAGAGTCCTAGGCTGCCATGCAGTCTAAGAAAGATTCAGCAAAGCTGCTATGGATTCCTGGAACCAAAGTCGGCAGAAAAAGTGGCCCCCTGTCTCCTAGGAATGGGGCTGCCCAAATATCCCCACGACACTCAATTGCTGGTGGGGAGCAGCCCTGAGAGGCAAGGCCTTGATGCCAAATGGGTGGCAGATTTCAAAACACAGCAGTGGAGGCCCTCAATCAGTCACACTACTGGTCGAAGAACATCTCTGAGGCTTGTTCTCATGGCTGTCATAACAATCATGCGAAGAGCAGGTGAGAGCGAATTCCAGAGAGAGGAAACAGCAAAGACAACTGCCTAGAAGTCAAAGATACCTGGAATGAATGAAAGGAGTTTGGGTTGGTTTGATGATAGTAGAAAAACAGACGTGGGCCAGATCGTGTATAAATCACAGAAATAATAATGCCTTAGTTTTTGACCACACACTGATTTTCAGGCGTTTCTCTAATTGCTTTACATATGTAAACTCTGTTCAGCCTCACAACATTTCTATAAGGTGCTATCATTATCCCAACTGTAGAAGTGAGCAAACCAAGGCCAGAAAGGTAAAATAAGTTACCCGAGGTCACATTAGCTTGTAAGTGGTAGAGCTGAGATTCAAACACAGACACTCTGCCTACACTCAACCACCATACTATACATTGTCTCTGGTAAGGGTTTTGAATTTCATTCTAAGAAAATTAAGGAGACACTGAAGTGTCTTAACTGATGTAGCATAAACAGAATTAATGAATATACACTAATATGTGGTTTCAGGGCATTTACTCATCTTCTTAACCCCTCAAGATTCTTTTTAATAAACCTAAAATAATCACCCATCATTTGAACTCCCATAGTATGCGACTGTGGAAGCTGGCATAGACTCTAACCCATTTACAGAATGACATAAAAAGCTGCCAGTTTTGATGGGCCTAGAGCAGGAGAAGGCTCTGCTGCAGCAGGTCCAGGCTTCCATGGGCTCAATCTAATCACATAATTTCTTAAAAGCAAAGAACCTTTCCAGGCTGAGGTCAGAGGAGCATTACTATGGAAGAATGGTCAGAAACATGCAACATTACTGGCTTTGAGGATGGAGGAAGGGGCTATAAGCCAAGGAAAATGAGCAGCCCCTAGAAGCTGGAAAAGGCAAGGAAACATATTCTCCCCTGGAGCCTCCAGAAAGGAATGCAGCCTTGCCAACAGCTTGATTTTAGCCCAGTGAGACCCTCTAGAACAACAAGATAATAAATTTGTATCATTTAAGCCACTAAGTTTGTGGTAATTTGTTACAGCTGCTATAGAAAACTATAACACACACAAAGTATGTGAATAGACCTCTCAAAATGGGCAAAAAGTGAGAAGATTTGTGTCCCATATTAATGCCTACCAAAGGATTCCTCAGCAGATAAGAATTCTAATACTCAGGTTGATAAAATGACCTGTTCTGTGGATTATAGTCAGCTTCCTTCAGTAGCCACTCCTGTCACTGCCCAATGGGCTCATGAACAAAGTGGCCATGGGGGCAGTGACAGAGGTTATGAAAGGGCTCAGCAATATGGATTTCCACTCACCAAGGCTGATCTGGCTACAGTCATGCTATGTGCCCAATTGGCCAACAATAGAGACCAACCCTGAGCCCCCACTATGGCACCATTTCCCAGGAGAATCAGCCAGCTACCTGGCAACACATTGAGTACACTGAAAGGCCTCCTACATGGATGTGGCAGCATTTTCTTCTTACTGCAATATGTATTTAACTCTGAAATGAATTTGCCTTCCCTATCCACAACACTTCTGTCTAAATTTTCATCCATGGATTTACAGAATATCCTATCCACCAACATGGTATTCCACACATCATAGCTTCTGATCAAGGAACTCATTTCACAGCAAATAAAATATAGCAATGGACCCATACTCATGGAATTCACTGGTCTTACCACGTTCTTCATCATTCTAAAGCAGACGGCTTGATAGAAAACTGAATAGCCTTTTGAAGACATAGTTACAGTGCCAGGTAAGTGATGACACTTTGAGAGATTGGGGTAATATCCACCAGGGTACAGTATATGCTCTAAATCAGTGTTTAATAGATGTTGCTACTTCTTCTACAGCCAAAATTCACAGATACAGGAATCAAGGGGTAGAAATGGGAGAGGCTTCTCTCAATATTACCCCTAGTGATCCATTAGCAAAAATTTTGCTTCCCATTCTTGTGATGTTAGGCTCTGATGCTCTAGAAATCTTAGTTCCCAAGGGAGAAATGCTTCCACAGGGGAAATAATAATTCCACTGAGCTGGAAATTAAGACTGCTACCTGGCCACTTTGAGAGCCCATACCAGTGGAACAACAGGCAAAGTATCAAAGGGCTACTGTACCAACTAGAGTGATTGATCCTCACTATCAAGAAGAAATTAAGTTGCTACCACAAAACAGGGATGTATTTTTAGTATTCTTACGTCCTATGATTAAAGTCAATGGTTGGGTCAACATGTACTAAGAAAGTTTGCAATATAATGTTTAAAATTTGGAAAGATAACCATTTGGTAAGTCTATCCATTATCAAATAATCCCTTTGACTGATTTCTCTACTGATTCAGTAAGTGGAATATTTAGGGGATGCTTTAAAAAAAAAGCATTAGGTATTCAAAAGAAATTTAATACACTACTGAAAACATATTTTTAGGCCTGTTATTTATGTACAATAATTACACTGATGAAGTCCAAGGCAAACAATAAGCATTCCCCAATTCAGAAAAACAACCCAGTGAAATTACTCATAAATCTGTACTGCATGAATCTTAGGTTGAACAACCCCTTCAATCAATATATCTCAGAAACAGGAACAAGATGGCCGGCAGTGGTCAGGATTCTAGTAAAAATATGCCTAGTGGTCATTTATAGCATCTGAATACTCTTCCTCTTGACTCCTGTGGTTCCAACCAATGTCCAAACTGATTTCCAGTCTTCTAATCAATTCTGTAAAACATATATGGTAAAAAGATTCTACAATGGCTCCCAGTGATTTCTGCCTCCTCATGTTAATGTGCCTGTGTAATTCCTCCCCCTTATGTACGGGCTAAACCTACTGACTGCTTCTAATGAACAGAAATGGCAAAAGCAATTAGATATCACGTTCAAGATTAGGTTATGCAAGTCTGTGACTTCCACCTTGCTCACACTCTCACTCACTTCCTTACTCTGATGAAGCAAGCTGCCATGTTGTGATCTGCCCTACTGAGGAACTGAGGGCAGGCTCCAGCCAACAGACAGTTGAGGAACTGAGGCCCTCAATCTAACAGTCCTTAGAGAACTGAATCTCGCTAATAACCACAAGAGTGAGTTTGGAAGTAGATTCTTCCCCCTTTGAACCTTGAGATATCAGCAGCCCTAGCCAACACGTTGACTACAGCCCTGCAAGAGACCCTGAACCAGAGCATCCAGCTAAACTGTGCCCAGATTCCTCGCCCACAGAAGCTGTGAGATAATAAGTGATTCAGTGGCTCCCTGGAGCAAGCGGTCTACTTCACATGTCTCATTCTAGGATGCAGGCTGAAGAAAGAGCATTTCCCTGGGGTATATCCTCAGATCACCAAAAAAGTAAGAGATCAAGTGCAAACACACACGCACATTTTAAGCTTCTGCTCATAACATGTCTGCTAACATTCCATTGGTTGAAGTAAGTCACATGGACACGCCCAAAGTCAAGGACACAGGCCATGGCAAGGGTATGGACATATACTACTACTACAGGGCCATAAAGCATTAGGTCAACTCTTCGATCTACTACACATCCAACAACTTTTCTTCTTATATTATCTATGACAGTTTTCTGTTTGTTTGCAACCAGGAATCCTTACTGATACAATATATGAGAGTAAAAAGATGCCCTCAAGTGGAGAAAACTGGAAAGAGTATATAGGTCCAAAAATAGGATAAAGATCATTTCAATCATAGCATATTCATGAATGAAATGCTAGGTGGTCAATAACGTGGATTTTAAAGTAAGAAATTTCAATTCCTCCTCGCGCCCCCCACACACACACACATGCACACACATTTTTCTCCCACAATAACAGTTCCAGACTGGTTAGGTTTAAGGACACTAGCCACATCGCTAGTAAAAAGAATATGTCACTGTGCTGAGCAAAAGAGCTAAAAGTCAAGTATACATGTAAGAAGGCAGAAAGGATCTCTCTTTTTTATTGGACTGGCATTTTTCTATGGGAAATCAAGACTTACTGGGCTGGGAATCTGGTGCCTCAAATAAAAAGAAAGGAATTATGAAAGTAACTAAGGGAAGGTGATGCTGAAAGATGAAAGATCAAGATACCTGCAAAAGAAAGAGGGGTAGTAAAAAATCTGATCCACACTGGACGTTTCCAAACTAACCCTAGACAGAGATATCTCAGAGGCTTAACGATATGAAGAGACTGGCCACCAAGATAATTATCCCTTATAGGAACAGGTTTGGGAATGCGGTACTATTAATCTGGGTCATGATATTATACACCTATTTTTAAATAATTCTAAACCAATTAATTACCTATTATGTACCATCAATAGGTTGAAATCAAGATGAACATCTTATCTGTTTAATTATTCCCAGATCTTAATACCGTTGTTTGCCCTTAGTGGGGATCAAAGACCTGTTTCTTGAATTAAATTTCAATATATTAAATGGCTGAGAACATCGTCCAGTGGAAATATCAAATGTTACCCATTAAAGATTGTCTTAGATGGTTTTTCCCTAATATCTTCATCTAGCTACCTTGTGAGAGTGTCGGAACTAATTAGTATTATTGATTTTTATTAACCAGGATAGTTTTTGTTGATTGGTGATAACATCTTTAAAAGTTCCATTCAATAATTAATTCTACTGAAGAAATCTACTGAGAAAGTAGATTTGGATTTTAGTGATGAAATAGGAGAAGAAAGAAGTTATGTAAGTTAAACAGGATTGTAGAGTAGATTCCAGCTCTAATGGGTTGAATTGTGCCCCCCTACAAAAGATACGTTCAAGTCCTAACCCCCAGTACCTATGAATGTGACCTTACTTGGAAATAGGGTCTTGGAAGATGTAATTGAGATGTAAGTTAAGACGAGGACATACTGGATTCAGGTGGGCACTAAATCAAATCACTGATGTTGTAATAAGAGGATAGACACAGAGAGATAGAGACACACACAAACGAAGGCCATGAATGATGGAGGCAGAGATTGCAGTGATACAGTTACAAGTGAAGGGATAACAAGGATTGCTGGCAACTACTGGAAGCTAGGAGAGAGAGACAGAACAGATTCTCTCTCAGAGCCTCCAGGAGGAACAAATCCTGCTAACTTCTAACTTCTAGATTTTGAACTTCTAACTCCCATAACTGTGAAAGAATACATTTCTGTTTATTATTTTAAGCCACCAAATTAATAGTAATTTATTACGGCAGCCCTAGGAAACTAATACATCAATTGTGTTCCTTTTGATCCTTGATCCATGTTACATGATGTTTAACAGATAACAAAGAACTAATCCTTCTAAATGGTTACACTGAAACAGAATCAATGCAGACTGGGTAATGTCTCAACAACATCAATAGCACTTTGAAAGGAGGCCACATCTACCATGTGCACCCTATGTTGCAATGGGCTTGAACCCTAACAGAGTAGGAGCACACAGAGGAGGGACTGGCTCCAGCCATCTTGTTTTCTAACCAGCTCAGATGAGCAATGCACCATTCATAATGCTTGATGAATGCTGCCTTGATGAGTGGTATTCAGGGAGCCTAGAAAGCAAAACTAGGCCAGCCCCTCAGCAACTTTGATCAGCTATTGGGAAGCCGACAAGACTGAGCCATGTGAACATGCCTCACCAAGTTCATTAGGACATGCCAGCACACATTATTATAACTGAAAATCTTAAGTCAGAACAGACTCTTTAGGGAATAGGTTATTATCACCAAGCTGTTCAGTTACCCAGCTTCTCCCAGACGTTGTTAACTATATCACTACCCTTGGACAAAGCTGAACTATGATGACCCTCTTTTCCAATTATAACATCACATCTTTGTATGCCATTGTTCTTGAAATGTGATGAATTCACAAGTTTGTCAAAAGCCTGGTCTCAAAAATGTAAGCATTTCTCTTAGCAAAAAGTAACCATGGCTTCATAAGGACTTTCCCAGTATTAGAAATAAGGAATAGAAAATCTTTTGAAAGAATTATTTGATGGTGTTGTTAATGTTGTTGCTATTGTTGGTTTCCGGAATTATCTAGGAACAAAATTGCCCATTCCCTTAAATTCGAGGGAAGGGGCGTTCTTTTAGATGTTATACTTTCTAAAATACATACATTAAGGGTATACAGGAAAAGCAAAAGAAAAAAAAAGGTGAAACACATAAAAAGTGAGGCATATTTTGATATTTCTGTATCCTGAAGTAAATTAAAACTTTCAATCTTAACAACATCTAAGCAGTTATTGGGTTTTAAGCATATACTTCATTTTTATATAAATTATGCTAAATAAATTGTTCTGAGATATCAAATCTACGTAGAATCATTCCTTTCTTAATGAAGAGAATTCATTCCTGTCATATGCTTTTTTGTCAGTAACCCTGAAAACCAAAAGCAAAACAACAAAAGAACCAGAGGGTTGCCTTGTGCAACATCAGATAAAAGGAAAATGGTATAAAAGGATTATTTAACGTTACATTAAATACTGACAAACATGACAGTACTCTTCAAACATACACCCAGGGATCTTGAGGCTAGGGGACAGCAGAGTATAGTTTAAAAAACAAAAATGTTGGGGCCGGCCCGGTGGCGCAAGCAGTTGGGTGCGCACGCTCTGCTGCAGTGGCCCAGGGTTCGCCAGTTTGGATCCCAGGCACGCACTGATGCACTGATTGTAGAGCCATGCTGTGGCAGCGTCCCATATAAAGTTGGGGAAGATGGGCATGGATGTTAGCTCAGGGCCAATCTTCCTCAGCAAAAAGAGGAGGATTGGCATCAGATGTTAGTTCAGTGCTGATCTTCCTCAAAAAAAAAAAAAAAATGTTGAAAGAGAACGATGTGACCTAGAGTAATAGTTTAGGTATGGGGAAGTGTGGCTTAAGGTTGGCTTTCCAAAAGAATATTTTCCTGGATTCCAGGATCCTATAGTATGGTAAAAAGTATCTAAGGTTCCATAATTTGATAGTATTTAAGATGACTTCTAGCTGGCCTATATACAGGAGATTTTTAAATTCTGGAAACCTCATCTTCTATAAAGTAAAGCAATACAGAGATTAGTTTCCATAGAGAATGGAAAATGTGGTCAACATTTATTGATTTGCCTGTCCAAATTCTCCCCTTCAATACATATGATTAAAGTATTGGCTCCTCAGAAGCCATATGCTTAAAATGTGACACTGCCTGGCTGGAATGGTCTGGGTCAATTTGATTGGACCTGGTTTGGGCCCTTCACCCCACTAGGGCAATGGGTTTCTTCCCAGGGAAACTGGAATTAGGCATATAATGTTACAGACATGGTTTGGCTGGTTTCTTGAATGGAGGAGATATAAACTTAGGAACCATAAGCAATTATTTTCTACTATGTATATTGGGTAGTTGCAAGTCTGCAGTAAAAGAAAAAATAGAAAGTATCACAATGAGAAGGAAAAGCAGTAATGCATGGAAAGAAAGAAACATAAGAGAAAGTCTTATCTAGCATTTAAGTTTCTGGTTCCAGTTTGTTCCCGAGGACCAGCTATAACCTGTATTACAAGATGATCTTTATAATATTTTCCACTTTTTATTTAAGATATTTTTGGTAGGCTTTATTATTTTCAATTAGAGAGTGCCAATAATACAGAAATTGGTAGCAAAATGAGTTAACTAATAGAACTGGATGAGTTAAAGAGTGATGTGGTGGTCAGGTGAAGGAAAGACAGACCCCTTGCACACAGTAAGTTCTGTGTTCTTTCTGGCTTATGGCATTGAATAGGGGGGAGCACTCCAGTCTGTCTTCCTGGTCATGTTGCCCTTGCCAGAGAAACGGAAAAAAATGGTTTTATTTGTTTCTATGGCACAACTGAACTTATTTTAGTTTATTTTGTATTTAATTTTATTTGTGATCATGAGTTTTCACCTTAATTACAAAATAAATATTAAAAGATTGACTTTACCAGGCCCAATGACAATGTCGTTTGATGACTGTTATAAGTCCCCAAAGAAATTCAGAGACCAGATGGGAAATGATTTCAATAAAACCTCTAGTACATTAAAAAAAAAAAAAGCTGTGATGTCATGGGATTTCAACAATTCTAGGTTGGGATATCCGCAATTCTTGTCATGCCTTATCATACAAGAAAAACTAGACCTATGCACATCATAGTAAAACAATTTAAATAAAGAACTACAACCAAAAAAGGATCTTAAAAGCAGTCAAAGATAAAAGACACTTTACATTCAAAGAAGCAACAATAAGACTGACACCTAACTTCTCAACAGAAACAATACAAGCCAGCAGGTAATGGAATGGCATCTTTAACGTTCTAAGGTTGGCAGTTCTTTTCAAAACCCATTGAAAATATCCTTCAAAAGTGGGATAAAAATAAATATATTCTAAGAAAAACAAAAACTAAGCGAATTTTTCAACATCTTACCAGCTCTGAAGTGGGGGAAGGGGAAAAGCAAGGGTGGGAGGGAGGAAGGAAAACTCTTCTTTACAGAGGAAGGCCAACAAATAAATGTGGAAATATCTTAGGATTTTCATGGTGCTAAAGTATCACCTCACTACCACACGGATGACTTACTAAGGATAAAGGGAAAATGGTTCCTATATAATAAGACACCTGGCAATCACCATCTCAAGCAAATGGTCAAGCTTAGCCTCACTAACTAAGCAACCTGACCTTATGTGTCTCCCAATGTACTGCAATGTCACCTATAATATCACATCCCTATGAAGTATTCCTGCAAAAAAAATATTCTAACTTGAATATAACCAAGACTCTAGACATAACTTCCAATTTACTAGCATTTTACAACTTAGAGGAACAAGCTGAATGAGATCATGTGGAAATAGTCCAACAAATTCAAAATAAAGGGCATTCCTTACTACTACTGGCCTGGACTCTTCAAAAGGTCGATGTCATTTAAAAAAAAATAGGAAACAGTTCTAGATTAAAGAGATTTAATATCAAAGTCAATGCGTGAACCTTGATTGGAACCTCATTCTGTAAAAAAAAAAATCATCTATAAGCGGCATACTTGGGAAAATTGGGGAAGTTTAAATATGGACTGGATATTAGAATGTATTATTGTTAATTTTCTTAAGCGTGATAATGGTATTGTGCTTATATGGTAGAATTCTTTATTTTTAGGAGATATATGTTGAAATATTTAGAATAAGTTGTCATGATGTCTAAAATGTCTCAAGTGGTGTGGCAAAGATAGAGTTAATTGTTGAACTCTGAATGGAGAATATGCGGAAATCCATTTTGCTATTCTTTCCTTTTGTTGTATGTTTGAAATTTTCCCTACTTAGAAAATGGGGGAGGGCAGGCCCCGTGGCTTAGCGGTTAAGTGCGCGCGCTCCGCTGCTGGCGGCCTGGGTTCCGATCCCGGGCGCGCACCGACGCACCTCTTCTCCGGCCATGCTGGGGCCGCGTCCCACATACAGCAACTAGCAGGATGTGCAACTATGACATATAAGTATCTACTGGGGCTTTGGGGGAAAAAAAGGAGGAGGATTGGCAATAGATGTTAGCTCAGAGCCGGTCTTCCTCAGCAAAAAGAGGAGGATTAGCACGGATGTTAGCTCAGGGCTGATCTTCCTCACAAAAAAAAAAAGAAAAAGAAAAAAAGAAAATGGGGGAGAAGAATAATTTTTTTAAATCCCTGGTTAGAGCAACTTAACCATAATATAAATATCTATTTGTTAAGTCTTTATCTGTTGTAAATGACATAATCCAATACACAATGATTTAGGGGGGGACAAGGGCAATTTATCCATTCTCATTAGTAGAATAGATATGATTTCAGACATGTTTGGATACAGATGCTCAAATAGTGTCACTGCAAATCTTTCTGGCCCATCTCTTGGCTCTGCTTCCTGCTGAAGTAAGTTTACAAGAAGCATGAAAACCACCAGTAGCCTCTCCTTTACATCCTACCTGCTTAGCAATCCTGGCAAAAAAGAAGGTGCCTTTTCTAAATAATCCTAGCAAAAGTCCCCCAGATCAGGTTAGGTCTCATCTCTGAACTACTCATTGTGTCAAACATATTGAATATGCCGACAGGCCAGACTTGAGACACATGCCTACCTTTGGAATCATGGTCAACTATACTGACTGAAAGTGATTAAGACTGGTTACTCACAGGTTAACAGAAGGAAAATCAAGGTGGACAGAAAAAACAACAAATGGGTAAGATAATAACCAATCACAGATTCTTTCCTCTTTCACGGGGGTTTGGGGCTACAGAGACCTGGACCTTACAGGACATCCAAAGTAGAGACTGACATCTCCAGCAAAGGTGGTCCAGAGAGACGAGACTGGAAATAGGAAATTGTTTTAGCAAATGTATCAAATAGGAAGCCTTCAACTATAAGATACAGAAGAGCTGAGCAAAATGTGCTGCAAAGGAAGTTCCTAATGCTGGGGCATCTGTGAGGCATCCGCAAATGCAGTGTCTCCTCTATCTGGCCAAACAACTGCCCCTCATCATCTGGTTTTCAGGGATCTTCTCCATAGAGACTCTCTCTTAGGGCTCTACTGCCCCTCCAGGGGGGCCTCTTGGGAAAAGTCCCTGTATGTTCATTCCAGACCAGCTCAGCTCTTTCACCTGAATGACCCCATCTGGCAGACAACACTCATGCATCATTGGCACCAGAAAATCTGTTAATGCCACACGCTGCCATGATGTCATCTTTTCTTGCTTGGCTATCCGAGTAGCTTGCTAGCCAAAGTCCTTGACCTTTAAATTTCTCAGGCAAGGGACAAGTACTAGTCCCTTCTGCTCTTTCAACCTCAAGGGTACCAATAACAAGATCTTCGTGTTTTTTTCAAAACCCTATCACTTGCTAAAGTGAGGGGCAAGTCCCACCCATCATGAGAAAGCAAAATGCTACAGCTCTCCAACACCTTTTTCCAAAAAATACTCTCTCTCTCTTCTCACTTTAACTTCTAACCCTTTTGCATTCAAAAAGAGATGTTGGGTGAAAGTTTACCGAACTGGATTTTTTGACACCCACTTTGTACATTGGATATCAATGATCTAGCACCACCACCCCACCCCCTTGGAATGACAAATTATTAGTCACCTATTGCTTTTGTTCTTGGGTTTTTAGTCAGTACTGAGATGCCAAGAATCCCATATTAACGTCCTATTACACTTGACTGGCTTAGCCTTACCAACCAAACAATAATGGCTTTAAGGGAGAAAGGCCATTTGGTAGGCACCCAACTGTGTATCACACAGCAGAATTCACATTTTTGCCTAGGATAGGACTTATTTCCCTTAAAATAGTTGGGGACAAATGAAAACTATACAAGGAGGTTTTATTGTCTCGGGGCTGCAAAATGTTGACATGTGACTTTTTTTTTAAACAGGCCACTAGACGCTAAGCATCTAAGCTTCCCTCTGTATATTCTAACTGCCATATTTCCAGTGCCTGGCATGAAGCCCAAGGTCTATAAATGCTTATTGATTGGCTGAGTACAGATCAGTTACTTCATTATAAAAGAGTCTGTTCTCAAAGGATTCATTAATGCCAGTAACCTTGCATATGTGATTGCATAGTATAAACATGGACAACGTATTCTATACATTTTAACTCCTCTTCTTGGAATGTTCTTGCTGTGCTGTGTATTTGTCAAGAGTTAAAATTTGAGAGTTTCTGCATAAATACAATTTAAATTCACAATCCAATTAATGCATTAAAAGCCGACAGAGTTTTGCTAAAAATCACCATTTGTCATGTATTCTGTGCCCTAGTATTACTCCACAGATATATAAGGCTAAAAAAGGCCACCTATTACTGGAGAGCTGTATCTAAAAAATCTCTCAGGCTGCCTGTAATAATCTCCATTATGTATAATGACCATTTTGATAATAGTCTTTAGAAGAGGTAATGGCCCTGCTGAACGGTTATTACCTGTCTGTTCAAGCTGGAAGCAAGATGCAGAAGCCAGAGGGGACAGTCAAATGGTCCTTGTGGTGTATTCTGAGGAAATAAGAAATATTTAACAGAATGCAAGAAACAGACAAGCGAGCGCCTTTTGCGGCAGAACTGGCCGCCTCTCTGCCACAAGCCTTCCTGAATTTCATAATTTAAAGCAAATGCTCCCAATAATGGACCTGCTCTCAGCCTTCAGACCAATTTCATCTGAAGCATCACTAGCTGGTCTATTAAGAGGAAGGGGAAAAGACAACTGAACATTATCGTAGTCCTTCCCATAGTGTTGTTAGTGGGGTAAACTCACAACAACATCACCCCAGTGGGGGGGTAGGTGATTGTTTCTAATCGGCCCACAAAAGGGAGGCCCACCCGTGGCTTAGGTCAAACCAAGGATGCGCCATGATCCAGGGACCAAATTTAATCCAGGTCCCGCCACACCTATAACTAGAAAACATACCATCCTTCCACAAAGGGTAATTTCAGAGTCTCAATAGCTTCATGCCTATAGGGGAAACATCATGCCCCATCTCCTGGAAACAGATTTTATAAAGCTTAGAGAAGGCTCCTCTTTGTCCCTACTTAAGTCACCCTTATGCTTCCACTAAAATATAAGAAGGAATAAGTCTGGCTAAAGGTGCAACAGCCAGCGCTGATGGTCTAGTGGTTAAGATTCAGGGCTCTCACTACCGCAGCTGGAGTTCACACCCCTGTCAGAGAACCACACCACCCTCCGTCAGTTGTCATACTGTGGCTGCATGTTGCTGTGATGCTGAAAACTATGCCTCTAGTATTTCAAATACCAGCAGGGTCACCCACGGTGGACAGGCTTCAGCGGAGCTTCCAGACTAAGACAGACTAGGAAGAAGGACCTGGCCACCCACTTCCGAAAAAATTGGCCATGAAAACCCTGTGAATAGCAGCACAGCATTGTCTGATACAGCACTGGAAGGCAAAAGGATGCACAAAAAGACCAGGCAGGGTTCCGCTCTGCTGTATACAGGGGCACTAGAAGTCGGAATCGACTCAATAGCACTAACAACAACAACAAAGGTGCAACACAGGCTTTTAATGGGAAAAATGGTCTGAAGGAGACTTTTTCCAAAAGAGATCTACAGAATGAGGTCACAAGTTGTTCACAGGCATTACTGGGGGTTGGGGGGAGGAGGGTCAGCAAGAGGGAATGTGGATTCCATTGTCAAATGAAATCAGGAAATTCTGGGTTGAACCAATATAAACAGATTGTTTGCTCTAAATAATAGGTGGCATTTTGTATTGAATTTTAAATGCAGCTTTTTACCTACCAACTAATAATTGTTATAAAACATACACTCATTCTCAAAATGAATTTTCCCACAGAAAACAAAATGGGAAATAAAGCAGAATATCTGATATCCATATCCATCTTAAATTCACACAGATTACAACACTTACGGGGATAAAATCCAAGTAACTTGAAAAACTGAAAAAAGTTGGGAGGGTGTGAAATCAGAGAAACCTCCAAGGACAGCAGCGGACAAAGGCTCAAAGGTGAGAAGAGGAGAAAGCTAACATGGGGAAAAAGTGTTTCTGGCACAGAGGTTAAAAGAACCACATGTATCTGTTCAAACCACTCAGTGATCTATAACTGAAGCATTCTTTGTAAAATTCCAAGTAATGAATATCACTCTCTTCTAAGGACTATAATTTAGAAAATATTCTTTTATTGATCTTTGCTGGGTCCAAGGAAGGATAATTGATTTAAATTACATAATGCTTAGCATAGTTCTTGGCACAGAGTAAATATTCAAGATGTGTAAGTTGAAGGACAGAAAAAATTCAATAACACAAATATTTTTAAGCACTTTATGTGCTAAACACTGTGCTAAGGAGATACATGAGATATAGCCTCTGCCCTCAAACAGCTCACAATTGTTCAAGTGCAAACACAAGCTGTCAACAACTGTATATAAAGAGACATAACTAAAATATGTGGAAATTCAAACAAGGTTGAGGTCACTTTCAGACAGTAAGACAAAGAAAAATTTCATGGAGAAGGAATATTTGAAATGGATCTTTAATGATTAGAATTTTGATTGAATATGAAGGAACAAAGATATGTATGTTGTGAGAAAACCTAGAAATGCGGGCCTATATAAAATCTACCAATCTTTATAGTGAAACTCAAGCTTCAACTTCTCCATGAAGCCTGCACTGACTGTCTTGGTCTTCACAGATCTAACAGAGATGAAAAACCACTTTGGTCACCTATCGGGTCTGGAATTGGAAGTATCTATAACTTCCAAGATGGGGCCTGAGGTTGGACAACCAAAATTTACATTTATCTATTGAGAACTAGGCATGGGATCTACTAAAACAAGGTTGCTTTAAATCTCTGACTACAGGAGATGGAATTCTAGTTTGCAGAAATACTCTCATTCCTCACACTGACACTTTGTTATATGAAAATAATGTAGAGTTTGCATGACTCCAAATTCTCCTATTCTCTAGAACAGTGACTACATCATTGATAAACCATAGGCAAACTCACTAAGGTTTGCATATTGATTTATATGCTGTTCTCAAACCCAGGTAGCTATTCTAGAAATGTCAAGGAATAAGTAAATCTTATACAAGGAAAATGAATCATAAACTTCCTGTGTGTTGATATTTTTGAGCTAAGAGCCTTCACGGAAGCATTCTATCAGAGCCTGGATTTAGACCAAATCAAGATTTCTAGAAATCAAATATCAGACCAAGGGATCTATTGCTTTACAGGCTCCAGTAAGAAACGAATGTGAAAAATCAGTACCTGAGATAGAATATGAGTTCAGGAAGAAAAGACAAGGGATGGAGGCCAAAGTTCACATTTATTCTGGAACTGGGCCAGGTCAAATTAAAAAAATTAACAGAGAAGGAAGAAAGGAAAACTAATGTTTAATGAGCAACTTCTATGTGCTAAGCAATATCTTAGTTTCTGTTCCCTAGACAAAAGAATCTAAATCAAGAATTGGGCACTGATGCTTTTGAGAGGTACAATTCCAGGGCAGGGAAAGTGAAGGAAAAGTTAAAAGAGAGAGAAGAATGGGAAGAGATGCAAGGTGTTGCTTTATCATGCTAGTCATGGCATCATGGTGAGCGAGGAAGGTGGCCATGAGCCCACTCTGCAGGTAAATTCAGCTCAGCCCTCTGGGGCTGGGATACATATAATCCAGATAGGATCATATGGAGAAACTCAGCCAAGGAGCCGTCTACTGGGGAGAGGGATGGAGGAGAGAAATTTATCTTCCACGTTCTCCCTCATCTCCTGATGCAGCATTGGTCAAAATGTGTGCCATAAGGAGTAAACTGCCCCACTTCTAGATGGCAACAGCCCCTGTCCCACACTCTGTTGCGGGGTACCACCCAAGTCCAGAGGTGGGACAAGAAGTCAGAAACATGGGGCATGTGGCTGTTCGATCTGCCTGCTCAATGACAACTGGTCAGCCCCAGCCAGTTGAACAGTGTGGACCCAAGCAGGGTCCTCGGCCACAGTGGCTGAGGCTGAGTCCACTGCTGAAAGTCTGGGAGACAACAGCACACAGGGAATGGAGGGCGGCCCATAGATATGCCTGACATTAGCCACCATGTTAGGGGATTTATGTAATCTTACATAGTACGTAATCTCATATAATTATCATTGCTGCTTTACTCATAGTCCATTTGGGTTCCAATTCAAAGAATAAATCTTGACCTATAGTCACAGTACTAAAGCAACAAAAAGTATCCTCAATTCAAGGCCTGACAATCTGAACTCTCAAATTCCACTTCCCTTTCCTATTTCATTTCCATATCATCTTAGATACTGAACTTGATGTTTTGCTTACATATGATTATGATTCCCAATTTATCCATTATATTATTTCACCTATTTATATAATACATATGCCAAACATACTAATCTTCTGAGAGGATAAACTTCTTGCCTCACAGCTAGTAAGTGAGAGATCCATACTTTAAACTTCTGCCAATCACAGTCCGAAGTCTCTCTCTGCTTTACCATTGTTCACACCCACAATGCTTCTCCTCTGCTCGGCCCTGGCTCACAGAGGAACCCTTGTACACACAATCTGCTTCTTTCCTCTCAGGGTTCTCCCCTATTTGGGATATTGTCACAAAATACACTGCACCCATTTTGTAAAGGATGCAACTGAGGCACAGCAAGGTTAAGGACTTCCGAGAACATCAGCATCTAGTCAGTGATAGCAATAGACCTAGAGTTAAGGTTACCCCATGATCCTCTAGTCCTGAGACTAGAATTAGAAATATAATTCAAATAACACAATACGTAAGGCAAATGTGCATTCACTTCCAGGGTCAAGATCTAGAGGAAATAGGAATACAACAGATTTCAATTAAACTGAAAAAATGCAAATTTACAACACAAAAACTACATCTTTAAACTTCTGAAGCTCACATAGACACCATTTCTGGAAGTGTAAATATTGCTGAAATATTTTAAATTAATATAAATGTGAATATAAATTTTACCCGTCAAATACTCACGGATTATTTCATCTGTTTGGTTTTTGCTTTATTTTTTAATGTGGCATCATTTTAAAGGGAGACAAGAAAGTCCTCTTGCTCCTCAAAAAAACTATTCCTCATTAGCTCATTAATTGCTCAAAAACTGCACCTCTGGCATTTCATTAACTTGGTTCAAGATTTTGATTTCTGAAAAATGCAAATATCCTAAGAAGGCTGAGTTTTAGCTGTTGTCAGATTTTTACACTTGAAGCTGCCTTGAGAGTACAGTCTATTTGTTGAGAACAGGTTTGGGAAATGAACTTGAGGCAGAAGAAAAAGAGTTTCTTAATAAATGGCTGAGTCTTCAATAACAAATATTATCTGCTTCACACTTTTTCCTAGAGCCAGTGTGACACATGTCACCATCGGAAAGAAACACGTCTTGGCAAGACCTTATAATAATGAGGGGCTATTTACAAGGTAGGCTTCTTCTAAGCACCAAAATCATAACTGCCATTGGCAGATGAGATGCATCTGTCCACTGTCCTCCCCGGAGCAATCTAAGGTGTAATGTTGTTTTCCTACATCAAAGCTTTGAATAGTAGTGACAAAAAACCTCAGTCTTGCTTTCTGCAATTTCTCAAAGACTTTGAGGACAGAGGCTTCAACAACTGCATTTCCACCACTGCAGCCATTCACAGTTCCATAACACACTGCACAGAACTGTGCACATGCTAGAAACTTAGTTGTGCACTCTGCAAAACATTGCTACAGAGACGCCTCTCCTGATCTGGGGGGCACGTCTGATATCCACTCTCTGAGTTACACTATTGTGAGTCTCTTTCCAAGCTACTCCTGGCTTTTTAATTTGAGGGGAGTCATGAAGGCTAAGAACAATGAGAAAAAATCTCCCCCAATGCTCAGAAGTCATAAAATCTGTCATACTCTCTGAGTCATATTATTGAAAACACCTTTTCTTCCCATTGCCTTGCCTCTATTCTGTATTTAAACGAATTTTCTGGCCATGCCCTCTTTGCGAAGCCCACGCTACTAGAAATGAACAGCAGAGCACAGGAGATGTGCATGAATTTTGGTTGGCACAAGAAAAGACTGATGCAATCACCAGGGAGGCCACAGCTTACGTCCCAAAATTCAGTTGGACACATCCTCAGCCTTCCCTCCACTGGGTCATGTACCTGTATGTAATTTCTTATTCAGTTTTGATATCCATTTTGTGTGAATGTTCATTTCACGGGGATTTTGGGGTTGAATGTATATGCTTGCAAACTCAACCAGTTTGTTTTGACTTTGTTACTTCTGAGGCAGGTGATGTTGAAAATGTCACTCTCTATAATGATAAGAGCAGTATAATAAAACTATTTGGATACAAAGAGGAGCTCTCTTCGGCCTCAATTTTCCCATTTAGGAAATGAACTTTGAAGCTTGCTCAACTTTAATATACAATCCCTATAAAGAGACAGTAAGGAGGTATTGGATGTACATATTGCTCACTACTGAACACTAATAAGTAAAATGGAAAATAGGACAATATAAGAGTTAAACGCAGGATTTAATGTTGAAGTAGTGTTTAAAGAACACATTAAAATGATATTAAAATTTTAACTTCTGGGGCTATTATTTGAAAGCCATAAATCTGTTTTAAAGATCAGTAGGAACAAAGAACTCATCTTTTCATAAAGTTTTTTATAACATAAACTATGAAATCCATAGAGATAACTCAATTGCAACACACCGAATAAATTAAAATGCATTATACATGATGTAAAAGGTGTTTATCACACACAGTGAAATAGATGTAATGTAATTAACATATAAACAAATGAACTAAACATTTTAAATGTATCTGTGACATTAATTCAAAATGAAACATACATTGTTATTATAAAACTTTACAGAATCAGTAACTTTTATCCTAACACTCACAGCTAGATAATTTGAAAAGATGCCTTACTGCCTTTCCTAGTTAAAGAATAGAATGCATTTTAAAAAATTATTTCTCAGCCCAATCAATGGGAATCTATATAATGCTGCCTTGAGTGCAAACCTCACCTGGGATTTTGTCTGCAGAGCCATGAGAAAAGGCCCCATAATTGAAATAATTTAAGGCAACTAAGGACAGTGTTTTCACCCTCCCTTGGGACCAGCCATATAGTCACGACCAGACTCCTGTCCCTTCCAAATCTTGTGAAACTCTTCAATTAAACTTGGCTTCCAAAAGCATCTGTGAAAGCGAATAAGATTTGAAAACAAAAGAGGAAAGAGAACCGAGGAGTATATTGATTAGTCTGTCTTTGCAGAGTGCCAACAATACGAAAAATCAGTAAAAGCTGGCACCCAGAATCTTTCTAGGAATTAATAAATAACTTGAATTGGTGTTCAAAAAAAAAGAAAAAAATATTAATTTCTCATGCCTTATTTAAACTATTTGTGATTTTATTTCCAAGATTGCAAACTAAAATTCAGGTTACTGAAGAAATACAAATACCATAGTATTTTAAACTATAGATATTACTTAACTGAGGTAGAAATCAAAATTTCTAGGGCAAGATAGCAAGAAATCAGGATACAAGTCCAAGTTCCTGCAGCTCTGTGATACTAACTCCCATTGTGATGTAGACTTAGGTGTGCATACTGAGAATATTTTGTTGTAAAGAAGAGCAATTTTTGTTTGGCTTAAAATTTCAGAGTTTGAAATACCTTTAAAATCATCTAATAGCACTACAGATTCAATGCTTGAATTCTCTTTAGGATCCAGTGAGTTCTAAATACACGAGGGGGAACAAAAAGAAACACTCTTCTAAACCTCTCTCCAGGTGCCCAAGAACACATTTTGTGTGTTCACCAAACACAAAATGGAGAAGATTCTTCTTTACCTCTCATCTATAAGCCCTCCAAGAATTTAACCCTAGAGACAAAGATACTTTTTTGGTAAGAAGCAGCCAAAATGCTTGGAACTTACACTCTTATCTTTGGTGTTCTGGAGTGTACTAGTATAGTTCAGGGCAATAAGCAAACAGTTATTGAGTATCTACCAAATGTCAGGCATCATGCTGGTAAACTGGGTTAGTAGAGACCATCTTCACTTGACCAAATGAACACCTTGTGAGCAGCTACTCATACCATCAGGAATTTAATACCAATAACTCCCAAATTCACATCTCCAGCTTTGACCTCACCACTGAGCTTTGGAGTTGTGTATCCAACCACCTCCCTGACATCTTCACTTTGAAGCCTAACAAGTATCTCAAAGCTAACGTGGATAATACAGAACTCTTAATTTTTCCCATCCAATTATTTTCCTCCCCCAGTCTCTCATATCCCAAAAAATGGCACATTTGGCTAAGCACAAAAGCAAAGCTTCATTCTTGACTTCTCTTTTCCCTCACCACCCACCCTCCCCCATCCTATCCATCAGCTAAGTCCCCTTGGTTCAACCTCCAGAATCCATCAACTTTCCTCTACTGCCATTGCCAACACCACAGTAGAGGTCATATTTTTTTTCATCTGGACATCTGCAATAACCTTCATTTTTTCTCTCTGCTCCCTTTCTAGCCTCACTCCAATCCTCTCTCCACTAGAAGCAGCCAGAGTGATTTCTTTACAATACAGATGAGGTGAAACCCCAACCTCATATCAAGGCCTATACAATTGCATGATGCTTGACATTTCCCTCCCTTTCTGACCTTGTCTAGTACTACCCTCCCCCTCACTGACTGTTTTCATGCCAAACTGGCCTTTCTGTTCCTTGAACATGGCAAAATAATTCCTGATGTCCTTTGATGCTGTGGTTCATTCTGCTTTGGAGATCCTCTTTCTGATCTAAAGGTGGCTGCCTCCATCTCATCATTCAGGTCTCAATTCAAATATCACCTCCTCAGAGAGGCCTTCTCTGACCATCTCACCCAACAAACCTACCTCTATCCAAGTTCCTGCCAATCACGTTACTCTGTTTTAGTAACTTTACAGCACTTGAAAGCATCTGAAATTACCTTTCATGTTCTTTCTTGTTTATTGTCTGTCTCTATCACACCCAGAGAATTTATCTGTGTATCTGTATGCACCATGCCTAACTCCATGACCAAGAACAGGGCTGTCACCTGCCAAGTATTTAATACATATTTGATGAATGAACGAAAATGCTAAGACGCACCAGACACACCAAGAGAAAACTATATACTCTGCACGCTGAGTACAAAAGTGGCCTGAATGAAGAGATACCTTTGTTTGACCCTCAACCTAGCTCAGTATAAAAGCACTACAACTACACAGACAATGTATTTCAGACTCTCAAAGAGAAACTCAACCTCAAAAATACAGTCTCAGTGTCAGTCCATGTCAGAAACTCCTCCTTCCCTTCCAGTCAGAACCTTGCCCTCCCCCAAATCCTTTCTCCACACTGTGTGATCTTTCTGAAACATAAATCTGAGCATGTCACTCCCCCGCCTGTAATACTTTGATGCCCACCCACACCCCTAGTGCCTTCAAATAGAATTTAAACTCCCTGGCACAAAAGACTCCCTTGATCTGATCCAAGACTTCCTCTCCAGATTCATCTTCAGCTATTCCCCTTTCCCTCTCCCTTCCAACTCTTATTTTCTCTATTACAAACACTCAAAAATGCATGCTATTACCAAAGACCCTTCCATTGTGTGGCTCTCAGAATTTGCACACACTGTTCCCTCCACCTTTATTGCTTTTCTTCTTGGTGAAATGTCCTTTATTTCTTTTCTTCTTGTGATGAATTCCCATTCATCGTTCAAGACTCAGATTAAAAATCACATCCTTGGCTAAACCTTCCCTAATTTCCTCTTCCTCTCCCAACTCAATTAGATTTAACTCCTTGCTTCTTTTTCACTTCTTATATATACTGTATGAGAAGAGCTTATGGTGACTATTCGAATATTTGCAGAAAGCTATAACAGGCTCTTAAACACCCCTCCTGCAGTTACTTCAACTCTTCCTTACATGACTGAGTTTACTCCATACCAATCTCATTACTAGTCTGTGGCCAGATTTCACTTTCTTGTTAATTCCCTTAAAGTATATCCGAAACCAACCGCTGTACTTTACATGTGATCTGAACAATGACTGATTGAATATAAACTCCATGTGGGCATGCACCATGCCTATCTTATGACTATGTATTCATCACTTATCTAATTTTGTAGATCCTCAATCAATATTAATTGAGTCAATGAATGAGAGTGAGTGGATAGGTGAGTGTGATGAATGAAATAAATGAATGGATGGGTGAAAAGTACAGTGACATGATTATTTCCTTTCCTCCAGGTAGTACGACGCACTCCAATTAATGCACCCTTGGGGTTTATTTGATTTGGGGTATTCACATAATGCAGAAGACTGAGGATTTATATTAAGTTTACAATCACCTGAAATTACTTATATTTGGGCAGCTGGAGTACTGGCCCAAATTTCATGGCTTAACATTTTTGCCTATTAAGTTTGGTCTTGTTAGATTCACCCCATCCTTTCAGATCTAGATCTTTTTAACTCTTTCCTTGTTAACTAATATTTTGTGCCAGCCACAGGTACTTATCTTGGCCTTGACCCATACCTGGGCAAAGGACAGGCTGATCTAACTTAGACACCAGTGCCCTCTCACAAACATTTGTTCAGCGCTTTTAGGTATAAAGTGCATTCTATTTGATAGAAATGGAAAGATAAATTGGCATTGGGCTGCAGTGCACCTTTTATTTCATTTATTAACATAACAGTATCTACTGTAAGCTATGGCTCTATTGCAGAGTTGATATTTTCTTAGTGCCTTATTTTTTTCCATGAAAATAAAACCTTTTGTTAAACCAAGATTCTAAATATCACCTGCTCAAGAATCTGTAACATTAATAAAATTAATTTTATCCTCTAAAATATTAAGGACTTTTTAAAGAAATTCAACCACTTAGGCTTAACTGTTCTCATATTTTCACTAACTACATCATTTTTTTAAACGTCTTTATAATTTGAATAAAACTTCTTTCCTCTAAAACAAATATCATAGTCCCTTTATCAATCCAAAATATCTTGCCAGCCACTGTCAACTTTGCCCTAAGCTCACGTTGACTAGAGTTCGTGCTTTCCTAGTTGGTACAAAGGGGTGTGCTAGAATTGGTAGGTACCAGCTCCAGGAAGTTCCAGTTAGCATCTCTTCCCAACTCTGCATTCAGTGACGTGATGTTGGTAGCTTGCAAGTGGCTCCCTTGGGAGTACTTAACCCACGAAGATTGGCAGAGGTTACAATGACACACCACTGCGCTTTGCTGTCCCTGACTGTGAAATTCCCTAAGAAAATATCCATTCCATTGTCTTTTCCCCTAACCTTCTATTTCTTCTTTCTTCCTTATCTGTTAAAATGAAAATAAGAGTGGAAAATGTCTTAGCTTTTGGCACAAAGATCAAAAGCAGTCATCTTTGCTTTTTAGCTCTATTGAAGTATAATTGACAAATAAAATTGTAAGATATTTAAAGTGCACATCAGGGTGATTTCATATATGTATACATTATGAAAGGATTACCAGATTACCGTCATCTGCTTAATTAACACATGCATCACCTCACATACTTATTTATTTATTTTTGGTGAAAACATTTAACTTCTAATTTCTTGGCAAATTTCAATTATATAGTCAGTGTTATCAATGATAGTCACCACGTTTTGCATTAGATCCTCAGCCCTTATTCATCTTATAGCTGAAAGTTTATACCCTTTTACCAGGCTTTCCCTATTTCCCCCACTCCCAGCCTCTGCCACCACTTTTCTCCTCTCTGTTTCTGTGAGTTTGACTTTTTTTTTTAGATTCCACGTATAATTGATACTGTGTAGTATTTGTCTTTCTCTGTATGGCTTATTTCACTTAGTGTAAGGCCCTCAAGATCCACATATATTGTTGCCAATGGCAGGATTTCCTTCTTTCTCATGGCTGAATAATATTCCATTACATATGTAGTATACTACATCTTCTTTATCCACTCATCCATTGTTGGACACTTAGGTTGTGTCTATATCTTGGCTATTGTGAATAATCAAAAGCAGTCATCCAGTTAATTAAAATATAACTTTGACAGTCATGACAGACACCTGATACAACAGGTGCAGCCCAGGATCCTTCTGTCTCATTGCTCCACCATCCCCCAAGCATTGATACAAGAAGGTCCAAGGCAACTCATGTTGCAGCCAGTAGGAAGGGGAAGAGGTAGAGGGGAGGGCATGCTCTCTCCCTTGACTGATGGGACCTGGAAGTATAGTTTCCTTCTGCTCACATGTCATTAGGAGGACCTTATCCCTACATAAGAAGTGGAGAGTACACAAGAGACAATGAGCAGTATCTACCACATGCCTATGTCTTTCTAAATTCTGTTTTAATTATTTGAAAAGCTAGCAAGTGAACATGACAAAAATTCCAAAAAGTACAAAAGAGTCTCCAGTGCAAAGTTAGTCTCCCTCTCACCACTGTCCTCCAATTCCTCAGCTCTGCAACTCGGAGACAACCAGTTTCCTATATCTTTACAGAAATCATCTATGCATCAAATATATTTCTAAACCTTTTCTTTGCTAAAGACCTTCCTATTTTTCGGCCAACCTCAACTAATTCTGAGCTTTTCTCTCTTGAAACTATTCTCGTAGATTCCTACTACTCTTCTTGACCAGCATTAGCTGAATGGCATTCTTTCCATCTCCTAAGTCACTCTTTTCCTCCCTCTCACAATTTTATGGCTTATATGTACGGGTCAAGAATAATTTAAAACTGCCCATTTAACCAATGTGAATCAACCAACTTGAGCTCACTTAACATCAGGCTCTGATAAAAAAAGACAAGGGGCTGATTTATTGCTATAGTGGCTGTGAAGGATATAGCACTGATCCTTGCCCTCTTATTTCCCCACCTCTGCTTCCAGGTCAAAAAATTCTCACAGAATGGGCATTATCTCCCTCCAGAGAGCTGCTAGTTCCAGTTTGGAGCAAGTTAGGGAAATCACTTTGGATGTCAATGCATCATCCAACCACGATGAATCTAGAATCTGAATACAGCCCTGCTCCTGGCTGGGTCATGTGTCTCTTTTCAGTGTTCCCCTTCCCAACCCTGATCCTATGCATTAGAGCAGAGTGAACCCACCAGAACACTGCCCCCAAGACCGTTGCATCAGAAGTGGAAGGGTAGCCTTCTACTGGCTCATTTGTCCCTCGGATGAACTCAAAGAGGTAGTAGCTCAATAATGGCTGGTGCATCTGCTTTTGCTTGTTTGAGGAAAAAAGTCAATCAGATACTGGGAATTTTTAATGGCCATACAGTGTTGGTCAGTATCAAGTAATCTTAGGAATCCATTTACCTGAAATAAATATTTCACATCAAAATATTATTTATTTTACTTCTTTTTCAAAGTTGAAATGACGAAAACATGCATTATATGTTGTGAAATTCCCCCATGCAATGGTGAGAATCCAATTTTAAGACCTTCATCTTGCTCATGATTTATTTCTAAAATCTACCTTTCCTAAATCTAGGATTCTTTTCCCCCCATGTCCCTAGAAACATGTTTGCATCTTTATATGTCCCCATCACACACAATTTCTGGTTCACAGCAGGCAGGAACTTAATAAATAAATTACACCTGCAAACTGTTCTTCTCATTTGATTAGGATTAGGTCCAGAGTAGTGATCTCATTGTCAGTTTTTTATTTCCAAAGAGATAATTTTACTGAGTAAGGTAAGTCAAAAATGATCACATGCTCTGTTGTGTCTGAGCAAGACTTCCAAGTAATATTCCAATCATTGTAGTCTCCCATCACTATTATACATAGTCTCTGTGATAGTTCTCAGTTAAATCTGGAAGATTTGCCTTGAGAACTTGTAGTATATCCAACAGAACTATCATTTGCATTGCTAGCTCCTTGTATCTTCACTCAGATACTCTATAATGAGGTTTAATCCTTGGAATTATGGATTGCCCCAAATTTTCATGTAAATATGAATCTTCTTGACATAGAATGCTCTTCCCATGGCCTTCTGTTTGATACCTTACCACCGCATTGGCATAGCATTTACAACCCATCTCTTTGATCTCTTTTTTTTTTGTGTGAGGAAGATCAGCCCTGAGCTAACATCCATGCCAATCCTCCTCTTTTTGCTGAGGAAGACCGGCCCTGAGCTAACATCTATCGCCAATTCTCCTCCTTTTTCTTCTCTTTTTCTCCTCAAAGCCCCAGTAGATAGTTGTGTGTCATAGTTGCACATCCTTCTAGTTGCTGTATGTGGGACGCGGCCTCAGCATGGCCGGAGAAGCAGTGCGTCAGTGTGCACCCGGGATCCGAACCCGGGCTGCCAGTAGCGGAGTGCGCGCACTTAACCGCTAAGCCACGGGGCCAGCCCCACATTGATCTCTTGATATCTACAAAGCTATATTTATCCCTTGGTGTTAAAATCTCAAAATCATCTCCTCATTAATGGATAGACAATTGAATTACAAATTAATATCTAATAACCATTTTTAAGTTGTTTTCTCTTATACCCAACAGGCATGTCTCCTCATGATATTTTTATTTCTATACCTGAAGCCATCCTCCCTATTATGTATTTGTAGAGTTTCATCAGGATGTTTTTCCCCTACAGTTCCATTTCCCATTTGAGACCCTTGAGTTTATCTAATCAGCTGACATTTAGCGGGGTCATGAATTAAGTAAGGTTTTACAGGCAGAACAGTATGAGGGAAGTCCTGCTGGACCTGGAGAAAGCCCGGGAGAAATAAAACCATTAGACACCCAGGGAATAGTAGAAACTTTGAGAAGAGAAGGACATCATGGAAGAAAAGGGCTTTGAAGGAAGTATGAAGAGGCCCCAAAGGCAAATGTTGACTCTTTGCATTTTAACTTTAGGGGAGACCATGGACCAGATCATTCAAGAAAAATCCTTCCTTCAAGTGCTACCAAATATCAAGTTCAGTCATTTCACCAATATCCTATGCATTTCCAATGAATTAATTTTTCAAGTATCCCAAATATCACATAATTTTCATTTGCTCAGGCTTTTTCCAATTTCTAAAAGTCAATTTCTACTTTGTACTTAAATGCACCATTACCAAGTGTGACTGTGTATCCTGCAAGACATCATCTTTAGAAAGTAGAACCCAACAGAGATTGCCCTCTGCTGGAAAGGTAATCAATCCACTCAACATTCTACATAATCCTGATCACATTTCATTGCTTAAAATTGGAAGGAAAAAAAAAGGAATGTTTTGCCAGCAGTACCTCATAGGTTTTTTTTGAAATTAAACGAAACGAACACACATAAATGGATACCACAATGTGAGGTGTATTGTGCACTCTCAATAAATAATTGTAATCAACATCAGCTGTTATTAATAGAGACCAGGCAGTCACTGTGCTTAAAAGCAATACTCTTCATATTCTAAATATTTTAATTTAAAAAGAACATCACAGAACATATACTAAATTACATAAGAAACATAAGAATATGAAAATGACTATATGTGAAAGCTATAGATAAAATATCACCCTTGTGAGAGGCAAAAAGAGATCATTTTTTCATCATCTTCCTTATTGTCTGAATTTTAGGATGCAAAAGCATCAAAATTGGGAAACAGATTTGTTCATTGGGGACTCCATGATAAATTCAGTTTATAAAATAAAATCAGAAAAATCCTAGAGAAGCTCTTCCTAGGATATATTTCATTTTTTAAAAAGAGAGAAATGATTGTAGCTCTTACCCCTAGCAGCTTGGCAATGAGCTAGAATGTTATTAAGATATCTGTCAAAAACAGTTCAGTTAGCGGGAGTGAAGCTATAGAATGTGTCCTTAGGGGACTTTCAAACCAATGCCATTAATGTAATATTACCAAACAGGAAACAAAATGGACAACACACAAATAAAGAGTGAAGGCAAAACGACCCCATTATCAGCTGTAGAGTGAGACCTGGAATTTTCAGGCCGTGTGATTCTTCAAGGGATGACTCATGATATCTGAAACATGCAAAGGATCCATGGAGTAGGAATGTGGCCAGGAGAAGAAAAATTTAAAATAAAAAAGCAGAGAGACAAAGGGAGTCTGCCTCTCTGGCATTAAAAAAAAATAATTCCATTTTTGCTTCCAAGGCAAGCAATGAATATGTGAGAATGGACTCTTTCAACTCAACCATGTCCCAGTTCTCAGCAGGGCCCAAAGAGCTTGGGTCTAACAATGCCATTTCCAGTCTGTTGGTTCCCACCGTGGGACAGGCTGTTCATGGCAGAAGAGAGGCAGTGCTGTTCAAGGCAGGGCAGGGATCCCAAAAACATATCAGGAGAAGTACCATGACATTCCAGAAGGCCCAAGCACTCCAATCCCTAACAGCCCTTTGATTTGCCCTCCATCTATCTAATGGCGTCCATTTGGCCTCATCTGCCGTGGACCACTCCTCCCAGCAACACAGCCCAGGCACCTGAGGAAAGACTTGGGCCTGATGCTTTCTCATATTTTCAAATCTTCTTTCACTCCCATTCTTTGGCTTCAAAATGAGTACAAATTGACAAAATGGAATCATTTCTGCTTGGCACAGAGGTTGGCAACCAGATAACACCAGCAAAGCCAGGTCCACATTTACTCTCCCCTACATTCATCGGCATGCAAAATTCCAAGATGGAAATTTGTTTCTCCTGCAGTTTTATGACAGCTCAACCGCCTGATTATCCCACTTTATGGCAATTTGCATCATTATGGGCCATGGCAAATGAAACAAATTGCCATAAAATGTTGGGAAAATCCTGAATCATGGTTCTCTCTCACTTGCTGAATGATGACACTGGGGTTGAATTCAGATGGCTAGGTTCATTTTGCTACAAACAGTCATGCCGGCCTTAATGGGTGCCACTGGCTCACACATCAGGCTGTGTGGTGACTACTAAATGAGGCAAACTAATAGAATTTTTTTCCGATGCACTAAGCAAGTCTTCAGCAAAGAAAAACACATTGATTCCGAAGTTGTTTACTACTGACTAAATAGAACCCCTATAGCTTTTCCCACGCAGCCCACATTAGAGCTAAATTAACAGCTCTCATATGTATCCGTTCTACTAGTACCAGACAAAAGTGCTTACACCATTAGGAACATAAGATTGTCTTTCTCATTTAACTGCCTAGCTATCAAAAGTTGTAATATCAGGCATGGACAAGGCTTTAAAGAAAAAATAAATGCACTGAAAGGTCATAAATAATTGCTGCATTTTAATTCAGTGGTGATGTTTAGCTTTAAAGTAAAGAAATAGGAGCCCGATGGTTAGACATGCAAAAATGAGAGAGATTCAGGAAAGCTAACAACTTTGATAATTATTATGATCTTTGTTGATCACAATCTTGGCTCTGCTTTTACAAACCTCTCCTGTGAGTAAATTTATGAGAGGAGAAGCTTCGTAGTAAGAAATTCTCTTGGCTCACAATGCATAGGATCCATTTGATGATGAGGCTGGAATAAAAGCAACAGGATTTTATTTCTCATAATCTCCTGTGTTTCACATCCTCCTAACCTCCAAATCATCCTCAATGTACTGACCCAAGACACTTACAGTGGATGCTTAGCTCTTTCTATACACGAAGCAAGTCTTTCAGAACCACCCTCCCAACCTCCCATCCCCCCACCCCACTTCCATTAGAGAGGTTTCTAGTGCTATTTAAAACAAATAGAGGAGAATGCCTAGACGTGAAGAGCACCTGATAAAGGAGACGCAGAGTCCTGAGTATGGGATTAAAATCATGACAGACAAGCTCTATCAAGAACTTAGTATCCAGACAATTATAAATATTCTAGAAAGCAAAGAATTTTATGAAATCTGGTTTTACATTATTTAAAACACACACATCTTTCATGTAATAATTGACTAAAAGAAAGAGTAATTAAATTCACCGTTATCATTTCTTGAGCATTTAATATATGCCAAGCACTGTACTGAGAGGTTTAAATGATTATTTGATTTAATCAGGCCAACCCCTACATTAGCCACTTACAGATGAGTAACCTAACACTTAGAGAGGCTACACTATTTCCTCGAGGATGGATAGGTAGTCAAAGGCAGAGCTGGAGTCTGAACCAAGATTGAGTCTCTCCATTAATTCCATGCTCTTATGCCACACAGCTGCACTGTAAAAATCAACTTTTCTGCTAAATTAACATTATTATTAGTCCTACAATAAACTCGACAGGAAAAAGATTCTTGCATAATTTTAACAAGTATCACACATTTGGCTTCTCCAGGATGATTTTTATGACTCATTAGTATAGCCTTTTCTTCTTCTAACTCATTTATCCTTTTCTCTTTCACTGTCATTTGCTAGACAAAGTGTCACACTCTCTCATTACAGAATGAAAATTTTTCGACTCTAGATTTCATTTTCTTTCCATCTTGAACTTGCTCATTTCTAAGGTCACAAAAGCTGCACCTGACAAACCAAGCTCATCACACTAAGCAATATAAAGTTTTGGGTATTTGTTATTTACAGCAGTTCGAATTCATGTTATTTGGGTGACAAAAAAAAATGTGCATATATCCAGACTATCAATATTTATTCTGACGTTCCCTTAGATGTTCTCATCCTTTGGTTTCTAAAGTAGGAAGCATAGAAGAATTTCTAGAAATCCACATGGTCTTGAACCAGAGGTCCTGATATTCAGAAACTGATATTCAGTTTCTAAAGCATCTGGTTTATGAATCTAAATATTACACTTAGATTTTGAAACATCACTTTGGCATACATTACATATTCAATCTCTTATCTGAAAGAGAATCATTGAGCTAAAATTCTTTTGGGTTTGATTTTAAGTTTTGGGTTTGATTTTAAACCAATGGCTTGGCGGCTTTCAGACCAACCTCTATTGTCCAGCTCTAATTTTCATCAATACAGACACACCAGAAATTCCTCAAGAAATGTTCAGATACCTGTGTGTCACTGATATGACCCATGGGAGCCAGAGGCTACAGGTTTTCATTCCTCTTCTCAACTCACCAAAATATGTAGTGTGATTGCAAATTTATTGATCTTTTTTACGACAAACAACCCAAATTCTTTGGTGGTTCAAATGTCTCCATTCAAGTATCCATTTTAAGAAATAAGGTGCAAACTCTTTAAACTTCTTTTCTATGTTTGAGGAAACATTAACTGACCAAACTGCAAAAATAATAACCAGATAATGATGCGAGACTATCAATAACAATTTTTTTGTGTGTGTGTGTGAGGGAGATCAGCCCTGAGCTAACATCCATGCCAATCCTCCTCTTATTGCTGAGGAAGACCAGCCCTGAGCTAACATCTATTGCCAATCCTCCTCCTTTTTTTTTTCCTTTCTTCTCCCCAAAGCCCCAGTAGATAGTTGTATGTCATAGTTGCACATCCTTCTAGTTGCTGTATGTGGAACGCCGCCTCAGCATGGCAGGACAAGCGGTGCATTGGTGCGCACCCGGGATCTGCACCTGGGCTGTCAGTAGCAGAGCGTGCGCACTTAACCGCTAAGCCACGGGGCCGGCCCTGTCAATAACAATTTAAAACCTGCTTTTTTGCAGTTGTTTTGAGAACTTGACCTGTAGCTTATTACAGATTGTAGGCAATCTCTAATAGGCTTTATCTATAGGAACCTTAGTTGGAATTTTCAAAGAATCTAGTCCATGGACTAGTTGTGTTAGAACTTTCCTGTGCACTGAGAGGAAGTATGTCACGGGGTTAAGAATGCAGTTTTGAATCTCTTTGGCTCAAAATAGTTTTTTTTTTTTTTTTTTTATGAGGAAGATCAGCCCTGAGCTAATATCCGATGCCAATCCTCCTCTTTTTGCTGAGGAAGACTGGCCCTGGGCTAACACCCGTACCCATCTTCCTCTACTTTATATGGGACACCGCCACAGCATGGCCTGACAAGTGGTGCGTCGGTGCACGCCCGGGATCCAATCCTGCGAACCCCGGGCCACAGAAGTGGAGTGCGCGCACTTAACCGCTGCGCCACCAAGCTGACCCAAAATTGGCATTCTTAATTGTGTGACCTTGGACAAGTTACTTAAACACACTTCACATAAATTTATTCATATGCAAAATGGGAACATTAAAATCCCCTACCTTATAGGATTGCTTGAAGATTAAACAATGGAAGGGTGGCAGAGACATCTAGCTGTCCAATAAAATTTGTGTTTCCCTCCTTAGTATGGTGGTGTGAATGGGAAGCAGCCTCCCAGGCAAAAATTACATTTCCCAGTCCCTCTTGCATCTAGGGGTGCCATGTGACCTCTTCCCACCAGTGAAATGTGAGCAGAAATAGTGTGTATCTCTTGAGGCCAGGCATTTTAAGAACAAGTGTGCCTTGTTCCCAGCTTCTACTTGCTGGAAGCAAAGGATGACAGTGTCCTAGGGGAGGGCGGACATGTGACGGAAAGAGCCTAGGTCACTGAATCACTATGAGAAGGAAAGCCATCCATGAACCAGAAGCACAAGTGAGCTCAGAAAAATTTGTGTTGTGAGAAGCCACTGAAACTCGGGGTTTTATTTGTTATAGCAGCCAACGCTATGCTAACTAATTCAACTTGCAAAGAGCTTAGCACAGAGCATGGCATGTAACACATTCCAGAATTTCTGCATACCTTTCACAACAATCTAAACATTGGGATCAGATCTAGGATGTAAAATTTCCAAAAAGACTCCAACTTTGATTCACATTATGGTTTGACCATCTTTATTAAACATTTCTTGAGTACCTACTATATTCTAGGTACAATTCTGGGTTCTAGGTATATAGTGGTGACCAGGACAACCCCATTCCTACCTTCATGGAGCTTTTACTCTAGCCTGGCAAGACCTAATATAAATATGTAAATACCATATAAATAAACAAATAAGATAGATTCAGATAAATTGTGATAGAATTTGGCTTCGGGGTGGGGGAGGCAATTTTAGATAGGAATTTTAGAGAAGCTCATCTGAAGATGAAAAACAATGATAAGAGCTAACTTAGCACAGTGTACTCATACTGTGTCAGCTGAGCTGGAACCTACATTTCCCAGAATTCCCCTCCTTGCACAGTTGCAGGTTAACATGACCCAAAATTGGAGCAAGGGACATTTTACACAGATCTGGAATGCAGAAGTGAAGCAGCCATATTCTCTATGCGCTCAGAAGGGCAGTGCAGGACACCAGCACTGTTGCAGCTCACATATGTTGTTGCTGACCTGCTGCCTCACTTCCTTGGCCTGGGTCAATAATCTAGCACACTGCTGCTTCAGCTCCTGCAGGACGCCCACATCATTGCAGTGGGAGGATTGGAGGCAGGGAGATACCAACGTGGGTTCCAGCTCATCTTTGTGTGTTCTCCTGTGTCCTTGTTCTCCTCCATTTCACATCCATCTTTCCTTCCTGATATTTTTCTTCTCTGATGACTTCAAGACCAACATCAGATACAGAGGCAGCAGCCATTCAGAAATTGCATTAAGTCAATCTCATATTCTATTTCTAAAGTTCTATTTCTTTGATCAAACACTGAGTGTTACATATATGTTGCACACTCTCTCTGGAAAACTCATACTGCTAAGGGTTTTCTGAGTATTTCATTTAATTCTCATAGCATCCATGAAGGATGTATCATTATTATCCCCATTACAGATGAAGAAACAGGGATCTCCAAGACCAAGGGAGTCACGCTCCTAGTGAGTGATGTAGCTGGAACGTGATAAGAGGGCCCCCAGGTGAAACGCTACACTGCCACCTTTAGTTATGCCCCTTAGGCCTGTTCTGTATGGTTCGGGAGTTTACCAAGTGCTCTTTTCATCAAGGATTTAACTCAGAAGTCTTTGGGCTCATAATTGTGAAAATGCAATTGGTCAGGGAATAAAATTTTTGAGATGGAAAGAAATCTAAAAATCATTGAGCCTAATTATATATAAAAGAAAATAAATCTCAGAGAAGAGATTGTGCAAGTTAAGCAAAGTCCCTTGATTAGGAGCTTCTGCCTAAACTCTGTGGCCTTCCACCATGCCACACTCCAAACGTGAGTAAGCGTAGGTTCCCCTTCATCAGGCAGTGATGCAGGGATCTGGGACATGCCATGGAGCATCTCAGGAGCCAGGATTAGGATTTTAGGTTTGTTTGTGTGTGTGTGTATAACTCTGTCTCTGGTGCCTTTGGCCCAAAGTAAAATAACTCTATTTTGTTATTTGTGTGCTGTAAGGGCCCTTTCTGGCGTAATTCATGTCTCTCCCAACACTTCAACTGGAAGTACTATTAGGAAAATCCCTTCCAATAATTCTGCTAATAGTTTCCAGTAAACTTAAACCTGGAGCGACATTTGAATGAATTTATCTGTAGTGGGCTTCTGCAGGAATCAATAAGTCATTCTGATTCATTCTCAATTGCTAGAGGAAATTATTTATTTTCTAAGAGGAGACTGAATAGAAATGGGAATCATTTGTATGGGGTGAAGCATAGCTTGCTGATTAAGATTATCTCCTTTTCCTTTATTACTCCTGAGGGATTAAGCCGTGGAAATTTTGGAACTTAAAGCTACAGATTTCTTCCTGGGATCTCTCCAAAATCTTAGACAAGCGCTAAATATCCCCATGGAATTCTAATAATTGGCACCATTTTGAAGTTAGAATTTTGTCTGGGAAAATACTTTGAAAGACAAGCTGGTTGAAAACCAGCCCATGCTTCATCTACTAGTACATAAATACATGAAAATGTGCCCAGAAAAAAAATCAATTCTCTTATATCCTCAAGTGAAAATAAATAACAAAAATACAAGTCATCATTTTAAGAGATGGAGGAAGTTAACTGGTAACCCAAATCTATGATTTTTCAATAATGAATGATTCCTTACAACAGTGAAAGTGTTTACAAAAATAAAAGTTCTCCTGAGGAATTCAGATTAAGAACAAACCCCAAAAGATCAGAGGTTCCTGTGAGACCACATCCGTTCATTTTTATCTTATAGAGACTGCAGTGCAACAGGAAAGAATTTGTGTCTATAGGTTTGGAAGACGTGGCCACTAAAACTTTAGAATATCCCACTAGAAATTTTTTAATTTAACTGGAAATTAACTCTTATAGGATTGAAATGGCATATAATTTTGCTTCCTTCAATAGATGGTTATAAAAAATGTGAGACTTGGGGCTCCTAGGAGCCAATTATAAAATCTGTCTGACTGTCCTTAGGGATTAATAATTCTGCACCCTATTGCAACATGTGGGTTTTTTTTCCCCGCACCACCAAGCGATTCTCCAATACCAGCTGGGTGTCCCACAATTCACTTCGGTTCTGATACTATCTAGCCAGAGATAGCATCAGATTTCACAGGTTAAGGTCTCAGTCCCACAAGACTTCCCTCCACTTCAGATGTCAATGGCAAGTCCAAGTTGTTACCTCTGCATCTGACCGACAACCTCCTTGGGTTCGATTAATTTGCTAGAGCGACTCACAGAACTCAGGACACTAGTTTACTCACTAGATCACCGGTTTATTACAAAGGATATTAAAGGATACAAATCAACAGCCAGATGAAGAGATACATGGGGCAAGGTATGGGGAAAGGGCATGGAGCCCCTGTGACCTCTCCAGCTCTTCTATGCCCTCACCACTCTCCTCAAATCTCCACATGTTCATCCACCTGGAAGCTCTCCAAACTCCATCCTTTTGGAGTTCTATGGAGGCTTAATTACACAAGCATGACTGATTAAACCATTAGCCATTGATGATTGAACTCAATCTCCAGCCCCTTTCCCCTCCCTGGAGGTCAGGGGGTGAGACTAAAAGTTCCAACCCTGTAATCACATGGTTGGTTCCGCTGTTCAATCAGCCCTCTTTCTTAGATACTTTCCAAAAGTCACCTCATTAACACAAGAAAAGACACCTCTACTGCTCTCTCACTTAGAAAATTCCAAGGATTTTAGGAGCTCTGTGCTAGAAACAGGGACAAAGGCTAAATATATATTTCTTATTATAAATCACAGTATCATAAGAATAAACCATCTTCAAGTCAAAATAGACTTCTGCCACTTGGGAAATTAAGAATAATATGATCCATGAAGCCCAAAACCTTGTCGTGTCGCTGCCCCAGAGGACTTCATAGACATTGGGTATGAACACAGACAGGTCCCTGGGACACATAGGGAGAGAAGCCTCTTTCAAGAGATTCTGCCAGGTGTAGGCTTTTAGGGGAAGAATAGAATATATAGTATCTCTTGGTTCCTGAAATAGGGAAGGGATTTGGGGAAGAAGCAACGTCACTGCGAAGGGGTCCAGGCACAGAAAGACTCCTGGGATAAACTTTGATCTCTTTTACCACGTAACACAGGACAAGTTCTGACGTCAATGTGAACAACAGTGAATAGGCCAGAGAGATAACCGAACTTAGAATTCAGACCTATTGCCTTGTCATGATCTTTCCCTGGGGTGCGACCCCTGCTCCAGACAAGTTTTATCATCAATCTTAGCTACTGGGAGGCTAGGGAAAGCTAAGATGATAGCAATCCAATATTTAAAAAATCACTTCTGTCTAATTTTTAAATATTTTAAGGAAATTATAAAAAATATAGGGGCCGGCCCAGTGGCGTAGCCATTAAGTTCATGTGTTCTGCTTCAGCGGCCCGGGATTTGCAGGTTCGGATCCTGGGCACAGACCAACGCACCGCTTGTCAAGCCAAGCTGTGGCGGCATCCCATATAAAGTGGAGGAAGATGGGCATGGGTGTTAGCCCAGGGCCACTCTTCCTCAGCAAAAAAAGGAGGCTTGGCATCGGATGTTAGCTCAGGGCTAACCTTCCTCACAAAAAAAAATATGTATATAACAAAACCATATGTACCCACAAAAAGGAGTTAATACATTTTAACATTTTGCTGTATTTGCTGCAGTTTTCTTTTTTCTTTCTTTACAGACACAGCAGAGCCCAATCATATCCTCCACCTTCCCTGCTTTACCCCTCTAAAGGTTACTACAGTGTGGAAGTTGATATGTATCACTCCCACGCATGATTTTCAATATTAAGTAAATATGTAGGAATTCATTAAAAACATATTATATGGTTTTGTATAATTTTTAACTTATAAAAATGACATTCTCTACCAGGATTTCTCAACCTTGTCTCTATTGACATTTTGGGTTATGTATTAGTTTCCTTCTGCTGTATAACAAATTATCCAAAACTTAGCAGCTTGAAACAGCACAAATTTATTCTCTTACAGTTCTGGAGGTCAGAAGTTTGAAAGAGGTCTTACAGGGCTAAAATCAAGGTGTCAGCAGGGCTGGTTCCTTCTGGAGACTAGGAGAGAATTCATTTCCTTGCCTCTTCCAAATTCTAAAGGTTGTCTTCATTCCTCGGCTTGTGGCCTTGCATTATGAAGTCTTTTCTCCCCTTGCTTCCATCATCACATTGCCTTCTTCCATCTTTGACCTTCTTACCACCCTCTTATAAGGACTCTTGCAATTACACTTACTTAGGGTCCATCAGGATACTCTCCCCATCTTAATATCCTTAACTTAATCACATCTGCAAAGTCCCTTTTGCCATAGAACATAGAACTCACAGGTTCCAGGGATTAGGATGTGGACATCTTTGGGACCATTATTGAGCCTACTACAGGCCAACTAATTCCTTGTTTTGTGGGGGGCTGTCCTGTACGTTGTAGAAGGTTTAGGCAAATCCCTGGCCTCTATTCACTAGATGGCAGTAACACCCCCCGGTTTTGACAACCAAAAATGCCTCCAGACATTGCCAGATGTCTCCTGGGGGGCAAAATCCCCACAGTTGAGAACCATTCTTCTACATGCACGTTTGTCACTTGTGTATTTCATTCTACATTGCGTTTGAGAATTATCCATGTCAAAACATTAAGACCTAGTTCATTAAATTGCTCCATAATATTCTGCTGAATGAATAAAAGCTTTTTTTCTTAATTTTTTTCTCTATTACAAACAATGCTTCATAAAAAACTGAACATGTCTCCTCATAAGCATATATGAAGTTTCTTGATGCTAGGGCGATGGTTCTCATTCTTTGACGTGATCAGAATCACCTGCAGAGCTCCTTAAAAAACTTTGGTGGGTAACACACTCAGAATTTCTGATTCATTAGGTCTGGAATAGGGCCCAAAATATTGAATTTTTAATAAGTTCCCAGGTGATGCTAAATCTGTTGGTCTTGGGACCACTCTTTGAGAAGCACTGCTCTAGGACATATACATAGCAGTATGATTTGCCAAGTACGATTTGCTAGGTATTGCCAAATTGCTCCCACAGTGGTTATATCAATTTCACTCCCACCTGCAAGAATAAATTTATGTTTCCCTACAACCTGACCAATAATTGGTGCAGAAAGACCATAATTTTTTGCAAAAGTGAGGGGAGCGGAGTGGCATCACATAATCTATTATTCTGTTATTTCTCACATTACTGAAGAAGTCATAAATATTTTCATGCAATTATTAGCCATTTGGGGTTCCAATTCTGTGTTGCCTGTTCTTATTTTTTGCTTGTTTTTCTAATGAGTTATTTGTAGGAATTCTTTCTGCACTCCAGATACTGAATTTTTGTCAGTTGTACACATTGCAAATCTCTTTTCTTGGTATGTTTCTCGTCTTTTCAATTTGTTTGTAGCATCTTTAGATAAAAAGACTTATTTTAATGTAGTCAAATTTCTCAATCTTTCTTTTATAGTTTATTTTTCATATTAAATCTTTCTCTGCCCTATGGTCATAAAAACATTTTTCTTAATTTTTTAAAATCTTGCTGTACACATTTTTCGTCTTTAATCCATCTGGGATTTATTTTTGTGCATGATGTGAGGTAAGGATCTATTTTAATTCATTCTATATGAATAGCTGGTTGACTCAGCTCTATTGACGTGGATTCGTACTGTCTCTTCTGCCATACGTACCCATATGTGCATGCTTCTGTTTTTCAGCTTTCTATTCTATTCCACTAAATACTTTTATGCTGACACCATACAGTTTTAATTGTTATAGATTTAGAACAGGTTTTAGTATATATTAAATATTCCTTTATTCTTGTTCAGAAATGCCATGGCTCTTCTCTTTTATTCTGTCAAGTAAAATTTAAGATCAGCTCAAGTTCTATGAAAAAAAAATCTAGGAAATTTTTATAGTTTTTGCCTAGGAATTATAGATCTAAGGTCAGTTGTTATCATTATAACATCAGGTCTTCCATCCACTAACATAGTACCTCTGTCCATTTATTTAGGTCTTCTTTTATGTTCTTTAATAAGCTTACCTATAAATATCTTCACTATCTTCTTGCCCATCTGTTCCTAGGTCTCTAAAATATTGTGCTATTTTTAGTGATATTTTAATTGCATTTTCTAATTGTTCCTTTTGTATAGAAATGCTAATCGTGTTTGTACATGGATAGTGTATCCAGCATCCTTGCTGAATTCTGCAATTAGTTTAAACAGTTTGTAGATTCTCATGGATTTTTCTAGATAGACAATATTATTGTCTGTAAATAATGATAAACATGTTTCTTCCTTTCCCATTCTCATGCTATGTGGTCTTATCATGCCATCTAGGATCTCCAATACTATATGAAGGAGAGCTGCTGACATGGGAATCCTTGTCTTGTTTCTGGCTTTGAAAATATTGCTTTTACTATGTCACCATTAAGTATAATATTGGCTATAGGTTTTTAAATTACCATTTACCAGGTTAAGAAAGTTTGCTAAGAAAGGTTGTCATGCATAAAGGTCAAATCTAATCAAATGTGCATCTTGCATTTATTTGTGAATTATATGGCTTTCTAAAGTTGTTAATAAGGTAAATTAAACTAATTTTCTTTTTAAGGTAGATATTATTTCTATCAAAGTTATAGGTGACTATACTTTAAGGAGTCAAATGATTCTACTTTTCTGTTGTGAAACACAGCAGACTCCCCCCTCACCATTTCCTCACCCACAAAGGCAATAACTTTTATGTCTTTTAACTGATTGTTTCAATGCTTCTTTCCATATACCTAAATAAAATGCTTGCAATGTTCCATCTTGATTTTTCTGTTTTAACTTTCTATTAACTTCCTACTGTATGACCACCTTTTACTCCCAGCTCCCACCACACAGGTATACTCTCCCTTCCTCTATCATCCTAATGGAGTTACATACTTATTTTAGTTATATATTCTGTGTTTATATTATTATAACGATATATTTTTCATAGCTGATCCATGTAGTAAACTATTATTATTTTTCCTTTGCTGATAACTTTATTTTCTCAGCATATACCATCTTGTTTTTATTTGCTAAGTTTTCTATGAGTTTACAGTTAACTGAACACCAAACTCTTCACCAGCTGTCTAAAACTCCTTTTAAGATGATCAGATATATCAAGTATTCTATCAACTTTATCTTCCTGAAGAAGTCTCCCCCAGAACCTCTGAACTGCTCCAGTTTGAACTGTTGCCCAGCATGCCTGATGCACAAGAATTATCTTAGATTATCTTATTATCTTAGAATCTACCTTTGCCATCACCCCAGATATTCCCTTTGCATTTCTCTTGTGATGGATCTCCAACATTCAATATTCTTTGGTTTATTCCTCATTTATGAAATGTAACCTCCAGTAGATTCTAGAGAAAGAATGTGTAAGAATAAAATAGTATGACTGGGCATATAATTCTGGGAAGAAAATTCTTTTTCTTCAGAATTTTGAAATATTACTCAATTGTTTTCCATCTTCTAGTGTTGATGTTGAGAAATAAGAAGGCATTATGATTTCTTTTTTTTTTTTTTTAAAGATTTTATTTATTTATTTTTCTCCCAAAGCCCCAGTAGATAGCTGTCTGCCATAGCTGCACATCCTTCTAGTTGCTGTACGTGGGACACGGCCTCAGCATGGCCGGAGAAGCAGTGCGTCGGTGTGCGCCCGGGATCCGAACTCAGGCCGCCAGCAGCGGAGCGCGCGCACTTAACCGCTAAACCACGGGGCCGGCCCGGCATTATGATTTCTGATATTTTGTATCTGACCTTGTTTTTTTTTCTGGAACGTTGATGATCAGACCATCAGTGTGATTCCAGTGTTCTGAAATTTCACAGTAACATGTATTGGTGTGGATCGCTTTTTATCTGTTGTACTTACTGATCTCTTTTGTCCTCTGAAACTCATGTCCTTCAGTTTAGGAAAATTGTGGAATCTTTTTGTTGCTAATATTGATCCACATTCCATCCCACTTTCAGGACCACTATTATTTGGATGTTGTACTGGTCCTCTAACTTTCTTATCTTCTTCCATGTATTTTTCAATATTCATCTGTTTTGTTCTTTATTCTAAGACATTTATTTAATATTATCTATTTACCTAATTTTAAGAACAAAATTCTACATATGTTCATTTGATTAATCATTTAATTGTTTTGTTCTGTCCCTCCTTATTAATTTCTATGTGCTTAATCTATCAATTACTGAGAGCAGTGTATTAAATCTCTTTTGTGAAAATATTTGATAATACCTTCATGAAATTCTATCAATTTTTACTTTATGTACTAAGGCTATGTTTTTAGGTACTTGGAGGATCTGACTTGTTACAGCTTCCTGATGAACTGTTCCCTTTACCATCATGTAATGACTCTCTACTTAGTAAGTATGATCACTATAGCTACACCAGTTTTCCGGTGTAAGTACACTATATGATATTCGTACAATGACGAAATTGCCTAACGACACATTCTCAGAATGTATCCACGTCAGTAAGGGAAGCATGACAGTATAATCTTTACTTATTTGGCTCCTTCAAACTAGATCAAAGAGAAAATCTGGGCTGTGAGGCTCAATTAGAAATGTGGGATGGTGCCATGCTGACAACTAGTGGTCCCTGACTTACACCTTCTGAGTCTAGAACCCAGTGTGGTCCGTGATCATCTTATGGGTCGAACTAAAGAAGACCTCCTTCTGGGCAGAGCATGTGCTCATTATAGGTGTGGCACGGCACTAAGTACTTTGAGGACTCAAAAAAAAATGGTAACACGATGAATATGTGATAAGGAAACAGTCCAGGGCAGGAGCTCTGCAATAACATAGCCTGGACTCAAATCTTGACTAATCCACCACCATCTGTGTGACCTGAGGAACATCTAAGGTTTAAATGTTGTTTAATCAAATTTCTAAAAAGAAATGAAGAACCTGCCTGCCAGGAAGGGATGTTGTGGGTGCAGCATCCAGTCAAGTCAGTCTCCCGGTCCCCTCCTCAGAAACCTTTGCCACCTGGCTGATGACACTGGCAGCCTGGGCAGCACTGGAGAAGGTATGCCTTGCTCCAGGCCTTGCAGAGAAGTTGGGGGGTCCCCGGAGGAGGCAGGCCGCACCCTGGCAGGAGCTGGGTGGTTCCCAGCTCGGCTTTGAGCAGGCTCTGACCTCTGACCTCAGGGACCTCGGAGAAAGAGATGGCGACACACACCCAGGTACTGAGGGATCTGCAGAGCTGACGCCCAGGTTGGGTGAGCTCTGGGGATGGCGTCTCCCAGTCATGAACTGTCCCTCCATGTTGGCCCATCTGGTGCCAAATACCTGAAACCCACAGCAGGAAGTTCCAAACACTAGAAAGTCCAGCTAGGGTGGCTGTTGCGGTCTTGCCCTTGCCCTTTGTCCTCTGGCACCTTCTCTTCAGGAGTTAGGCTGGCAAGTGCCCTTGGCAGCCCTTTCTCTGTGATGTGGCCCAAGGAGATGTCACAGGTGCCAGGCTGAACACTGCAGTGCCTGCCTGGCCCTGAGAGGAGTCGGAAGCTTAGAAGCTCTCCAGTTTCATACTTTATTCTGGGGATCCTTTGGCACTCAAATGGCTCTATATGGGCAATTTCCTTTGTAAGTTTCGTCACTCTCCCTGCCATCATCCCCAACCCGGCAGTCAACAGCTGGTTCTCCCAGCCTGCAATGCTGCCCTGCCTGGCCAGAACCACCCCACTGCTCCTGCGCCTGCCCTCCGCCCTGGTCACAGGCTGTTCCATCGGGATCCTGTGCCTTTACCAGCTGGCTTTTACATCATGCTGGAGAGGTGGTGTCCAATCCAGCAGGCCACATTCTCCCACCTGGGGATCCTCCATTTAGTGAGCTGGAGGGACTCTCCAAAGAAGCCCGCACTGTCTGCTCATAATTCTATGATGTTCAAACACTTGAGAACCATAAAGATCCCTCCTTCAGAGTGCAAATTTACTCTCCTGTGTTCATCACCTGAGCTGTCAAAGCTATGAACCCCATACCATCCAGTGACTTCAACCTTCCTTGCCCAAAGAAGACTGAAGAGCCCAGAGAAGGAATGGCAAAGAAGAAGGAGGATCCCAGAGACCAAAGGACAGGACGATGGAAACAGGGGCCCTGCAGCAGTGGGGATACACCATTGACATCCAGGCCCCTGGAGACCAACAGAGTCCTTACTTCCCTCAAGTGCAGTCCTGGGCCTCTGGACCTCCATCCTGAACAGCCAGAAGACAGCTTGAGCAAGAAGGCCTGGATGTCTCCAATAAGCTCCTCCTCAGAAAGCCATGTTGTCACCACCTCACACAGCCCTGCTGGAGATGTCCTGCCTCCTGGGAAGCCTGATCCAGATGCAACAGCGCTCTCTGACCCAACCCCGTGCTGCTCCTGCTGCTGGAGAGGTCAACAAAGGAGGTGCTGGGTGAGGACCATTGGCCCAGCTCTCCAGCTCACTGACGTCTAGGAAGGAGATGCAGGACGAAAAGCCTTCAGACGTCCCGTCAAGGAGCTCTTCTCCACGGTACCTCCCAGCAGTAGGCCCTGTAAACAGAGAATCGCCATGCCACTTGTGCTGGCCCTGCCACCACTGATGCCACTGCCACCACTGCTGCCACTGCCACTGCTGTGGGGCCGAGGGGAGCTGCCACCACCTCCTAAGCTTCCTTGCATACCTTTGCCAAAAACCTGGGCACTTTGGAGAAGAACACTGAGTGTCAGCGGAACAAGATCTTGGAGGATCAAACGGGGGTCGTGGCAGACTGCAGTGCCACTCAGCCTGCCTCTTCCCTCTCGCTACCTGCCTCGGAGACTGCAGACTCCCTGCCCCTGGGCACTCACACTGTGCAGGTCCCTGCTCCTCCCACTGACTTTGCCGACCTGTCTGCCAGACCCGGATCCCGTCTGTCCCTCCACCTTCCCCGACACCAAATACTGATTAGGGCACAAGATACACAGTCCAGAACTCTCCACCTCCTGCTGTTCCTACTGGTTCTATTCCTCCTTTTAGGTCCAGCCCCGTTTTAGGAATTCCACTTAATGAGAATGGAGGCACTTTTCACTCAGTCAGAGCTACAGCATCTCCTATTTCTAGCCTCCCCACACCTCCTAGTACCTCAATCTTCTCCTTCCAGCCACCCTCCTGCCAAAAAGAACCCCAAACACCTATGTCTGTAGTTTCTCCCCCTCCTTTTTTCATACCCATCCCTCTTCTGGTCCCCTTCACCAGGACCCCTGTTTTCACCAGCCAGCCCACCCCTTCTGTGGCAGTCCGCTCCACCATCACAGCCAGGGCATCTGCAGGTCTGACCTCCCAGCCTACTTTAGAGCCTGGTGTCATTGACATGGACACTACTCCTCCTTCCCAGGCTGGCATTTTCAGGTCTCCCCAGGCTGCAGTGTGAGATCTCTCTTATTTTCCCAATTTCACTGCAGTGTGGAGCAGAGGTGCCCTGCAAAGGTACCAGTCTCCTCCAGCCCACCTTCATTGATGGTCCCCTTCCCCACTCCAATTTTTAACTATCCCTTCGGCCCCCAAACCACCCCTCAGCCCACATGTGGAATGCTGATGGGCAGCAGCAGAGAGCCTCTCTCCCCAGTGCTCCTGTTTTCCCCGGCCCACCCCTCGTGGCCCCTGCAGTCACCTTCGCTCCAGCAGGCAGCACCTCTGCAAACTTCAAGCCTGCCTTTGACACCGATGCCATGGATCCCACGCCTCCTTCCCACGCTGTCATCTTCCAGTCTCCCCCAGTCTCCAGGGAAAACCACTTCCCATTTTACACGGCGCTTCTGGGTTCTGAGAACACACCCCCCAGTGGCAGCACTACCTCAGCCCACGTCTCCACCTGTTTACCTGCACAGTCGGTCAGCAGACAGAATATAATTTCCAACCCTCTCTCTGACCCAGGAATCTCCTCTCAGCCCACATTTGGGGCCTGTGATGGGCAGCAGCCTAACAACTCTTTCCTGTTGGGAAAACTGGTAGCCCCAGCACAGGCTGTGGGTCTAACCTCTCCTGCAGCCCAGCCACCTAGACGCAGCGTAATGCCATCAGGTTTTGCAGGTTTGATATTGCCAGCTTCCGCATCTGACACCACTGTCAACACCTTAAACCCAAAAACCTGGGGCCACCTGTCCAGAATCCTGGTGGTACGATGTGAGGGGACAATATCATTCCCATGATCAGAGGACCTGGTATTCCCGCTTTCCATCAGGTCAGCTGGGGCCCTTGTGGCCAAACACAGATAGTGCAGTCAGAGAGAACTATATCTCTCCTGTGATAGGAGGCCCCTGTGTCACCACCTGCCATCAGAGCACTTGGAGTCCATCTACCCAGAGCACAGGTGGGGTGATGGGGACACCACCGTTCCTGCTGTGACTGGATACACTATGGTCCCTGTTCATACAGAGCACCTGGGGACCCCCTGGGCAAAGTGCAGGTGGTGGATGGGGGACAGCTCCATACGTTTTTAGAGAATAACCTTTACCCTCAGTCAAAACACCTGCTCCCCCACCCCTCAGGGTCCCCCTCTGCATTTGGAGGAGCAGCACTGTGTTTGGAGGCTCCTGGTCAGAGCAACTCAGGGCACAGCAAGCAGTAGCCTTGCCTCTGGGACCCTCATCACCGGCCAGGGCTTCATAGGAGCCACCAGCCAACTCCTTTCTTCTGTCACGTATCTCAACAAATAAGGAGCAGATCTTCCTCTGCAAACTATGGGTAACCAGAGATGGACTTTGCTCCACTGGAAAGGGGCTCAGCCCCTTCAAGTGAAACTGAACCTGCTCTCTTCCTACAGCAGCCAGAGGACCACACCTCAGGGGAGTGTGTTTTGTGTATTTATGTGTAGTGTGGGGCGTGGGGAAGGGTGTTGCTAGTGTGTGTGTGTGTGTGCGCGCGCACGCGCACGCGCGCGCGTGTTGGAGGGTGAGAGACACAGGAGCCCAGGTCAGAACTACCCCAGACTTGAGAAGGTCCGGTGTGGAGAACAGAAGAGAGCTGCATGTAGCATCAACCATGCCATCCCTGGCTTGACTGTTAACTAGGCTGACCCAAGTTCTGGGCCAGTTTTCTCTAGTCTGGGAACTAGCAGGATGCCCACTGCTGTTTATAGGAGCTTTCTCTCCCCCTACTCATTTGTTACCCACATTACTACCATTAAGAATACATACTTTTTAAGATCTAGTCATCCTAACCACCTAGTAAAAAACCACCTACAGCAAGTGCCGTAAGGAATTAAGGGTGTTTCACTTTGTGGCTATCAGCAGGACAAGAAGAATTAATTTAGAATCACTGCATTAACATTTCCTATTGCATAGTCACATTTGGGGGAGAAGATTAAAACAATTGTGTTTTAGTACTTTATGATGGTATGGAGAAGGAATCAATTACAATACAAACTAATTGTCTAATTTTAAGAATATATTTGTGTCGATCAAAAAATACAAACCAAAAAAGGGGAAATAAATATACCAAATAATTTATAATTCCATTATAACTTCTGGGAAGGCATTGTTTCAACATATGAATTCTACTTCCACATATTGAATTAAAGATTAGTATATTTTCCTTAGTATTAAGTTTGTATTAACTTGATAAAGAAGTAATATATGTATTTTTTTTACATCTTGAAAACGTGATGACCAATTTTGGGAAAAATGTGATTATGAAAAACACTTCTTTATGTAAAATTTAGAGACTACAGGTCTTGACCTGTAAAGCTTTTATAAGTCCCCAATGTTGTTTATTCTTAATTCCAGCCTTTCTTCATGTATGTCATTTTCCCCTTAGCTTTTATGCCATTTAGACATTCAAAACCTGACTTTAAAACTCACATCTTCTAATAAGTCTTCCCAGTTACATCTCACCCCTACCCTAACCCATTTGTGGGTATCAGTTCTGCCTTTCTGCACTGAAAACCACTCAAGGTTAGGGATAATATTAAGCCTCATATTGTTTCCACATCTTCTCACAATACCTACTTCATCGATCTGCACACAGTAGGCACTTAATGAATGTATTTAGTGATTGTTTCAAGGATCCTACAAATGCTTGAGTTCGTAGCACACATGTGAATTACCACATGATAGAATTTAATATCTCCTTCTTCATTGCAGGGAGATCGAAATAGATGTTCAAAAAGCCAGCTAAGTGTTCAGTCTCTTTTATCATAATTCCTCTTAACAACTGTGTTCCAGTTCTAAAATTATTTGATTCTTGCCAAGATCTTATTTGGAGAAGCTGTAAAGTTCAATCTCATTTCATCAAACCATATTGTCCTCTTCCAACGTGATGTTTTTTTCTCTTACACCAAACTGGGTTGTTCAGGATAAGCTGAGCTGTCTGTACTAAGTTAACCCCTAAACTTCAGTGGTTTAACACAACAAATGTTTATTTTTCACTTATGCTATGGCCCCATTGGTGAGGGGAGGGGCAGGCTCTGATCCACAGGGTCGCTCAGGGGTCTAGACCAATGGAGGCCCCACTGTCTCTACACTATGCAGGCAAAGAGAGAGCCAGAGGGTCTCATGCAGCATCTTTAATGCTTCAGCCCAGAAATGAACGGTTCTCTTGCACTCACAGTTAATGGCCCACACTTGCTCGTGGTCCCACCTAACGCAAAGGTACTGGGAAACAAGGAGCATACGGGTAGTCAGTGAGCAGTAACTGTCTCCACCTGGCAGCATCACTATAGAATCTTGACCACAGTGTGTGCCATTTCCCTTTGCAATTATTCCCAAATAAGCCCTAAATTTTTAAAAATTCTAAATTACTAGTTCACGTTATTCAACCTGCAATCCTCAATTAAGCAAACTTTCACCCAGAAACAACGTGTTTTAATCTGTTTTCCTTTTAACGCTTCATGTCTTGCCTGGACAATGAACACGCCTAGTTCATTCTTCCTTTTACTTTCAGAAACATCGTCGTCTTTGTTGCTCCACTGGCCTCCATTTTCCAGGATCTTTTTAGAATCATCACAATGGTAACACAGAGAAAAAACTCTCCTCACCTTTTGCTTTTCCTCTTCTTGCCAGGATGCTGTCTTAATGGGGTTCTACCTCACCTTCTCCTCAATCTCCTTTTTCTTATTCTATAATAGGATCTGATGCTGCATGGACTCCTGTTTCCGCCTGCAAGTCATCTCCCTCTGTCATTTTAATGCATCGGTTCTTCATTGTGACAACATATTAGAGTCTCCTGGCCAGCTTTTAAAAGAGACTGATGCTCCATGGTCTGGGGCCCAAAGGAGGGGGCTCAGATGTCTGCCCTATGATGTAGGGACTCTTAGAAAAGGCTTTGCAAAGGAAGTGCCACTGGAGACAAGTCTTGACGATGAGTACGAGTTGGCCAAGTAAAGAGAGAGAGTATCCCCATCAGTGAAAACATCAGATGAGCTCCCCTGAAACAGAGCAGGGACAGAGTCAGGTCTGTGTGTTAAAAATGATCCCTCTTGGGCCTGGATGGGGCACAGACCGGAGGGGAAAAGACTGCAGGCCTGGAGAGCAGAGAGGGCATTGATAGGATGGTCTTGGCAAGAGGTGGGTACATCCCTCTTTTGCTGTATTTATTCAACATTACTAATTGTCTATTTGTGTGCTCATATATATATTGAATGCATCAGCTAGAAATATGTTCAGAAATATGTTCAGAAATAGGTAGCAAAATCACCTGACTTGCTGTGGCTTAAATAAGTTTTATTTTTACCTATGTATACAAACAAAAATTTTCTTGAGGCTTGGGTTCCATCTAGATAGATTTATCAGCATCTCTGGGGAGTGGGGCTGCCCACAGCAGTCATCTGCTCACTAATGTACCCCCAATTTGTTTTCTTCCCTTCCTTGTCTCATTTCTTCACTCTCTCACAGTGCCTCCTGGGATCACTTCTCAAACAAATTCTCTGGACCTAAATTTTTATTTTAATATCTGCCTTGAAAAACAGGAAAAATAATAGCGTGTACCACATACAATTGTTGAAAGGATTACATAAGTTAACATATGTGAAGCATGTGTTATTGCACATGCCCCACCCTCTTCCTAGCACACCCTGGTCGGTGCTTCAGCACGGCTGGCTCCTTCTCCTACTTTTCATCTCAGCTTAAACATCACCTCCTCAAAGAAGCCTTTATAGCACCTAAAGTCCTCTCTCTGAGTTTCTCTCACACTCTATTGCTTTTCACTTTCCTAGGACTGTACTCAAAATAATTGTAATCGTGTTTACTTATTTTTTTTATCTGTCTCCTCCCACTAAAGTGAAAGCCCCAAAGGACAGATATTCCGACTCGTTCACCACAATTCACTGGTGTAGCACAGTATCTGACACATCATGGGGGCCTAGTATATATTTGCTGAATGAATGGATGTCTCTCATCTGGGTACATGGCCTTAAAAGACTTTCAAAACACAGTACAGCTTTTCTAAAACTCAAGGTAAATAAAAAATTGAGAATAATTAAAAGATAGAAACCTATTGTAGTAGGCAGAATAATGTCACCCAAAAAGTGTTCGTGCCCTAAATCCGGAACCTGTGGATGTGTTACTTTACATGGCAAAAGGGACACTACAGATGTAATTAAGTAACAGACTTTAAAATAGGGAGAGAAGCCTGGATTACCCAGGTGGGCCCAATCGAATCAAGTGAGACATTAAAGGCCAAGAATGTTCTCCAGCTGGTTACGGAAGAGGAAGTCTGATGTGAAGCCTGAAGGAGACTCAATTCACCATTGCTGGAGAGAGGCCACATGGCAAACAAGCTGCCTCCTGGTGCAGAGACCAGCCCCAGGCTAACAGCCAACAAAGAAACAGGGGCCTCAGTCCTACAACCACAGGGAACTGAATTCAGCCAACAACTTGAATGAGCTTGGAAGCAGATTTGTTCCCAGAGCTTCCAGAAAGGAAGTTTGGCCTTGTGAGACTCTTAGGAAAGGAGCCAGCGAGGCCACACTGTGAGTTAGCTAAACTGTGAGGTAATAAACGGGTCTTGTTCAAAGCTTCTAAATTTGCGAAAATTTGTTATGGCAGTAATGGAAAACTACACTACCTAACCCCTAAACTCTCCCTTGGTGAGATATGCCTGAAAGAGAGAAAGAGAATTCGAGGCCCATGATTGGAGAGTAACAGCAGAGATTCAAGTGAAACCCTGCAGTAAGCTACAGTGTTCTCTAAGATTCTTGAACTCCAGACAAAAATGTGTTTCTGGAAACGAGGAATGACTACTATTTCCTTCTACATATGTGTCTTCTCATAGACTTTGTCATTTAGGCTAGAATGAGATGATGTACAAGATGCAAATCTGCCAAGACACTCAACAACTTTTAATGATTTTTCTGCCTGGATGGTGATTACTAACTAGGAAGAGACTCACTATAATTAATGCCACACTAAAGATCAGATGTTAAAAAAAAATGAGAGGCAGCTTAACACTCCATTTCTCTGAATCAAGCTATCCCCGAATATGAAGTATGCATGTGAGTGTGCATGAACGCAGAGACATTACAGATCAACAATTTCAAAGCAGTCTTTTTCAGATTTTAATATATTTGCAGTAAAAATGTGTCTTAAAAATAGTATACACTCAAACTGGTGACTTTTCTCCCCAAAAAGCTATTTTTAAAGAAAGATTAGTTCCATGGAGGTTGGTGGGAATGTGGTATTTAGCATTTAAACAGTAATATGTGTCTTAGTCTGCTAGGGCTACCATAACAAAATACTGCAGACTAGCTGACTTAAACAATAGAAATGTATTTTTTCACAGTTCTGGAGGCTGGAAGTCTGAGATCAAGGTGTCAGCAGGGTTGGTTTCTCTTGAGGCCTCTTTCCTTGGCTTGCAGATGGCTGCCTTCTCACTGTGTCCTCACATGGCCTTTCCTCTGTGTGCACAAGGAGAGAGTTTGTTCTCTGGTATGTCTTCCTCTTCTTATAAGGACACCAGTCCTATTGGATTAGGGCCCCACCCTTATGACCTCATTTAACTTTAATTACCTCCTCAAAGTCCCTATGTCTAAGTCACACTGGGGATGAGGGCTTCAACACATGAATTTGGAGGGGAGAGGCAGGGGAAGGACACAATTCAGTCCATAACAAGTGGAGAACTGATATTGGTTACTTAAGTAAGGAAAAGCAGAGCTAAAATGCAAATTAGATTCTGCCATCCCAGGAAGGACCTCCTCTCTGGTCTCCGGGAATGTTGGATGACTTCCTGGACAGCCAAGGGCCAGTGCACACATTTCATCAAAGTCCAGCCACAGAGAGGATGGGTCACTGAGACTGCCGAGACTTCACAGGAAGGAACTGATGCGGGCAACAGCATGAGGAGCTAGATCAGAGAATAGAGTTTTTCTGGAAGCAAAGGGTTTATCTTACAGAATAACTTTCAGTCATATCTCCAAGCCACATTAACCTCATTTCCTTCTTGACAGAATTTTGAAGGTGTTTAGAAGCTTGCCATGAACATTGTTTGTCTTGATGTCAGCAAAACATTTTAAGACTCCATGATGTTAACTTTGTGGTGGATGAGAAGACTCAAATATTCATACTCACTAACAGTGTCAAGCTCCAGCCACGTTTCTGGGTGCTACAGACTTTTTTCCTCAGTTCTGTCTTTTTTGAAACTAGTTATCACTGATTTGGATAAAGATGCAAAATACAATTATAAAATTTTCAATAGCAAAAAACTGGAAGAGATAAGTGATATGCTGAATGAAAGGTTCAAGATCCAAAGAGATCTTGACAGGATAGATCATGGGAACAAAGCCAACGCAATTAAATTTGACCATGGTAAATGAGAGGTTCTGCACTGGAGAAAGGCAACTGTGTAAGGAGAGAGTTGAGTAAACCCTACATAACAGAAGAAAAAAAATCTGTTGAAATTGGGAATCATGGAAAGAAAGACAAGCTAAAAGCAGGGCCCTAAACAGAAATCCTCAGACAAGAAAATAGTGCAAGGCATGAACTTATTGGAGCTAGAATCAAAATTCCTAGCATGATGATGCATTTCCCTCATCTATCCCCCACCCCTACCTCTTTAACCTTTGGTGAAGGGGAACATCAATAATCCCATCTGTTTCTATTTGTAGCAAACCAACACCAAGATTAAAGAGGGGTCAGCCTGTCCCTCACTACATATTGCAGAGTGAAACTCAAGGTTTCTGAGCCCGAACATGCTGGATTGTCACACGCTTAGACTTGGGAGGGACCGTGGATATTCAGGTCCTTTCCATATGTTTCAAGTCATCCCTTCTCACTTCTCTGCTTGAATGCCAACTCCGTTCAAACTGGACTGCTTGCGATTGCTCGCGCTTTTTTTGATCTCTCCCATCTCTAGGCCTTTGCTCAAGCTGGTTTCTCTCCCTGGAATGCCCTCCTCCCACCTTCTCTGAAAACCCACCCTCCTTTCAAGATACATTACAAATGCTGCCCTTGGATGCAAATTCATGATCTGTTTCCAGATTTCTCTTCTTACAACTCCAAGTCATTGCCCTCTTTTCTTTTCCATTGTGAACTTTTACAGCTATTAAGTATGCTTCTTTATGACATTCATCGGGTTCTTTCTCGTAGGGGAAGGCTTTATAACAGCGAGACCCAGCTTTCCTCCTGCTGCTCACACAGGAAATGACTGCTTAGCTTCTCTGCCTAGCCTGGCAGTCACCTTCCTTTCTCACCCTGGAAGCTTCTTAGCACAAGAGTGGCAAACCATGGCTCACCCATCAAGGCCTAAAAACATTTGTTTTCTCTTCTGTGAAGTTCTTCTCTCCATCCCAAGCAGAGGTGATCATCATTCCTTTGTAACACACCTTCACCTGGCACATACTGCTATTAAACAAGTTTATAATATTGCTATTGCCATATTCCCTCAGTTGGAAAACTATGTTTTTAAAAACACCAATGATTTATAAATGGGATATAAAATCAAATGCTATATTAACTCTGTACATCAGCTGTAAAATGCATAATGATTCTAAAAGTGATAAAATACTTTAAAATAGGCCTTCTTCAATCAATATGATTGAAGAATACAATAACTGTTGATTTCTATGCCTTATCCAAGAGATTGGCAGGTCCTCAGCCAGCAGCGGGAATCAAGTCTCATTCATCTTATTCCCAATGTTTGCCCAGTGGCTAGTATAAAGTATTGGCTCAAGAAATATTTGTTGAGTGAATGAATGAATTGAACAAATAAGTTTTAGCTGGCCATAAATTTAATATGGTTCAGACTTTGGTCTGGCTGCTATGAAAACTGACATAATATAGGACTGCATCACATTAGGATGTTCAGATGACAGAAAGCACTAATCATAGAAAGATTCAATCACATTTGGAATACAATGTTTAATATTTTAATTATGCTAAATATTTTAAAGGGGACATTGACCATCCAGGATGACCAGGATGGTCTCAGGCCCAGAAATATATAAGACAAGGCTGAAAGAATTGGGTAGAGACAGCCTGCAAAAGAGAAGCAAGTGTAAAACATGATGGCTTTCTTCACACATCTGAAGGACTACCTGTGTAGGTGTAAAAAGGCCTGATGTGTAGAGCTCCAGAGAAGCAAAGACCAGTCTGATGACAGTTCCAGGAGTATATCTGATTCTCTATAGAAAATGCCTTTACAAATCGCTACTATGAAGCGATGGAACAGGTTGTCTTGTGATATAGTGAGCATCCCATCTCAGGACATATCAAAGTAGAAGCTAATGGCTAAGAGTTATTCAGCACTGGATGGAACGGTAGACCAGATGTCCCACTGGGCTTCCTGCAATTTTAAAATTCTCTGATTTTATTAACATTGATTCCTTTTCTGGAGAGGAACCCCATAACCGCAAGCACAACTGAAAAATGACAGGTATTCTAGGGGATGACCTGAAAGTTCCAGCCCCAGCTATATCACAGATGATCAAGGAAAATTGATCTACCCATCCATCCATTCATTTATCCAACCAATTAACATTTAATGAGTGCCAGGCACTGGCCTAAGTCCTAGAGATATAGCAGTGAGCAAAAGAGACACAGTTGCTGTGTTCATGAAATTAGTCTCTAGTGCAGACAATATAAGCACACACATAGAAATTACAACCCATTGTAAATGCTATGAAGAAAGGCATGGGATGCTATAATAGCCAGCTGAGCTAGTTGGAGGGTTCAGAAAATGCTGCCTTGAAGCAAGTCATTTAACTCCTCCCTTCATCCACAATGATTTCTGTTAAACTGAGCAGAAGACTCTGGTCTCACCCTGACTTTGAGTTTAGAGTGTGCAACCTGGGAAACTCATTGTCTTTGTAACCTTGGAGAAGGTCATCTGACCTCTCTAAACCTCAGTTTCCTCATCACCAAAATGGGAAGCACAATAGCCCCTAGGTCATGATGCTGTGAGATCAGGCTCGTGAGCCCAGTGTCCACCATAGAGTAAATCCCCTATAACTGGCAACTAGTGTTATTAAAGTAAATAGGAAATATCCTGAGTGCTTAGAAAGAAAACTTCCACATATTTTCTAGATCTGTTATCTTTACTCTTCTAGTGATCACAGGCTTCTAAAATCCCCAGGGCTATTTGGTGAGGGGGGGATAAGATAGTCAGAGGGTAGGGTGGCATTTTATCTGCATCTCACTTGAGGGCATCAACACTGCTCCCTCTAGGCTACATTTCCTTCCTTAGAGTTAGTTGTCTGCTATAGGATGAAAAACATCTTTCCTTCTTGCTTTCATGTTTCCCCTTTTCTTTCTTCTCTTTAAAAATCAGAGAAGGTTAGACAGGACCCTTCTGGAGAAACTAGACCACCTCTGCCTGGGCCAAGGCAGCCACTAAATGAAAATGCACAGCAGCAGTTCCCTGGCGTTCCAGGAGGAGACCAATCCAGCATAAATAAATAATCCACATTTCAAGCAGGATTATGGATATAAATGAAAGACGAAAAGCACTTCAGGGTACCAATTCGTCACACATATCCACACAAAAGCGCAGCCTTGTTTTTCTCCTCATCAGCAGCCTACCTCACTTTCCACTGCACTTTTTGGCCAAACATGCACAACGGTGAAAAAGATAAAGAAAAAAGTGGGGCAGAAGGAGATAGACAGCTGCCAGACAGGCGATATGAGTGGTTCTAGAAGTGCCAGCCATCACCTCCTTTGCTGTCAGCGCTCTAGATCCCCTGAACTTTGGGGGTCAGATGATCTCCACCAAGGGCTTGACTACCACCTCAGCGAGTGGTGTCACAGAGCAGCCAGCCACAGCCTCGCTGACACCTGTCCCTGCCCGGGTTCTCCTGTTATCTCCCACTTGTCTTGACAGCTAACATAGCTCCTATAGTTGCTGTATCCCATTAGGTCAGAGCAATGAAAATGAATGCCATTTTCTTGATGGCTTATGCAGAATTGCTGTAATTTGAAGCAAGCCTCCTTGGCCTTGTTTCTTCTCCTGTCTCCACCCCCCACCCGTGTCCCCCCTTTGCCTGGCTGCTCTCCCCTCCCCAACCCTTCCCACCCCCCGTCTCTGTCTGTCTTTCTTCTCCCTTTTCATACTGAATATATTGGGGCCCTGGCGGGCTGCCATTCTAACTGCACATTAGAAATGGTAGAGTTTTCCTCTATCTGATTCTATAAAATGAGTTCACCAGAAGGTGCAGACCCAGCACATTCGTGGTTTTTCCTATAAATTACTTTAACACTGTGTCCAATCATATATATAATTTCAGATTTTCAATTTCAACTCACTGCTGTGTCAGCACAGACTCCACTGATATGTCTAACGTATTTAGCTTAAAATGAAACGGATGGCATTTCATTACCAGGAAGATAATATTTTTGAATATGTTTCCTGCATGGCAGGATCCATCATTATTCTGCCATTTTATGTTCAGTGTGTGTAATAGCTTTTTAATGCTTTGACGTATTTTATTTATATGTGTAATATTTTTATAATACCATAGGACAGTTTAACTCATTGGACACATTAGAAAATCTTAATTGAATGCTTTTAAATATTAACAAGAAGGGAAAGGCTGAACAAATTGCCAATATTTTTATTTAAAATTTTGTCAGGAGTAGCAAAAAAGACACAAAAATTGTTCAACTCTTGTTCTTTTCCTTTATCTATTCTCCCCAACCTTCTCCCGCCCCCCATCCCCAGTCAGTAGTCTCCCCATAAATATACACACTTTGGAGAGGAAGTAAAAAGATAAAGAAAAATCCTCTAGTCCCCTGAGACTTAGAAGCTGTCAAGGTGAAAGCAAAGAACACGAGAAATATTGAGCAAGCCCCAGTGTGACTGACAGGAGCATTCTCATTGGTGGAAGCTTCTGACAGCGCTGAAATCTTTAATACCAGGTTCCCGGCTCTTTGACCAAAGTCATGGAATGTTTAAAAGGAGACTTTGTCTCAAAAGCTCTCTTTGCAAAGAAAATGCAAAGGAAAGTGTTGCGCCTTAAAAACTTGCAGGTAGCCAACTTTGCTAAAGGCACTTCAAATTAACAGGTAAGTGCTAGCAAGAGCACTTTCTTCTGGTTCTTTCCCCTCTTCTAACAAAGCCTACCACACTCCTCCAAACGAAAGATCTGGGAGTCAACATGGGAAAAGAGCTTTGCCTTCCTGGCTTCAAGTCAAAGCAGCTCTGTCAATGGCCCACGGGCCCTGTACTCTGCTGAGAGCCCCTAGTTTGGGCTCGCTCACAAGGGAAGGATGTGAGAATTGACATTTTCTTTGTAGGAGAAGCTCTGCCTTTCCTGTATGCATGTATGTATGTTTCCCCCAGCTTTATTGAGGCATAATTCACAAATAAAGCCGTGTATCTTTAAAGCACGTTAAAGAGCACAATATGCCTTTCCTGTTTTTAAAGTGCAGCCCCCATTTCTCTAACTGCTGCTCTCCTAGGGAAGCAAACAGACATGGATTCTAATTCGAGGCCACCTCTGATCACCTAGGGGGCCCTGAGCAAGTGACTGCGGTCCCCTGAGCCTCAGAGCATTATCTGTAAGACAGAGCCACTGGTTCCTCCCTTGGATGTCGCTGTGAGAACCAGACATCGTACACGTGGCACCGAACACAATCCACGGCTTACAGAATGATGACAATCATTTTTGTTATAATTAACAACTTGCTTTGTTGGTAAAAATGGGCCAATCTTTTCCCTTCTCTCTCCTTCAAATTCCCCAATCTAAAACAGGAGACTCCTATCTGCATGCTGATAAAAGAGCCTCCCTCCTATAATTAAAAGTTGGCATAAAAGCACAAACAACTACAGTATTTCCTTTATTCCAACAAAGCTCCTTTTGTAGAGAAACTCTCCAAGATCTGCCTGAGGATACTTTAAGGAGGTTCTTCTGGCTTGCTAGCTTCGTTTTGTTTTTTGTTTTTGTTTTTCCTGTGTTTATTTATCTCCTTGTTCTTAAAAGAACAGAAAATTACAGCACAAAACTCCTTCAAAGAGAACCTGCCGCTGATGATTCCTTGGATCAATTTACATACTTGAAAGTTCTTGTAACTATTCCAGCTCTCAAAGAGGTGGGGAAATTATCACTACAATGGCAGTCATATTACAATATATAAATGTACCAAATTAACAGGTACACCTTAAATTCACACAATGTTATAGGTCAAATATATTTCAATTAAAAAAAAGAGTTGGCAGCCATAAAAAGAGATGAAATCGTGCCATTTACAACAACATGGATGGACCTTGAGGGTATTATGCTAAGCAAAATAAGTCAGACAGAGAAAGTCAAATACCATATGATCTCACTCACATATGGAAGATAAACAAACACATGGATAAGGAAAACAGATTAGTAGTTACCAGAGGGGAAGGGGGTGGGGGGACGATGAAAGAGGTAAAGGGGTACATATGTGTGGTGATGGATAAAAAACAGACTTTTGGTGATAAATACAATGCAGTCTATAAAGAAGCTGAAATATAATGATGTACACCTGAAATTTACACATGGTTATAAGACAATATAACCTCACTAAAATAATTTTTCAAAAAAAGAGTTGGAAAAACACTCTAAGAAAGGGATGAGCAAACTTTTCTGTAAAGGTAAATATTTTTGGCTTTGCTGACTCAATTCTGCCCTTATTGGGCAAAAACAGATATAGAAAACATGGAATTAATGAGTATGACTGTGTTCTAATAAAACTTTGTTCACACAAACAAGCAGTTGGCTACAGGCCTTAGCTTGCAGCCTGACCTCTGATCTAAGACATTAACATATCTTAATTTTTGCATTTCTCAAGGACCAAAAGTCCCAAAGCGTAGAATCACAAAATCAAACACAGAGAAAAGGAAATGTCAACAATATAACCCTTCAGGTCGGGCAAGGGATTTTAAGTTTTGAATTCTTGGGTTCTATATCATCTATTATTCTAATATTTGTTTTGATAGTCACAATTTTATAGAAATTTGCCAAGAGGTAGTTTCCATTTTCACCCCAAGCCTCTATTATAGATAGTTCAAAATTAACCTAATTTACGGATATGTTGGACAACTTTGTTCAAGACAAAAATAGCATAAATCATTCATTCATTCAACTCCACTGAACAACCACATGAGCTAGACACTGGTAAAAAGCAGAGGGTAAACAAATAAAATCTACCTCTATTCATTTAAGTTTTAGTAGAGGGAGACAGACACTATATCCTTAAACAAGTCAATAAAAAGATAAATTGATCTACTAGTAAGTACTTATGACAATCAAAAAAGTCGGTGTGACATAAAGGAATGGGTCTATAGACAAGGGGGAGTCCTGAGAGTGTGGCCTTTTTGAGAAGGGGGCATAATTTGAGATGTGGAAGGACAAAAGTGACTATGCCCAGCCCTTTGAAAAGCTAGGAATAATTATGCAAAAGTCACGAGGCAAAATAAAAGAGCTTAGAGAGGAGAAGGAAAAGCAAGAAAGCTGGTGTGGCTGGAGTATAGGAAATGACAGAGTCACATGGACAGTTACATTTGCAAAATTATAAAGACTAGATTTTGTCCTCATCAATAGAAAAGTGTTTGCACTGGTTAATTCCCAGTTATAATATTTGTCGACAACTTTGAAGAAATTATCTTGAAGTGACCCCAAGAGCCTACTAGAGAACAAAAATCAGAATTTCCTAATTACTCTATTACAGGCCTCCTGAACCCCATTTCTAAATTCCTACTGTCTAAATTCCTGCTGTCCTAAAAGGAGGTGGAGAAATTGAGAGAGGCGTGTGCAGATCGGCACTGCCTTATTTCGAGTTGCTCTTTCAGGACCCAAAGCAGAAGCTATTTGATAATATTCCTCTTCAAAGTTATATGGCACTTTTCATCTTAAGAATACCAGAGCACTCCATTGCAATTAAATCATTAATCCTCATAACAACCCCATCAAGAAAGTATCTGCTTTATTATCAGTGAGAACACTTGGCATTTACATGCTCGTCTTGAGGATGCTATTCAATCATATGCAGTTAATTAACACATACAACACATTCAGGAGACAGGTCAGCATTCTGGTCCCCAGTTAGAGATAAAGAAACTGTGATCCCAAAAGGATGAGGCATTTCTAGCCTATTTATCCAAATGAGAGCAGTATCAGAAATTACTTGATGCCTTGATCTTGTTAAGAATCACTTTTCATGCATTGAGCTCTCAAACATTTAAGTACCTATCAGTATATAACTGTTTATAAAATCATCAACTAGATGGGCACCAACCTGAGGATAGGAACCCAGCTTTTTTTAATATCCTTCATAATAAAGTCCTTATAGCAATATGATGTTTTCACACACATTTCTCATTTGACCTTCATTATGACCTTACGAGTCAGACTGGATGTTGATGCCACCATTTTACAACTGAGGAAACGGAGGCTCAAAGAGATTTCAAGATTTGCCCATCATTATATGGTTAGTAAATATAGAAGGCAGACTTTGAACCCAGGAATTTTGACTTTAGGTATAGTGTTCTTTCCTCTGTACCAGTGTTTCTCTTCTAACTTCTTAGATTTTTGTTGTAAGATAATTTGTCCTTGACCTCCATCCAAGCATTTTGTTTTCCCACACCCAAGATGGTGCTGATTTTATTTTTATGACACATACAAAGTTGTTCCAACGTATGGACTTTGAGAGAAGGGTTATAATAAGAGTTTCCTTCAGTTGATAATGAAATCTACCATAAACAAAGAAAAAAAGCTGCACTACTTTTGCCTTTGATTTGCCATGTTGTATTTTGGTATATCCAGTCAGGAAAATAGAAACCATTCTAGGTATTTCAAACAGAGGGAATTTAATTCAGGAAGTTGATTTTAAAAGTGCTGAAAGGCTACAAGAGCAGAGGGAGGAGGGGGCTGGATTTGCAAAAAGGAAGAGGGGTGAGGTCCAGATGCCACTAATGGTGCTGAGTTGAATGAAGCCCACAAGCTGAGACTGTTGCTACTGTTGGGGAGACCACTGTAAGATCCAAGGAAGAGGCAACTCCTCAGCTAAGGATGGAAACACTGAAACATTGCTGCTGTGCCTGGAACTGAGAATCACCACACCCCAGCAATCACCACACTGCATAAGCCTGAAGACACAAGCCTCTTTCTTCTTCCCATCTGTTGATCCCTTACCGCTGCCTCCTATTGGCAGATGTCAACAGGAAGCCAGCTGGCAAGGGAGCCTGGGAAATGTAGTTTGCAGACTCCCTGCTCCAGGAGGGCACAGTACAGATGGGTGGGTATAGTCTGGAAGACAGAAGGGAAATAAATAGCCTGTTCCACATTATGAAGGCTTACTTAGGCAGATCAAGCAGTGTGTGCTAGAGATGGTACTCCAACCCAGTCAGTGTTCTACACTTCAGTGACAGAGGAGGCATTATGAAGGCTACTCCCACAATCTCCCAAAAAGATGGAAAGTAAAATACTCCCCCCGGAAAACCAACATGCTAAACTGAAAATGTTGGGGTTCTTTGTACTTTAAAGTCCCTAAGGGAGGATAAGGAGCCTACCCAAGAAAGAAAACAGTTTTCATTAACACAAAAATATGTCATGTGAGTCCCTGAAGGGAATAGGATCTCTGCTTTACTGGGAGTGAGCGGTGACAGTGGGAAGGGAGAAAGAACAAGAAAACAAGACACATAAGATGTTGGCAAAAGAGTTGTGAGGGATAAGGTGGGAGGAGGAAAAGTGCGCAGCAAGAAGCTCAAGAGGTAGAGAGAAACCAGGATGTATTTTCCGAGTGGAATAAACAAAGAAAAAATTTCAGGAAGAATCTATTACGAAGGACAGAGAAGGGAAGGAAGGGAGACCCAAAATGGGCTCTCAGAGTCTGCACAGGTGGACAGTCAGCCAGAAAAGCTTACAAGAAAGCTTCAAGCATAAATCTAACAAATGTCCATTAAGATCCGAAGGACAAAGCTCAGGTGAATGACAACCAAGTGCAATCTGCTGCCTCAGTTGCTCAAAGATGATTAGCCTCTGAAGGAATGAAGACACCAAGGCTCTAAGAGAGACTCTGAAGCAAGCAAAATTCTTATTTATGGCCACTGCTGCCTGATTACTCTCCACCCCACCCTCCAGACTGACACCATGAATTAGATAATTGTCTTTCCAATATCTAGTTCTTCTTATTTATTATATACGTAGATGGTAATTAAAGCACTCACCCTTCTAAGTACCTTGGCATAGTATGGGTTTCCCAGAACTCCAAATTGGTTAATTTTCTAAAACCAAAGAGTGGAAGTACCTTGAAGTCGTCTGGTTTCTTCCATTTGGCAGCTTTAAAGATTCCTCCCCACTCCTAACTAGGAACCCTGACATATATACAGGCATACATAATGAATGAATGAATGAATGAATGAATGAATGAATAAAATAAACACCTCAAGTTCTCTCTTCCATCAGCACTCCCTTCATTTCCTTAGATCTCAGACACCTACAAAGGTTACAAAGTTGGAGATCAAGCTCTCTTCACTGAATTCCAGGGAAATTCCCAATAGGACCTCCTTATATGGCTATAGAAATCAATCTAGAAAAGCCCCAGGGAGTAAGTGAAGACATAACTGAAAAAACCTACATTTCTGCTCACCTCTCCACCAAGCATTTTCCTTTCTCTTGTTCACTTCTCAAATCTGTATTTGGACATCCATATACCCCCTGTGCAGCCCACATTGTTAAGGGTGTAAGGCTTAGGCTAAAACCAATCATCCTAATCCCTGGCTGCAATTAATGATTCAGATATGGACACATTCCCAAATCAAGCCAAAGATGCAAGAGGAGAGGTGTGCTTCTTGCTTTGGAGACAGAAGCTCCTCTGCTCTTCTTAAGAGAGCTCCTGGAGAAGGAAAAAGAAGAATGAAACTTCTGCGAGCATGAGGAAGAGACAGTTCTAGAATGACATTGGTGCTGTAGAAGACAAGCACAAGAGACTGAGAAAGGATCTTTAAGGATATCTTTGGTCTACTAAATCAAACCAGACATGAGCCCAATCAAGCTAGATGGACGTGTTATATAAGAACCAAAAAAAAAATTGTGCTTTATTGCTCAAGTCCAATGGAGTTGGGTTTTCTGATGGAAGCAATGGAAAACCACTTTAACAGATACAAATACCTATGCCACACCCTATTGTGGTTAAACATATATGTGCATCCTTCTCCCTCAAGAGGCCATGAGTTCCATGGTCTCCAATGAACTTCCACCATGCAAAGGAAAGCCCTGATATCACCTTCATACCCCTAGTCTCTTGCCCACATTAAGTTCTCAAAAAACGGCTATTGAGTGTAATTGAATTGAGGCAAGTGGCCATACCAGTTGCTTTGAGGAATTTCTGAAGCAATGCAGTGACATCTCAGCTTCTTCACACATAGTCCCTACCTGCCCTTCCTCCTGTGTCTGTGTCAGCACTCCTGTCTCCCACTTGCCCAAGTCAATGACACATGCCTCTGGCCCACACTTCAAATCCACACTGCCACTGAAGGCCAATCCCTTCTAAATCCCCAAAACCAAGGTCCGCCCCCCCCCCCATATCTCCCTCCCCACTGTTAACACCTTGTTCCCACCATTCTCATCACTGTTTTGGATGACTGAAACTGTCTTCAAAACTGGTCACCTGACTCACGTCTGGCCTCTCTTTCTGTATTCTCCAAACTGCAACCAGAGTGATTACTGTAAAATGCAAATCTGGTCGTGTTGCTCCCATGATTGGAAGCCTTTGTTGGCTTCCCACTGCTTTCAGGTTAAAATCCAAATTCCTAATTATTACAAGCAGCCCTCGGAGATCTGGCCCTTGTCTCATTTTTCCAGCCTAATTTTTCTCTACCCTAGCCCTCACCACATATTACAACAATACTGCTGAACTACCACCCGCACCTCCAAAACAATGAGCCCTCCGCTTGGGGCCTTCACATATGCTAACCCCTCTACCTGGAGCAAATGTCTTCCAATTCTTCATCTGCATCAATCCTTCTTCCCCTTCAGGACCCAGTTCAGCCATCACCTCCTCCAAGAAACCTCCCGTTCTTCCCCTGCCACCCAGTCTGTGACCAGCCCCTTTTCTATAACTCAAAAACAACCCAAATTTGCCTCTCTCATAGCATTTGTCACACTGCATTATCTTCTACTCTTTATATATCTCTTCTGCCAGGCTTTCAACCAACTTTAAGTAGCCAAGTTCAGTCAGGAACCATGTCATATTCACCAAGGAATGCCCAGAGCCATGCTTAGGACACAGTAGGTGCTCAGTAAACTCTTTGAAAATGAATCAATGAATTAGTGAATGAAGAAAATATTAGACAGTCAAAAACATCCTACTTCCAGCTTCGTTTTTTCACTTTAAGATCTGACCAAAATGTATTCGTTCCCAAGTTATGTTATTTTTAAAAACTAATTCATTCTAAGTTCCACAAAATACTCCCTAAAGCCAACAGAAGTCATTGTCAACTCTTTTGTGGCCTGACTTCACACTTCACTAGTATACTTTCATCATTCTGCTATATGTGAGTGTCTGCATGAATCTAATTAAAGATGAACTTCCAGATTGCGTGGTTGGCTGGCCATTACATAGAAAACACTGAATATGAGTACATCCAAAAGTAAGTCCTATTGCAGCTTCCTTTTTTTCTAATTGAGTAGGCAAAGAGGAGAAGATTCCTAACCAAAGAGGAGGGGTGAAACATTTTAGTTCTTATCCTCCCAGCAGAATATCCTGCACACTGATAGAAGGAGAGGAGGCATTGTTTCAGCTGTCCACAGGTCTCCATGGAGCCTGGGGAGAAACAGCTCCTCACCAGCAGATCTAAGGGGCAATAGCAGCACCTGGGGCCTCAGGCTGCACTGGAGGGATGGCCACCGCAGGTTCTAATACCAGGACAATAAGGGCAGTCCTCCTCCTTAACAAGAACAGCCTGGTATTCAGGAGCCAGGTTGCCCAGGCACAAGTGAACGCATCCCACACACACCCCCATCCAATCCCTTAAAAATATTTATCTTAGAATCCATTACAGTCTTGCTATTTAATCTTAGCACGGTGCTCAGGTTGCCAGACAAAATACTAGACTCTCAGTTAAAATTGAATTTCAGGTGAACAAATATTTTTAGTGTAAGTATTTCAGTTGAATAGTGAACATTTTTAATATAAATATGACCCATACAATATTTGGGACATACTTATACTAAAAAATTATTCACTGCTTATCCGAAATTCAAATTTAATGGAGAGTCTTGTATTTTTATTTCCTAAAGCTGCCAATGCCGTATGGCATCAAAATTCAAAGTGTTGCATTTAATCAGCCCACTTTTCATTTAAGGTCTAGAAGTTTCAGCTAATTCAGCTTTAGTTCCTAGACAGTCTAGGAACTAAAGAAAAGTGTTTTGATATAAAGCAACAATCTCAAAAGGGGATTATCCTAGGGACACTTACCAATACAATGACTCAATCAGGGCATATAGTATGGATTTATTTTCCCTTTGTTGATCTGTCTGCTTCAATGAAAGAGTTTGAACCACAGTGGGGTTTGTTTGGTTTTTTTTTCCTTTCATTTGAGATTTGTGTGCAAGTGTCATACAACTTGAATTACCACCTTTCCCCAAGGGACAAATATTAAAGACACCAGCAGTCCCCCAGAAGTTCATTCGTCTCTCTCAAAATCATCAAAAGCTGTCCCAGCTCTTCTCGAGAGTTCATCCTCTCATTTCTCCTGATCCCATCTGGATCCAGAGATGGATGAGGAACTGAACAAGGAAGCAAAGAAGTGGGTTGTGTGAGCAAAAAGACACCATGGAAATTCTCCTGGGGCTCCTCAAAAGAAAACGAGTCCAACCTTCTGCATTAGTTAACTTGACTCATTTGCTGTTCATGGTGAGGAAACTGAATTACAGCAGCCTATAAGAGCTAAATAGTAATGTTTTTTTTTGGCTCATTGCTCTGTGGCGAAATTTTCCCTGCAGTAACTGATGCCATCCCCAGCACCCTAAATAGCAAAAGGTGTGCCCCATTCTCTCCACTGGTGCATTCACAGGCTATTGGGTAAGGTGTCTCTATTGGAGGTTTTCAGGTAAGTACCCTGTCATTTGCCTTTCATTGTGTACCATCTAAAAAAAAAAAAAGTCTGAATTCAAAACTTACTTCCAAGTCATAAAGTATGGTTCTTTAAGTCTCTTTTCTAAAGCAGAGACATCCTCTTCCCTCTTCTTGATGTGTCATCAGCAGCTTTAAAACCAATCCCCTTGTGTCTGTCACAGTGACTCAGAAAACTAGGCCAGTGATGATTCTGTCATTTAGTGGTTCTGTGGCATATGTGCCCTACCATCTTTCATTTCTATGCTTCAAAATACTAAGTGGGCTACACTGAGACACCTTTTTATCACAAAGTACTCCGTGTAATGGTTTTGGAACACTGGGAGGGAAATGGAGATGCAGGGATGGGGGACTTTTTGCATAATTGCTGTTTGTTTCTGTGGCAAGTCACTAGTTGGGAAAACATGTATTTGAGGGACATTTAAGGTTTGGCATTTTAATTCTTGACTTCAGTCCTTGGAACTGCCATTTGCGTGGTGACATTTGAAACTTGACCATCCTAGACCGTCTGGTTGCCAGACAGCAGCCATTTTGGCAAGAAGTAACTCCAGAGGGAAGGGAAAAGGCTGTCTTCTAAAAGGAATGAATAAATGTCTGCTCAGGCCCCTCTATCAGCCCAAACAAGCAGCTGCATTCAAAAGGTTTCTCCTATCTTGTAGAGCCAGAAAAGGTGAGCTGTTCCAGGGAAGGCCAGAGAAAAATGTACCAGAACTTGTGCAGAAAAAACCACTTATTTGTTAAAAAAGAATGATAGAGCTCAATTGTAGGACAAGAATGGTACTTTCTCTCCACCATGATTCCATTTCCTTTTCAGCAGGTCTGAGTGCAGAGCACACACAGAATCTGTAAGGTCTGCCCAGACTGCGGTTATTGTGCATGCTCACCACTGACATGAGTCCCCTCCCATCGAGACCACTATGTTTTCCTAGTATGTCATGTCCCTATTCTCTTTAGATTGTGACAAGCCTTGATGTAAGGAAGGAAGTTAATTCAAACTCTTTTCTTTAATTTCATCCTTGTCTCTTATCCTCGTGCCTATGTTGTCTTCCTCACATACCTGTTTACTTTCTTGACTCAAAAAAATGATTTATAGAGGCCAGATAGAGTCAGAGAAGACAAGTGGGTGGTGAGATGGGGTAGGAACCGCCTGAAGAAAGTCTACAGAGGTCCTCGAGCATGGATTTTGACTCCCTACATTTGATGAAATTAAAACACTCTAAGAACAGACAGACCACTTCTCCCTCCTAAAATAAAATAACAATAATAATAACAGCAAATAGAAAGTTTACACTGTTCCAAGCACTTCACATATGTTAACTCATTCAACCCTCACACACTCTATGAAGTAGATACTGACATCATCCCTTTTAGCAGATGAGGAGACAGGCCCAGAGAGGGTAAATAATTTGCTCAGCATGACATAGCATGTAAGTTGCAGAAGAACCAGGACTTGAACCTGGCAGCCTAGCTCTGCTCTCTCTAAGCTGCCTCCTATGGGTTAGAAGTGTTCATTTCTTTCTGCATTGTCCTCCCACTCTGTTACACCCCATATTTCTTTTCTCTTGGGGCTGAAATATGGAGAGACAGATTTGCTGTTTCACAGATTGCACTGAATGTTTCAGGGTCCAGAAACAAGGCCTGTAACAACAGAAGACAGGAAACGTGCCAGCTTTAAGTCACACATCAAGGTCATTTCCTAATGTACCTGTATCAGCTGCTCAGGTTTCAATCAGAGAAGCAGTAGAAAGTGTGAAAAAGATTGACCCCTGACTGACTGCTAGAAGTAGGTTGGGGTGGGTGTACATACACTTTGTTACAGGGATGTGACTTACCCAATTGTGGGGGCTGGTTAAGCAGTCTCTTCAAGGCCTTTGTCCTCCAGAATAAAGTGTGGTCTGCAGGAAAGGCTGTTGGCAAGCGAAGAGAGAAAGTGGGGGAGATAAAAGTAAGCTGGAACCCCAGAAGGATGATATAAAGTCCTTGTAAGGTCTCACTGACTGGGACCTTGTTGGGATGAGTGTCCTGCAGAAGTTGGAAATACGGAGCGGGGACGGAGAGGGGTGCGGGGGAGGGGGGGGGCGGGGGGGGGGGGCTGCCCTGTCACGAGCTAAACACACATACTTGGCTGAGGAGCTGGAGGAGTATCTCGCAGAAGGTGAGCAGATGCAAGCCCAGCCACTGCCTCCCGCCAACATGGTGAGCCAGCTGTGACGCTGCATGTGAGCTGCAACGTGGCTGCTGCCTTACTTCGGCCCTCCCAGTCTCTGTCTGTCATGGCGGCTGCGTCCAGACGTATGCAGGAAAGGAGTTCTGGGAAATGTGGTTCAGCCCGAGGAAATCAACACATCACAGTCACCACGTGAACTAACTGAAACAGTTGCACTACCAAGTCTATGTCATTTTCTCCTTATTTAACTAGCTTTTTTCGTTGTTAGTGCCATTAAGTCAATTCTGACTCCTAGGGACCCTGTGTCCAGCAGATCAGACCCTGCCTGGTCTTTTTGCACCATCCTTTCACCTTCCCGTGCTGTATCAGATAATGCTCCACTGCTATTCATAAGGTTTTCAGGGCCAAGTTCTTCAGAGTTGGGTGGCCAGGTCCTTCTTCCTAGTCTGTCTTAATCTACAAGCTCTACTGAAACCTATCCACCATGGTTGACTCTGCTGGTCTTTGAAATACCGGTAGCACAGCTTTCAGCATCACAGCAACATGCAGCTGCCACAGTACGGCAACCCACAGACCAGTGGTGTGGCTCCCTGACAAGGAAACGAACTCAGGTTGCCTTAGTGCCGTGAATCTTAACCACTACACTGCCAGAGCAGAAAAGTAGAATGGGTAAGACACGGACTCTGGAGCCAAACAGATCTGAGTTCAAATCCTAGCCCCAGTTACTTGCCATGTGACTCCTATAGAATTTAATTTCCATATTTGTAAAATAGGGGTAATAATAAAGCTATCTTCATTGAATACAATAAAGATTAAGTGAGATAATACCTATAAAGCACATAGATTCTATGTCTAGCACATATTAATATGCAGTAATATCTATAGGTAATATAAAGTAATATATTATATATAATCATAAATATATAGTAATAAAGCTAATGATAGCTTTTATTAATACTTTCTAATTTTGCAATAAATTATACAATAACTAGATTAATTGAAGATGCATTCTCTTAGCCAAATAGAGTTCTTATAATTCATGAAGAAAAACAACCTATGAGGTCTCCTAATTTAGTATCCCCATATATTCAGGGTTTTCATACAACATATGCTAATTAAAATTATGAAAAATACCCCTTTCTAAGATGTAATTAGGGAATTTCTTGAATACTTGAATGTTTTTTGTTGAGGATCTTTATCTAAATCTGCTTATTTTAAACCAGGAGAAATCAGTGACTTGAAGAAAATGAAAAAGAAATACCGGTACCTGAGATCCACACCACAAATTAAGGTCATGGCCTATAAGCAATGTTTGATTTTTGTGAGTTACAGGACCTCTGAAATTCAGAATTGGTATGATCCATAATAGCAGTTTAATCCAACCCTGCTCTGACTCACCAATCTTCTCTAAACCATTCTTGGTAAGTATGGGCCTTAGAAATAGTGAGTGATGAGAAATTCACTCCACTTGGAGGCAGACCAGTCCATATGGAGACAACTCAAATTTTAAAAATATTATTCCTGATATAGCCAGATTTTTCCTCCTGGCAACTCAGAGCTATTGGTTATTATTCTGTCCCCTTTAGCCACACAGAATAAGCATAGCACATTGGTCTTTAGTCTTTGAGAATCCAGTTAATTTTATGGACCTCCTTCACCCCTAGGTATAAAATGCTCCCATACACACAAACCCTGCACATAACCTCAGGAGCTTCTCAGATCTCCTTTAGCTCCTGGTGACGAAGCCTCGCCTCCTTTATTCAAAGGCAGCTGTCAAGTTCCTCCGAAGCCTTCCTTTGTGCGGAGTTCCATCAGCAGTTTTTTGGGCATGATTTCAAGACCTCTACTATCATGGGCCTGTTTCCATAAATTAGCACATCTTTCAATTGTTCCTCTTAATGGGTTGAATTCAGAAATAAACACAATGCTACTGGAGCAACCTGGGAAGTTCAGAGCATGGTGAAATCATCACCATTTGGGTCACTGATGCTCTGATTCAATGTAGTTCGATATTACATGAGCTTCGTTGGCAACCACATTGTAGTGCTACTTTCTCTTGTATTAAACAGGGCCTCCCTTTTCTATTTTGCAGAATAAGATGGTTGGAATAGAGGACCTCTAAGGTTCCTCCTACTCTAAACCCTATGAGTCTACTAAAAAGGACAACCTGAAGGTGATAAGCTCATCAACAAATTCCACATGGAAGAAGATAATGGCGGACATATTGGGTAAGTTATTATGATCTCTGTGGTACAACATCTAAGAGGAGAGCCTCACATCAGTGATGCTCGGGTCACAAGCCCCTTGCCCTGGTGACCAGAGGGCAGGGAAAGGGAGAGTATGAATCTTTCAGCTTTCTTGGTGGGAGACAGAGAGTTCTGCATCTCAACACAATGGTGGATTCTCCCCCAATACAAAAGGGGATTGAAAACTGGACAGCCAAAGTCTTTGGCCATGGTTATAATGAGAACAGGTATAAAATGGAAAGCTTTGTGATATTTACTAAAATGCCAGACTAAGAGGAAAAAAGCTTTTCCCATATTACCTTTGAAGTACATTTTCAGGTTAATAAAGTGCTTTCATAAACATTAATTCAAAGTATCTTGCTTCGAAGACTGCTTCTGAAGCTTTATTGCCCTATCCTAATTAATGTTCAGCAAAGAAACACTGTACAGACTTATCAGTCTCTCAGAAATGAGGGGTTCCCAATCATTACCAAGCTCATCATTTAGCATTCACGCATGTGTAGGAAGCATATGAATTTGTAGGCTCCAGTTCAGCTGCTGTTCTACAGCTGAACTCCACTAATTTAAACGACTTGAGGCCAGATGTGTTGTAAAGGGGCGATTTATCCAGATTAGTCATCGCACACTGATAGCCACAATCCTTTTTTGCAAAATGCACAGCACATTCTGATCCTAGGAAGCCTCAGCATTACGAATTCCTTTCATTTGGTTGAGTGTTTCATTTGCCTGCTAATATAAAATTCCTTGAGGCAGCAGGCAGCAATCAGACCTGTTGGGAGTTCTAGTCCAGTGCACCACAATCCCGTTGCAGTAAGACTAATGGCAAAGAGGGCACCCCAGAATAACCCACTTACCTGTTTGACATAACAGTAGGCTTTCTGCACATGTGAAGCACGTGTATGGGGTTTACGATGGTTTGGGATAAATTTGCAAATCTGACCACCAGAGACCAGAACTATTTCCACTGCGGTTCTGTAACTACTTAGCAAAAATGCTTCAGAGTGCTCAGCAGGGAAAGGAAATGTGATAATTGTGGGAAGATTGGACATTATATTAGAGTGAGCTCTTTGGCACAAAAGAATAACGTCTGTGAAATGCTAGTTTCAGGTTGCATAACACTGAATTTCCATCATGCTGCTTTGAGGATGTGAAATGAGGGGGCAACAGTCAGTAATGCTTAAATCTAAATAACCAACTGGGAAGCCACCTGAGGGTTCTGCAGCAGGTATGGGGAGAGGTAGATGGGCAAGAGAAGGCTAACTATGAACTCTGGAATTTTAACTTCCAGCTGCCAGACTTGAAGCATGACATTTCAGCTCATCAAGGCAGAAATAAAGCCTATTTCTAAAAAAGGCTTATGTCATCCAAATTCCCAAGAGATTAGTTGGTGTGAGAAACACAGTAAAATACTTTTCAGAGAAAAATAGAGAAGCCATTTTGAAAAATCAAAATGAAATGAGAAGATTTCCTGGTGAATATGTTGTCTTAGAGCCAGGAAGGTTTTAATGGGATGTATCTCACTCAAGTTTCCCTAGACCCGTATCCTCCCTCTTTCTAGTGTATATGAATAAACACTGCCCAGTTCTTATCTCCAGATTTCCTTTAACTAATGCCTAAAGTCACTCAATTAGTAGGTGGTAGAATTTGAGTTCCAAATAGTCCTGTTATCAGACTATACAACTTTACCTTACTCTTCTCTACTCTACCTCACTGTGTCATTCTTTTTAAGTACTTTTATTGACAAATACTTTTTCATTGATGCATTAGTCAGGATTGACTTGGCTAGGTTGCAGAAACAAATAATACCTGAAACCTTACTGCCTTGACACGTCACACAGTGCAGTGTGGGTGGTGCAGTTCTTCCAGGAAGCTCTTCTCCAAGCAGTGACTTAAGGACTCATAGAGCTTCCATCTTGTAACTCTACCATCTAGAATCTTTGGCTTCCAAGATCTCTGTGGTACAACATCCCAGAGGAGAGCATGACATTGGTGATGCTTGGGTCACATGCCCCTTGTCCTGGTGACCAGAGGGCAGAGAAAGGGAGAGGATGAATCTTTCTTTCTTGGTGAGAGAGAGTTCTGCTTCCCATCACAATGGTGGATGCTCCCCCAATACAATGGGGAATTGGAAGCTGGGCAGCCAAAAATATTCAGAAATGTCCATTATATCTATTATGTGCAGCCCATTGTGCTAGAAGCTGTGTAGAATACAAAATAAATAATGCATGACTGCAGTTTTGAAAGAAAATGATATTCTAATGGTCTGAGAGATTGATCTACAGAATCAGCTATAATTTCACAGATAGTACAAGGGAGTAAACACTGGAGAGGAAGCATAACAAGTACTGTTGATGGAACCAGCCAGTCTCAAAATTTCAACTGGTACATTTCAAATTCCTCCTAAGTGATGAGGTCAACTAACTCTCCTTACTTACTGAGAAATGGAAAAAATGTCTCAAGAGAGAAAATGATTCTCTTATAAAATTTGAAGACAACTTTTTTCTCTCACGTTTTCTCATATTTTTTCAACCATTTTCATAACATCACTAACACTCAGTTATCTCATCTGGTAAATTATTATAATATATATTATAAATTTCCTTAGGTAGTGCCTGCTATAATAGTAGGCACTCAGATAAATGTATTTCTCCCCCTTTCCTTGACCCTTGGTCATTTTTGACTGCAGTCAGTAAAGGAAATATTGGTGGTACCTGCCAATGAGTTGGTCTCCTGAACTCATTCTTTCTTTGACTTATGTCTCATTGTCAGAACCTACCCTGTCACATTCACTTCCCTAGGGTTTTGCTAAGTATGTAGCCTGGTAATTTGGTGAAATACTTTTGCTGTTGTTTGAACAGATGATAATTCATTGGTATACAATTCCTCAAAAGTAAAATATAATATGCGAACAGGGGTCCTCACTGTCTCAAGTCAATGCTATGAATAAATAGTAAGATATTTAGACAACGTGTGAGCCCCAGAGGGCAATTATGTGCATTTCAAAGATTCTCAACCTTAGCACTATTGACATTTGGGGTCAGATAATTCTTTGTTGTGAGGGGCTGTCCTGTGTACTGTAGGGCCTGACCTCTACCCACCAGAAGCCAGTAGCAGCCTCTCCCCGGCCCCTGAGCTGTGACCACCAAATATGTCTGCAGACATTGCCAAATGTCCCCTGGTGGTAGGGAGGCAAAATTGTCCACATGTCCTCATCCCCTATAGTTGAGAACCACTGATGTATGTAAAGGAATATGTTCATTCTGTTTATGGAAAATACTGGTGTTGCCTTCCAAAAGCCATTACACATCTTGTCCTTGACGACGGAATGCTGATTTCATTGAGTTACACGTCTTCCAGACGTGATGGCCACCCTATTCTAAAAGCAGAGGTAAATCCTCAAAGTCTAGTTCGGTTATAGTAATCCCAATGCCTTTAACCCAGAGTGGTTTAGAAACAGGCGTATGATTCAACGCTGGCTAATAAGAAGTAAGGAGGAGACTACTGCCGGGCTTCTGCAACAGGTTTTACTGCTGCCAAAAATACTCAAAGGAAGACCTGTCCTCTTTTTCCATTGGATGGTATTGTGCCTGCATATGATTATTAGAACCACTAAAATCACGAAGATTTTAGCTGGCATGAGAACAAAGGCAACAAGCTAAGGGTAAAGAACCAAGGTCTTTGATATAGTTGAGACAAGAATTTAAATGATCCTGGAGCTACCCCACCTCCAGACTTCTTGTAAAGTGTATTAATAATTTGCCCTTTTGTTTAAGCCTATTCAGTCAGGGTTTCATATTAATTAGAGCTAAGCATTCTGTCTAATACACGCCACATAGCACATCAATATAGTGCCAACCCCAGCCTATAGTGCCTGCTTAACCAAGACTGCTTCCACATAATTAAAAAGAACAAGTAATACTGAAAAACAGGCAATTCAGTGTTTCTTCCTACTCAATGAATCATATTAGAAAACATTTTTCAATGATTATTTCTTCCCCCCTCTTTCACTAAATAAATATGTATTGTGATGAAACAAAAGTATACTAGGTGTGACAAATATATACATTGTATCCTAGTATTCCAGGACATAAGAAATGTAGATATCAGATCTGAACTACATTAAAATTACCCCACATAAAAGGATGTGTTTATTCATTTGTTTATTAATTTAACTGATATTATTGAATACTTATTTCATGAAAGGTATTTTGTGTTAGGGTGGATAGACAGATTAGATCAAAACTCACCCGGCCCTCAAGTTGCTTACAGTGCAGTAATGATAAGGCCTGTGCAGAAATTACTATAATATCTATGTTTTGATTATTATTAGAGATCATAAGAGTGGTGTAGCTGGAATATTATGGGTGTTTAGATGAGGAAAATGTTGCTTGCAATGTGTGGTAATCACAGAAAGTTTCATTATTAAGAAGTAATATTTTAACTGAGTTTTGAAGGGTGGATAATAGTTATTTGTTTAGACTGCGGAGTGTTGTGGGTTAAGAGACAGGAAGCAGAAGACCAAGCACAGGAAGGGCAGACCAAGCACACAAATATATAAGGAACTCCAAGCAATTTAGTTTGGCTGGAGTATTGAACATGTGAAGGGTAGGGACGGCCACAAAGAAGACACTGATTACAGCCAGATCATAAATGGTCTCAAACGTAATGGTAAGGAAAGCTCAACAAAAAAGGCAAAATAGAAATTCAAGAAAACAAAGATTCTAAATGATACAAGTTAAGGAATACATTTATTTCCTTATGCTTGGAAAAAAACATGAAACCAAGAAAGAAGAATATCAGAACACTTTGATTTAGGGAAAATAACGTTAATCTAATTATCTCTGGTTGTCTTCTCAATATAGGAGCCTAAGATGAGCAATTCAGGAAATAGCCAATGGCCTCCTTCACCCTTTTCAGCATCACAGAGTTGATACATCAGCAAGCTATAAACAAGAATAGGCTATAAATAGTCTAGGTAACACTTCTAAAATGTTTACCCCTTCTCTCCACCTCGGAAAGATCCTTACACATAGCCTATTTTCTTTAAGGCTTGTGCAAGTTTTCAACCCTCAAGTAAACATAGGTAGTGTTAGCTTTTTAAATAAAGATAATTTGGTTTCTAGTCATATTCCCAAGTTGATTCAGTAATTCAACATAGATTTTGTTCTCAAATTATAGCATAAATCATTTACTATATAGTAGGTGGTTTAATGATTTCACAGAAAATGGAAAATCAATTTCGATGCAAATGCAACTTCAATAGAAATCACCACTTCCCCCACTAATAAACTATGTGACTTTGGAGATGTTATCTAACCTTTCTGAGTCTATTGCCTCAAGAAAAAATGAAATAACCGTATCACCCTTTGAATGTTGGTGAAAGCACTGAATAAGATGATAGACCTGAATCACCAAAACAAATTCTGGTACATGGTAAGTGCTCAGCCAAAGTTGTGCAGGGGGTAGGGGAGGGGGTCATTTAATAAAAGTCTCAGAAACAGAAAGCCACTCAAAGTAGAATAAAAGAAGGGAGCATTTATGAAAGGATATACGAATATCTCATAGAAACCAAGAAAAGAAATTATAGCAGGGCCTCACGAGAGCCAAACTCAGAAATGGAAAGTCAGAGCTGACAATCATCTCTTTCAGACCATGTTATTTCTAGTCCTTGTGTCTGTGGATCTACTGGGCTCCTCACTCTGCAGACTGGCCACTGCTGGCTGCTTCACTGAGCACATGGCAGAAATGACAATCCCAGGCCCAGCTTTACATCACCATAATAAATACTGAACAAGGCTTTGAACTATGTTTGGGTAGAGTCGAGTTGGTCTAGCCTGGGTCCAGTGTCCATCAATCATCCAATTGGGCCTGGACTCCTGGCCCCATGCCCACTCATTTCTGAGAAAAGGGTCCTCTAGGAGGAGGGTATGCTGATGGGAAGAAAGTGATTGTCACATCTAGTACAAACAACAAAAAGAAAAACCATAATGCCGTCACTTTAATATCCTCCACATTAAACAAAGGGAAGAGTGGACTTTGGTATCACTAGAAGAATCCTATTTTCAAAGTTCAGAGGAGCTACAAGAGTTTTCAACAACAGCCTCTGCTAACTGCTTAGCTTCAACCCCAGCTCCTCTCCTCCCTGCTGTAATATATTCAGGTCTCTTCCATTACAGCTGTGTGTGTATTTCAGTTTGGCATCTCCTCCGTGGTGAAGCGGAGGTGATCATATTTCAGGAGGTGCTAGTTCCTATGTGTGGAGTTGCCTCTGTGTTATAACTGCTTTCCGCCATGCAGCTGCCACACATGAGCTAATCTACATGCTGTATGGCTTCGTTTACAGCAAGCTGGCCTCACATTGAGTTTAGAAAGAGGCAGGCTCAGCCAGCAAATCTTGCTTCCTGAAGCATGTCATTTCTTTGGACGATTTGCGGTCTGATAATGACCATGTCATGATTGTGCAGTGATAGTTCCAAATGCCCCAACGCACTTGATGGACCTTAGCATAAATTGGCCATTTATCAACATGTAGCACCTTTGGAATTTCCGTATTCGAGCTGTTATGCCATAACTCTGATTGATTGTTCAGGGCCTAGTGTAACCTCCACATCCTGTGTTTGAGAGGTTACAGCAACCCATGTGACTTCATTAGATTTGCCTGGGAGGAAAAAGTGCTAGATACTCTACAATAATAGGCTGTGATCTCCTGGTTTCCCAGTGACCTCACAGTTTCTTAAAGGAAGGCATACCAGGACTTCTGCATACCACCTTACCCAGTGGAAAGCAGAAAGTCCTTTTGAAGATATTAACCACATGCGGATTTTCAAATCGGGGGGAAAAAAATCAAAAGCTATCATTATATTCAAAGTATGCCTTATTCCCAAGGCATACATTGTGAATTTTTTTTTAGTGAATCTGAACTGATTATTCAGGTTATTTTTTCATAATTTCTAATTTACTTACTACTGGTGTCCTTCATTGGCATTAATGAAATATATTCATTGAGTCAGCAAATATTTATTAAGCGCCTTCTACGAGCTAGCACTGTTGGTGGCACTGGGAACAGCAGTAAAAATGCTAGTAGGATTAGTTATTTTAGTCTTTTCAATACTTTTAAATCCTCCCACCACCACCAAAAAATCTGAATGCCTATGTCTGTATGCAGATGAGAAGGGTTTGACCCATATCTCTCTGGTTCTGAACTTTGCCCCAAAGCCCATGCCTAAATCCCTTCACTAACAGATGTGTTCATCTTGAGGCCTTCTGAGCGTCAAAAATTCACATAAAAAAGAAACCAAGATCCAAGAGTGGATGTTATGAGAAGAATGAATTGGAAAAGAAAAGTTATCTAAGAAACACAGCTGCCCAGTAATAGAAGGGCTGTTCCACGAAGAGGTGTGGGCCTCCTTTCTAGCAATATTCTAATGTTTTTCGGGGATGCTGTAGAATGCACTCTGACATTCATTACAAGAAGATCAATCTCAATTGCCCCTTCTAATTCTAAGATTCTGTTTCTTCTAAAGCCATATCTGTTAACAATCCCCACTCTGCCAATCAAAGAAAAAGAAACATACTTAGAGCTGTTTTAGATACCTCAAGCTTAAGCAAATGCCAAAGTATGCTTCTTCCTCCACAGACATCTTTTCCATCATTCTTTTCCTTCACGGGCTCTAGTGTCCTATCTTCCCTCCTACTGGTTTCTGCTCTTACAGGCCTTATCTTCTGTGGGCCCTAAATTTCTCACTCAAATCACTGTTAGTAGTGACCCTTCATACACTGCATGTTCATAGTTTTATGGAAAGTTATTGCTGAAAGTGGTCTATGTTAGTTTCCTATTGCTACTGTAACAAATTACCAAACACTTAGTAGCTTAAAACCAACATACATTCATTATCTTATAGCTCTGGTGGTCAGAAGTCCAAAATGGGTCTTGCTGGGCTAAAATCAAGGCATCAGCAGGGCTGCCTTCCTTTCTGGAGTCTCTAGAGGAAGAAGAATTTCCTTGCCTTTTCTAGCTTCCAGAGGCCACCCCCATTCCTTGGCTCATGGCCTCCATCCATCTCCAAAGCCCCCAATGGCAAGTTGAGTCCTTCTCATATTTCATCACTCCAACCTTGCTTCTGTTGTCACATCTCCTTCTCTGACTCTTCTGCTTCCCTCTTCCATCTTTTATAGACTTTTGTGATTATATTGGGCTCACTCAAATAATCCAAGATAATCTCCCTATTTTAAGATCCTTAACTTAGTCACATCTGCCAAGTCTCTTTTGCCACATAGCACAACAAATTCACAGGTTCTGGGAATTAGGATGTGGACTCTTTGGGAGCCATTATTCTGCCAACCACAGGACTTTAGGGTTGATTAGTGATGTCTTCCATTTTAAAAATGAAGAAAGACAGGCAAGGAGATGGAGGCAATTGCTCGTCCCAACACCCTGGGGTAGAATCAGAACTAAAACTCAGTACTCTGGAATACTACCCTGTCATCCTCAGTAGAAGTATGATTTAAGAAGACCATAGCTAAAAGGAGTATTATTAAAGCAACAATCTTCCTAAGACTGAGTTTTTCTGAATTTTATAAATTCTTCCAGGACCTAACAGTTCTCCGATTCAGTTTTTTTTTTTTTTTTTTAACAACCGGTAATTCCCTGGTTGCCTAGAAGAGTTAATATCTCCTTTTAAATGTACTTGATTTGCAGAAAGAATTCTCATTTCACACCATAAAGGAGGTTGAGAAAGGTCATATTCACTTACTTTATAAAAGAATCTTACAAATCAAATAAATTGCTTCATTTTATTTCACTTATGATTGTGATTAAGATTTGGGTAGCGGTTATAATTCCCCTTTATTTTCATAAGTGGCTGATCCATCCTTGTGGGATTACAAGTAGGTAATTCGAAGTTTCCTGTCTGCCTGGGAGTCATCTGGGCTGAGGTCTCTGACAGTGGGTGGTGTTCCATAGATGTTTAGTGCATTGAGGGTGAACAAAGAAATGGCCTATTATCTACTCCATTAAGCTTAAGCTCCCCTTTCCACTCAACAGAAAACATCAAAAAATCCTCCTGAATCGCCCTCCTACAGAAGAGACCACCTCCCTTAAGGACCTGCAGCTTTTATGCCCTCCCAGTATCCTCTTGTCTTCCAATGAACATCAGCATTTCAATTCTTGGTCTACGCATCCTTCAAATGCAAACCTTTCCTAGTTACCAGCAGCCAAGCAAACTTCAAAAAATTGACTTTTCAAAACTCTCCACCAAGGGCTTGATTCACCAGGGTGATGAAACTGTCCAAGAACCTCTGACTGACAGCCCTCCCACAGAGCAGCAATTTGGGATTATTCCCACAACGTCTTGCCTCTCCAACCACTTGACAGTTAAACAATACTTAGCAGAACATGGTTTACAGTATAACTTCAAGTCAACAGTAAGATAGGAGCCAGGGCCTGGTAAGAAAAGGAAAAACTTAAACAAATGCATCATGAAGCCAATAATAGAAAGGGAATGGAATTCAACAACAAGAACAACGGAAAGGAGATACATCCCCCGCTGAATTTTGAGCAGAAATGCCAAGTTGATGAAGCAGAAAAGGCCAGAAACTCTTCAGTACAAGGGTGAGCTGTTCTGCCTTTTGGCCGAGAACCAGGACAAAGCCTTGCACATCTCCTGTAGATCCTTTCCTCTTGCACATCTGGGCTTTGCACAGCCTGGGCAGCCATGGAGCGCTTAGCCGCTCATAGTAATAATGCTGGGTGCAGCTTTGCGTGCATCAGATACGGGGCTCCTCTCCAAAGCAGAGCCCTCTGCCAAATGGGCCCCAGCACCTCGCCCGTTGCAGCCTGCTGATAATCTACAGCTTGTCTGTAATTGTTGCGCGAACATGCACTTTCTTTCGCTGATGACTTTGGCACCCTCGCAGGGCTCTACCCCAAAGGCCCTGAACAATGGGATGTGATTGTTTTGAAACGGGCCCAACAGGATGCCCTCCTCCAACACGCTTTCAGGCCCCAGGCTTTAGGGATTGAACGGATTAATGGAGTTCACTGTAGTATACAGTTTATCATCAACCAAGTGTTGCTCTCGCTGCCTGTCCTTCCCTCTCCAGCTTCTAAAGAAAAATAAAAAAAGGAAAGAAAAGTGGCAGCCCCAGAACATTCATTGTAGAACAATCTGAACAAGGGGAAGGAAAAAAAATGCTCTGGGTGACCGTGAAACTGACAAGGCTCCCCAAAATGGCTTCCAGCTTTCCGTTTATCGGACAGAGCTGTCCTCCCCTTCACTCTCCCAACCCTCTCCCCCATTTGTAATCATCGTTCAAAGCAGTGAAAGGCCTAATTGCCCCGAGCAGTGTGGTCAATCTTCCCGGAGATTTAGCTGCCTGCTTTCATCCGGCAGCCTGGGAGAGAGCTCAGCATTTCCCTCCAGGCAATCTATATGGTCTGGCAGTTCACTGCAGAAAGTGGTGCCTTATCGATTTCTGCCATAGCTTCCATGGCTGACTCAAGGATCAGAGCCTCTGACAATGACTAACAAGTTTAAACCATTAGTCCCATTTGTAACTACTCAGCGAAAGGCTTGTCAGTCACAACGAACCATATACTGCAGCTTTTAGCAGATTTCTAATCCCATTCATTTTGCCCACAGTGACCCCTGTAGTTAATGGGGGTTATCGGAAAACTATTTTTTCCCTTCAAAAACGGTGCCTTTTTCTTTTTCTTCTTTTAGGAACATAAAAGCCATTTCGGTTGTGATGTTTCAAAACAGTGATGCAGGCGATGATCTGGACCCCTCCAAGGAGAAAACTTGTATCCTTGTGTGCGGTACGTTATGTCTGATCCTGAAAACCTGCACGGAGAGTCAGGTGGCAGGTAACGATTCACCATAAATAGATCCTCCCTGTCCTACTCTTACAGAAGATTGTCTTAACACCTTTTTTTCTCCTCCTTCTTTGATGTAGAAGAGGCTCATCTCACTGTAAGAAACTTCTCTCTTTCTGGGTATCTAATCACACCATAGTAGGTCCGGCTAAAGCCTTGTTACTCAAAGTGTGTTCATGGTCCCCAGATCAGCAGCATCACCCAGGAGCTTGTTAGAAATGCACCATTTCAAGCATCACACTAGACCTACTGAATGAGAATCTGCGTTTTAGCAAAATTCCTGGGTGATTCCTGTGCACGTGAATGTTTGAGCACCTTCCTGGTCTAAAGAAGCTATTTTTTTCACTGTAACATTTTTATAACAAATAAAGGCTTGTACCAAATAAAGCCAAATTCAACATTTCCACTATAGGGTTAGGATAGTCTTAAGAAAAACATGAATTTTTGTGCATTATCGTTCCAGTGATTTTCTCCTTGTAGATCCAACAATTGAAAGTTTTTCGTTTTCACATCCAAATATCTAACCCAGTACCTGGCGTATGGTACATACAAGGTGAAGAGTTGTTGAATGGATTATTTACAAGAGTGAATAAATGATTGAGAATGAAGATAGGAATGTGATACACCCATCAGTGCTATAAGGAGCCAAATATCCTTAATATAAAATGGGAAACCTGGCTCACAGGAATCAGCAGGGAATAAGCCTCTCCACTCATTTTTTATTGCCTTAACTAGATGCTCTCACCATCAGGTTGATCCAGTCCTAAGGACAGATCTCAAGAAAAACAATGCAGCAGGTGGGACTTTTCCTAGAACATCCTCTTATTTCCACTTCTAGATCATTCTCACCCTATTTCTACTGCTTAATCTCTCTTCTCTCCCCACCATCCAGGGTCTCATATATTTGTTTCCACTGAGCATCAATCTCAATCGCCTAAAACCCTGTGCTCAGCCAGCTGAGCCCCAAGTATCTGAAATCCAACTCATACTAAAATGAAAGTGACTGCTAAGGACTTAATATGTTGAGGGTTATTTCTTGACATCACCAAAACCATGCCACCTAGGCAATCTATTCTATCCAGGGGTCAGATCAGCTCTGTCATTGCCAAATTAACACCACAAAATGGCAAAGTAACCTTCCTACAAGAGATTCGTGGAGATTTCCTTATGTAACTGCCTCTTGTCTAAGTCTGATCCTTCCACTTCCCAGAGAATGTTTCTTGATCACGTGCCCACCCTTGTCTGGTCATAGATCTTTATTTGTTTAGCCACTGGTCATAAAAAAATATATATTTGTAGAGAAGGTTTGCCTCCATCTTATCTCAAAAAAAAAAAAGTATAAGTTTAAATCTAGGGCAAATTTGATTTGAAAGTTAAAGACCACAGCCATCTCTATCAAAGAGAATCTTCACACCATGATTTTGTTTTCCAGCTTAAGACAAGGACTTGAGAAATAAAATTATCTTCTTCCAGTGATTACCTTTGCAAATGATAATTTCTAGAGCTTTTATCTATGGACTGCCATGTTGTGACTACTTAATTGCTGCCTGAAACACAGAAAACTGATTTTGTGTTTTCGTTTTAAGGTAATCCTTTGACATTTTGAATAGTTACATAGATAGGTTGCTTTGTGTGTTGCTAGCAGGGGCCAGAAGGAAATTATTTCATTTGGGGGCAGATAGTGCTGGTAACTAAACAGAAAAGGTTGGGTGGGTGGCAGGGTGGGTGTAGACATGTATATACACAAGCACAGAAACAGGATGCAACAATTCTATGTTGTCTGAACTCTCAGCCTGAATTTGTATATCTTAAAGAAATCATTCATCGATTTCCCACACACAAGTTAAAAAATGCCTTCAGGGTGGGGGTATCCTACTCCCCCAACCCACCCACTATGAATTTTAATATGTAATTGGAGAGCATGTAAAATAAACGGAAATGTTATTTGGCTTATAACAAAAGACCTAAATCATAATGGATTATTGAGCGGCATCTTGTGGCCAAAGGTGAGTATGACACTTGTAGAAAGCCGGCGCGGCTTGCCACATGCCGCTCCAAAATGTGTTACACCGCCTCACATCTGGCTTTTGATCATCTTAATAAGGGGCTGTTCAGGGTTATCAATGCAGCCTTATCATCATGCCACCTTAAGAAATTTTTGTGAATGAGCGCATTAAGTTATAATTAATCATCATGCATTAATGTAAATGTATCCATGTAGGCAAATTTAATCAGTGCTCTTTCTCTTTCATAATATTTTAATAACAGAGCACTAAAAGAGAACTACAAGATATAAAGTCACATGAGCAGTGTTTATAATCTGAGCCAATTCAGCAGAATTTGAAAATCAGTGATTCCTTATGAGATGAAATATGAACCATTCAGTCATTCCCTGAATGAAATCTATTTTCTCTTTATTATTTCTCTTTATATTCAAATCCATAAGGAAAGGAAGAAATTGTCCTTCCCTGGCATCTGTCTCCTTCTGTGTCCTATAGAAGTGTGTGGATTTGGTCAATATACGAAATGGTGAGTTAATGGACCTTCATAAATAGAGAACTCAGACACAGCAGCTATATAGCCAATAGACTATTTCTGTAAGACAGCAAAACAGCTGGCTGACTGTCAATTCAATTTTCAAAAAACAATTCAATATTTTGAAATCATATGAATTTTACCAAATTTCCCATTCTGGGCATCATTTAGCCACCATGACACCATAAACAGACAAACAAAACTAAATAAAGGCACCATATGAGCTATCAAGTCAAAAATTGATATTGGCTTATTTGCATTTATTTTAGGGGAAAAAAATCAGATTTCAAAAAAGTGCTGGAGGAATTCAGCAATTCAAATACATTTTATATCAGCTCTAGCTCAAAATATTAAGATGTGGATCACAAATCTCAAAATATGCTGGGGAAACGTATTGCCTTTCACAACTTACTGTGGGTCCTTGGGCAAATTGCATAGCCCTTCTGGGTCATTAATGCTTTACCTGAATAAAGAGAGGGCCTTCCATGTCTAATGCTACATATTATTTTAAATTATGTAAACTCTAACATAAAAATGCTACTGAAAACAAAAGACACCTATTTAAATAAATTTGCTATGTGTGGCAAACAAGGTCTGATCAGGAAAAAGAAAGCCATTCAAGTACTTCAAGCAGAAGGAATTTAATGCAGGGAATTGGTTACGCCGGGGATAGAAGAGCTGAGAAACTCAACGGCAAATGACGGACAGTGAAGAACCCAGAGATTAGCAACAGCGATGCCGCTATCATCCTCCAATAGAGGTGCAAGTGGAGGGGCAAAGGAGGAGGTGTCCCCTAGGCCGCAGAAGGAGAGATGAAAAACCCTGAACTCTCCCTTCCACCCGCCCGCCAGACTCCCCCAGCTGCCTCCCATTTGCCAAATGCAGCTGGCAAACAACAAGTTAACAACCAACTCTCCAAAAAGAGCCCTGATTAGTGACATCTGCCAAATTCCATAGTATAAATACCCCCACCTGGCCAATTTTAAGTGACTTGTGCAGTCACTGAATGCGAAGTTGGGAAGAGACGCACAATCACACACCGTTATAGTGTTTCCCCACATAGATATAATACCATAAATAACCTCAAGAGCAGAGACAGTCAAAAAGAGGTAGTAAAATAATTAGGAAATGATGAGTTTGGGGTATATATATTACCTTTGTTTTTTAATATAATTTATTTAATGTAAGGTTTGATCATGTAATGTTTAATGATGATGTTAACTGGTTCTAACAACCAGTTCGCAGGATACGGAACATTTAACAATCAGCACTCACACACCACAAGTCAGATCCAGGAAACCCTGTCCAGCTAACGAGAGAGCCTGGAAGAAGCAGCCTAAAAATGGTCCACCCACTATGATGCAGAACAGAACAGGGGAAGAGTGAGGAATGAAGCTGAGGGCAAACAGATCCAGAGATGGTACATTATAAATCAATGCAAGGCAAACAGATTAAGGATTACTTAAGTATCTCCAACAAGAAGGAATTTAGCATCTCTATAGCTGACTCCTTGCTAAACTCTGGTTAGCTGAATCATAATTAGGTTCACACACTACTTTCCAGGAGAAAATGCATATTGGCTGATTCCAGTGATGTCATTTCCAATTTTTTTCTGTTTTATTCTTTTCTTTCTTTACTATTGTCTTTTGAAAATGACAATCTCCAAAGTGTCACAGATCAAGAAGTGCAAAGGGTACCCGTGATTTTTGCACTAAAGAAATTTTGATTGCTCTCACTCACTACCACGTTTTTTCACAAATTGATTCATCAGGATGTGTCTATGGTGGGAAGTCCAGTAACAGAAAGGATTCAGAAATGCTTAGAGAACTATATTTGCATACGGTTTGTGTTTTCTTTTACAGACCTTGGGAAAGTCACTTAGGCTCCCTGGGCCTCAGTTTCCTCATTTATAAAATGAGAAATGAGGGGATTTAATTAGATAATCTCTAAGGTCATTTCTGGCAATTAAGTTCCCTGATTTTATTATGGTGTCTGTGAATGCAGTTTGAATACTTTATTTCTCTTCCTTTTTTTTCGTTCTTCTCATTAACTACCCCCTGTAACTGGCATAGATCACTCCCCCTTCGATCAAAAGCACAAGCCAAGAAGATGTAAAAATAGAAAAAGCAATGAAAGATGAGAAAGAGGTTCCAATGACAATCAGGAGTCTTTTCTAAATGGCCACATCTTGGGAAAGCCCGATCCAGCTTATTTTCTGGGAACTAACGATCGGCTAAGATGAGCTGTTGATAGGCCACAGAGGCAAGGACCATTAACACTTGATTGTCACTAATTCTGAGTCAATGTCCCATTTCAAAGTCATTAGTGGTATTAAAAACTGAAACAGCACATACACACAAAGGCAAAAGAAAAAAGAAAGAAAGCATTAGGAAATTCTTAAGATTAACATATTAAGACTGGAATACTAAAGAAATTTCCATGCCAAGCCTTAATTCAATAAATGCCTATTCAGAGAATTCTCTGTGTAAATTCTATACTGAGCATTATATGAGCTATAAAAATATAAAGAATAGAAAATACTTCCTCTACCCTCAAGAAGTTTAGATTCTATACAATATGATGTTAATGTGGATTTGTATTTACTTGGCATTGACGATCTTTCAAAAACTTCTCATTTCGTTGTTTTTAATTATGTAACACAAACCAACCACAATAGCCATTTTGGAGAATGTTTCATGCATCTACTGAATCTATTTATTCTTTCTATTCTGTATTAAATGAATGTTTATGGATGATCTGCTAAGCGCCACTCACTGTGTTAACAAAGCTAACCATCCAGTGGGGGAACAAACAAGTAAGAAGCCCATTGAGCATCTGATTAGAGCAGTGGGACAGAAATTGGACTGCAATAGGTTAGAAAGTGAGTAGATGAAGCAGAGACAGAGGTGTAGACAATGCTTCCAAAAATGTGGGGCTATAAATGGGATGTAAAAAAGATAGAGCTATCCGGGATGTGGGGAGGGGAAGAGAGATTTAAAGGAATGTGTTCTAAAAGATGGATGTGTCTTGAGTATGTTGAAATGCTGGTGAAAAAGAACAAATAGAGAGGAAGTGGTTGCAGATACAGGAGAGAGGAAGGATAATCAATGGACAGAGATTTCAGAAAATGTTGGATAGGATCCAGAACACAGGTGGAAGGATTACCCTCAAACAGAAGTAGCAGCATTTTTTTCAACAGGAAAGAAGAAAGGAAAGTTGTGGAGGTTAATATGCAAGCTTACAGATGGAATATTGAGGAAATTCCTGTGTAATGGCCCTAGTTTCCCTTAAAATAGGCAAGAAGGTCATCTTCTGAGAGTCAGGATTTAATTGCTTCTGTAAACTTACTAATTATGTCCACATTTGTATTATTTCTGACTTTTCTCCTAACTATTTACTGTTGCCTTATGTAGATTTCTGATTAAAAGGAACCAGAATAAAAGTAAGGAATAGACATTAATTCCAGAGAACTATAAGAATTAATTAATTCATAAATTTAACAAAGATTTGTTGTGTGCCTACTTTGTGTCAGGCACTTTTCTAGGCACAAAGACTATGGCAGTAAATAAGGCAAAGTCCTTGCCTTCGTGGAACTTATATTCTATGGTTAATAAATATTACTAGTATAGAATACTAGTATTTATTGCTAGTATTTATTTATTTATTTATTTATTTAGTAGTAGTATACAATAAATTTAACCATCCTAACACTTGAGCAGATCTTGTGTTTTAAAAAGATGAGCTAAAACATATTAAAGAGTTGACTGTCAGTCAGTCTGCTTCTTGTGCCTCAAATGCTAAGAACTTGCATTCTATTTTTTGTAAAAAATAAAAGTGAAAACCACGAACAATAGCGTGCTGCATTTCTCCCCATCCATTCGACCCAAACTATAAAGCATAATTGTCATTAGGTCACTCACCAAGCTCTCTCCACCTAAATTATTTGATAAACTTGAGGAACTATGAATGGAAAATTATCATGAGGGCCGTCAAGATGGTCTTGAAATCCAAATTTTACCAAAAAAAGATCAATAGCCTGGTAAGGATACTATAAACTCCACTCAGTACTCTTTTTTACTTTAAAAATTTGGATTCCAGAGGCCGGCCTCGTGGCATAGCAGTTAAGTGCGCCCGCACTGCTGCTGGCGGCCAGGGTTCGGATCCCAGCCGCGCACCGACCCACCACTTGTCAGACCATGCTGTGGCGGCGTCCCAATAAAGTGGAGGAAGATGGGCACAGATGTTAGCCCAGGGCCAGTATTCCTCAGCAAAAAGAGGAGGATTGACATGGATGTTAGCTCAGGGCTGATCTTCCTTACCAAAAAAAAAAAAAATTCGCATTCCAAACTATTATGCCTCTCAAAATCCTTGTTAATAAATATTAGACTTATTCATTTTCATTTAGTTTTTAGAAGTTCAATATTTAAATTCTAAAAACTAATGAATGGTTAGCATTAGAGGCATTACATTGAATAGTCGTTAAGAATCCAAAATACATAAACCATTAAAATTATTAACACAGTTTCTATATAATCTCATAAAATAGAATAAAAACCATAGGCTGTAAAAGCTCCATGTGATCATATTGTTATACTTTAATAGAAAAGGAGAAAGAAGAAGAATGCTATTACAGTTTTTCAGGTTTAATGTTTTGATTAATCACTTGAACAAAAACATTGATGTCAGGCTGATCTAACCTGCAGATGAAACAAAACTGAAAAAACTAACACTAAGTTGGATGGAAGAAGCAGATTCTCAAAGCAGAACAATAGAAAGGGATGATGGGCCAAATCTTATCAGATGGAAATGACAAAGACCATAAAAGGATAGAATGAAGGAGACATGTCTCAATTAGCAGTCGTTGTACTAAGTTAAATACTAGAGGTCTCAGCTGTAAGCTCAGTGGTTCAATATAACCATACACAGAGTTAGCAGAAGAATTTCAGTGCTCACATAAGGAAGCCGGTGGTCTCTTCCTATGGTGCACCGACTGGATCATCCCTGAAGTATTTAATTGTGTCCCGAGGGCCAAATCAAGAGTGATGATTGCAAACTGAAATGCATGCAGACAAGATTTATAGTTTGGCAAGCAGTCATATGAGGAAATACAAAGGATATTTGAGGTCACTGGGCTGGAAAAAAGAAGAAAATAAGGAGAATTGGATTGTGGCCTCTGTGAATACTACAGAACTCCCAAGTAGAAGAGGGATAAAATGTCTTCTTTATACAGCCCCAGATGGCAGCCGTAGAACCAATGCGTGGAAATTATAAGATGAATTATAAATCAATATAAATGAAAACTTTCTAACAATTAGATATGTTATAAAATAGACTGACTTCCTCAGTCCATAGATAGTTCTCCGTCACATGAATCTTTCAAACTTAGATCAGACACAGAGTTGAAGATATTGTCTGAGTTAGGATTGGATCAGCTGTCACTTATGATCCTTTCCCATCTTGAGCTTTTACATATACTACTAGAGCTTTGTTGTTAACGTGATAGTGATATGTAATAAGAAAAAGGTCCTCAAGATACTACAGAATTAGCTAAATATTTACAGTTGAAGGGAGAGATGGAAGGCAATTCCGGTTATGTTGCAAAAATAATCAGTGAATATACCTTCCATGATATTTCCCCACATGTCATTTGAAAAATTATTTAAATGTCTCCACAATGATGAAAGTCACATGGGCGATGTTACAGGAAACCAAGCAGTGAGTGTGAATATTGCTCCTTCATAGAGACGGTCCACTCCTCATCTAAAACTTCCTGGAAGAGAACTGGTTTACACCAGGAAGATTCAAAGTCCAAAGCATTGGAACCACTAGAACAAGCAACTATGGGATATTAGCAACAGAATTCCCAAGGGAGAGCCTAAGCCATGCCAATGAATCCAGTCATTGAACTGATTTTCTTGTAACCCTTAATAGCACATTTGTTTCTGTGTGAGAAAATAATAGTTTGGGCACTTACTCAAAAAGATGACCTTTAACCATTGATCATAAGTTCAGGGTGAATAGTGGACTATATTTGAAGCCGTGGGACCTGGTCAAAAAGATCCAGTGTACAAATGAGCCTGGTTGATCAATCTCTAAAGCAGCGTTTTCCAAACTGTGAAATCAATATTTACAGAGAGAGAGAGAAAAGAGTGAGCAAAAAGTTTTGGAAACACTGTGCTAATATAAAGCTAAACTGGATTCCTCACTGAAGGACTTCTCAGAGCTTTTCATGTTTCCTGTGAATCTTCAAGAGGCTCTATACTATGTAGGAAATATATCCTATGTTTACAGCAAGGCACTTCAAGACGCTACAGTATGTGCTTTTAGGAAATAGACTCAGGAAGTAGAGAATGGAGCGTAATTCCAGTTATGGTGTGGAAATAATCAGAAATCATGTATAACAAGTGATGTGCTGGTAAACTTTTTAACAACCAGCTCTCTGAGGGGAAAAAAAATACATGAATGTATGTACAAACATAAGCTCATGATAAATACTCATATAAATGATACTAGCACACAATTAACAAATAATAATAAAATATACAACACTCTTTATTATAAACTTCATATAGCCAATTAATTCTCACGGAATGCTTTTCTTGATTTTTGCAAAACTCCTATATCTGTAGCCAACCTATGGGTGCAGTGAATGAACAAGCATAGCTCCCAAATGAATGTTGGTTGATATTTTTGTTTATTTTAGCAAGCAAGATGAAAGTGGAACAACAAAGAGGTATGTCAGAGCATTTTGAACAAGTTTTTGTTGAATAGTTTTGAACACTGGAGAACTATTTCTTCAATTTTTCATAGTTTTCACAATGTAACAGCTACATACATGACACATTTTTAAGTTTAATTTGCATTCTTAACAACATTTTCTCCACCACTTTCTTAAGTCTAGACAATCAGCAAAAGAGTAAATCCAAGCCCTGATTTATAGTGTCTTCTGATTTCTGATTTTCTTCTATGGTGTAAATATTCTCACCATGCTCAATTTCAGGATATGAACATGACGTCACTGAAAGCAGAGTTGGGAAGAGATGAGCAGCAGTACACCATTATATGGTATTTTCACCATATGGATACAAAAGATGTGAATAACCTCAAAGGCATAAATAATCAAAAACATAGTAACATAATTAAGAAGAAATGAGTTTTGAAAATTTACTACTTTTTTAACATAATTCAATTGTGTTTATATAACTTAGTATTTAATAACAGCTGTATTAAACAACCAGCTCAATAAATTCCTGAACATTGAAGTGATCTCAACCAGATGGCAACACAGGTCACTCCCAACTTCAGTCCCCTTTACAAGGAGACCAACTAGCAACTATCCATAGACAAGACACCATTGAAAATTCCAGAACCCAGGATGAGGCTGAAGTACCTGCCCTGGACAATAGAGACCAGAAGGACCACAGTAGTAGGGTAAGAGGAGTGGCTACACTTGGAGCAAATCACCCTTTCCCCAGACCAACACAGAGCCACATGGACAGGGCTCCCCTGGGCCTATGGCTTCTCCAATGGGAAAAAGAGAACACAAGGTGGACAGCCAGCTTCCCCAGCATTGTGGGACCCTTCCCAGGAGGCCCACTCAGCTCTTACCCCATGGAATCCCTGGGAGAATCTGTGGAGTTTAACCAATGGGGATGAGATAGAGATGGAGAAGGGAGGTGGGGACTATAGTAACCAGCACTCAGATCTTGGCAGACTGCATTCCTCCTTACACCAGCACTCAAGCAGAGAACCCAGGCCGCAGCTCTGCCCATCTGCAGAACCAAGCCAGTGGCCCCATCTAGCAAGGGAGCTGGGTTGGCAGTTCTGCCTGATTTGGATTCCCAGCCATTGGACTATACTGGCCATCAAGCCCATTCTACAGCCCTGCTTGGGCAGGGGAGCAAATTCCCAGTCCCACCCAACTGCTTACCATAGCCTCCAGTCCCATCCCTGTGGGAAGTGTGGCCGCAGATGACCAGTAGCTGCAGAGCACATTCTAGGGCACCCAGGCAGGGATCCAAGCCAGCAGCCCTGTTCGACTGTTGAGCATAGCCTCTGGCCTCACATAAACAGTGAGCCTGAACAGTGATGCTGGGCAGCCTTGAAGCCCAGTCTACAGTACTGCTCAGCCCTGGAACCCAGCCTACAACCCCAATCATCAGTGGACCCTAGCATACGCCCCTACCCAATTGCCGAACACAGCCTGTGGTCTCGCCTAGGCAGGAAGCCCAGTCATGATCCCGCTCAATCATAGAGAATAGCCTTCTGTCCCATCCAACCAGGGAGCCCAGACAGTGACCTCATCTGACCCTGGAGCACCATCTCCAGCCCCACACAACTATGGAGCATAGTTGGAGGCCCCACCCAACCAGAGATCCTGCCCAGCAACCTCACTCAACAGCAGAGCACAAACAGCCTACCTGATCATGAAGCCCAGCCTGCAGCCCCACCCACCTTTGGGGCACAGGCTGTGGCCTTGTCTGATTGCAGAGCACAGCCTGAGGCCCTGTCCAACCACAAAGCTCAGCTTGTGGCCCACCTAAACACAGAGTCCAACCAATGGCACCAGCCAATTGGGGAGGATAATCTGAGGCCACACCCAACCAAGAGCAATTGCAGAACACAGCCTGCAGCCCTGCCCTTTCAGGGAATCCAACTACTGGCATCATCCTTCCAGGGAACACAACCAGCAGCCCTGCCCAAGCAAGGATTCCACCCAGCCGCTCTGCTGGAATGCAGACCCAGTTAGCAGAAGAAAGGAAATAATAAAGATTAGAGCAGAAATAAATGAAATAGAGAATAGGAAAACAATAGAAAATATTAACAAAACTGAGTTGCTTCTTTGAAAAGATAATAAAAAATTGACAAATCTTTAGCTAGACTAACCAAGAAAAAAACAGAGAGGACTCACATAAATAAATCCAAAATAAAAGAGGAGACATTACAACAGATACCACAGAAATACAAAGGATCATAAGAGACTGTTATAAACAATTATATGCCAACAAATGGGACAACCTAGAAGAGAGGGATAAATTTCTAGAAACATACAACTTACCAAAACTGAATCATCAAGAAATAGAAAATCTGAACAGACCAATCACGAGTAAGGAGATTGAATCAGTAATCAAAAAACTCTCAACAAAGAAAAGCCTAGGACCAGATAGTTTTACTGGTGAATTCTACCAAACACTTCAAGAATAATTAATGCTAATCCTTCTCAAACTCTTCCAAAAAATTGAAGAGGAGAGAATATTCTCAAACTTATTCTACAAGGCCAGCATTACCCTGATACCAAATTCAGATAAGGACACTGCAAAAAAGGAAAACTAGAGACCAATATCCCTGATAAATATAGATGCAAAAATTCTCAACAAAATACAAGCAAACCAAATGCAACAGCACATTACAAGGAACATACATCATAAACAAGTGGGATTCATTTCTGGGATGCAAGGACAGTTCAACATAAGCAAATCAATAATTGTGATACATCACATTATTAGAATGAAAGATAAAAATCATATGATCATCCTGATACATACAGAAAAAGCATTTGACAAAACTCAACATCCTTTCATATAAAAACTCTCAACAAATTGGGTATAGAAGGAACATACTTCAATATAATAAAGGCCGTATATGACAAGCCCACAGCTAACATCATACTCAACAGTGAAAAATTGACAAGGAATAAGACAAGCGTGCCTACTCTCACCACTCCTATTCAACATGGTACTGGAAGTCCTCATCAGAGCAATCAGTCAAGAAAAAGAAATAAAAAGGCATCCAAATTGGAAAAGTGTAAGGAAAATTGTATGTGTTTGCGGATAACATGATCTTATATATAGAAAACTCTACAGACTCCACCAAAAACCTTATTATTAGTTATTACTAATAAACAAATTCAGTAAAATTGCAGGCCACAAAGTCAACATACAAAAATCAATACTGTATTGTATACTTGAAAGTTTCTAAGAGAGTAGATCTTAAAAGTTTTCACCACACAAACAAAAAAAATGGTTACTATGTGAGGTGACGGATGTTTTAACTATCCTTATTGTGGTTATCATTTCACAATATATACGTATATGAAATCATCACACTGTTTACCTTAAACTTAGACAGTCTTATATGTCTCAATAAAGCTGGAAAAAATAAAATAAAGTAAGTTTATGTAATAAAAAATAAATAAATTCATAAATATTTAACAATCAACTTATCACCTAGTATGAGCTGGCTCTAGCAACCACTCATGTGACCAGAAAACCTTTTTATCTCTGAACAACATTTGGGCCCAGTATTCGCTGAAACTCACTTTTAGGAAATATTGCTCTAAGAGAGCCCTCACAAGACATGTAGACTATTTTCTTCAAATCTCTTTACTTTTCACACCCAGCATAAAAATAAAAGATTTACACATGAACCTCCAATTTATGTACATACAATTTTTTTAAAAATACTTATTTCCTTTCACATTTAAATTAGAATTCTGTTAAATATAGCTCTTGATATAAAAAAATAGCATTTAGAGTTTAAAATATCTGTTGAATTGCTCATTATGCTCGATTAATGTTTATGTTATAATGAACTGGTTAAATTAAAATATTTATACAATATAGAGTACACAAAACCTTACTCATCAGACTCATGTATAAAGCCTGTTTACAAAATATATCTACCCTGAACATTCTAATTCTAGGAGTTTCAGTTTAGACAAAAGTAAAAATCACTTAAGTGACAGCAGTTGCTTAAACTAATAATGAAAGGGAGACATTCGAAATTCCCTTTGAAACAAGGCAAAAAAAAGTCTTAAGTTTCTTGCTGGGGTTCTGGTGTTCAGTAATTGGTCCATTTGAAGGTTAGGTCAACCCTGATGATAATTCCTTTCTAAATTTAGATTACAGTGGTAGGGAGAAATCCAGCCAATGAGGGAGGATATTGAGAAAAACGGCTTGCGGGACAGTCATTCCTCATTGCTAAAACTGGATAAGATGTGCCAGGAAGCCTGTTGGTGGAAAGTAGCCTTGCATGGTGGGAAACGAAGGAACTGTATATATTCCTGGAGGAGGGGATAAAAAAAGCAAGTCCTCTCCCCATGAATAGTTTCCTTGGATACACTGGCACCAACGAACCTCATATTGGAGTAGGAGGCAAGTGAACATACCTTGAGAGCAAAGATGGGAGCCTGAATGGAAGAGAGAGAAGCCATCTTTTCAGAAGATCAATTCATTCATTGGGGAGGGACCACAGGTAAAATGCTTGTTGCCAAATGCTCTATTTGGAAAGCCACTCATTGAATGGTGGCTTTTATGTCCTCTTATGATTATAATAGCATCTAGCAACTCATCTATTTTCTGACAATTTGGATTTCTCTTTTTTCAACTCTTTTTCAAGGAAGTATATTTCATGCTTAAGTGCAAAGTTGATTGTATCCAGGTTTTCATAAGTTTCCCAGATTTGGAGCTTTTGATGACACTCTCTCAAGGCTGGCATCATTTAAAGATGATTCTAGTCCTTCATACTCATTTTGTAATAACACTAAGCTTGTCAAGATTTTTACATCTTTCTTCGATTTGTTCAGCAAGTTTTATGGCAAGCTGTTTTCTCTTTCTTACATAACACCCCACATTTAACTGATTAAAAACTTCTGAACAAGAACAAGAGAACTACAAAAACGCAATGATTGCTGCACCTACCACTACCTCCCAGGACCCAGTGTCATGTCTTTAGACAGCTTTACAAAAACCCTGTGCAGCTTCTCAAACACCAGCCCCAAGTAAAGTTTTACTCCCTTCTGCAGATACTTCTGGTATTTCCCAGCGGAACACCCAGCAGATCTCCCTACAGGAGCTGTGGCTCCATCAGGCCACAGAGGACACCTCCCACCACCATCACAAATGCATAGCATTTTTCCAAGAATCCAAATCCACATTGGACAACCAGAACAAACTGAGTGAGGATTGTCTAGAGAGAAGGTCAAGGATGGAAAAAAAATTTATATGCTCACTGTAATGCCTAATACTCCATCTTTTCTCTCCTTTTGAAATCAATATTTTAAAGAATAATATAGAGAAGAATGCCCAAATTATAAGGGTATCCTTTGATTAATTATCAGAAATTGGACACATCCATAAAACTACTGCTCCAGTCAAGAAATAGAATAATACCTGCCCCCCAGAAGCCCTACTTGTGTCCTTTTGAAACCTCTATACCTTCTCTCTTTATCGAAAGGAACAAATATTCTGACATCTAATGCCATAGATTAGTTTTAGCTGTTTTTGAACATACAAAACATACTCTTTAAATCTAGTTTCTTTTGCCAAACTTCAAGTTTGTGTGATTAATCCATGTCACATGCAGTGGTACTTTGTTCATTTTCGTTACTGTATAGAATTCCATTAAATAAATATATCACATTTATTTTATACATCTCTTTACAAACATACATATGCATTTTTGCTGGATATACTCCTAGGAGTGAAATTGCTGAGGCAGTGGGTAGGTATATGCAGGTAGATATTGCCGAATAGTTCCAGAGTGGTTAACTAACTCCCACTCCTACCAACACTTATAAGATTTCTAGCTGCTTTACACCCTCTCCAACTCTTGTTAGTGTTAGTCTCAAAATTTAGCCTTCCTCATGAATAGTGATTTTAAAATATTAGCAATATCTTAAATATTGTGATTTTAGATTACATTTTCCTAATTCCTAGTGAGTTTCAGCACCTTTCTATATCTTTATTGTTCATTTGAATACCACCCTTTGTGAAGGGCCGGTACAGGTCTTCCACCATTTTTCCAGTGAGCTTTTTCTCATTGATTTGTAGGAATTTATTATACAAGCCTTTTTTGGGTTATCTATGTTTCAAATATCTCCTTCCAAATTGTGGATTGTGTTTCTCAGTCTCTAAACAGGGACTTTTTATACACAGAAATTCTTAATATTGATATGGACAAAGTCAGCAGTCATTTCTTTTACAGTCAGTGCTTTTTGTATCCCATTTAAAAGCCTTTGTCTACTCCCGGGTCATGAAGTTATTCTCCTAAGTTACTTTCTATTGTTTTACCATTTATGTCTACCTTCTGCCTAGATTGATTTTTGTATTGATATGACATAGAAGTTACGTTTTCTATTTTTCATATGGATATACATTGACACAGCACCATTTATTGAAAACAAAATTGTCCTTTCCCCACAGACCTTCAGTGCAAACTTTGTAATAAATTAAGCCTACATTTATTCATGGGTCTGACTCTGGACTCTATTCTAATCGATTAGTATATTCATATATCTATGTGCCAATCCCACACAGTCTTGATTACTGTACCTTTATAATAAGTCTTCATATGAAGTAAAATCATCCCCATCTACTCAAGATTGTTCCTGCTGTTCTTGGTCCTTTGCATTTCCATAAAAATTTTAGAATCAAGTTCGTAATTTCCACACAAGCAAACATTAAAAACAAAAACACTCTTGTGTTTTGACAAATATAGTCTTGAATCTATAGATCAACTTGGAAAGACTATCTTCATAATAATGTCTTCCAATCGATTAGCACAATATATGCCTTCATTTATTTAGGTCTTCCATGTATTTTCAATGTTTTGTAAATAAATAAAGGACTGTGCAGAATTTTCTATTTCCTCTAGTGTCAGTTTTGGTTGTGTTTTTTGATAAATTTGTCCACTATATCACAATTTTCAAATTTACTGAATTCAGTTGTATAGTGAGGCACCATTTTTCATTCCTGCTATTGTCCTTCTGCCTTTTGACAGTTGGACAGTTTGTTGGAGTGTTATGAATTTGATTAGTCTCCTCCAAAAAATTTTTTTAGTTTTGTGATTCTTCTCTATTGTATATTACTTTTATATTTCTTTTATTTCTGAGTTTATCTTAATATTTTCTCCACTCAGTAACTTTTAGTTTAATTTGCTATTCTTTTGCTGACTTCTTAAAAGAACACTCTCAGATAATTTATCTTTAGCCATTGTTCTTTTCTAATACAGGCATTTAAAACTATACATTCTCTACACATGGCTGAGGCTACAGTCCACAAGTTCTGATGTGTCATTTTTATTATTATTCAGGTTAAAATATTTTCTCATTTACATTGTGATTTCCTCTTTGATCCATGGATAATTAAAAGTGTTTGTTTAACAGCTGGGGATTTTTCTAATTATCTTTTTATTATTGATTTCTAGCTTAATTTCACTGCAGAATTTAAATGTTGTAAATCCTTTGAAATTTGTTGAGGCTTGATTTACAGCCCTGTAAATGTTCCATGTGCACTTGAATAGAATGTGTATCCTGTCATTTGTAGGTACAGGATTCTACATGTTTGTATTAAGTCATATTTGTTACACATGTTGTTCATGTCTTCTATATCCTTACTGATTTGGGGCTTGAAGTGTGTTAAAATTTTCTGTTTGAGGATTTGCCTTTGGCAGATATATAGGCAGGTAGGTTGGTAGGTAGATAAATGATAAAAGATATATAAATAGAGAGACTAAAGACAGAGATACTACAAAATTTTGCATACAAAATTTGCATATAAATTTAGAATTGTCCTATTTTTGTGCCATTCTTTCTGTATCCTTATATTTTAAGTCTATCCCTTATAAAGTAACACATTTTTAATTTTTTTTTAATCCAGGGAGTCAACATGGTAGTATTTCATTTGTTTACATTTAATAAAATGATTAAAATATGAGTTTAAATCTACCATCTTATTATTTGCTTTGTATTTGTTCCTCTATATAATCCTCTTTCTCTCCTGCTTGCCTTATTTCGAGTTGATCATATATTTTGTATTATTCTATATTTTCCCCTCAATTAGCTTGTTGAGCATATATTCTAATTCTAATATTTCAGGGTTTCCTCTAGAAGTTACAATATGTATCTTCAATTATTAAGGTCTAATATAAATTAGTGCTTTAATATTTTATTAATATTTTAATATTTTATTTTTAATGATACAAAACTATGTTTAATCTCACTAAAGTATAAAATAAATATTTTTAGTGAGAGCAATGTGATTAAAATGCTTTATTATCTATGAAAAATCCATGAATCCATTATCTATGAAAATACAAGTTTAACACTTTGAGATACAACAATTAGAATATCTGATTTTAAACTCAAGTTTACTTCAATATTTTGCTGTCTTACTTACAAACATACTCAACCAGATATGAATCCAACTGGAAAAGTTCTTCACACTTAATACAATTTGACATATTTTTCAATCTCATTCTCCAATTAGGCAGATGTGTGTGAACATTTAGCTAGTATATTTTTATCCTTCCTCAATTCAATACTTTGTTTCTACAAACTAATTAAAAAGTGTTGCATTCTTATTTTTAAAGAATTGTTTTGAACATGTGTGATATTATTTAATGAGTCATAAATTTTTCTTTCCGATTTTAAGTATCCTAATAGACTGTTTAGACCATTTTCAGCAACAAAATCACCTAACAATTATAACCTTTCCAAATGCCATTTTTCGAAATTCTCCTTCCATAACGTGAGTGTCTTTTGAAAAGCATTTACTTTCTCATTCACTACTAAAATATCACCTTTCTGTTGAAGGGAGCAATTAAGAGTGTATTTTGAAAATATCTTCTAAGTAACGTACTGAAGAGAGCTACTTGTTATCATACGTAAGGTCGGCAAATTTGGAACATTTGTGTGTTTGTAAAAGAATAAAATATAGCTCGTCCTTTAGTTTTACATCTCTTTTAGGTAATTTGCCACAGGATCAAGAATAAACTCCCATGTGGTTAAAATTATTTTCATGGTCACTCTCAGTCTCATTACCTATACCATGAAGATGCAATATTTAAAAGCCTTACTTACATCAAAAAGAAAAAATTAACCACATCAATGACATCAGGTAGCACTTTGGTCATATTTAGCTTCAACTTTTTTCCTGCAGTGTTTCTGCTTATGAAGTTGCAGAGAATGAATTTCACTTGTGGTTCTTTCTCTGGATTTTACCCCCAGAATCCTTTTTTTGAAATTCTAGTCAAAGCAGCTACACTTACCCAGCTTTTCCAGAAAATAATTGTTTTAAAGAAGTCAGTTAATCTATGCAAAATATCTTAGTCGATATATTCTTTTTTATGGATCACATAGTAGTTTTTAAATTTTTTTAAATTTGAAACAGAACCTAATAGATACCATAAACTGGGACATGATAAAGCCATCTGTACTTCCAGGCGGCTATATAGCAAACATTCCATATTTGTTCTAATACTTGTTTCTTCAAATGATCAGCAGTGTTTTCTCTAGGCTTTCCAGCAGTATTTGCTGGCAAAGGAATCATATTAGTCTATTACCATATTGTTTGCCACATATAATGTCAGCCATTTTTACCATAACTGCAAGAATAAGGTGTCCCCAATGTTTTGTGGAATCTTTGTTTGTCACTATTAATTACTATTTATTCATTCATTTAACAAATATATTGATTTTCTATAACAGGCTCTCAGGGTACAGCAGTGAACCAAGTAGAAAAATGATACCTGCACTCAGAAAGCTATTCTTTAAACCTCAAAAGATGTTTCTAAACATTTAACATGCAATTTAGTAAATTTTAGTAAAAGGCTGAATATCTCATGGTTTTAGATATCATTGAAAAATTCTACAGGTTTTTCTTCGTGTTTTCACTGCTTTATTTTTAATTGTCTTGTTAATTGCTTTGTTTTCTTCTTATTAATTCATATCTCAAGGCATAATATAAACTTGGGGTGGGATTCATCATTAACAGTAGTGGATGAAAATCCATTCTTCAATCATCCTTTTTTTTTGGTTATTATTCATCTGATTAGATCATCATTGTTTTTACTTCAAATTGTCAGCACCACCATCTTTTTGTTAACTTATGTTTGCATTATTAAGATAAAGTTTAATCCATAGTGTCTCTATAAGTTAGGGTCCAAGCAACAAATAAACCACTCTAATCATTTTAACAGAGAATTTAATACAGGAAATTGGTTCAAGAGGTATTGGAGGACTTAAAAGGGAAAGCGGACACTGTAGTCACAGAGATAGTAACTTCAGGAAGCAGCTTCCACTCCTGGGGCTGGGATCAAAGGGAAGAAGATGGGGTTATAAGATCTAAAAGTCTGGGGGAGGCTGGGGAACCTAGGACCCAGATCTCCAAGGACATGCTGCTGCTGGTTCCTCAGGCACTTGGAGGAAGGGCCCAAAAGGTAGGACTCAGACCTCTGAAAAGGAGGAACTGCCTGGCTGGTGCTGCCACATCTGAGGGGCGTGATGATGCTGGTTTGGGAGTATGGAAAAAAGCTGGGAACTGAGACCATTTGCTGTTGGAACCCACAGGGGTGACAACAGCTAAATCAGCAGACAAATAGGAAGGCTTCCTCCTCCTGCCTTCCAGGTTGGCAGAACCTAACAGGGAGCAAACTGCCAAAGCAGAAATGTAGTTTGCAGAGTCCCAACCCTCATGTCACAGAGCAGAGTGTGGTGTGAGGCAACGAACAATAGCACAATACTCAGTGGTGTCTTTGCAGAAATATTTTTAAACCATTTGTTCATTTTATGATGGATAGTTTATTTAAAAACAGGCAATATAATTCACAAAACTAGGCATGAAGGCTGCATTATGTCACATGTATTAGAAGAAGAGGAAACACGCCTGTAAGCAGCACAGTACACACCCCTGAGTATGAAATTCCCACCTAATGTACATGGCATGTAACCATCCAAGAAATGGGCCAAGACAGAAAGAGCGAATGCCAATCTGGATAATGGATGTAAGATTAATGGATGTTGGTTTTAATGTATATAAATTGAAGTTCTAATGTTTTTTTACACTTATTGGATGGTCATGTAAAAATATCAGCCCCTCCCTTTGGAGACCATTGGTCTAGGCCAGGGGTTGGAAAACAAATGGCCCATGAACCAAATCTTACAGCTGCCTGTTTTTTAAACAAAGTTTTCTTAGAACACAACTATGCTTCTTTGCTCACGTATTGGCTACAGCTGCTTTCACGCTACAACAGCAAACTTGAGCAGTTGCGACAGAGACCATAAGTCCTACAAAACCTAAATATTTGCTATTTGACCTTTTACAGAAAAAGTTTGCTATTCCTTGGTCTAGGCAGCAACGTCCAATAGAACTTTCTGCAATGATAGAAATATTCTATATCTGCACTTTCCATTATGGGTGCCATTAGCCACGTGTGGATTGAGAACTTGAAAGGTAGCTAGCATACCTGAGGAACTGAATATTTAATTTAATTTAATGTAATTTTAATTTTTTTTTTTTTTGGTGAGGAAGATTGGCCCTGAGCTAACACCCGTTGCCAATCTTCCTCTTTCTGCCTGAGGAAGATGGTCCCTGAGCTAAAATCTGTGCCAAACTTCCTCCACCTGGTATATGGGAGGCCACCACAGCATGGCTTGATGAGTGGTGTGTAGGTTTACACCCAGGATCTGAACCTGCAAACCCCGGACTGCTGCAGTGGAGCATGCGACCTTAACCACTATGCCACTGGGCCAGCCCCTGTAATTTTAATTTTAATAGCCACATGTGGCTAGTGGCAACTATATTAGAGAGTACAAGAACAATAAATAGAAACAGGAAAAGTGACTGCTCTTGAGCCATCTAGAATTGATTTTTGGTTATACCTCAGTCTTGGAGGAGGTATATAGGAGTGTGTTGGCATTTCTATACCCCTATGGTAGACATTATTCATATATTCCAATATCTAGTTCTCATCTCCTTCCCAGCACATGGAGGATGATGATCCTCCAGCCCTTGGAAGTTAAGAGTGGCCATCTGACTAGTCCTGGACAATAAAATGTGAGCAGAAATTGTGTGTATCACTTCCAGGCCAAAGGACATATGTACCAGTGTTCAACTCTCTAACCCGCTCTTACCCAGCTGAGGCAAATCCCAACACACTGTGTTGAGAAGTCAGTGTCAGAAGATGATGGTGGTACCTCTCTCCACCTGAGCCCTTGACTGGCCACTAAATGGAGGAAGGCACTCTTCCAGCCCCCACTGGATGTGTGGCACAAGTGATTCGTGAATTTCTTTGTCTTAAGGAACTGATGTCTGCAGGTTATTTTTCACCCTAGCGTGACTTAGTCAGCCCTGACAAGATCCCCTAATATAGCATTCAAATGGCCTCAAAAAATCCTCCCTGCCCCCCTTGCCTAAGGTCTGCCAAATAAAGTTAGAGGTATATTACGCAAGCCAGGGAGATGAGGCTACAAAGGAGATATTCCATTAGCTCTGAGTTTCTTTAGAAATAATGAATTCTTGGAGCTCTGTGCCATTGTGATTTGGAGTAGGCTTGTCGCCTGATGCAATAAGTGACTTTTAAAGTCCTATCCTTCCTCTTCCAGGTCCCTGCTTCCACTGAATTGTTGTGTGAAGGGAGGATTAGCTTTGGAGTCAGGCGGGTCTAAATTTGAGCCCTGACTCTGCCATTCAGCAGCTTTAAGACTTTGGGTGAATCGCTTGGCTTCCTTAAGTCTCAATTTCCTCTTGTTTGAAATATGCATAATTATAGCAAATTTTCCTGATTGTAACAAGCATTAGCAATAATTTATAATGACTGTTAGTGTCCCCCTCACCCCTGAAAACATTCCACGCTTTCTCCAGGCACTGCAACTTTGCTCCATCTCCTCCTTTCCCCCAAGATTCCCTCAGCATTCCACATTGCCTCTTCTTAAATGCAAGTCCTTCTTACTCAGCCACACTTTCTCTGGCTCTACCAGTTGACCATGATGTCCCCCTCTTCTGAAGTGTCTCTTAACCCTTGGTCGCTCCTACTCATCAATCAAAATCCAGGTCAAATGTCCCCTTCTCAATGAAAACTTCCCCCATCCTAGAATTCACCCTCCTCCTCCCAACCTGTCATTGCTTTGAGCTCCCATGGGACCCCCCACGGCTTCCATGATCACATCTGCCACAACAGCATGTTTTTCTCATTCTCTCGATAGCTCATCAATTGCAGGGCTGTGGCTTTCTCATCCTCATCTCCACACTCCTGATCCCAGGTCTGCTCCATACCTAACAAAATTCCTGGCATATTGCAGTCCATCAGTAATCAAGAGAAGCAAGGAAGGAAAGAAGGAGAAAGAAAAAGGAAAAATTAGGCAGCTCTGACTTCTATCAAACAGAAAATAACCTGGAACTATAGTTTCCCCTTCCAAGAAAAGTGTGGCTTCCTTTTAAAGAATTAGTTCAAAAATCTTTCTCACTGAGTCATGCAGAATTTCTAATGATTTTTTGAGTTGACAGATAATCTATAAAAGGAAAGAGTTCATTGCAGGCTGATGAAATGGAGGCAGATTCTTTTCTTCCTCTTAGCTCTCATGCCTACATTTTCATAATTTTTTATATTTCATTAATCACTTAACTATAAAAGGCAATTCAAGAGGTGAGAGGGAATATATTTGGTTACTCATGTTACTAATGCCACAAAAAGGATTTGGCAGGGATCTAATAGCTGAAGCCCAGTCCCAGTGGAGAAGAGTTTTCATAAAAAGCACGTCAGAGCTTCTTTATTGCAACCATGCTTTCTCTTTGGGGGAAAAATGGCCCCAGCAACACACTATAATAAAACATTAAAATTTTTTAAAATAGAAAAAACCAAACCCTGTGACATGTAGCTTAAAAATGGAAGGGAATCTTATAAGCATTTTTAGGGGCCACAAAAGGTTGTAGCCAGGGAGGTTATCATCAATTTCTCTTTGCTGCTGCCCCAAATATGCTATCAGACCAAGTCCACGGCAGGTACAAGGAGAAAGTTATTCTTCACAGGAAAGGACATGGGAGTAATGATGAGAAAGAGAAAGAAACTAATATTGGTTATGAAACTCAAGGAAAATAAGTGCTGAATTATTTATGTCTCAGTTTGAATGTTCCCTTGCTGTTTTTAGCTGTCAAGAAGTCTAAAAAGAAAGTCATAGAATTTCTTCTCTCCAGCCAAGAGGTCAGCTTCTCTGAAAAAGTAGCCCTTGGAGATGAAGCCCCAGCAGTCTCCAAGGTTCAGCACAGCGTTCAGGGTTAGTTGGGGTGGAAGTTTAGATGAGAAGCACTTCCAGGTGTGCAAAAAAGTCAGCACTATCAAATTGCTCTGGGACAAGAGTAGCCAACAGAAAATTATCTGTCACCCTGAGCAGTCCTTCCACGATTTTTCAGAGGCCAGATGTCTCTCAATTTGTAAGATGGTCAGCAATTGTGTGCAGTCAACCACACTCTCTCCATTCGAAATAATGAAAAAGACCAAAGTTCAAGATAGAGAGGTCAAACTGAAGCCATTCAGCATCTAGGGATGATTTCTACCTCTTTATTAAGTGAATTGTACAGATTGGGTCTCAGCCTAACCAAGGGACATTTTCCTCAACTGTCGAAGGTCATCGTATGCTCATGGTTTGGATTCAGCATTCACAGTGAGGTGAAAGAGAAGCCAAATCCTTGTGACCATAATGCATTGCTCTCAGAGGCCCGAGAGAGAGCTTTCCTGACCCCATTCATCAGTGAACAACTGGATGGATGGTCAAACAGAACACAGCATTGTAGGTTTTCACCTCCACAGAAATCAGCTGCTGTCATTCTTGGAAGGCTAAGAATATTATTCTAGAAGTTCTAAGTGCAAGCCCTGTGCCTACTGCAGCGAGACCCTCAGATACCATCAGCTATGCTATAGAATCATGGGGGAAATTAATATTCCAGTACTCTCATTAAGAGGAAAAATTGTTGAATGAAAGTAAATCAAATGTGCAGACACCAGAGGGTTAAAAAAATGGTTAAGAACCAAGGAAATGTTCTCAGTGGAGAGAAATATACCATTAGTTACTCATCAAGTGACTAAATATAGTAAAATGGGCTCTACTATAAACCAACTCATCTCTCCCAAAATACAGTGAGATATAAAGTAGAAATCTGACAACCTTTTAGTTATCTTCCTCAGACTGACACAAGTCTAGCCTCTGTGCTATGACCTGATCATTTGGATAATCACACATCCTCGTTTGCCTGGGACAGTTTGGTTCCCGCCTATTATCCCAACGTGACTATTAATGGCATCCTCTTTCATTCTCCTAAGTGACCCAGTTTGACAATTACATGGTCATATTAAGGGTTTACACTGAATTCCACATGCTTTGTTACTTCTTATTTGAAAGCAAAGGGAGTTGCTCTGCAAATAGAAAAAGTCTCCGTATAACACTATATGTTCACAAAAGCGTAAATAGTTTTAGCCTAACAACTGAACAGCAGAACAATGCATCTCATGACACTGAGATTAAGCTAATAAAATTATCCCCAATGCCTTTACCACTGGAATTTCTCCCTCTAGCTCTCTCGGGTCACATGGCATTTTTAAATTTGACATAATTGATGTGATCTTGTAATACCAACCTCAGATTTACGGTAAGAAGAGACGAATGCTGCTGACAAAGCTCACGTCTGCAGTGTACATGTTAATGGCACGTGTTGTTTTTTCTTCCACTTAAGTCTTCCTTTGAACATCTTCCATGCTTCAAGTTATGCCTTCAAAATTGCTCAAGACAGCTGGGCCTGTTGCCTGTTTCTTGTTAATTAATTTTTATATTCAGGCCTCTGTTGTTATTAACATTTGTTCATTGGCTGCCGTCATTATCGTAATATTTGTTTCTCTCTCTAAATAAGCTAAATACTAAGACTCTGAAGTGAACACAAGAGTGTAATATAAATCTTCTGAAGAAATGAGAAGAGAATATGGGAAAATCATCATAGGAAATTTTGTTCCTGACAAACTACTTACAGGAATAGATTCTCATGACAGGGTTGAAGGAAAAGAGGGCATATTCAAATGACCTACTTCCTTGCCTGGAAATTGACAGGTCAGTGTTAGGAAGGACCCTGAAGGTAGAGTGACAGCATGCAGAGCATGGTTCCCTTCCTGCCAGACTTCAGTAAGGCACTTCGCACTCTGTCCACATGAAATCCGAGGGGGGACCCCTGCCTTTGGGGATGGCATAAGAAAGGAGTAAGTGGGGTACCTTGGCCTCTCTTTCAATGATCCAGTGCTCAGGACCAATAAGGTTCCACAATGCCTCTCTTGGGGGACAGGACGATGCTGCGGAAACAGCCCAACTCGTGCAGAGCCTTGGCCCTAAGCATCTGGAGAGAAATGCATGCCAGGGTCAGTCCTCTTTCTCCCCAGTGACCACTTCCACCAAACTATTATTACAGCATCTTGCTCAACCTTACACACATGTGGTCCTCTCCCAAAGGATTTCTCATTCAAGTTTCCATTGTAGGACAGGAGGTAATGACGGACCCAAACAATTATCTACTCAATAAAAAATGGAACATGTTAGCCGTTAAAAGCTTGTTTTGCTTGCTTTCAAGCATTGTTTTGCATGCCAAAGACCTGATTTCAAGACCTTTCCTTGGGCAAGATATGCTTTAATTAGGAGAAGGGAAAAATGAGGGAATACACTGGGATAATATGAGCCAACCCAGAAGTCGATCCATGAATCAGATAAAAATGAAATGTCAGTATTGGCCCTAAAAAGGAACTGGTCATGAAAACCTCATGATTTAACATTATTACCATTCGTTCATTTACAAGCAGAAGGTCACCTTTCTTATATGTGCCTTGCTGAAGGAGCAGTCACTATGCATGGATGACGTGTTAGAAGTCCTTTTTGGACATAATCTTTGAATATTAAATACTAATTAGTTTTTAATATGGTTTTAGTATATTTTCTGAGATTGATTTTACTCTAGAAAAGAGGACACAGAGGGTAGAGAAGAGGGTTGTCACTCATGCCAAATTCTTCATTTTTCTCATTTCTATAGACTTGTAACGTCTACCTTTTAAGGAATTCACAGATTGTGATTCTTTTACAGTACTGAAAAGCTTCATCCACACATGCCATTTCGCCCAGGCTAATCATTTTTTCTTCTTTCTAAGCACTTTTGTAAATAGGAACTCACTTAATCTTCATAACAACCCCATGAGGTAGGCATTATTGTAACTCCACTTTATAAACGGAGAAAATGGAGCAAGAAGGGTTAAGTAACTTACCAGAGATCACTCTGAGTTTGATTCTACAGTCAATCTCTTAACCACTACACCAAGCTTAGTAGCCAGGGAAGGGCTGTGTCCATCAAAAAGAGGTTTCATCAATGTGCAAGACACCAGAGGCAACCAATTTGTAAGAGCAGCATCGAATACAATTTGATTCAATTAAGCAAACATTTACTGAGCACCTACAACAAGCCAGACATTGTGCAATGTGTCAGGATAAAAAGACTTATTAGACAATGGCACTTTGGAGTGGAGAGACTCAATACATTTGAGAAAGGCAGGAGATAGAGAGACCCACAGCATCCTGGGGGTCAGAAAGGAGGGGGTGCAAATGAGAACTAGAAGACTGGCAAGACAACATTGCTAAAGACATCTTGCTCTTCGGTTAAAACCTATTTTTCCATGATTAATCTCTTTCTTTAGGGCTTCAATACACTTATCACCACAAATTTATCAGCATTGGTATATAGGAGACACTGTGCAGAATTTCCCTCTGACTCACAAGTAATTAAACACATCGTTAGAATAAAACGTGCTCTTTGTATCTGAATCGGATTCACCCTGCCTCCCCATCCTCCACCCAAACACTCCTTTGTTTTCAGCAGCTGTGAGGAGAGAGATTTTTCCCTCTCAGCCTGTTCAGTCAAGTTTTGTAGACATTTATCAACTCTGGAGTTTCCAAGTCAGGACGTCTGTCATTTAACCTTCATCCTCCTTGAATTTTCATCCTGATGGGTTTGGATTAAACCACAGACTGATAAATGAGCACTGCTTTGGCGACACAAAAGAGCAATCATTAAGGAAACTCTCTGAAGGTATGCATCAAAGCCAGGGATCTTTCGGTTTTTTCCCCTCTCGTTCACGGATCGCCTGCAGTAATACGTTTTTATTATTTTTATTTATTTCTCTTTTTTCCTTCAGTTTCCAAACGGTTTTCATCATCATTTTCTGCTTTCTTTTCTAAAAGAATAAAAGTACATCCTGACGGCAGACAGTTCTGTGTATGTTGCGCTAATGTGGCTAGCAAAAGCATTTTATCAATTTGAATTTAATCCAGGACCAGGAAACAAGGTGAAAAAAAGGAGAATGAAGGTTAAGTAACAAGCTGCCTGATGTGAATAGCATGTTTCACTCATAAAGACTTAGGATAATTAGGGAGGTGATTTTACCCCCCCTAAGGCCACTCTTTGGCTAAAGCGAAGCTTTAGCAATGTGCTAAATGTGCTAAATGTGCTAAAATGTTCTACATCCCCTCCATCTCCCATCCCTTCTCTACCTGCTGAAATCCTACTTATTCTTTGAAATTTGCCTCAAAAATCAGCTCTTCTGTGAACCGTCCCTGACACCATCCCGCTGCCCTTCTACTCCCCACCAAGGGAGTTAGGTACCTCTGACATACAATGTTCGTTGGCTAAAGGAACACCCATTCCCAACCCCTACTATTATATCAGTCAGGATGCACGCAGGAAATAGTTGGTGTATTTAGATTGGGTAATTTGAGAAGAGCCTTATAAAGACTATTTACAAACGAGAGGCAGTACAGAAAGCATAATGGGTATTGCAGTACATGTTGGCAGAGTGGGGTGTGGTTCTAGCAACAGTAGGGCATCTCTAGGCCCAAAAGGATAAGGAGAGCTGGCCATTACCTGCCAAGAAGGAGAGAACCATCTGACAAAAGGTTCAAATGCAGCCACACAAGGTGGGAGCCAAGGGAATAGTTATCCCAACCAAGACCCCATCCTTGCTCTCATTCTTCCCTCCATCTGCCCAGTGCTGCCCATTGACCAAGCCCAAGAACAACAGAGCACATTGATGTCTTATCTGCCAGCCCTCTGGTGTAGAGAGCAAGGCTTAGAAGAGAGATCTAGAAAAACTAATTTCTCATTTTCTTTGTTCCCCTTGCAGCTGGTGGGAGGAAGGGAGTGCCATTTCACACGGTTTGGGCTTATGGGATGTCGGTGGAAATTTGCCTTGGAGCTTACAGAAAGGGTTTTATCTCCACGATGAACAAGCTAGTTATCACTGGCATCTCCTCTCCTCCACTCTGAAAGTGGATGTGATTCCTGGAGCTATGGCAGCCAACTTGAAACACTGAGGGAGGGTCCAAGAAAATCACAGAGATACCAGCCCTCATGTCATTGAGGTGTTAAACCCACACAGCAGCTACCTACTTCCAGACTTCTTGTTATATGAGAAATATAAAACTCTATTTATCTAAGCCACTGTTAACAGTGTTTTCTTTCACTTGTAAGGGAAAGCATTCCTAACTGGTACGGCTTCCTTGTGTTTGCTTCCATTAGAGCAAGTCCCACTGGGACTCTCTGAGTAGGCATCTGTATTCTCCCCTAGAATATGAGTTCCTTGGGATCAGGGCTGACACATGGCAGGCACCTAATTCCTGCTTGTGAAGTGAGGAAATGAATCAATGTGCCAAGTGCTATGGAAATATAAGCAGGACTAGCTGCCATCTTGGTGCTTCCTCAAGCTCTGCTTCCTTCCTTTGCCTTGTTTTACCCTGAGGGAGTCCCTCTTAAATGCCTTGCTCCCTGTGTTTTCTCCTTTGCCCTCATGTGTCTATCATATATCAAGCAGACTTGAATTGCACAAATTATTTGCATTCTGTTTAATACTCATTTTTAAAAATGATTCTCAGTCTAAAAGGGATGGGCTGATTAATGTACTCAAAATATCTTGCACTACACAGCCAATTCCTTTATCCTTGTTCTATTCATAACATATAACCCTTCTTTCTTCAAATGTGCATAAAAGGAGCCCTTCCCCACCAGCATTATTTGTAACTGCAGAGCTTGAGGTGGTACTAGATGTCAAAAATGAAAAATGGCCAAATTCAAAATTGCTTCTCCCTTTGTTTTAAAGGTGACCTGCAAGTAGTTTTTATTTTTTTTAATGAACTAATTGTAGGATTATATGCTGAATGCCCCAAATACAGAGAGTGAGAGAAGAACACTCAGCATCTACCTGCTACAAAATAGCTGGTATTGTTCCAGAGCCTCTGTGGGCCAGACTGCTGACACCCACATTCCCCGCAGCCCCACCAAGGAGACTGACGCAGATGCAGGTCTGCTTCTGAATTGGGATAATGGGGCATGCAGGACAATGGGGAGCTGGGCTGGGAACTTGGAGGCCATTTGGCTACTTGCTGAATAACCTTGGCCAAGTTGTCTTATCAGCCAGCAGCTCAACTTCCCCACCTCCGCCAAAAGGGAACCAGCCACTTACTCCCTCCCCGTGAAGAACTGATGGTTGTTACTTCTGTAAAAAGAGGCTGTCAGAGCTGCAGATTATTTTCAAGACTCATTAGGCCCACACATGTTTTATATGATTGGAAAAAATCTGAAAAATATACAGCGAACCTGTCCATACTTCCCAATACCCTGCTCTGCTCCTGCTGGTCCCCAACACAGCCTGAGACCAGGCTGGAATTTGGAAGATCTGGATTCTTACCCTGTGCTGAGACATAAAGACACTCCCTCAGAGTGACTCAGGCATTTCAGGGATCAATAACCTTTGTCAGATCATCTATGATTCTATCCGGGAACAAAATTATGCCAGAGAAGGAGTGGAAGTTCACTACATGACATGGTGTGAGGGAAATCACAGAAGTGCCCCCTCCTGACTAAAGACAGTGCCTGCAATCGACTTGAAATTCCACCTTTAATATGAATTGATTCTTATTATTTACTCTGTCTCCAGTTACCTGTCACCTGTTAAAAAGTGCATAACCCTTCGAGGGTAGCACATTCAATTATTCGTGATCTACTATTATACCTCAGAGAGAATGAGTTGTTCAGATTACATTCCAATGAGACGGCTACTTTAGCAGTGGCAGAACAGAAAGCAGGCAAATTTTGCCATGGAGGCAAAAGAAATGAGAGATCCAGGGCGAGCTGCATTGCAAAAAGAAGGCAAAAAGAAAAAATGATGGATTCCCGGCACTCGTCATTTATCCCTTCATTCGTTCATCAAATATTTATTAAGTGCTTCCTCTGCCATGGACTGTGCTAGGAGTGGGTGATACACTATAAAGTGAACTCTCACCACAGAGAAGACTGAGAACACCCAAGACCAACTTGGCCCACTACATGCTGCCCACCTCAAGCCAGTACTCCTTAAGCACACCTCTCTGGGAGGAGGTAAACCCTGCCTTCTGTGCCTACGGTTTGCAAGACACCCACGCTGGCCTCCTGAGAAACAGGCAACACTCTGACCATCTGAACGCAGCTCTTCTCTCCTCCCACCTCCCAATCTAGTTGTTTCCATGAGACTCTGAAGAACTCTGAGCATTCCTTTCATTAAGCAGTGTTCGTGTTCTTTGCCTGCTGATATGGTGGCAGTTGTAGGCCTGGCAAAGACACTAAAGAGGCTACACTGCTAATCAGGGAAATATGAAGTCTAAATTGCTATATCTGCCATGAAGTAAATTTATGAGCCCTCCCCACACACAAAAATATAAGGAAACAAACAATCAGGAGGACCATAATGAATGGTCCTGCGGAGTCCCCATCTTCATCCTCTGAATTCTCTGTGAGCACCTGAGACTTGAGACAGAACCCTGGGGACTAAATTCCATCCTCTGCCCTCTGCAGGCTTCTCTCCTGTGGCTTGTTAGATCCAGGGCTCTTTCAGACTCTGTTTTGTTCAAGTGTTAAATCTCCCAACAGGAAAGGCTGGTGTTTGGGTTTATTTTGTCTTTGTTTTCCTACAAAGTAACAGAAATAAAAGCCCAGGTTTGGCCCTCTGGTGAAAGTATTTGAGTCTTGTCATGTGCACACAGGGAAACCAGCCACCTCAAGAGGTGAAAGCATCAGCAAATTGTGCCTCTGGATTTGAAAATGTCAAGCTGGTACCTGCGTGTCAAATGGAAATACCATGCTGGACCCTATGCCTTGGGAGCTTAAGGTAGATTAAGTTACTGCTGAGGTCTTACCTGGTCAGAATCCACGTGCAAAAGGAACTACAAGTGAAAGCCATCCACAGTCAGGTAATTCCCATCCTAAACCCAATGAGAAAATAACTCAGAAGCCACAAATGGCTTTTGCCCAAAGAGATGAATAATGTGGAGAGTCCTTGGCTGCGAGAAGAAAAGAAGAAATTAATTCCTGAAGCCTTCACAGCATGATGAAAGCCAAGAATTATCCCCTGGATCTGCACTTATAATTTACAACAGCTGCCTCCTTCAGACAGACTGACGCAACTCTCAGCAGAGGACAAAGCACAGCTGATCACAGCGATGGATCTGGAGCCCAGTCGACACTCAGCCGCTGCTCAGAGGATTCTCATCCTCTGGCAATCTGCAGCACCCAGCCTGCAGGCCGGACCAAAGCCCTCACCCTCCACGGCTGGCACTGACCGCACAACTATACACTGCCCCTCTCACCACACTATTGTCATAATAACTCTCTTAAAATTCCACTGGGAGATGGCTGAAGCACAGTCTACTTATTGACATTTTCCAGCTACTGGAAACTAGATTGTCACTGATGCATCATGAAAGAGCGTTTTATGACCTCTTGTGAACTCCTAGCTAGCTAGCTAGCAGTAGAAGGACCAAAGAACTACAGATCAGGAGATTCCCTTGGAGTCAGTGACTACAAGTCAAGGCATTCAAAAAAGAATTCAGGCAAACAACAAAAAAAGTAGGATAGAGGCAATTAGGAGAAAATAAAACCAGAGAAGACTGAGAACCAATATGCAAAAGATATATTAAGGGCCAGCATCGGTGGCCTAGTGGTTAAATTCGGCACACTCTGCTTTGGCGACCCAGGTTTGGTTCCCTGGTATGGACCAACACCACTTGTCTGTCACTCGCCATGCTGTGACAGCGGCTCACATACAAAAAGAGGAAGATTGGCAACAGATGTTAGCTCAGGGCTAATCTTCCTCTGCAAAAAAAAAAAAAGGTATTAAATAACTGTTGTAAGGGGGGAACACTTACATAAGCAGAGACTTTGAAAGGCATGATTTCTCCTAAAAATAGACACAAGTTTTGTGTAAAGGAGATCATAACCTTTTGTGACACAAATATGACAACTAATTTGCCTGTTTATACCTGAAATTAATGTTTCTATCTGAAGGACAGAGTTTAAAGATTATACACAGAGTGAACTTGTCCACCAAACCATTTCTACTCACCTAAGTTTATAGTCTCAAATGCTAAGAATTCTATCTGGGAAAGAATGGAAACTTAGTGAGAGCAAGATTTAAACAATATAAACGTAAGTGCTGAGTGGCAGATTTTGTTTTTTAATTGTTTTCGTGACTTGCCATCAGTCTTCACATTAACAGTTCTGAAGAATCAGGCTGCAGATTTGGTTGTGGGCTCTCAGTAGGGAGAAACTGAAGAACATTGTTACAGAAAGGCCCAGTTCTTGAATCAATCTCCCTTGAGGAGGTTAACACATGGCAATGATCTCATGTCTACCTGAAATTCCAAAATTAATCAGATTATTAATTTTGCTAAAAGGGCCAGCCACTCTTAAAGTGATGTCCCTAAAATAGGTAAGAGACTAAGTTTCATCAGTCATTTACACCTTTTTATGAATTTGTTTATTAGGTCATCAGGTGGACTTTGTAACAGTCAGACCAGCTCAATACAGTATGTCCCCTTATCCATGGGGGATACCTTCCAAGCCCCCCAGTGGATGTCTGAAACTGCAGATAGTACTGAAACCTATATACACTATGTTTTTCCCTAACTAACAGGCTAACGGGTGGGTAGCGTATTCAGCATGGATATACTGGACAAAGAGATGATTCATATCCCAGCCAGGACAGATCGGGACCGCGAGAGTTTTCATCACTCTACTCAAAAAATGTGCACAATTTAAAACTCACAAATTGTTTATTTCTGGAATTTTCCATGTAATATTTTTCTACCACAGTTGACTGTAGGTAACTGAAACTTTGGAAAGCGAAATCACAGATAAGGGAGAACTTGAGGTACTCACTTGAGGAAATAAACTTCCTCCCACAGATGCTGCAGAAGGAATGCCAGCACCGTGAGTGTGGGCTGAACTAAATGACTATAGGAAATCCCTTCTTACTGTAGGATTCAGAATTCCTGAATTAGCCCATCTTCCTTGGCAGTTCCTCCTTGTCTAATATCTCCTGGCTTTGAGAGTGTGGCTAAAATCCACCACATTCAGCCCAGGAGCCAGAGTTGGGGGGTCTGTTTCCATCTCAGTAGCCTGTTTAACTCATGGCTGTCTTCGTCAGGTATCATTTGATACTAACAACAACAACAAAAAACATACTGTGGTTGTCAGATCTTAGGCAGTTATCAGAGTGTAGGCTTAATAGTTATATCAAAGACAGAGAGTACAGATGGAAAGGATTCAGATGGCGGCAAAAAATCCCCCAAAATATTCATTTTTAAAGAGTAAATTTATAACTTCAATGGGACCCTTCTTGACCAATTTCAGATAAACTGGGGATATGGATATCTTCAGTGCATATTAATAGTACAAAGTGCTCTTTACTCCTGTCATGAAAATTGCAAATCCCTTTCCTGAGAACTCTGCCCTCCTGTTTGCTTTAGATGAGGGCTGATTATGATGGTATAAGCAAAAGACTTTGCTTGTTGCTTAGGCTGATTTACAAATGATTTTTATTAAGACCTCACCAATCAAATAATCATTCACTTATTTGTTTCCTGCACAACTCACAGCAAAATTCACCTTTCCCTTCCACATGTTTATTTTATCCTTTCCCTCGACCACATTTTCATACACTAGGTTTTCAAGCAAACACCAGCCCCTGTACGTGGTGGGCCTGCAATCGACATAAAACAACAACATCTGCGCATCTCTTAGGGCGCTCCGTGATATTAAAAGTTTTTCATTATTTTCCTCTCATTCTCTCTTCCATTCAGCAAAGCCTACCCTATGGGTGTATTTTTTCTCCCTCAAAACGTCTTTATGCCATATCCTTCTATTCTCTGACTGAAACTCATCTGCGTTTATTCCTCAAGCTCTTGCGCTTATATATTTTATTACAACTTCTTCATACCCTTTCCCATTCCCAAACCTAATCCTTTCCTTCTTTACCCTGAGGGCACCTGCCAATATAACTTCAGGTGAAGCAAATGAAAATACCAGCTTTCGCCCCAGGCTTCAGACTTCCTCCACCAAAATTAAAACGTAAAAACATTACATGGATATTAATATTATATTCCCTGCCCTGCAAAACGTCCATAACATTCCATGGTCTGTCAGTCAACAACATTTATTGAATGACCACTCTGAAAAGTAAGTTGGCGCCCTTCTGAGGAGAGACAAAGGAAGAAAAGGGCATTTTTTGCTTTTCTTTCCTACTAGTAAAAGTTTCATCTTGTTCTGTTTTCCTCTTCTTGGAATTCCTCCACGCCAGTGCCTGCCGCCAACCACTGGAGCAACACTTGCCATTAGTGTTTTGTCCCTCTCAGTCACCCATTCTCTTGATTTCCCAGAGAACTCTTCACAGCACCTATAAGTTGTCTAATCCATAATCAGCTACACCCTATCAGCTCCCAAAAAAGGTCATAAAAGAGGTAGTGAACTAAAATCTGTGAAACCCATTGATATGTCAGGAATTGTGATAGATACCTCACATTCCTTGTATCATTTATTCCTCAAAAGGTACTCTGCAAGATAGCAATCATTCCCATTACATAGATCTTATGAGTCAGGAGCAGAAAGGTTGAGTAACTTGTCTGAGGGTTATAAAAGTGGTAGATCTGATCTGGCTGACTCTGAAAAGCTTCCACAGAAACCAAGTTTATTTTTTGCAATTGAGTCAAAGAAAATTGCACATCCCTTTATGAAAATTCTCAATGGGGATTAGGAAATTCAGATTATGCCGTGGACCAGTGCATTTACAGCACATGTTTATTGACACCATTTTACGTGGTGGTAGCAGAGGTCATCAGGAAACAAAGAAAAGGGTTTAGGTTTAGAAATGAGGAAGACCATGGAAAAGTCAACATAGAATGTAAGTTTGCGGACGCCTGAGGAATAATGGCAGATGGATTCCAACAAAAGAATTGAAGGATTTCCTGGGAATTATCTGGTAAGGATCCAGCCCATTACCAAGACTGGATCTTCTTGGGAAGGGCATTAGGAGCAATGACAGTAGCTGTGGCAACACTGTTCTCGAGGGAAGGCCCTCTCTTTCCCACTGGAGGCTGCCCTGCATTACTGTCCATCCTGACGGTTCGAGGCTCAAGGCATCAGCCACAGCAACAAAATGGCTTCATGAGAGGTAAGAGGGCTATCTGGCACTTTTTCCATTAAACCAAACTCAGGGGGCCAGTGTAACATCAACTAGCCATACCACTCAAAGCCCAGACACTCCGAGTCATAGCCACATGTAGCTACTTTATGACATAAGGAATTGTGCATCAAAACAGCCAAAATGATTGGGGAGATATTCACACAGCAACTCACAAGAGAGTGCTAGATTAGCTTTCACAAATCACTGCTCAAGCACTTCTGCATTTATAAAATGAGGTAGGGGGTGCCCACTCAAATGCTGACAGGGACAGGCAGGTCTCGTGAGTGAGCGGCAATAGGAAAGGGTAGGGCCTTCAGAAAGTGGGTGTTAAATGCCTCATGTAAAGAGAGGAGCCACTTTTCAGTGGAGGCAATTGTTGACAAGTGAGAATGGATGCCCAGTATTGCCTGATCTTTCCATCTTTCAAGATAATCTGGAAAAACATAATTTATGTGTATTATCTGCATTTTTTAATTTGGCAACTAGTAAAATATTTTTAACAGCCAAAATGGAGCTGTGAGCTGCTCCAGGTGGCCCCCAGGCCACAAGTTTGGATCATCTCCAAAGTTCTCCTTCATCCTGAATTGTCTGGGTTCTGTCATTGGGTGGGAAAAGATCTCTTTTTGTTCTCAATTACAAGGTGTTCTATCCACTAAATGAAGATTACAACCTCTGTAAAGCAAAGGCAGTACTGACTGACTCCTGTAATGTGTCCACTCCCCTCCTGGCATCTCATTTATCACACTCAGTTGTCCTCACCTGAGCACCTCAAGTACATCCATATGCTCTCTTCCTCCCATGAATTGAAAGTAGTCCAGTTCAGTTTGTTGGTAGAAGTGCCTGATCCCCAAAAGATTTGCCTCACTTCTTTTGGACTGTCACTTAAGCTCCCAGAGCCACCAAATACAAACACATAATCAGCACTATCACGAGCAAGCATTTACTAGATACCCTCTACCAAGCTAGCTGCCATATATATCCTACAATCCAATTTACTTCCCTATGTATGTGGTGTTGTGTAGTGATTACCAGCATATATCTGAGTCATACTGTCTGGATTTGAATCCCAATTCCTGCACTTACTAGCTGTGTGACTTTGAACAAATCACTCATCCTCTCTGTGCCTCAGTGTCCTCAGTTGTAAAATGGTGATTATAATCAAACCTACATCAAAGGTGGGTTGTAAGGATTAAGTGAATTGTTATATGTAGACCCTTCAAGATGGCGCCTGCCACATAACAAATGTTATGTGGGTTTGCTAGCATTATAATTCAAAGAGGCTGAGCAGCATGATTAGTGGAGGTACTGCCAAAATGGGAGGCTGATGAACGGAGATGGAGAATTAGAAGAGAGAACAAAGGCTCCTAGCTGCCCAATCCAATCCTACTACAACCCTCCCTCCATCAGTCACCCCTCACCACAAGGTCACAGAAAGAAAGAAATGCACAGAGGAAAAAGGGAGGTAGCTTTATATGACCAGCTAGGCTGTAGTTAGCAGGAGGCTGAGGCTGAAGTGGGTCTGGCCTGAGGCTGGGGCTCAGGCTCCAGTGTGGAACTCTGGAGAACTAGACTGGAGTACACCGAGGGCCACTGTGGCCCAGCCTCTGTAGCTCCAGGTGGTCCAGAACCAAACTATATCGAAGGCCTGCTGTGCCTCCTTTCCCAATACCACAACTTAAACTTCAGATGTAGCCCTGTGGGGGGAAGGGGGAGGGCTGTGCCCATTCCCCTACACACACACACACACACACACACACACACACACACACACACGCATCCTTCTAGAGGCAACAAACAGAGTTCTCTGGTTTCCATTGTACAGAAGGGAATTGGTATAAGCAACCCTGTCTGGTCTCTTCTGGGCTGGACAGCAATTTCCAGAAAGCTTTGGGGAGAAGGGAAGGAAGAGGATAGATGTGAGTCTCTCTCATTTCCCTGGGCTTCTAGAAGGAAGAGAACGACTTCTAAGAGAAGGGAATACAAAAGCAGTCCCTCCCTTAGAGCTGTGGACACTTCAACCTTCTGGAACTTGGTCATCCCTGTCTCTTCTTCCCTGGAAATGGAGCGACTACTTGGACCCTGACTCGCCTTGGAGAGGAATAAAGCAGGGAGGAAGGAGGAGGGCAGAGGAACCTCGAGCTCCTGCCAGAGGCAAACTGTAAACAATAAATAAACAATAAACACAGCAGGAGTGAGCTTGACATCTCTGTGGCCTTCGGGTTTCCCTATGTGTAAAGTGAGGATTGGACTAGTGGTCTGTAAGTTCCTTCTCACTCCAACACTCTATAAGCCATAAGGCCATGAGCTTAGGCGCCATGTCATACCTCTGCCCCAGTATAAAAACTATGTTGCCATAGCTTTGGCCCTTAGAGAAGCTACCACAAGTTGAGTCACTGAACATCATCAGCCTAATTTAATACCTCGCTCCCCTTCAAGAAGTACCTTCATTGTACTCCACTCACGTCCCTTGAAGAACTTCCACCCATGTGGGGAACGTTCAAGTGTGGAACTCTTGAGTCAAGTGAAAATAACTTTGAAGAACTAGTTCTCTGGCTTTTGAGGAGTAAGGCATTGTTTTGGTCAAGGGTACACTAATTTTAGGCACTTCTGACTTGCTGAAAACAATTACCACTTGTTCTGTGATTCTTCATGCTTGTTCTCAACTCACATTCCACCCAGATGTTTCAGAGTCAGCAGAGCATGTAAAGGGGGGTGTTTTTCACCTGCTCAGACATTTTTCAGATGCTTTTTATGATTGGATAAACTCAAACATCACTTTATTTTAACCCTTCATACACGCTGTGATATTGATGGGAAAAGGAAGTTGACAGGAAAGGGAGGTGTTACCCTCATTTTGGCTCTTACATGAAAGTACGGGGAAGACTTGAAGGAGGGGTTTGTTTCACCCACAAAATGTGGCCCCCTAACGAAAGAGGCTGCTCAGATATCACAAGAAAATACAACTTCATAAGGGACATAAGGACGACAAAGTCAACAATTAAAATTCTATCTGACAATCCTGGTTTCCAACACAAGTGCAGTTTTAGGTTATGCAAAATTTTTCTTTGCAATGAAAAAAAATCAAGAGCTGGTGGTAATTTCTGACACACCATATTGCAATATTGTTATTTAGAAAACTAAACATATGTATATATAATTTTTCAAACAAAGATGTTGTTGTTGTTGTTGTTTTAAGTATAGAGCCCACAGCAGTTTTATTTCTTACAAACATTGGGTTTAATCCAAGGAGAGGGAAAAATTAGTTTTTCTGCCACAGGAAGGAAGTCTTACTTCCATTAGCTCTGGAACACGGTTTTTCAAAATTACAGTCTCTCTCCCTTTGGACCCCAAGAAAATATGAGGATGGAGAATTGGCTTTGGATCTTTGCTCACATAAGTTACAACATTCTAAAGAGCAAGGAAGGATTTTGGAACAATCCTTAGAATCCACTAACTTTTCCCTTCCATGTATTATTGTAAGGTCCAAAAAGGAGAGCAAAATGGGATGTAAGTCAGAATAAGAGTATAAGGTGTTATTATTTATTGCTGCTAATAAATAACATTCAGTGCATACTTACTATGTGTAAGTCCCTGATCTGAGCACTCTTATGTATGTTAACTGATTTGATCCATATAACAACCTTCTTATTATACCCATTTTACAGATGAGGAAACTGAGGAATAGAGAGATTAAGTAGCTTTTCTAGCAAGTGAGGAAGCTAGAATGCAAACCTTGACAATGTGGTTCCACATTTTTAACCACTACATTTTTTAATTGGGTACCAACTATGTTCAATGCTAAGACGTTGCTAGGTGCTTTAAAGTCATCATCTTATTTAATCCTCAGAGCACTGTAGATTTCCACACCCAAATTTACAGATGAGCCAAATACAGATTTAAAAGACTAAGTAACTGGCCAAAGGGCACGCAGTAGGCAAGCAGCAGAACCAGGATTTGACCCCAGGCCTGCCAGATTCCAAAGTTTATATGAAGTTGTCTGTCAAGCACCTGTGCTGGGAGCTAGGAATTCATGGAAAACATGAGACATGGTCCCTGCATGACCAAAAACCTGTCTCCTCCCGCCTAAAGAGGAAGATAGATAAGGAAAGAGATGTTACAGTACAATGTGATCACTGCAAAGGGCCCCTATTTTGTAACCACTAGACTCAGATCTTGGAGTTTGTCATATCTTATTCATCTTTCTAAGTGTCCCAGTTACTGTATGTCCTGGATTAGAGTAGGTCCACCATGTTTATTTTTGTGACCTTCTGAAGTGAAGAGGCAATCCTGGAGAATCTATGAGCATTTCTAACTCATCCCAGGACAAAAATGGGAGCAGAACACAAATTCCAACTATTCCAATACTTTACCAAGAAAACAAGCTTAGCTTGAGTTTCTCAAAATAAACTCAGTAGTTTTGAGAGATTAGAAGAATTACTTAAATATGAAGAGCTCTAAAATGGAGGATTGAAGATTGAAAGAAATGACAGGAGGAGAGGGGACAGGGGGTCCTACCAATTTGGCTCCTGCGACCAATTATTTCATTAAGTTTCTAAATTTGGTCCTAGAAGTATAACTAGAATGAAGGTACTCTGGCTGTGTGGATGAACGCTGGTCCTTCTGAGTCCCAAGTGTGAGTCAGAGGGTGCAAAAGGAATGAAAAACTTACGTATTTGCCCAGATGATTGATGGTGGGGAAAAAAATCCCATTTTTCACAAATTATGGGCCTTTTTTACTGCTAGTAATGCACAGAAGATTAAAGTGAAGTCTATATTTCACAAATGGGAGGACCAAATGATTTAAAACCTTTGTTATAATGACCTACTTTGGAGTGAAGAATCAATTTCTTTTACAGCAAGAATCTGTTAATTTAGAGAAAGGGAAAGAGGGTGAGAGGAAGCACATGGACTGAGCAGAGAGAAAAGGAGGGAAAGGGGGAGAGAGAAAATAGCTTAGGAAGTCGGGTAGGGTTTTCCTAGCTCTATTTTTATATATCAAGCAATTAGAGGTCATCTTGCATAGTGGAAAGAGGATAAACTTTGGATTTTGATTTTAGTCCTGGCTCTGCCCCTCAGGTGCTGTATTAGTTTCCTATTGCTCTTGTAACAAATTAACACAAATTTAGTGGCTTAAAACGACACAGGTGTAATATCTGACAGTTCTGTGTGTCTGGAGTCTGCCATAGGTCTGGCTGGGCTAAATCAAGGTGTCAACAGGGCTGTGTTCCCTCTGGAGGCTCCAGGGAAGAGTCTGTTTCCAGATCTTTTCCAGCTTCCTGAGGCCGCCCACATTCCTTGACTCGTGGCCCCTTTACATCAACAAAGCCAGCACTGTCTTTCTCACATCACATCACTCTGACTTTGATTCTTCTTCTGCCTCCCTCCTCCACTTGTAAGGACGCTTATGATTACACTGGGCTCATCCAGATAATCCAGGATAATCTCCCTTTTCTTAAATCGGCTGATTAGTAACTATAATTCCATCTGCAAACTTAATTTCCTTTTGCCATGTCACCTCACAGGTTCTGAGGATTACGACACAGACATCTTTGGGGGGCATTATTCTGCCTACCATGGTTGCTGTGGGACCGTGGCAACTTACTTAGCTGCTAACCCTCAGTTTCTTCATCTATCAAATGGGAATAAACAAACTTGCCTCATAGGACTGCAAAAATTAAATGATCGTGCATCTGTAACTCATTGGTAAGTGTGGGCCCTTAGTAAAGACCACTTATCATTATCATTATTAGCACTTAACAAACTTCTGGACACTAAGAAGGCAACCATGTCTATAAACTCTTTCCTAATGACCCAAGCCATCATTTAACAGTGCATGTTGACAATTCTATTTTAAGCTTTTTTCTTCCTTTTTTATTATATCAAGCTCTCTGAAATGTTTGTGGCAAGCTGCCTTCAGCATAAGTACATCCACGTGCTCCCACAGCATGGCACAGGCCTGGCAGGAAACAGCAAACTTGGTGTCCTACTTAAGCCAAGGGGCTTTGTCCACCTTTGCTTTCCGCACAGAACCACGCGTGGAGGCAAGGGGAGCTGAGAAAATGGAAAAGAAGTTAAAGTGGCGTCTTAAGTGATTTGTCACACAAAGCAATGGTATCTCCACCACAGGAGCCCCTTCCCACGTCAGTAGGTCCAAAGCCCCTCAGGGACCTGCCTGGTAAATGGCAGTGCCTCGTGTTGTAAAGGTGGAAAGTTCTAAATCTGAGAGGATAAAAATAAGAGCATTGCCAAGCAAAGGCACCTTCCTCCTTTTAGTATTACAGTGACAGGGCTCTCAGATATTGCCTGAGTGTTATCTCAGCATCCTCAGTGAGCTCCCCTCTGGTGGCGCTAGGCATTGCTGGAAGTTCTGCCAGTGCTCACCAATTAACTAGATCCTTTATTTCACTCCTGCTGAGCCTCTGGGAAATTCAAGGGAGTTGTTCCAAGGAGCTGGCCAGGTGCAAGATTCAGCTGAAGATGAAAAGAGAGCATTTGGAGGCACAGCCAAGCCACAATCCATTAGGGATTGGGAAGTGAGGGCTCTCTCTATGGTTTACCATAAACCTGGTGACCTTTAACAAGCACTTTCAGGTCACATCATTCTGCTCTCTACAAGCACGAATACCAGGACCAGTCGCTTGCACACACAAGCCACAGAACTCCAGGGATCTCAATGCCCCCATAGCTTCTCCTGGACAAGAAGGGCCTTGTCCTGTTAGCTCCAACCGCAGAGACTTCCCGTCAAAACACTTCACTTTCTGTTGGGAGAGAATGAATGTTTCAGCCATGATCATCTGAAGAAATGGAGCAGAACTGGAACTAAAACTACATCTTCTGATTCTGCGGCTCTTTCCCACACCAGGAAGCCCCCTCAAATTAAAGAAGAGGAGGAGGAAGAGGAAGGGGAAGAGGATGAGGAAGAGGAAGGGGAAGAGGAAGGAGAAGAGGAGGAGGAAGAGGAAGGGGAAGAGGAGGAGGAAGATGAAGGGGAAGAGGAGGAGGAGGAAAGGAAGAGGAGAGAAAGGGAGAAGAGGAAGAAGCAGTGACAGGAGCTGCCACCACCAGAATGTGCTCAGCCCGGAGGTGTAATACAATATTTAGAATAACACGGGTGCTGCTCATAAGTACTTGATGTCGCTCAACTTTGACAGGAAAAAAATCTTTGCATATTTCCATAATCCACTGATGGTCTGTTCTCTTAGAGAAAACAAAGTCTCCAAAATTATCTGCACCCCAGCCCTGCCCTCTTGCCTGTCCTGGAAGGCTCAGGGAATAGCACCACTCCGTGGCAGCTGCATCCAGCGTCTTGGGAGTCTGAGAACTTTCCAGAGTGACACAGGCAGTAATGAGTGAAGGCAGAGCCTCGAGCCAAACACGCTCACAAACACACACTCCCTCAGGCAGCTGAGGCTGCACCCAGAAGAGAGACAGAAAAGATTCAAGGGCCCCAAGATGGGGTGTTGGCCAACCATCCACGTATCAGAGGACAGACAAGTCCCTCCGACTCGTGGGTGGAAGAATGGAGCAGACAGAAAACAATAAATTGTCAAAATGGCATAACTCTATGCAATCACTGAGAGCGCTAATGGGACGGCAAAAAGAAAACACACACACACACACACACACACACACACACACACGGAGTCCTGTGAAATACAACCCAGCACTGCCTTATGAATTTTCATACTCCTCTGTGATCCATCACAGCAGATACTACACCCCAAACTACCATCCATCATTAGGAGCACCGCAGGCAGGCGGGGGACACATGAGGGGATTCGCAGCCTCCACTCCCTGAGGTGCCTCCCCCACCCCTTGCAAGCCATAAATTGGGAGCTCACTAAGGAGCAAAATGCAAAGGCAGCAGGCATTTAGCAGCACCCATCTCTGCCTGGGGATGGAAAGGGCGTTTCCCCGTTTGTCTAGGAATTCATTTGCACCACACATGCACAGCTGGAAATGCAGAGCGTGCCCTCAGCAGAAGATTCCTACTACTGTCATGCTCTGAACACTGCTCTTACCCCTGAGAGGCCCTGGAAATGTCCTAGTGCTGGATTTTCCTACTGAAGTTCCACTTCTTCCATCAATGACTGGGCACTTCTTTTTTAAGAAATTCTGAACTGACACCTCAATACTTCCATTGGATATTTCCCCAGCCTATCAACCTAGGGGCATAGGAGAAACAACGGGAAAAATTAAACAAGAGAGGGAAAAAGAAGAAAGAGAGGGAAGATGAAAGAAAGATTGAATGTGACCGGCACCTCCATACATATCATCTCACTTCACCCTTGCAACAACCCAACAAGAGAGGTTTATTTACTCTCATTTTACAGGTGAAAAAAACTAAAACTCAGAGAGGTTACTCAGTCTGTCTCTGTGGGGAGATTATTTTATGCTGTCTTTATTGTCTCAGAAGGCCAGATAAAGCTAAGGACAATAGGTTGTGTTTACTCCTCCATTCTCAAAAGGAGCAGCTAGACCCATTCCTGCAGGTCTTGCTAAGAGGTGGAGCCCACCATGCCATTCAGCCTGTGTAAGCAGAGTCTGAAGCTGGTTGAGAAGGAAAACAGGTAGTCAAGTCGTCAGCCCAACCAGGAGGTCTATAGGATGAGGAGATTGAGGTTCCAGTCCTTGGCTGGAAGCTTGCTGAGTCAAAGGAACTCATCAGCCCATCTGGTGGAGCCACACAAGTGCGGTACAGTTCAAGAATGCTAGGGAGGCTGGATATTTGCTCTTTGGTGTTTGGAGCTTAGCAAACCATGAAGTGGTTGCTGCCTCAAGGCCAGAAATTCAGAGAAATCTGAAGGCAGTGGGGTTCCAGCTTATCCTCTGGGCACGTACATGGCAAGGATGTGTGGGCCTCCCATGGGCCCAGCCCAGGCTGAGAAGGGGACCTGGTCTTATTGTCTGGATGGGACACAGGAGGGCTTCCTGCCAGGGCAAGAAGACCCCAACACTAGGAGGCTGGGGGTAGACCACTGCAGGCAAAACTTGAAGGAGGACTTATGAGAAGAGTAACTGTATATTGTGCACTGCAGGGGTCCCTATGGGGTACCTACGAAGGACCCTCCGATGGCATGGAGGATATGATAGGCGGCCATGGAAGCCAAGGGAAAACTGCAAATAGTACCAGCCAGGTAAAGACTTTGGTCTCTTTTCTTTTCTTCCTTCCTCCTTCTGCCCCAACTCTGGAGGATCCACACAACAGGGAGGAATAGAGATCAAAGAAAGTAGGGGGTGTAGAAAACCATGCCCCCTCCACACCACAGGTCTAGTCTGAGCTGGGGGCTGGTAGGGATTGGGAGATGCATGGAGAAGAAAGAGAAAAGCTTCCAGGTATATGTGAACTTCACGTTTTAAAATTGACTGGGCTGGAATTTTTTGATGCCTGAAAATGAGCATTAATTATCAAAATAAATTTTGACAACTGAAAGGCACTGAAAAGCTTTGGGATCCTAGGGTGAGAAAGCGGAGTTCAACATATCTTGATTGAACGTGGTGCAAGAAAAATAGAAAAACAGTGTTTTCCAACTTGGACCCCATCAAAGTCAGGCCAGCCAACAGGTGGATTACACTGAATATCACAGATGTTTACGAGTCAGAATTTGAACTCTGTTTTCCAGCTCTAGAGGCAGAGATCTTTCTAGTCCTATGGCGATAGGAACCAAAGGCAGTTGAGGTAGTTAAACTCAGAGGTACATAGATGTTTTAGAATCACTTTTTCCCACTTTTATCAGCAGCAACATAAATCTACTTTGGGAATTAAGATCTGTTTAGGAATTACATAGGGGTCTATAGTGCGAATCAGTTCACTTCCATATAATTTTGTTCACTGTTATGTCGAAGTTAGTGGATTGAGAACACCTCAGTTGGCCAACTTAGAGGAAGATGCTGAGAAGTAAGTACTAATAAAGACTCCCTTCTTGATCAAACTTTAGTCAGGCTCCTCTGAGCCCTCTGGACTAGGCCTCGACCTTGGCCTGCTTTTAGCAAGAATCCCTCAGCCTCATCTGACCAAATTCTTCATCCTTGATATCTAAATCCTTAGGCCTGCCTTTAGCAAGAATCCTGTTAGGCCAGGTTAGCAAGAAGCCTGTTACCCTTGGCATCTCTTCTTAGTTCTTTTCCATCTCCTGACCTCCTCACTCTGGCTATAAATCCGCAGCTGACTTTGCTGTATTTGGAGTTAAGCTCATTCTCTCTCTCCTATTGCAATAGTCTTGAATAAAATCTGTCTTGCCGTCTTCAACAAGTGTCTGGTGAATAACTTCTCTTTAACGGCCCCGACCCCAGTCACCTCCCTGACTTAGTGCAGAATGGTGAGAAGAGCAGCTACCTCTAGCACGAGTGTCTGTGGTTTTGCCAAGCTTGGTTTTTTTGCTGTTGCCAAGTACGTTTTGTATTTTCTCATCCTTTTTAGTTGTTTGTACTAAAGAAAGAGAAGACAAAGATTTGAAAAACAAATTAAAAACATGAAGAAAATATTACAAAGAAACCGAGGCGAAAGGACCAGTTAGTATGCATGGCAAAGAGAGGCTCTGACGAGGAAAGGAGAGAGGGATGGGAGAGGGAGAAGAGAAAGGAAGAGGGTTTCACCAAGTCAAGCTTATGGACTAAACGGTGTAGCTTTATAAATTCCCAGAAGTTCAAAAAAGATCTCCGTGTATATAATGCTTTAAAAAGTCACAGAAGGAAAAAGGAAATGAATTCAACTCACTAGCTTTCGTGGCAGCCTTTAAAAAAAAAAAAAAAAAGAGGCAGATAAACGCTGCTAACAGAGCTCCTTGCAATGTTTCAAAAAGAATAAATAAAACCTTCCCTGCCAACTTTTTTTATTATTATGTCTGTCTCTGACTTTTAAATGCTTTCCTTAAAAATATTTTCGTGCTTCCTTTTCCCTGAACGTTTTACAGTTCGCCTTCTTAAATTTCACTGGAGACCTGCAAATCAAGTTGCATCTTGCTGATTTGATAGCTGCTTTTACGCAGCCCAGCGGAAGGCAATGACTTGGCACCACTCTTGCTGGGAAGAGAGTTTATTAGCAAGCCTTCCCCTGCTTGGCTGGCAGGAGGACGTGCTAGGAAGGCCAGAGTAGGCCGGGCCTGGCCCAGAGGCCAGTCGGCAGGTGTCTGGATCAGGCGGATCGGGCCGCTCAGCGGTGACCGTCAGTCTCATAGCGACAACAGAGGAAATCACCCCTTTCTCCAAACATTGTTAGAGACTCTTGCTTCCCGCTCTGGTTGGGGGAGGGGAAGGGAACGTGGGCAGAGGCAGGAGAAGAAAAAGCCTTGTTTTGCAATCCCAGTAATTAGTCCTGGAGGATTTCTCCAACTGCTACTCCTGGCAGGAAGGCCTAGGAAAGCAGAGTCACCAGGCTTTCTACGCTGGCCACCGCAGAGCCAGCTCCTACTTGAAATTCAAATGAGAGCGGCTCTGACCTTTCCTGTCACATATTTTATTTCAGAGACAGTTTACAAGGCCTCTCCACCATGCAGGTCATGTTTTAGTTTAAACAGCAATACTCTCGTAGGTGTTAGATGCGAGTTAATGATTACACTAAAATCATTCTAATTAGGCTCTGTTGTTACACGCTGCCCTTTGGGGGCTGCCCCTGTTGTCACATAAAGTATTTTGTAGAAAAATAATTGGTCTGAGATCCCTTCCTCCCTCTCTCACATACCCATCTCCTCTCTCCCTTTTTTTTTTTTTTTAAATAATTATTGATCATTCAGCACTTGATCAGGAAGATCATTCACCTCCCAGTCCCTATGAACCTTCTGGAAGCTATCAGGGCTGTCAGCTGCAGCCAGGCGGGAGGTAAGTGTGGCCCAGCCTTTGCCAGTTCAGGCCTGCATCACCGTATCAGACGGGAAGTGAGAATGAGGATTCTATTAGGGCTCTTCCAAAGCATCCTTATATTTTGTTTTGTTCTGGTTTGTTTTGGGGGGAGCCCGGGGTAGGGAGGGAGGCTGACTTATTCAGAGAGCCTTGTCATCCTCCTGGGCTCTGCAGGGTATGGGGAACAATCAGGTGGGAGTGGGCATTGCTGATTTCTCTGGATGGTTTATTTATCATTTGCCTATATCTACATACATACCCCATGCCCAGTTCAATCTCGAGCACTTTTCAGTCTTCATACTGCTGGGATGATCCAATACTGGTTTCTTTCCCTTCTCTCCACTTTTCTTCGTTTCTTCCCATTTACCTGGAATAATTGCCCCAGCGTCTTATAGAAAAAGCACTTAGCAATTTAAGGGCATATATTTAACACTGGAGGAAGGGTAAACAAAGTTGGGGGACCCAAGAAGGGCTTGTGGGCCACAGCTAATAGGGCCTGTTCTGGAGAATGGACAACACTGATGAAGATGAGATGGACCATCAGTTGGAGAAAAAAATACCTTTTTCCTGAATCTCTGACAGTTAACAGGTTGGCTGAAGAGTTAAGAGTAGCAGAAGGAGGCTTCAAATGAGGGAGGAAAGATTCAAACTGGGTAGGGTATGTTAACCTAATGTCCCAAGTAGGCTGTGAGGGTGCTTAATATCTCTGCCCATAACTGAGAGAGTTGGCTACACTTTCTAGGGTGGCTTCCAATCTTAGAAAATATTGAAAGAATTCTTCTGAGGCCTGTCTGATACAGCCACTTTAAATCTATATCCAGCGTCATCAGAAAACTCAGAAAAATTAAAAAGAAATTAAGTTTTTGCAGCAAAAAGCTGTTTGAAGTAGATCGGCAAAAAATGTACTCCTTCTGATAGGAAAAAGTGTAAAGAATCAAAAATTATAAAAGCATAGCTACTGTTTACCTATCTTAAAAATTCAGTAGCTCTAGGATTCACTGTCTGATCCAATAATTATTGCTACTCAAAGTGTGGTCCATGGACCAACAGCACTGGCTTAATCTGGGAGGGTGTCAGAAATGCAGACTCAGGCCCCAGCCCAGACCTGCAGAAGCAGAATTTGTACTTTAACAAAATCCCAGGTGATTCCTGGACACATTAAGTCCGAGAGGCCTGATTTGCCGCTTTACCACCTTCATCAGCATCACAGGAACTTATTCCCGGCATCAGTAAAGGATTCCCTGACTCTGGAACTCACTTCCTCTGAAATCCACCTCGTATCTCACACTACCATAGGAAGAGACACCAGCTCCAGTGCATCACTAGCTTTCTCTAAGAAGCTGGAAAGAATAAAATAGAGACACTAATTGCATTTCAGGGGAAAAAAAGTAGTAATGACAACGTCTCTTCATTGAGAAACACATGTTGTAGTGTTTAGCTTTTATTTTCTGTTTGGCATAGAGGGGGTGTTGTGGTGGTATTCAGAGAGCCTTGAATCCCTTCAAAGAAAGCCGAAAAATTAAATACTGAGTTAGAGACCTCACGTTCTTTTTATCTTCTCTTAAGAGCTAATGTGAGTTGTCAGTCCACAAAAATCCCTACTATATGAATAAACATTCCACCAGTGATGCTAAGAATTCAATTAATGTTCTATGCGAACATTGAAAGGACTAGTTTCTCACTGATTTGATTTGCTTGCAGTTTGTTAGGATCAGGTTTCAGAGGTTTGTTTTCCTTGTTATGTCTGAGATAAAAATTTCTTCAGACAGCATATACAGAATATATACATTTATATACAATTATGTAGGTATAGATAGGTAGGTTGATAATAGATAGATTGATTGATTGATTGCTTGATTGATAGATAGATAGATAGATAGATAGATAAAGATGCTCTCTTCTAAACAATTAGGGAAGTTTATTTCAAGACCCCCACGAACCCTAGATCCTCATGCCAGCCCAGGCCTCCACCTGCAGTGTGTGTTGGTAACACCTTTGTCACTGCCTAAACAAGGCATCAATAATTAAATTCTCATTTATAAAGGGAGGAAATTATTCATGCCGTCAGCACTCCCCATCAATAACAGGAGGAAACCTAACCATCTCATTACCCCATCACACTGTGTGCAAACAGAACTGCCCGTTGTTGACAATAAATGTTTGATAAGTGAGGAAACAGGAAGGGTAAACCAAGGATGCAGAGAGGGTCTGGTTGAGCATTCCAGGGACTTGGCCCCAGGGTCAGGGTTTACCTCATGGACGCTCCCCGAGACTAGCTTCCCGATTAGCTGCAAACTGACCAAGCTGAATGGAATGCAGGCCATCTGGCTGCTTCTGAATCACACAGCCTTTCTTTATTCATGTCTAAAAATAAAATATAACAAACCTTGGTTCCCTTTTTTCTTGCTTTCTCAATAAATTCCTAGAGAAGTTTCTCAATTAACTTTTTAAAAGAAGCCATTATATTTGACACTTTCTACTAAAGGTCAACATCCTGCCTGGAAGCTTAATGGGAAATGTAGTGATCGGTGAGGTCAATGTAGTGATCAGCGATCCAGGAGCTCTAGATCCAGGCTCGGCTTTCCCATGGACCTGCTGGGAAGCTATAAGGAAGTTCCTTCACCTTTCTGCGCCTCAGTGTCCTCAACTCTAAATTGAGACATTTGGAAGAGCTGATTTCTCTTTCAGGTCTTAAAAATAAAGTTTCTCTTCCTGGAAAGTCTTTCCTCCATAAAACATAGTACAGGAAAATTACAAGTGACCAAAAAGTAGGGACGCAGTGTCATTTTCAGTTAGGTACTGACTTTGTTGCTGATCTTGGAGAAATAGGAACTCCAGCCCCCATGTTTCTCCACTATAATGCTGATTATTCTCTTTCGCAAAGGTATTCTCTGTTCCTACCCACCATTTATTCTCCACCCTTCTTGGATTTTCTAGTATCTTGTGAGTTGACCTCTGCAGACAGCATCATCCACATTCTTTGTTTTCTGGCTTCCTGTTGGAATGGAGCAATGGAAGTCTCCAACAAGAGATCAAAGGCAGCTGAGAGATGCTGGGATATTTCTTCATCTCTCCTTCCCTGTTTCTGCAACCCTTCTATGACAGCAGCCATGTCTTCCCATAACTGCAGTTCCCACAGGACACCCCTTGCCCAAAGCTCCAGTTCTTACTGGGCTCTGGAAGCTTATTGCCTCCCCTTGCCTCCTAGCCCTAGGCATAGTAAGCACTCCCCACTGCCGCTAGCATCTGGTTTCTTCCACCCTGCCCACATCTCCGTAAGTAGCCCTTTCAATAAAGCCCCCTATTTGAGCCATCTGAGATCAGTTCTATTTCATGCCAAAAATGTGATACACAGGGTAATATTAAGACTAACCAATTTAAAATAATTTAGATACTGTATTAGTTTGCAAGGGCTGCCATAACAAAGTACTACAGACTAGGTGGCTTATTTTCTCATAGTTCTGGAGGCTAGAAGTCTGAGATCAAGGTGCTGACAGGGTTGGTGTTTTCTGAGGCCTCTCTCCTTGGCTTGTAGATGGCTGTCTTCTTCCCATATCTTTACCTCACCTTCCCTCTGTGCACATCTATGTCCTAATCTCCTGTTCTTATGTGGACACCAGTTATGTTGGATTAGGGCCCACTCTAATGACCCCACTTAACCTTAATTACCTCTTGAAAGACTTTATTTCCGAATATGGTCACATTCTGAAGTACTAAGGGTTAGGACTTCAACATATGAATTTGTAGGGACATAAATTCAGCCCAAACAGGTACTGTTAATCTAATTAAGCCACAAGTTTTTAACAATGAAACCTGACTGTGTTTTGAGCATATTCTTCAAGTGATGTCTCTCAAATCATAAACCCAAACCACAACCAGCACCATGCTTTCAAGAGGGTATGTGGCACAAGACATGAATTCCAACCCACAGAGTAGTCACGACGTGGTGCTGGCTTTACCCACTTCAACCAGAGGAAACTGTGACCAGGAAGGGGGCATGCCATCGTGGGAAAGCCTACTTGGGAGGCAGAGGATGGGGGCTTCTACCCATGGGGCCTTGACCATCACTCAACGCCTCAGATGTTCCATTTCTACATTCATAAAATAATAGTAATATCACCTATCTCATGGGGTTATTAAAAGAATCAAAGGAGATAGCACATGAAAAGTTCCTTGCAAACTTCAAATATCATCCTATACAAATAATAAAATTGTCCTGAATTCAATTCTATTATTTTCTGTTTTTCAAATCATTAAGTTAAACACTTAGAAGACAATAAACCCTTTGAAGATAGGAAATCCTGTCATACACTAATTTTATTTCTTCCACAGCTCCGAGCTGGGCACACAGTGGATTGTCAATAAGTATTAGTTGAATTAAAGTTTCAGGAATGCAGTGTTTATCACGTTGCTTTTAATTAAAAAGCAAAACATTGAACAAATGCACCCAGTTCTGGAAAATTAAACTAGAAATATCTATTAGCTTCCCCATTAAGTCAAGTCTATGAGAATTTCCCAACATTTTTGCCAATATCTTTTTGTAATTATAGCACATCAATACATTTAGAATGCATTCAGAAAAACATTTATCAGTATTCCTTCCAGGGGCCATCAGATACGGTGTATAGTTCTCATCCAATGATGGGAGAGCATCTTCAGTTTCCTGGTAATTAGATGGAACCTTTAATGTAATTGAAACTTGTACCCAATAACAGCACCACCCTCTAATCAACACATCATGGGTTCACGCTTACTCTGAAATTTTATTTTATGGTGGACTGAGCTGTGCATCACTTTTACATTACATTAAGTGACATTGATTGCTGGAATCTTAATTCTTCTTCAAATGCTTGAATGCTGGAAAGTTTTATGAGAAATACTAAGGAAATCTAGCTGGAGGTGGGAAGCATCAGATGACAAGAAGTGGGGATTATAAATTGGGATTCTTTTACTCTAAGAGAAATACTTCCTTGAGTTTTGGGAGTTTCTCCTGATCTCTTTCTGCAAATCCCTTCATTTCAATTCACTATCATCCCTCCCAGAGCATTGTCATAGACGGCCTTTCCCTGAGATACGATTGGTGGATTTTCTCTATTTTAGTTCATATCAGGATGAAAGGTATGATTTTAGTTGAAGTAGAACTGTGATGTATGTTTCACAATTTACATAGCTGCTTTCCTATGCAGAGCCACTTCCTATCTTATAACTTTCCTAGAACATTATTACAAATCCACGCAGAGAGAGAGAGGATTATGAAGAGTTAAATAGCCTCCAAAATCCCCCCACTTCAGATGTTATATATTATATTGCCAGGAATGAAGAAGAGCTAAGAAAAGCTAAGAGAGAAGGAAGGGGGCAGCGGGGAGGAGGCAGGGAACAGCAGATGTTTCTACGTCAAGCAATGAGAAAATTATTTCTCCTGTTCTTGGATAGGAGACTGTAGGGATGGATGTGAGTGTGGACCCAGCAGGATGTGAGCTCTGGAGTCAGACCACCTGGCTTCAATGCTGGCTCTGCCACTTACTAGCTGTGTAACTTGGGCACATTTCTTAACCTCTCTGTTCTTCACTTGTCTCTTTTGTACAAACAGGATAATATGAACACCTACTTCATAGAGTTGTTCTGTGGGTAAATGAGCCAATTAATGTAAAGGACATAGGACTGAGCCTGCCAAATAATAAGGTCTGAATAAAGACTAGCTGTTATTGTTATTATTATTATGTAAAAATCTTCAGTCTTCCTTGTCACAATTTTGCCACTGGTTAAGATTTTTCTGTGTGTGTCAACATCTGACATAAATGTAGGAGACGAATATGCTAGTCCCTTTGTAAGGTAAGAGGAGTGGATTGGTCTGGCCCTTCCCAGCTCTCACATTCAATGCTCCCATGAGGCCATCAGATCGCCAAGCCCTTAGGCTACATATATGCTAGAACAGAAGGAACCTTAAAGGTAATATTGTCCGTTTCACATATTTTGTGATGCAGAGACAAACTCAGAAAGATTACACTCTCCTGGATTTCTTCTAAAGGTCTATGTAAAGGTCAGGCATGGGACTGAAGCGGGGGCAACACCACTGAGCACAGATAGGCCCCTCCTCATTACACACCCAGCTCTCACCACAACCCACCCTCCTCTTTATTTTGTGAGTCCTTAGCCCAGGATTCTAGAAATCAACCTATATATGGCTAGATAGAAAAGTGATCTGGAAGACCAAAACGCAAGTTTCTTGAGGGCCAAAACCACTTCTTAACGTTTTTCTGTCTCTCCCAGAAAAACTAGCACTTTGTCTCACACACAGTAGGTACTGAAAAAAATATTGATTAAAAACGTCAATTATTTTTGATTTGTGATGATATATCTACCATCGTTCCTTCCTCGCCCTTAGCATAAGTTGAGATACGGGCATACGGAAAAGATCATGAAAGAAATAGCTCATAATAAGAATTTCAAATTCATTTTTATTTCAGAACTCCTGTCATGTTCCGTACATGATGTAAAGGTTGATAGGCAAAAAAATATATATATATCTGTTTCCTGTGGGGCCACTGCATCAACTCACTGTGATATTCCTCCAAAGTCTTTCTAGCAATATGCATCACCAGCTGCCCACCTTGGAGTATACATCCACTAGTACACATGAAATTGCTTTGTCAAATCAAAAGGCATTTTTGGCTTCAAATTAAATGCAAACTTTGGATGGCTGCCAAATCCTATTTATCAATGTAACAAACAATATTTACCAATTGCTTCATTTCCCTAAATTGTTTTCCATCCTCGGGACATGTTGTTTGCATCTTAATTTAGCACTAATTTTGTGGTGCTGGAAACTTCTCCCATGTGTTTTTCCTTATTCTGGCTTCTGACAAAAGTAGACAGTGACTTGGACAGCTCTGGCAACTTGTTAATACAATGGATTCATGCATTCTGCCTTAAGCAAAGTCCTCCTTTCCGCCCTTTAGGGATTGCTCAGCTATCAGATGTAATTTTGATGCTTGATATTTTAGCAATCATGCAGGGGACTTCTTTAGGCGTGTGAGACTGAAATATCTCTCTGACAACACGTTGGAAGATGTCCCAGTCAAGGACACAAACACAGTTGCCTCTAAGATGAAGAATGGTGAAAAGGAAGGCATCCATGGAAGAAGACTGAGGGAGAGAATCAACTTGGAATTTGGGCCCAAATCTGGGATATGGTTAATCTACTACCAATCATTGCTTGATTTTTTTTTTTGTTTGTTTCCATATTTACTGCAACCTGGATATCTGGGACCCGAAACCAAGAAAGCACTTGAGACAAGTAGAGATGACAATGAGACCTTAAAATCAAATTAACTCCTCCCTTAACACAGACAATAAATATGTTTTATGTCTTATGATCAGACAAGAACCCACCCCAGGATGGCCCCAGATTAAGATCTTCAAGTGAGATCAGGTATGAGCCACATTAGGGAGAAAGTAAATAGGTCCCTCTGGCTTGGAGGCAGGTCGGGGCATGCCAGAAACCAGACTCGGGCTGCTCTTTCCTCTAATCCAACCGGCATGAGAATGCCAGACAAATCTTCCTCCTGCCTTGATTTTGTCTTACTCGTCAGCCCAGTGAGCTTCAGGGCCCTCTGTCTCACCAGGCCATGGATCTCTCAGGGCAGTGCTTCATGGCATTAGCATGTATGAGAATCCTCTATGGAGCTCACTCAAAAGCCCCATCCTGAGAAAGTTGGGGTGCTGGTGCCCAAGCATCTCTTTTTCTTTTTTGGTGAGGAAGATTAACCCTGAGCTAACGTCTGCTGCCAATCCTCCTCTTTTTGCTGAGGAAGGTTGGCCCTGGGCTAACATCCGTGCCCATCTTCCTCTACTTTATATGTGGGACACCGCCACAGCATGGCCGATAAGCGGTTCGTATGTCCACGCCCAGGTTGGGATCCAAACCCATGAACCCCGGGCCACCGAAGCAGAGCGTGTGAACTTAACCATTATGCCACCAGGCCAGCCCCAACCATCTCTATTTTTAATAAGCTTCATATGTGAGCCCAACACTGATGTGTTCACTTTACATATAGAAAAACTAGTGACAACAGACCTTAAACAACTTGTCCCAGGTCACATAACTAAGGCTAATGAGATATAGAGCTAGCCTCGAGTCTATACTCTGAACTCAACTCTACACTCCAGTACCCTCTTGATCTCCTGGTTGCAGTAACAAGCCTCTGCTTCTTACAGCATCAATGATCAATGCCTCTGCCTGACCTTTGAGGTCCTTCTTAATATAGTACCTTGCAACCAAGCTCTCTCCCAGTCACGCTCCTCCTGCTTACGCTGGGTGCCCTCTATGTTAGCTAAGCAGCCCTCCTTGCTTTGTGGCCCTCAGATATTGTCACCTTCACATGGAGTGTCTTCTGTTCCCTACCCCACCAGCTACCCCATCTATTCTTCAACTTTCTGTTTAACTCCCACTTCTTCTTCACAGCCTTCTATGACTATTCCACTTTCACCCACCTCCTCTTCACTCATCTAATCACACTTAGTTCTTTTTTGCACAGCCTGGCCATTAACTATGCATTCTTCTATAGTGTCTGTGATGGTTGATTTCATATGTCAACTTCTCTGGGCCACAGCATACCAAGATAGCTGTTTAACATTATTTCTGGGTGTGTCTGTGAGGATGTTTCCAGAAGAGATTAACATTTGAATTGGTGAACTGAGTAAAGCAGATGGCCCTCCCCAACGTGGGTAGGCATCACTGAGTTGGCTGAAGTACTGAATAGAACAAAAAGGCAAGGGAAGGCTGAATTCATCCTTCACTCGACCGTCGAGCTGGAACATTGATCTTCTCCTGGTCTCAGTGCTCCTGATTCTCAGGCCTTCATACCCAAACTGAAATCTACACCATTGGCTTCTTGTCTCTTAGGCCTTCAAACTACAGCACCAGCTTTCCTGGGTTTCCAGCTTACAGATGGCAGATGGTGGAACTTTTTAGCTTCCATAATCTGTGAGCCAATTCCTATAATAAATTTCTTTCTAGATGTGTGTGTGTGTGTGTGTGTATTCTAGATAGATATTCTAGATAGATAGACAATATATAGACATACATATACATATATACTGACATACACAGTATATATATATATATATACACACACGCATACATACATACATATATATCTGATTGGCTATTTCTCTGGAGAACCCTGACTAATACAGTTTCTTTTGTTTCTTTTTATATTGTTATTATATTGTTTCTTTTCATTTTTGTTTCCCCAAGTAGATTATGAGTTCCCCAAAGTCAGGGCCAATCCTTTATGTTTTTTCAGTATCTCTCACAGCACATAGCATGATATACAACATATGGTAGAAAATCAACAGATATTTCCTGATTGCTTGTTATTATTCTGTTCTCATTACATTGCCAATTGATTTATGATTGTCCTCTTCTTAAGATGTAACCTCTTCAAATGAAGATTTTTTTATTAGCTTGAGAATCACAGGCTGTGTGGGATATAGGCCAAAGTTTATAAAGCATTGGCCTTATGACACACTTTTTTATCCTCCAGAATGATTTTTTTAATTGACCATTATTTCAAAATTAGGACATTTCACATAAAATCTGAACTCTAAACTTCTCTTAGAAAATCATAAGAACCAGGAATTCTGTTCTCACATTCTTACAGGACAGAAATTGCCTTGTGCTAAGTAAAATCAGCTGCCTCCTTTAGACAGGGTTTGTGTGGTCCAATGTGCCACAGTCACCACCCTTCCTATGGTGTCTCCGACACTTAGGGTGAGTGTCAATAGTCATTTATCATCACATACACTTGACCACTATTTTGTATCTGGTAGGGAAATAGCTGCTGAGACTATGAATCTATCAAAGGAGAGAAATCAAAAAGATAGACCAAAAAACCTATTTGTTTCAAAAAAAATTGAAGACAGAATATATGCCTTCATAAAAGTAAAGTATACATCTATATGTTTAACATCAAACAAAGCCTCTCCATGTCTTTTTCTCATGCCACATCCACCTCACTCACTCATATGGGGTCTCATGGGTCCTCACATATGTGATCCCTGATACAGGCCCTCAGTGAATGATTGGCCTAGCTATAGTGTATTGGTCAGGTAGGCTTAGTTATGTTACAGTAAGGAAAAGCCCAATAATGACAGACAGTATTCCTTGTTCATCCTACATGTCCATTAGGTGTTGGCTGAAGACTCTGCTCCAGGTTTCTCTGCTCTGGCTGATAGAGTAACCACCATCTTGACTATGCCAGTCACAATGATAAGCAGAGCAAGAACTTTAAAAAGGTCTCACATTAGCAACTAAATGCTCCAGCATGAAAATGACACATATCACTTCTACTCACAACTCACTGGCAAAAATTAGTCATATGACCTCAACCCAATCACAGGGAAATACAAGCTCATCTTGTGCCTGAGGGCAAAGAGCCGAAAATGTGTGATGAACAGCATTGACGACCACCCCCAGGAAGCCAGCAGTACTCTGACCTTGAGAGTGCTAAGCCTGCCCTTGGATCATGGGGAGCAGCCAGTGATGGTCACTTTCCTAACATGTTGCCGTGATCCTCAGCTGGATGACCAGGGTCCAGCAGAGTTTCTATTCAAAGCCATTGCACAAAGAAGAGCTCCACATGGTTGCTTATATTCGAGGATTCCCAGAGAAGTGTAAGATAAGTGGAAAACTCTTCAAAACTGTGACTAATCACGAGCCCCTGCACATCTTAGCCATCAATATCACATCAGTAAGAACGATGCTCTCTCCACCAGTTTAAGCCACTCTGTCATACCTGGAGCAATGGAGACACGGACTGATGAGAAAGGCAAGATTCCCAAGCCACAGGGGTAAGAATTGTATCAAGAGGGATGTAATTTGTTCAGGAGGGAATTAAAATGAGAGGGGAAGCATCATTGTGCAAAAATCATGTCTGACTCACCACTCTGTGTGGCACCTTGCATGTTATTGCTTTAAACTTTTAACAACTTTAATAATATCCTTGAACCTGATTCTTCTCCGACAGGCACATCATAAAAGCCACCTTCAAAAGAGATGCTAGAACAACTACACTTACTGCTTAGTGTTATTTCTAACAAGTATCTGTATACTACTTGTAATGTACAAAAAGTATTCATTGAGCTAGCCTTTTCAATATCACAATGAAAAAAAAAATCACAATCAAAGAAGAAGAATGCATCTTTGAAGACTGTAATAAGGCCTGACCATTCAGAGTATCTATGTGAACGTCTCTGCCTCCATCTTCAGAAATCAGCAAACTCTCCGGTACTCAGCAAGACTTTACTTGGCTCTTCTTTATTCACAGTGTTGAAAATATCCACATATTCTTTTTGTTACACGCACTGACATTTCTCCCATAGTCTCTTTGTGTGGGGCAGAAAACACTTTAATCAGAACTCAATTTATCATAGAGAATAATGAATGCTTTAAAAAAGCACAGATAAGGATAGCTTTACAAATAATCTAGGACATTCATAAATTGCTACCTGCTGAAAGCACACAATCCTGTCATGAAATCAAAGGGAGATAATAACAGTTTTATTTAAAAAAATTTGGTGACCAATGGAACACACATATTGAGAATTATACAATAAGAACGCCTTTTTGTATATTTCCTGCCAGCCTCTATGTCAGAAATCGAGACTGTATTCCCAGCGAGCCACACTGGAGGATTCACAGCCAAGAGCAGGACATCTTGATATCTGTATTAAAAAGTCCAGTTTGGCTGTTTGGTCACTCTCAGTGTACGGCTCACACAGGCAAGCCATCTGAAGATTCCAGCATTTGGTTTTTGATTAACATTACTGTCACAAAAGCAAAGAAGAAAATTGCTTTCTATGAATTCTTTTAAAACTGGAAACCTAATGTGTGTTCTAATAGTACCTAAGAAATAAAAACAATAAGACAAAATGTGGATGGCTACATTAGGGCCATGAAAACCTCCATTTCTAATATCATGAAAAGATGCTTTTCAAAATCACAGACAACAACAACAACAACACACAGATGAAAATCCCAGAACATGCAGAATATTCTGGGATCGCTCTGAAATTTTAGAGGACTTGACTTTCCATTCAGATGGTCCCACTCTGCCATCAGATAGCCATGCCCGGCTTCCCAGAAAGCTTCAGCCTGTGATATCCCAAACCAGTGTCACAGTCCCCGAAGACTGCAGAGGATGATACAGACAGAGAGGTTTTTAAGTTCATTGATTTGGAACCATCGTGACATGTGGGGCCCCATGAGTAAGCTGAGTGGGAGAAGGTGGGAAGAAAGGGAGGCTGTGAGGCACTGGAGTGTCCCCTGGCACAAAAAGTTGATGCCCAATTAGATTTAGAAAAAGTGACAAAGAGTTGATGCCCAATTAGGTTTAGAAAAAGCTCTTCTCTGTAAACCTCAATTACCTGTGATGTCTTATGACATTCAGCATTTACAAAGTATAATTACACAATAGCGTCTGACATTTAACGTCTATGGATAATTTGAAAGACTTCTACTTCAAAAAGGCTGCTCATGAGCAACAGTAATCACTTCAATTAGCTTGGCACCATTACAATGTAACAAGACCATTTCACTGCCTATTAGAACCAGCCAAGCTCTTCAAGTGTGTTAATTTAGCAGTCATTGCTAATTTCTGGGCTTTGCTACATTTGCATAGGAAAACACAGCCCTTTAAGCAAGAGAGGAAGTTTCATTCCTGAACTGGCTTGCTATTCCTAGAGGGCTTTTTATATTTTCACATAAAAAGTCAGAAATATATTCAAAATGTGGGCATCTCTAAATAGTACTGAGTAAGATGAGACTCATCAAATTTAAGAAAGATGCTAGTTCTCCCAGTTTAATATCATTTATATATGTGTGCATATATGTGTGTATGTATACATATACACACATATATGTATACGTGTGTTTACATATACACATATATATGTATACACATATAAGTGTATGATATATAAATATATACAGGATATATAATAGGCAACATCTAACACAGATTGGATATTATAATATCTAATATAAACTATTTCTAATATCAAATATATTATAAAGTATATATAATAGCCAATACATAATATATATACATTGTAACGTATTTAAATTCAACTAGGCAAAATTATGGTTGAAAAAAAGCAAAGGCTTTGGCCTCTAAAAACGTCTTCAACGGCAAGCCAATCTGCCAGGACTGGAGTTATGGATGTACAGTCTCCTGTATTATTATATTGTTATTTTTGTAATCATTATGATTATTTACAATACCTTACATAAATGAATTGTGCTTTTTAAAAATCATATTCTTACACTTGGAAATAATTTGCCTCTTACACAAAGAATCTCTATTTTACAGAAAAGGAAATTTACTATGTTACAGTATACAAAGTTACAAACACACACACACACACACACCACCACCACCCCTAGATTACAACATAGGCCTTTTAACTTAAAATGCAATAAAAATATACTAAACGTGTTCCATGGCCGAGCACTGTTAGGCACTAGAAGCTTGTGAGCAGCAAATCTCATAAAATAACTATTGGAATAGTCTGGACTCCTGGTCTAGTGCTCCTTGGCCAGGATGCAATCATCTTTTCCCAACTGGGATTCTCCTGACTCTAATCTCTTTGGATTCCGATCTTACCTATCACTATTATAGCTATTTATTTAGGAAGGTATATTACATTCCTAAAATATAATTTTTTGTGTTGAAAAACGCTTCAAAGATTTCTTTTTTAAATGAGATATAATTCACATACCATAAAATTCACATTTACAAAGAGTAGAATTCAGTGGTTCTCATTATATTCACAAATTTGCACAACCATCACCACTATCTAATTCCAGAATATTTTTTTTTGCCCAGTAAAGAAACTCCCTACCAATTAGCAGTCACTACCATCACTCCTCCCCCAGGCCCTGACAACCACTAACCGTCTATATGCCTCTATGGATTTGCCTATTCTGGATATTTCATATAAATAGAATCATATCATATGTGCCTTTTCTGTCTTGCTTCTTTCACTTAGCGTTATGATTTCAGGGTTAATCTATGTCGTACCATGTACAAGTTCTTCATTCATTTTTACGACTAAATAATATTCCATTGTATGGACAGACCACATTTTATTTACTCATTTGGGTTTTACCCACTTTTTGGCTATTATGAACAATACTATTAATATTTGTATACAAGTTTTTGCGTGGGTGTATGTTTTCATTTCTCTTGGATGTTGCCACAGAGTGGAATCGCTAGGTCATATGGTAAATCTATTTTGAGCCATTTAAGGAACTGCCAAACTCTTTGTCAAAGTGACTGCACCATTTTACATTCCCACCAGCAATGCATGAGAGTTCCGAATTCTCCACGTCTTTGCTTAACACTTATTGTTGCCCATCTTTTTGATTATGGCATCCTAGTGTGTTTGAAGTGGTACCTCATTGTGACACAGGATGTCTTTCCATTTATTGAGGTTGTCTTTAATTTCCTTCAACAATGTTTTATAGTTTTCAGCGTGTCAGAGGCATGCCTTCTCCACTCAACCAGGCAATTGACAACCCTGCCTTAGCCTTCATGTCTTGCCTACACAGAACCACAAGGTCAGGTAGAGGTGAGAGTGTAGGGCCTTCTTATGTCTTTATTGATCATGTGCAGAGCCCTCAGCATGCACACAGCCTACACCTGTATTCGGCCTTACAGATTCCCAAGAATATGTCTGAGTTCTTCAAAGCCCCAGTGGACATCTCATTCCCCAGCTTTTCCTTTTAAGAATCTGGTTATCCTATTTTTTGTCCCAACTGCTATCCCAACCTTAGGCAGCCTCAAAGCTAAACTATTGTCTGTAAATATTTTTGACAAATGCCCCTGGAAAAAGATTTTTATTACTGAATGAACTCTGAGCCAAAACAAATAAAGGCAGCCTTGCAAGTGGGGTGCCCCAGGGAACCACAGACAAGTCAGATAATAACAGTTCTCTAGGAATGAGGCTTTGAAGGATCTCCAACTCCCTTCTATCCCCTCTGGTGTCTTCCTGCGTGCAGATTTTCACTGTAATTGTGGGCTACTGGCTTTGAACACTACCACAGAACTCAAGAGAAGGGAATGGGAATAAGGCAAGTCAAAATGCCACAGAGATCAGTATTCTTACTGAGATTCAGCCTCAGATTGCTCCTCGACTTGCTGTGAAATTTTGGTTAATTTCCAGAATGCTGAAAAGTTGATTCTGGCCATTTTTTCCAGTTTTCTCATTGCTTTTCTGGAGCAGAGAATTTTTAGAAGTCTTTATTCTATCATTTTCACTGAAGTCATTCCAAATATTCCCCTTTTCTACCAAAAATTCAAATTCCTCAATTCAATTCAAACTCTCCCCGAACTGTATCCTAGTCAAGCTTACGTTCTCCTCCTCATGCTCCTTCAATTATATGAACTCTCCACACCAACCAAGTTGGTTTCCTTCCTGTTGCCTGAATATGTGATGTTCATCCCTGCCTGAGGCCTTTTTTTATATGTTTCTCCTCACTTGGACTGTCCCTTCCCCTCCCATATGACCGTCAAAATGCCATCCATCCATGGAGTGCTGCTCACAACCTCCCTCAGTTTCCCTGAGTACTCCAGCCGCAAAACTCTCCCCCTTCTATCTTCTGATGGAACCTAAGTCTCTTACAGTCATTGTATCAGCTGACTTTATGCTGTATACTGCCCCTTTTTCATGAATCATATCTTGTCTAATAAAGAAAACTTTAAACTATTTAGGAATGAGTCCATCTTACAATTCCATACTTAAATTATGATACTCCACAGCAGATGTTCAATAAATTTTAATTAAATTGAATCAGACAGAAGTAGACCAGGTTCCTTTAGAAATGGTTCATAGGTGCCTTCACACTTTCACCCTTTCACCTGTACTTTCTTAAACGCAATTTTTCTTCTGGGCACAAATTAAATGCATTGGCATTCCTTCTCTGCAACAGGAGAAGGGGAGGCTTTAAAGGGACAGAATTGTCCCAACCAGTTGTTTTCTATGAGCTTCATAAAACAGTAGTATTAAACAGAACCTTGAAAAACATATGAATAAGAGTGAATCTCCCTCAATCTTCCAAGCAGATAAATATGGGTAATGGACAAGCAGTTTCTTTAGGTTGATTTTATCAACCTGGCATATGATTTATTTAATCTAGTTGATTTTTTTCTCATTTCATTATGTGTGTCCAGGGGTTTACTAATGACACAGTAAATTCAAACCAATTCTCTTGCTCATCCATTCTAATAATAAGGAATGGATGTGCGTGTGCACGTGTGTGTGTATTCAATGCTCTATGGAGAACCTAGTACATGGCAGTTAAATAAGAGATAATGAATAATCATTATCAAATCATCAATAATAACAATCTCATCACTGAGATTCTGAGTCATCATATTCAAATCCCAAGAAGAGTTTAACATGGAAAAGAGAACAATTATTGTAAGGCAATAATAAAGTGAGCTAAGGGATAGCAACTGACAATAACAGAATATTATACACATTAAATTATTATAATCAGATTATATTGATGTAGACTGAATGTTTGTGTCTCCCCGAAATTCACATGTTGAAATCCTAATCCCCAGTGTGATGGTACTTAGAAGTGGGGCCTTTGGGAGCTGATTAGGTCATGACGGTGGGGCCCTTGTGAATGGGATTAGTGCCCTTATAAAAGAGACCTCAGAGACATTCCTTGCCCTTTCTTCCATGTAAGGACACAGCACAAAGATGACCATCTATGAACCTGGAAACAGACCCTCACCAAACACTGAATCTGCCGATGCCTTGATCTCAGACTTCCAGCCTCCAGAACTGTGAGAAATAAATTTCTGTTGTTTATAAGCCTCCCACACGATGGTATTTTGTTATAGCAGCCCAAATGGACTAAGACATATACATACATGGTACAAATAATAATTAATTAAATATTGGCTGCCAGTACACCCCAAAAATAGGCTCTCATGGTGAGCAAAAGAGAAATAAAGAATAACAGACCCTTGAGGCCACATATTAACAGCCTCATGAACTAAAACAGTGCTCTATAATAAACGTATTCAAGTTGCTCTTCCTAAGAGGCAGCAAGACTACTTCTTTCAATTTTCTTTTTATTAGATTTTTAAAACATCCACATGCTTTGGAAAGCAACAGCTCAAGTGGTTCAGATGAAATAAGACATCAGTGATCTTCAACCTCCCCTCAAGACTATATTTTCCTAGTTTGAGTGATGGTTCAGAAAAACTTACTTTTACCCTGAATTGTCAAATAATTCATGAAGGTATTTCCTATATTGAGCACCAAGACTTCTCCCATTTTGCCTTCTAGTAGCTTCTGCCATCCTGATTTGGCTCCCCTGTCTGATCTCATGTGCAACCATCTGCCCTGACTCTGATACCAGATATATCTGCTTTCACTCCCCTCCCTCAGGGCCTGTGCACTTAGTGTTCCCTCTGCCCTGAAGGCTTCTCCCTCAAGTTCCTGCAAGATGCGCTTACCCCTCACCTGAGGTCTCCGCTCCCATGTCACTCTATCAGAAAGGGCTCCCCTGACTACCTATTTAAAATAGCAACCACCCACTCTCAATACTTCCTATCCCACCTCTCTGATTTACTTTTATCCTAGCAGTCACCAGTGACTGAAACATAATATATCTTAATCATTTACCCATTTATTGCATGCTCCCCACAGCTAGACCATAAGCTGTACAAGATTAGGGATGTGGGTCTCTCTTGCTCACCACTTTATCCCCAACACCTATATAGTGCCTTGCACAGAGTAGATGCCTAAATAACATTAGAATGAATGAACTAACGTGCACAGAGTTACTGTAGATCTAGCAGTATAGGAAGGTATACCCCAATAGCACTCAAGATAAACTCAAAAGCCTTCAGGGCCAGGCAGGTAAGGCAAATGTGAGAATAAAACAATAGGGAATGGAGAGGCTGGTTGATGAGGGCATGGCAGACACTTCCAGCAACATGACAGACAGGACTGACATGAAAAGACACAGCACCCCACTCTCACACAATTCGTAAAGCCGTAGTCAAAGCCAGAACGGTAAGGTGGAGTTATGGTGGTCCACAGAGCTATCAGACAAGATGTGGGCCCTCAGACTAACAGACAGTTTCTTTTTAAGACCACCCAAGGGACAACAGCATGGCTTTAGATGCATTTTAACCAGAGCTGGAAACAATGCCCCTGGAAATGCTGAGTCTTGAATGGCTGCTCCATCTGTGAAAATGGAATTTAAAAAAACAAAAACAAAAAACTCCCAGTGACCTGACACTGAGGAAAAGTAACTGCCAATTTAGAAGTCTCAACTCTCCTTCAAGAGTGAGAGTAGAACAAAAACATTTTCATTCAAAAATATGAGAGACTTTTCTACTCATAGATGTTTCCTGTCTGAGGAAAATGTGAAAGGACCTACAAGGGTGAGAAGAAAACCAATCCTAAACACATGGAGTAGGATGTGTGAAGCAACACTAAGCAAATAAATTGGTAAAGAAGTTAGAAACTAAGTAAGGATTGATGGTAAAAATTAATAATGCTGACTAATTCAAGAAGTTTTCTTAAATAAAGTGAAATTAAACTAGATATAAATAATATGAAAGAATTCAGGTAAGATATTGGAATTAAAGCATTCTAAGATCCTGTAGTTTTCAAAGGAAGACTAGAGATGTTGATTAATTCTAGGCTTTGTTAAGTCAAGTACGTGTGTGAGAATTTTTCATCAAAGAATAGAAATAGCACATATAACTCCCAAATAGCAAATAAATTAAATTTTATTCATACAATATAAGGGAAAAAACAACTTAAAAATAGATAAATAAAAAGCATTGTAAATAGAGAACCAAAATTACTATTAGATGGTAGAATAAACACAAATGTATCAGTAATTGCTGAAAAGTAAACAGAATAAACTCACCAATCCAAAGAAAGAGATGCTGAGATTAGATTTTTTTTAATCCTGCTATTTTCAATTTAGGTGATTACCTTGGGATGGGAGGGAGGAGGCTATTGACATGAAAAGGAACTTGCTGAAGTGATGGAAATTTTCTGACTTCATCTGAGTGGTGGCTGCACAGGTGTATACATAAAAATTCAGGGAGCTTTACACTTAAGATTTTCACATTTTCCTACATGTAAAGTTTCAAATAAACAATGTAACTGTTAAATATATATATAGACAGAAACTTAAATAAAATGTTAAACATACTTTTCTAGATTAAATATTTATTAGTTAGCTTATTTCTTTAAGTATTTTCAAAATAATACATTTTTCTGGATCTCCCTTGTACAAATTTTCCACCTACACACAGTCAGAATGTGAAGGTACACATGTAAAAATGTGTGCACCCCTCTGAAATGGTACAAAGAGGTAAGTGGAATTTAGAGAAAGTGTCAAGGAAGAGCTCGTTTTTGGTGGGGAGGATCAAGAGAGGCTCCCTGGAGGAGGTGGTTTTGGAATCAAGCCATGAAGGATAGCTGAGATATAGACCAGCTAAATGGAGCAGGTAAAGTGAAGATGTGTAAGCAGAGGATCCCGTGTGAGCAAGAGTGAAGGTGGGAATGCTAGGGGAAGACTGGGACCAAGGGGGTTGGGCATGGGGCAAGTGATAGTGTTCCAAGGAGAAGGCACTAAAAGAATAAAAGAGCAAAGGAAGACCTGTTAGGAGAACAGCCAGGATGGAGAGTAGGGAGCATGAAAGGTAACAGGGAGCCCAGAAGGTTTCTGAGTAGTGCAAAAATACAAGCTACGGCAAGGTGCAGTGGCTGCTGAGGAGGCTGCCAAGGCAAATCACCCACTGCTGACCTTGAACCTGGGCCAGGGAGCCTTGGCAACAGCAGGCAGAGCCATCAGACAAAGCCAACTCACTCTGCTCAATTCACTTCACATGCAGAAGTACAGAAAAGAAAACAGGAACCCAATTCTTGTAAACACATTCTTAAGTGCATATCTGAGCATGTATGAAGGCAAGGGAAATTCTCTGAGGTCAGACATAAAGCAAGAGTGGGCAGCCAGCGAGATAAGCAGGCCCCATAGTTGTTGGCAGCCCAGATACCAGGCACCAGTCTACGGGTTAGAGCTTTGTTTCTAGGAACTTTACATTTTAGGGGCAGAAGGTGAAACCTGGGGCCTTTCCCAGACAGGGAAATGAACTGAGCTACCTTACGAAGCTAGACTCCCAAAGGACCACATACACTTAGAAAAGAGTCAACTAATGAAAAAAGTCTGCCCTGCAGAGGCGTGCAGCTGGGAATTTGTGACCACAGGCCAGCCCTCACACTTTTTATGTGGTCAATAGAGAACTTAATGTGCACCCAAGATGAGAGCACCTCTAGGTCCCTGGGAGAAGTGCCTATCAAACCAGCCTCAAGGAATTCCCTCCAGGTTCCAATCCACATGAACTTGCCATCAAGTTCACAAAACTGACAAGGGAAAAAGGCACCATGAACAAGAGTCAACAGAAACAACAATCAACAGAAGCAAGCCCAAAAAGACTTAATATGTTGGAATTCTCAAATATAGAATATATGTTTAATATACTTAATGTTTATAATGTTCAAAGAGCTAAAAGAAGGAATTAGAACACATGATACAGCATTCTGGGTTAAGATGGTAGATTGAATACACACGTCTAATTTCATTCCCTTCCAAAACCCAAATCTTAGTGCAGAATCCTTACAAATCTAAGGAACAAGCATTACCACCTACCTGTAGAACTGCAGGCTAAGAATTATAGAGGGAAAGGGAGGCTATAATGAGGATTGTGTGAAACCTGTTTGAAAACCAGTTAGGTCCTAGATCTCCACCTCCTCCCCACACCACTGGGTAACTGCTCTTCACCAACCCTAACAAAAGTATTCAAATTTATTCTCTGTGTAAAACAAAGGGTCTCTGGACTGGGGGATGCCAGGCACAGTTGAGGGCCTGGATACTGTACCAAATGTATATAGATTATTTACCATATGCATGTAAGACTGAGACCTTCAGCCTCCTTCCACCAGCTCCCAGCACCACCCCCAGGAATATCAGCAGCCAGATCCTTATCTAACAGATAGGAGATAATAGACAGGTGTTTCTTTGGGAACATGACCTAGCAGAGGAAAGACTTAAAGAAATGACATCAGGGGTTCCACAGCAAACAATTCACCCACACCACTCTTTGGGTGAAGCTCAAAGTCAATAAGTTTCCCATTCCCCACATGCTGAGAGCTTCTAATTCATTTTTTTTCTTTTTGTGAGGAAGATTGGCCCTGAGCTAACATCTGCCAATCCTCCTCTTTTTTTTTTTTTTTTTTTGCTGAGGAAGACTGGTCCTGGGCTAACATCCATGCCCATCTTCCTCTACTTTATATGGGACGCCGCCACAGCATGGCTTGACAAGTGGTGCATCAGTGCATGCCCGGGATCCAAACTGGTGAACCCCGGGCCACCTCAGTGGAGCACGTGCACCTAACCGCTTGCACCACCGGGCCGGCCCCCTAATTCATTTTTTGGTCTCAATATAAATCATAAGCAAGCAACTAAAGATCACCAGCTATCAAAGGAAAACTTTAAAATGGAAGAAAGAGATCAGAATAAACAAAACAAAAATAACTTAGAGGAAATATAGACTTTGAAGGGAAAATAAATGTAAAATTTAAAAGCTGTCATAAATATCTTCAAAGAAATAAGAGAAAGTATTTAATCCGCAAAAGGAAAGAATGCTCTAACGAAATCAAAAGAGCTCTTAGAAGAATTTTGCAAAACTTCATATTATTGGATGAACAAGAGTTAATAACTAATTAGACTAGACTTACACTGTAATTTTTTCCTTGAAAAATTTTTAAATTTTACGGATTCTTAAAAATCGAGATAAAGAGACTCAACTCCATTCCATAGATGTCAAGTCTGGGGAAGATCAGAAAGATGATAGAGTAACCATAGGTCCCAATTTGCTTCAGAGAATTCCTGGTATATTTTATGGACACTCTACTGATGGAACACCTCAGTCCTAACAGGGATGGTCACCACAGGGCCCATCCAAAACCTTGACCACTGTCCCCTCAATGAGAATTGAAGCTTTCTTCCACTTGATGGATATTGACTCTATAATCATAGGATTTTGACTTTTTCGTAACAGTGCCTTTTATAAATTAACTGAAAAATGAAAATCACAGTCTTAAATTACAAAAACCCCGAAACAAACTCGAAATACGTTGTCTCAAAAAAACTAATATTGGAGGGGCGGAGTCAAGATGGCGGCGTAGGCAGACTCTGAACTCACCTCCTCCCGCGGACACAGCCAATTTACAACTACTCGTGGAAAAATTACCCCTGAGACAGAACTGAAAACTGGATAAGAGGAACTCCTGCAACAACGGACAATCCTAACTGGGGTAGAAGAGGCAGAGACTCCCTTCTGGAGAGGAAAACGCCGCCTTCACAAGCCGCCAGCTTCACGGCCGCAGGGGAGCAGCGCACAGGTACGCAGCCCTCCCTGGAGGAGCGGGGTCCTGAGCCGGGAGCGCCCCCGCTGTGGGCATTTTGTGGACCCAGCACAATCGAGACCAGCGGCATAATATCTGACTGTGCCTGCTACTAAAACACTGGGGAGCACCCCCAGAAAACCCGGTTCACAAAGAAACTAAAACTGGCTCTTAAAGGGCCCGCACACAAACTCACCCGTTCCAGAAAGCATCCTAAAATCACCAGAAAGAAAGGCGCACAGTGCTTTGGTGAAAAGAGACTCACCTAATAGGCCCTGAGTGCAACTCGGTGAGGGGTGAGACCTCTCCAGGGACTGGGACATTGGCGGCGGCCATTGTTGTGGCCTGGTGTGAGCGTGCTGACACAGACGCCATTGGAGTTCTCCCTGAGGCCTGCTAGCCCAGGGTCTGCTCCACCCACTACAGCACCGATTTAATCCAGCTCAGCCAGGGCAGGCAGCCCACCCCAGAGACTGGCCCCACCCAACAACAAGCCCTCAGGCAACTTGTGGGCCTGCATAGATTGGTGACGGGATTCTCTGCAGCCTGGCAACTGAGCCGACTTGAGCGGGCAGGGTGTGCACAAGGAGCAGGTGGAGAGTGTGGGGCAGTGGCGGAGTGTGTGGGGCTCCCGCCGTGGTGAGACTGGGTCCGCGTGGGGAGGTCAGGGCGCTCACGCGGGGCAGGACTGTGTTGACTGTGTGTGTGGACCTGTGGGCAACAGGGCTTGTCAGCTGCAGAAGACTTGTGCTTCTCAAAGACCCACATAGGAGGTTTGCCCCACCTTCCAAAGCCTCAAACAATTGGGTGCTCCTGTGCCTGAGGCCAGCCCCACCCAGCTGCAATCCTCAGAGAGCTGACAAGAGACCTAATAGGCTAGAGGCTTACAGCAATTGTAAGGCCCTGAGCCTAACAACCTGCCATGCTGGGGGCCTACTCAGTTAAAAGAAATACTGCAACACAAATGTGATATTAGAATTTGCAGCCAACTGGACTGGGGCTCCCCACACCTGATAAAGAGACTGAAGGGCCCACAACAACTACAAGCAGCTGAGCATTACAACAGCTGGCCAGGAGCATAACTCAGCCTCCCTGGGCACCTATAGGGAGAGCTAACAGGCCACAATAGAAGGACACATGTAGCCCACATAGGGGTCACCCCTGGAACATTGAGAACTGAGGGAAGCACACTGGAAGTCTTCTAAGGCATCACTTACATAAGGTCACCTACCCAAGAGCAGGAGACGTAGCTGACCTACCTAATACGTAGACACAAGCACAGGGAAAGAGGCAAAATGAGGAGGCAAAAGAATACATTCCAAGTAAGGGAACAGGACAAAACCCCAGAAAAGGAACTAAGTGAAACAGAAATGAGCAACCTACCCAACAGAGAGTTCAAACAAAGAGTGTTAAGGATGCTCACTGATCTGGGGAGAAGAATAGATGAACTCAGTGAGAATGTCAACAAAGAAATGGAAGATATAAAAAAGAACCAATCAGAAATGATGAATACAATACTGGAAATGAAAAATTCATTAGAGGGACTCAAAAGCAGAGTAGAGGATACAGAAGAACGGATCTGTGAGCTGGAAGAAAGACTAGAAGAAATTACCCAAGGTGAACAGGTAAAAGAGAAAAGAATTAAAAAGAGTGAGGACAGTCTAAGGGACCTCTGGGACAACATCAAGCGCACTAACATCCGTGTTATAGGTGTCCCGGATGGAGAAGAGCGAGACAAGGGGGCAGAGAATCTATTTCAAGAAATAATAGATGAAAACTTCCCTAACCTAAGGAAGGAAACAGACATCCAGGTACAGGAATCACAGAGAGCCCCAAACAAGATAAACCCAAAGAGGCCCACACCAAGACACATCATAATCAAAATGTCCAGAATTAAAGATAAAGAGAGAATCCTAAAAGCTGCAAGAGAAAGTCAAGTTACATACAAAGGAAACCCCATAAGGCTATCAGCTGACTTCTCAGCAGAAACCTTACAGGCTAGAAGAGAATGGCACAATATATTTAAAGTGCTAAAAGGAAAAAACTTACAGCCAAGAATACTCTACCCAGCAAGGTTATCATTCAAAATGGAAAGAGAGATCAAAATTTTCCCAGATAAGCAAAAATTAAAGGAGTTTGTCACCAAGAAACCAGTGCTACAAGAAATGTTAAAGGGACTGATTTAAGGGGAAAAGAGAAGACCACAAATAGGAAAAATTATCTATTTCCATGATAAGAGGGAAATGGATACAAATGCACAAAAAAGAGGTTAGATATGATATCAAAAACATAAAAGGAGGGAGGAGGGGAGTTAAAGAGTACAGCTTTCAGACAGAGGTCAAACTAAAGTGACCATCAATTCTGTATAGAAGAAGAAAGGAACAGAGAAGGACTACTAAAACACTGAGAAAAAAAAAAAATTTAAAAATGGCAGTAAGTACATACTTATCAATAGCTACTTTAAACGTCAATGGACTAAATGCTCCAATTAAAAGGCATAGGCTGGCTGACTGGATAAAAAAACAAGACCCATATATATGCTGCATACAAGAGACACACTTCAGACCTAAAGACACTCATAAACTGAAAGTGAAGGGATGGAAAAAGATACTCCACGCAAATGGCAATGAAAAGAAAGCTGGGGTAGCAGTACTCATATCAGACAAAATGGACTTTAAAACAAAAACCCTAAAATGAGACAAAGAAGGGCATTACATAATGATCAAGGGAACAATCCAACAAGAGGATATAACACTTGTAAATATCTACACACCCAAGGTAGGTGCACCTAAATATATAAAGCAATTATTAACAGACATAAAAACAGAAATAGACAGTAACACAATAACTAATAATAATAATAGACAGTAACACAATAACTCCACTTACACCAATGGATAGATCATCCAAACAGAAGATCAATAAGGAAGCATTGGCCTTAAATGACACACTAGAACAGATGGACCTATTAGATATATACAGAGCATTCCATCCAAAAACCGAAGAATACACGTTCTTTTGAAATGCACATGAAACATTCTCCAGGATTGATCATATATTAGGCCACAAAACAAGTCTCCATAAATTTAAGAAGATTGAAATAATACCAAGCATCTTTTCTGACCACAACGGTATGAAACTAAAAATCAACTATAGGAAGAAAATCAGAAAAGCCACAAATACATGGAGATTAAACAAAATGCTACTGAACAACGACTGGGTTAACGAAGAAATCAAAGAAGAAATCAAAAAATACCTGGAGACAAATGAAAATGAAAATACGACATGCCAGAATTTATGGGATACAGCAAAAGCAGTTCTAAGAGGGAAGTTTATAGCGATACAGGCCTATCTCAACAAACAAGAAAAATCTCAAATAAACAATCTAACAATGCACCTAAAGGAACTGGAAAAAGAAGAACAAACAAAGCCCAAAATCAGTAGAAGAAGGGAAATAATAAAAATCAGAGCAGAAATAAATGAAATAGAGACCAAAAAAACAATAGAAAAAATTAATAAAACCAAGAGCTGGTTCTTTGAAAAGATCAACAAAATTGACAAACCTTTAGCTAGACTCACCAAGAAAAAAAGAGAGAAGGTACAAATAAGTAAAATCAGAAATGAAAGAGGAGAGGTTACAACAGACACCTCAGAAATACAAAAGATTATAAGAGAATACTATGAAAAGCTATATGCCAACCAATTCGACAATCTGGAAGAAATGGATAAATTCTTAGACTCATACAACCTTCCAAAACTGGATCAAGAAGAAGTAGAGAATTTGAATAGACCAATCACCAGTAAGGAGATCGAAACAGTAATCAAAAACCTCCCCAAAAATAAAAGTCCAGGACCAGACGGCTTCCCTGGTGAATTCTACCAAACATTCAAAGAAGACTTAATACCTATCCTTCTCAAACTCTTCCAAAAAATTGAGGAGGGGGGGAAGCTCCCTAACTCATTCTACGAAGCTGACATTACCCTGATACCAAAACCAGACAAGGACAACAAAAAAAAAGAAAATTACAGGCCAATATCACTGATGAACATCGATGCAAAAATCCTCAACAAAATACTAGCAAATCGCATACAACAATACGTTAAAAAGATTATACACCATGATCAAGTGGGATTTATTCCAGGTATGCAGGGATGGTTTAACATTCGCAAATCAATCAACGTAATACACCACATTAATAAAATGAAGAACAAAAATCACATGATCATCTCAATAGATGCAGAGAAAGCATTTGACAAGATACAGCATCCATTTATGATAAAAACTCTGAATAAAATGGGTATAGAAGGAAAGTACCTCAACATAATAAGGACCATATATGAGAAACCCACAGCTAATATCATCCTCAATGGTGAAAAACTGAAAGCTATCCCTCTAAGAACAGGAACCAGACAAGGATGCCCACTGTCACCACTCCTATTTAACATAGTATTGGAAGTCCTAGCCAGAGCAATCAGGCAAGAGAAAGAAATAAAAGGGATCCAAATTGGAAAGGAAGAAGTGAAACTGTCACTATTTGCAGATGACATGATTTTATATATAGAAAACCCTAAAGAATCCACCAGAAAACTTTTAGAAGTAATAAACGAATATGGTAAAGTTGCAGGATACAAAATCAACATACAAAAATCAGTTGCATTTCTGTACACTAACAACGAAGTAGCAGAAAGAGAAATTAAGAATACCATCCCATTTACAATTGCAACAAAAAGAATAAAATACCTAGGAATAAACTTAACCAAAGAGGTGAAAGATCTGTACACCGAAAACTATAAAACATTTCTGAAAGAAATTGAAGAAGGCGCAAAGAAATGGAAAGATATTCCGTGCTCTTGGATTGGAAGAATTAACATAGTTAAGATGTCCATACTTCCTAAAGCCATCTATAGATTCAATGCAATCCCTATCAAAGTTCCAATAACATTTTTCACAGAAATAGAACAAAGAATCCTAAAATTTATATGGAACAACAAAAGACCCCGAATAGCTAAAGGAATCCTAAGAAAAAAGAACAAAGCTGGAGGTATCACACTCCCTGATTTCAAAATATACTACAAAGCTATAGTAACCAAAACAGCATGGTACTGGCACAAAAACAGACACACAGATCAATGGAATAGAATCGAAAGCCCAGAAATAAACCCACACATCTATGGACAGCTAATCTTCGACAAAGGAGCCAAGAACATACAATGGGGAAAAGAAAGTCTCTTCAACAAATGGTGTTGGGAAAACTGGATAGCCACATGCAAAAAAATGAAAGTAGACCCTTACCTTACACCATGCACAAAAATTAACTCCAAATGGATTAAAGACTTGAATGTAAGACCTGAAACTATGAAACTTCTAGAAGAAAACATAGGCAGTACGCTCTTCCACATCAGTCTTAGCAACATCTTTTCAAACACCACATCTGACCGGGCAAGAGAAACAATAGAAAAAATAAACAAATGGGACTACATCAAACTAAAAAGCTTCTGCACAGCAAAGAAAACCATCAACAAAACGAAAAGACAACCTAACAATTGGGAGAAGATATTTGCAAACCATACATCTGATAAGGGCTTAATCTCCAAAATATAGAAAGAACTCATGTATCTCAACAACAAAAAAACTAACAACCCAATTAAAAAATGGGCAAAAGACCTGAACAGACATTTCTCCAAAGAAGATATACAGATGGCCAACAGACACATGAAAAGATGTTCAAAATCACTAACTATCAGGGAAATGCAAATCAAAACTACAATAAGATATCACCTCACGCCTGTCAGAATGGCTATAATTAACAAGACAGGAAACAATATGTGTTGGAGAGGATGGGGAGAAAAGGGAACTCTCATACGCTGCTGCTGGGAGTGCAAACTGGTGCAGCCACTATGGAAAACAGTATGGAGATTCCTCAAAAAATCAAGGCTAGAACTACCATATGATCCAGCTATTCCACTGTTGGGTATTTATCCAAAGAACTTGAAAACACCAATTTGCAAAGGTACATGCACCCATGTGTTCATTGCAGCATTATTCACAATAGCCAAGACTTGGAAGCAACCTAAGTGCCCATCAAGGGACGAATGGATAAAGAAGATGTGGTACATATACACAATGGAATACTACTCAGCCATAAGAAACGATGAAATCCAGGCATTTGTGACAACATGGATGGACATTGAGGGTATAATGCAAAGTGAAATAAGTCAGAGGGAGAAGGTCAAATACCGTATGATTTCCTTCATTAAGTAGTAGATAATAACAACAATAAACAAACACATAGGGACAGAGATTGGATTGGTGGTTACCAGAGGGGAAGGGGGGAGGGAGGAGGGTGAAAGGGATAATTCGGTACATGTGTGTGGTGATGGGTTGTAATTAGTATTTTGGTGGTGAACATGATGTAGTCCATGCAGAAATAGAAGTACAATGATGTACACCTGAAATTTTTACAATGTTATAAACCAATGTTACTGCAATAAACAAAAAATTTAAAAAAAAAAAAAACTAATATTAACCTCTGAAGAACAAATAACACAGTCTGCCTTTATCCTATATACAGGTGGAAGCCACGTGCTCAAAAACTGTGACAATATCATTGCTTTGTCATCGCACGCTGCAAATCGTGTACCCATAATCAAGGCCAAGTTGTCCTAGAAAGACCCTTGGTCCAAATTTTCTTCCTTGACCTAATAATGAAGGAAAAAAAGAGGACAGGGAGGGGGAAAGGAAAAGGAGTAGAACAGTTTAGAAAAGCTTTTCATTCATTTTCGTAGTCAGAAGAACCGACTATGAGTCCCTGCTCAAAATTACGCTAGTCAATAAACAGAGAAGAACTTATTGTTCCCAGTTTACAGATGAGAAAGCTGAGATTCAGAGACATGATGACTTTCTCTAAATTACACAACTAATATGCTAGAAAGCTAAAACTCAAAACCAACTCTGATTCTAGATACTGTTTTCCAACCATAACCTGCTCCCACTTTAAGTTAAAAAAAAAATGAGAATTTGGAAGATCTAGCTACTGTTAAGAGTCACTGGCAAGATTGTTCAAGATGCTTTCCAGCAGTGCTACTAGTATCATCAAGTTATGGGTTCTTAGGCAGATCAACAGAGCTCTGCGTAATCAGTTTCTCCATTCAGCAATTATTATGAAAATATTAGCTAACATCTTTTTAAAACATGAATGGCGATGATGCAAATAGGAGGATTCATTATATAGTATTTGTCAATTGAATTCATCATTTAGATGTTTATAATCCGATTTCAACGTAGCAGGGAAAATTTTGGAATTTGGGAATCATTCCATTTGGACTTTACTCTGTTGGGATGTAAAAGGCTTTCAGATTTTTCTCTTTTCATTCTATCAAAGAGGGCCTGCTTACCCTCCCTTGGGGTAGGACCATTCTGAGAAGGAATTCTTAGCATATCTCATATCCTAGGATGTGCACTGTACACTGGGGAGGAAGGGGGGAATTTTCTTGGGCAAGCTCAACAAACTTGCCCCTCACTGTGTCCATGGTGGAGTTGCTGACACAACTCTTCCTCGTTTAGCATCTGTTAGAAAATCACAACGTTGTTCTTAATACAACTCTGTTCTTATATGTAACCCCACCGAGATCCATTCAAACACAACAGAAAATGTGATACTGGTAGCTTCTGAAGAGGTGGTGGAACACCAACAACAAAAAGAATTCATCTTGTGGCTTCCTTCAGGTAATCAACTTGAAAGGTAGTCAATATAATTATCAGTCACTATAGCCAGTCCTGGAATCATTCTGAGCAATTTCCAAAGTCAGCACTTACTCCTCCGTAATGGCACAAAATAGTGTTTCTCTTTGGGTGCAGTGCGCTCTCTTTACCATTTTTATCTCTTAGTCAACCCTAGAAGTTTTCTCATCTCCCTTTTTCTGGTAACAGGCCTGGCCAATCATAATTTATCCTCCACTACCTCCCCTCCCCAGTCAGTGATTGGTCCAGGATATAGGCATGTGATACCAGTGTGATTCTGACTGTATAGACAATCTCAAGATGACAATCTCTTTCCATTTAAGTTGTTAAATGGGACCATTGCAGCCTGGAGCTCTGGTTGCCATCTTTCCTGGCCACTTGAGGGAAGGTTGTCTACTGATGGGGAAAATGAGCCAAAACACATGTATTAGTCTGCTCAGGCTGCTATCACAAAATACCACAGACCATATGACTCAAACAACAGACATTTATTTCTCACGGTTCTGGAGGCTGGGAAGTCCAAGATCAAGATAGAGACTTTTTCTCTTGGCCTGTAGGTGGCCACCGTCTCAATGTATGCTTAGTTGACCAGTTCTTTGTGTGTGTGCAGAGAGAGAATGAGCGAGAGCACACACATGCACTCTGGTATCTCTTCTTATGGGGACACTGATCCTATCAGAGGAGATCCCCATCCTTATAACCTCATTTAACTTTACTTCCTTAGAGGCCCCATCCCCAAATACACCCCCACTGAGATTTAGGGCTCCAGTATATCAATTTCAAGGGGACATGCACATTCAGCCCATAACAATACAAAAAAATCAGATCCTAGCAGAGATGAGAGACAGTTGTACAGCCAGGCTTTGGGTCTATGGCTCCAGGCCCCATGGCCAAATTTCTTTCAGCTAATACTTGGGTGCTACCTTGGTATTTTTCCCAGCCATGTGAGTGGTATCGTTTGTTTTAAACCCAAGCTATATTTGGGGGTTGGGGGGTTCTGTTGGCAGCAACTAAATATTCCTGATTAATATATATATTGACAATCAGAATATAGAATCTCCAGACAAGGAATATCAGCACGCTGGCTTCCTTGAATGAGCACCATCTTGCACCAGGGAGATAGGAGGTGGCCAGGAGAAGTATTATCAAGATCCTTCCTCACACTTGGGAGCAGTCCCAATTGAAGTTAAAACTCAGCTCCGCTTTCCACATAAGAGATGGAAAAATTGAACTTCTCTAGCTTCTCCTTCCTCTTCCAAAGCAACTATTGAAAGAGTTTTGGTTTAGGGATCAAAAGCACCCAAGTTCAAATCCTGGACCTACTTCTCCCTCGTGGTAAGTTACTCAGAGTCTCTGAACCTCATCCTCCTCACCTCGACAATCAGAACACCACTACCTACCTCACAAGGTTGGTGTGGGAAGAAGTGAGAGAATGTGTGTGAGGAGCCCATCCCTGTGACCAGCACCTAGAAATCACTCAAATTTGCTGCTTCCTCCTTGCACAGATGTGCAGCTTCCTCCTTGCACAGATATGCAGACACCCACCCCTCGTCACTGGAAGGAGTTGCAACACTCTAGCTGCCTTCCCTGCACCTAAAAATCCTTCTGTGGGAAATTCGAGGCCTCTGAGTGTTTGTAGAGTTCATGAGAGGAGGCCTGGCAGGCCTCAGAACAATAGCTTTTCTCATTTTCCTGCTCGAGTACGCCAGGGCTCCACATAGAACCTTTCACCCCAGTCTCTGTAAGCCGAGTCTAAATTCAATTACTGTGAAATTAACTAAGCATTAAACAAAAAATCTCAACCTGGTTGTCGTCACTGCTAATTGGTTCCCACTCGCTGCTGCTGCCTGCCTTTCAGCGGTGGGCTGACAAGGGGAGCTGTCAAGCACTTGCCCACAGGGTGGGCTTGAGCTGCCGTGACTTGATTTGAACTGACAAGGCACAGCAAGCTAATATCAGAGCCCTCTTTAGGCGACCCATGTGACACTGGAGGGGAACTCACAGAATGAGCAAGGCAGTGGATACATGGATTGGCCTCGACACAGAACAGAGACAGGTTGTAGGGGGAGGTTCAAACAGGAGGCTGATAGAAAGAAAGTGGGGATTAGTTGTGAATGGATTACAATTCAGCATTATGCTAGTGTCATCTTGATAAATTCATGATTTATCAGTAAATATTGCAGAAACTAGTAAATATTGGTTGGATGGATGGCTGGATAGATGGATGGACGGATAGATAAATTTCATAAACTAGGAAAGAACATCCTTTCGTTTCCATTTCTCATTTTCTTAAAGAGCTTCTGAAATTCTATCTCCTCTCTCCCAATAAACCAATTTGTTTAAAGCCTATTGAGAAAGGTAATTCTTGACAAACTCTGAACATGCTAGCCCCAGGCTCCCCACTCCTCATCCCGTACAAAGTGGAAGGGCCATACTTACTGACTTATTTGAATAGATGTGTATGAGTCTGTCTCTTCTTGTCAGAAATATCAGGGCAGTGGCCAAATCTGCATAATTTACTAAATACAGTGAACATCGTAACAGGGGACACAGGCAAAGAGGAAGAGGCCTGGCTCAGGCAGGGTTCTGTGGAGGGGTTTTGTTCATTGGGCTGTGGGGCATCTCCACTTGTCATCTGGGTCCATCTGCCCATCTATCCAAGATAACTATCATTGACTACACCAGTGGGATTCTTTTAATTTGAGCTTCCTAAAGAGAGATTAGAGGATTTGTTAAGAAGAATTAAATTAAAACTAAAGAAGTGACTCTAAATATTAAACATATAAGAAACTACAAATATCGTACAGAGAAAACTACCATGAGGTTCATGAATTAAGTAGTAAACAATCAACAAAATGGTTGCCACAAAAGCCCTCTTTTTGGCACCCTGTAATGATAATGGAAAGGATTCCAGAATTCTCCCAGCTCTTGTCACAAGAGAACAAATTCCAGACTGTTATTTCAGAATCTTGTCCCCATCCATCACCCATTGCTCAAAAGAACAAAATAATAACCACCCAATAATAACTACCCAATCGTTACAACCTGTGTTGTTTTAGGGAACACCTCCAGGGCTGGGGGCTTTTGCTTCGGGGAGAATTAACTGTTCAACTCTTATGTGTCCTCTTCTATGGGGAGAATCCAAGAAGAATAAAAACTTTCTGGCCAGGGTGGTGATGGTGGAAAGGCACCATCATAAATTGGAACCCACATGTGGGTGTGCTCACCTTGCTATTTCCCTCTTCTTGCTTTCTTCCTCTCCCAAGACAAAGATCAAACATCTCATCAATTGCTAATGACTAAATGTATTGTGCCAGCAGGTGGTAACAACAGTGCCATTTCTGTAATTACTTTGCAAGTCTGAAGTGATATTCAGGAGTCTACAGAGGCACATCAAGGGCCACATTTGAAGGCTGAAGCCAGCCTAGTTTTCTGAAACTAGCTGAAGCAGTAGCCAGGATATAGCCATGGTAATATGGGCTCTGACAGCTTTTGTGCAAACTTCTACTGACTTTGGAAGTGAAAGGTTCAGGCCTCCCCTGCTCATAGTTGCCCTGCTAGCCAGCTCTCTAGTATTTAACAAGTCTAGGCCAGTCTCTGAACAGATGTCCCAGTGTCAGCATCGTCTGAGAAACAGGAGGATGTAAATGGCTCCCCAACATCTCAAACCTGAGCTTCTGCCTTCTTAACGTTGGGCAGTGGTCCCAGCCATCGCAAGTCTCAGAAATTGCCTTGTAGCCCAGATGTGTTTCTTTTGACCCACGTTAGTTTTGAATTGAGTGCCAACATGTAAATATCAGATTTCACTACATCTTACATTTAACGACATAACCAGCATCTCTCGAAAATTGAGAGATCTGATAACAGTAGTCTTATTGTTCTTCCTGGCCACAGCAGCTACCTTTTGCAGAGAGAACATGGACTCTCCATGTCACCACAGTCCCCACCTCTCCTCATTGCCTCACACTGGACTAGCTCACCCATTCACATTGCCTACCAGCCTCCAGCAGGCTCTTGTTTGTGGCCACTGGCTCATGAGTTTTTCTATAGCAAAATCTTTGATAGCCAAGATCAAAATATGTTTCCAAAGGTGAAAAAAAAATTGCAGGCCCTCTCTGCTAAAAGTCCCACCACTATCTCCTTGTCATTGGTGGATCCATATTTCCTATCCCATAAAGCTCAGCGGGTACTTAAGAAAATTAAATGACATTAATGCACCAGTCCTAATCCCCCATCAGGACTGAAAGACTTCCCCAGCTGCTGGACAGAGCCTCCTCACCCAAGGTCACATCCCTTCCAGGGGCAGCCTGTATCCATGACTAGTCACTTGCAAGAGTGCAAAGGGCTGGTGCCCTCTCAGCAACTCAGGATAACTCTGAAAGTCTTTCCCAACTTCAGAGCTCCCTGTGGTCAGCTGAGGTGTTTGCTGTGACTGCACCACAGCCAGTGTCTCCCCGTGGCCCTCCCCAATCCCTCAGCCTTCATTTCCCTTCCAGAAATTAACCCTGAAAGCACTCCCTAACATATGCCCTGCATGTGAGGCTCTATCTCAATGGATGGAATTGAGATGGAATAAATAGAAGTTCTGATAGTTTCTTCTCCTACCACAGTGGGTTGTCTTACAAACCCCTTGGGTTACTCTCATCTCACTTTGGAGAACAATAGTCTAAGCCATTGCTGCTCAATAGAACATTCTGGAATGATGAAACTGTCCAGTATGGCAGACACTAGCCACACATGACCATCAAACATTTGAATGTGATTAGTACAACTGAGGAAGTGAACTTCTTAAATTATTTAATTTTAATTAATATAAATTTAAATAGCCACATGTGACTAGGAGCAACCAGAGCAGGTATAAGCTGTTTGTACACCAGGTGGGCAGACTGAAAGGGTCCAGAGTTGTTATTACTTTTCATTTTGAGAAAGTAAGTGTGCAGCAATGAATAAAATATACATGCAGGAAGCCATTTAATTTAATCACCATAAGTTATAAAAAAAAAAAATCACTTCATCCTCATGTCAGATGAAATACTCAGTAGCATCTCCAGACCACACCTGTGAGCCGGAGACATCAGCTGTCTTTGTGAGTTAGCCAGGACAGGTGCTCAAGGGGCAGAGACAAGGCCTGCCATCTGCTTCAGTTTGATCAGTTCTGATGTAAGTGAACATCCTCTGATCAAACAGTCAGGTTTCTTCCCACAAACGCTTAGCCTCCATTTAAGACATTTGACCAACAATCAGTAGCTCCCACCCTAGAAAAATGCTGCTAATAAACCCCAGCAAAGCTGCCCAGGAGTTTTCTCATCAGCAACAGTGTAATAATTTGGTGGGTTGCTGGGGATGTGTTTGGAAGCAAGGGGAGACCTCCCACACCTCTGGAATCCTAATCAAATTTCCTTTTGACGGTAAAGGAAGACGTACCTTAAGAAGATGCACCTGGAAAAACTAGTTCCATTTCTACGAGAGACACTTCCTCATCACTCTCTCCAAAGCCACCCCCCCTCTTTGAAATAATTTCCCAGGCGGTGATTATCAGAAGCAAATGGGAGACACACTCAGACCTAGGAGGCAACAGATACCACCATGCCCCAGGCGCAGATAGAGTGGTTTGAGGTGTTAATGCATTATCCACTCCTCTGGAGAAAGGTTAAAGTTTGGGCTTGACTCGCAAGTGAAAATGAGGTTGGCGGCCTGGTTGTCGCCCCTTGTGGACATTTATCCACAGTATAGAAACCTTGCCCAGCTGGTGGTCTCAGCTCATCAAAGCAGCAAGACAAGAGAAAAAAGGGGGTGAGGCGCCCAGAGTGCTTTAGATGCGGAAGGCTGGCTGGCTTTCTCTTAAAATGGCAATTAAGCTATGCATGAATAAGAATGCCTCTCCTAGGGAGCAAGCTAACCACAAACTTTGCACTTTCCTTTATCAAAAAGGCCTTGTCCCGGTTTGTGCTTCCATGCAAGATGGCCCTTAGTCTGTAATGCTCTCCCTCCCTGCTCCTTTGGGCCAACTCTGATTTGCCAACTAAAATTCAGCTTCTCTGATGCTTTCATTTAACAAACAGTCCTTGTGTGCCTTCTATGTACCAGGCCATGCTTCACCCAACAAATGTTTCTTGGACATGGCCGTGAAGAACAGACACAGTACCCTCATGGAGTTGGTAATCTATCAGGGGAGATGGGCACTAAACCAAAAAGCACTGTGAAGGAGGAAAGTAGGATGCAACGAGAGGACAGTACAGGAAAGACCTGAGCGAGTCCAGGAGCCCCGGGAAGCTTGTTTAGGGAAGAGATTTTTAAGCGGATGTTCACTCAGCCCCATTCCCCTAATTTGGGGTTCAATCCACCTCAGTGTTGATCAGTATCCCGTGCAAACCTTCATCATGACATTTACTGTTGTATTAGATCTCCCGGTGCTGTGACTGTCTAGTCCCTTTTTCTGCGTTGTAACTATTTATATATGCGGTTGTCATATGGCTGTCCACAAACATTCCACTTCTCCTTCCTTCTGGGGCACATTTTAGAATTGGACTTGCCATTTTCCTTTAGGAATAGTCTTTTGACTTGCTTCAGCCAATAAAATATGAGTAAAATGGCAGGTGTCACCTCTGGGCAAAAGCTTTAAAAATCAGTGTGCAATTGACCATGATCCTTTTTCCCCAGTCACAGAGATTCTGTGGAGGTCACATGATGAGATGAAGCCTCTGAGGGTCTGGGAGCCTGTTGGTTCACAACCTCAGGAGTTGCCCTGGTGAAATCAGAAACTGGCTCCCTACATGAAGGGCAAGGAGAGACCTAAGAAAGAGACAGACCACCCTAGATTGGTAGGTGGCAGATTTAATAAGCAAAGGAACTTACACATGAGCTTGTCTTGGGTGGCCACAAGACAAGTAGATTTCCACACTCGCCCATCAGAATCTTAAGAGCTTATATAGAGGCCTTAACTGGGTTCAGTCACATACACTGTCCAGGGGGTCTCAATAACACCTTACTCTCTCAAGGCTGTGTCCTTGAAATGGCTGCTAGTATAGGAATAGCAGGCAGAACATACATTCCAAGGACAGAGGAGGGGGTGAGAAGCATCCAATTGCACGGATCCAGCTCAAGGGTCAACTTGGGGTCACGTCCTCTTGATGACTTCCTCCAACAGAGTCCCCTGCTGACTTGACTTGGATGTGAAGTATGAACACAAAATAAATGTTGGTTGTGTTAAACCACTGAGATTTGGAGGATTGTTTGTTACTGCTCCATAACCTAGTCTAGTTGACTATTACAATATGTTAGCTCCCTACTGGACTGTGAGCTGCTTAAAAACAAGAGTCGCTTATACAGTCATTTGTCACTTAACGACGGGGATACATTCTGAGAAGTGTGTTGTTAGGCAATTTCGTCATTGTGCAAATATCATAGAGTGTACTTACACAAACCTAGATGGTATAGCCTACTACACACCTAGGCTATAAGGTACTAATCTTATGGGACCATCATCATATATGCAGTCTGTTGTTGACAGAATTTTTTTTTAATCAACCTAACTCAATTTAGATGTTGTTTTAAAAAATGATGAAATAATCAGAAAATTGATCACTACAGAAAAATGATCATTGTGGAATTGATGGGAGCAACATCATTGAATGTGACAGATCATGTAGCATATGCCATGATATACAGCAATGTTTATGAAAATAGCCCAGTTATTTTCTTAAAATGCTGACTTGCATTGAATACAAATAAGAGCAAAGTGGAAAAAGTTTAATAACGTCCTGGCTCACATCCGTTATTTTTGCAATTGCATCTCTATTGAACAGACACTAGGGGGATTAGCCTCATATTCATAAACCAAGGAGAAAGGATCAGTAATTAGAGGAAGAACCAATTCCCCAAGGGTTTTAAATTTGGAATCTACTCAATTACTTCTCCTTGAAAAACTATATCCATTTTTTGAAAGCAGTTTTCAAGCTCCTGAGTCATCCTATTTATAATACTTTATCTTCAATTACTTTTCTCACTGTATCTTTCATGGAAAACATTTCCAATTTCCTGCTCATGTCCCTGTCTACACCCATGGGTATCTAAGGCTAGGCATTTTAGGGTTGGAACATATGTAAACTAATAATGCAGCACTATATTCCCCCAAATAATTAAGAAACAAATATTTGTTCCTCATTACACCTTGCCTACCCATTAATTTGGAAATAGACCCTTTCCTGAGAGAATAAAAGCAGAGTCTGCCAAAAATTTAGAAAAGTATGTCCTTTTCCAGACTATCTCTGTGAAAAGAAGTCATTAATGACGTTACCCTTTAGTACAGTTTCAATTTACATGGCATTGAGGAATATGAATCACCGTGAATTCTAATTAAAAGGTTATTATTCAGGAAAGTGTTAAAGGTAGGCTAATAGCTGTAACAAATAGACCTACACATGTGATGTTCAAAACAGTAGATATTTATTTCTTGCTCACTCAACAGTCCTTGACGGGTGTTCAGGCAATTTCAGAAGGCAGTCAGCTCTCCTCCACCTGGTCATTCCAAGTTTCCCTCCACCATCTCATTGGCCCTTATCCTGATCCACACTCAGCCAGTGGGAGGAAAAGAGCATGGAGTAACATGCATGGAGAATTTTAATGGACCAGGCCTGGAAGTAACACACAGCCTTTCCACTAATATTATTGCTGAAACAGTCCAATGGTCATACCCAATGCAAGAGAAGGTGTCTAGGAAAAAGAGGCAATGGATCTGGGGAAGATCTAGCAATCTCTGCCACAACTCAACTTTGGGTTGATGTGCAAATACTGGTGAGATTTGAGAAAACAGATGGAAGAGATATAGTTATCAAGGAATTGGTCTTGGTTGTTCATTTGGTTGGTATATTCTTCTAGCTACACCATCAATGCTGCATAACAATGTTGTATCTGACAGAGTTTGACCGTTTACCATTTCCCCTCCCATGATACATCACTAGGAGGTGGGTAACACTGTGCTATCCATATGGACTGTTCAACTATTAGTCTAGCTATTCTCGAAGTGTGGTCTACAGACACCCCAGGGACCTAGGGGTCCCTGACACCCCCCTTTCAGGGGGACTGAAGAGGTCAAGAACATTTTCAAAATAATTCTAAAATGTTATCTGACTTGTTCATTATGTTGACATTTGCAGTGGTGGTGCAAATTCACTGGTGGTAAAACAGCTGGCATCTTAGCATAAATCAAGAAATGCACTCAGAGTGAAAAAAAAGGAGGGAAGGATGGATGTGGAGGGAATAGAGTAGGTTCACTGAAGAATCTTTGAGGAATCAGTAAAAATTATTATTTTTATTAAATACCAACTCTTGAGAACACATCTTTTTAATATTCTATGTGACAAAATGGGAAGGATATATGAAGCACTTCTGCTATACGCCCAAGTTTGATGGTGATCTCAAAGGAAAGCACATGTGCAATTGTTTGAATTGCATCAGCCACTTTTTTCATGGAACAATGTTTTTACCTGAAAAAATGGCTGACAATCATACCATGGTTACTCAAACTTGGGTACTGGCAGACATTTTATTGAAAATGAATAAAGCGAGCCTGTCACTTCCAGTAAAACAAGTGACAGTATTTATTGCCGATAAAATTTGCTGATAAAATTGCTGATAAAATTTGAGCTCTCAAGTGAAAATTAGAATTTTGGAGAATTTGTGTACACCAACATGAGCTCAACAGCTTCCCAATACTTAAAGACTTCTGATAAAATTGGTGATGATATTAATGAATGTGATTTTTTTTCTTTTTGTATGATGAACTGTGTCAATATTTGGAAGATCTGCATAATTCAGTAAACCAAATGAACAGTGCATAATATTACAAAATTATGCATGGGAAAAAGATTCATTCAAAGTGAAAGACAGACTAATGGATTTTAATGTAAGTGAATAATAATATTTCACTAATGTAATTTCAGATTCCACATAACAACTAACTATAAAGAAACTACCATTTTTCAAGTTTTGCTATAGTATCCAAAAATAATATCCACAATTAGCTGAAAATGCCATTAAAATGTCCCTCTTTTCTAACTACATATCTGTGTGAGTCCTACTTTTCTTCCTATATTTCAACAAAAACAACATATAGCAACAGACTGAATGGAGAAGCAAATACAAACATCCATTCTATTAATCCAGATGTGAAAGAGATTTGCAAAAATGTAAAATGATGCCACTCTTCTCACTTTTATTTTTATTTTGAAAAATATATTTATACTTCATAAAGTATATGTTATATATATTAGCACGTGATGAATATATTATTGGGTTTTTTTTAACGAACTAAAAATTCTTTTCAATTTCTCAGATTTAATTTCTAATGTGGTTACTATCACAAGCAAAAGTTCTTTGGGATCCTAGTCCAACTCTCTCATTTTGTTGATGAAATCTTGACATAAATAGGTTATCAGTTCAGCAAATATTGAGTATCTACTATGTTTTAGAACCTGTGGGGATGCAAAGATGAATAAAACATAGTTTTTGCCATTAAATGACTTGCCTAAGGTCATGTGCCAATTTTTATAGACAGATATATAATCACAAAGAGGTTACATAAACTGAGACATCTCCCCTTAGAACCGAGAAGATTAGAAAAAGTTAGATAAAGAACATTTAACCTGGATCTAAAAACTTGCTCTCAAGATAAGGCTCAGAACCTTAGTTTTCCCAGGCTATAAAATGGGGATAGTCCCTACCTCACAGAGTGGATGTGAGAATCGAATGTAGCATTTGTGAAACTCGCAAGTGAGATACAAATGTAACTGTTATTATCACCATTCTTAAGAAATTCAGCTTGATGTGATAGTGAGGGGAGCAGAAATATTACAGTGTTTGCTATGTTACCATTATAAAATCCAAAAACTGTAAATTCTGAAACAAAGCTGAATCCAAGGCTTTCAGATCAGAGATGGTGGACCATTTATCTTAGTTCAAATCATAACAAGACCAAGAGCAGACTGGAACACTTTTTCCCCAAATTGCCATTGAACCCTGGACCAGCATGCTCAGCCAGCTCAGAATCTACCTAATACCATGAGGGACTGCTAAAATTCAGATGTGTTATGTCCACAACATTCCCATGATGTAGAAGCTTCCTATCCTCTATTAAAAGAAGCACTCTTCAATTAGCTTGAAATGAGCAGTTCTCCAGGACCCCAAACTGGCTCACAGTAACAATCATCTAAGTAATCACAAATCATCTATTTAAAATTTGTTTTTGTAATCTGAGAAATATCTCCATAAAACTCATCAGCCCATCTTTTTATCTAATTTAAAAATCAACAGTATTTAATGTATTCAGTTAATAAATATGTATGGCACTTTGCTAGGCAATGGAGATGCAAGATGAACGTGGTTCTTATTCTCTCAGATCTGATAGTCCGGCAGGAAAAAAATAGGCAATAAACAAGGAAATAATACCAAGTATAATGATATATGCTAATATGGGCAAGTTCGATATTCTAGAAGCACATTTTAAAAGCATTCAACAGGTTTCATAGAAAGATCAAGTAGGGAAAGTCATCATAGAGGACTTCCTGGAAGAAGAGGACTTTCGGCCAAACCTGAAGGATGAGTGAGGATTGCCCAGGATAAGAGAAAAGGGAACAGTCTTTTAGGCACAGTTGTTAACATCTTCTCTCCCTCCAGCTATGACCTAAAGCCCTCCTCCCCTCCAGAGCAAAAAGCCAAAAGATATTGTCTAGCCATCATTTTGGCACTCCCTCTTTCCTGAAACTCTGGCTTCCCTTAGCTCCTGTGACATCTCAACACACTACTTGTCCTCTCGTTATTCTGACTTTTAGTGCTTTTTTATAATTTTACCCTCTCCTTCTCCATTACATCTTGACTCCTCAAACCTTGATCCTGGGCTTCTCTTCTTCATACCCTATGTTCTCTCCCAAAGCAATTGCATCAAAGTCCATGGCTTCAATTATGACTTCCACAAAATGTTTTACAAGTGTTTGTGTCTAGCCTCGACCTCCGCTCTGAGCTCCGAACAGTGACTCTTACTGCCCATTTGACTTCATGTGACCTCTCCACTTACACAGTTCAGAGCCTCCTCAGACTCTGCCTGTCCAACACCAACCTCTGAACCAGTCTGGTCTTCTTCCGTGGCCTCGTCTTCAGTGACTTTCTCCACTGCTATCCGGTTAACCAACCCAACGCCTGGGAGTTTTCTTTGACATGTCCTTCTCTCTCACGTCTCCTGTCTAATCCATCAGCAGGTCCTATCTGCTTCACCTCCCAAATATCTCTCAAAACAACCCACTACTCCGCAGCCCCCACAGCCACCCTAATCCAAACCAGGGCACCAGTTGCCTGGATTACTACAACCGCCCCCAAATGCTTTACCGGCATCCTTTCAGCCTCCCTCTCCCAATTCATTCTGCAGAAAACAATGATCCTTTCCAGGTATTTTATCCTGCTGGCCCTGCTTATAATGCTTCAACGACTCTCAACGGCCTTTACTACAAAGACAAACCCTCCTTACCAAAGCTTGCAAAGCCGGGCGTGATCTGACTCGGCCCTGCTCCGCAGCCTCACCTCTGCCCGCTCCAGTCACTCGACTTCTTTTCAGTTCATCATCGCTACGGGGCTCCCTCGCTGAACAGGGCTTCACAAATCTTGTTCCTTGTGTTAGGAATACCCTTCCTTCCTCTTGTTCCCCTAGCTAATGCCTGTTCATCCTCATCACTTTACCACGGAGGCCTTTGACCTGGTCGATAAGGTCACATGTGCTCATAGCACCATATTTCTCCTTACCTCCGCTGTAACGTTATAGTCTATTTGATTATTTAACAATTATTTAAGTAATTACCATCTCCCCTCATAAAGACCATGACCCTTTCTGTTTTTATCCTCCTTTATTTCCCTCAGTGCCTAACACAGGGACAAGCTTGGTGAAGACATTTTTTGAATGAGTTAATACAACGTGTGCATAGGCTCAGAGAAAACAATGCAAGCTTGAGAGGCTGAAAAGAGTTCAATAAGGCTGCCACGTCCAGAGAACGGAGGGGACGGCAGAGGGAAAAGGTGGATAGAGTCAAGCCTGGTGAGACTGACGAGAGGCAGGGCAAAGAGCCACAATAGATGGTGAAATGGAAAGTCTCAGCAGTGGTCTTTTTTCTTCTTCTTCTTCTTTCCCATCACTTTTTTTTTTTAATTTTTTCAGCAGTGGTCTTGACAAGGGAGTGACATAATCAAGCCTGCACCACTTTGGCGTCCGTGCAAAGACTACACAGGAAGAGTACCTGCAGAGACAGAGAGGACTTCAGCTCCTCGGTAACCTGGGAGGTGAATGACCAGCTGGGAAAAGTAGACTAACTGGTGACAGGAGGACTGGAGAAAACAGGATGGATTTGAAAATCAGAAAAGGAGGAGGGCTCAACAAGACTATGATGCCTTTTCTCTTCCAAGTGATTCCACAATCACCTACCAATTTCAAAACTCTGGACTGTGTCTCTTCCGGCCCCAGAGACTTGAATTCACTGAAAGCAGCCGGGTCCTCTCTTCTAATCCTGTATTTCCTCTTGACTACGTAGGTTTTTGTAGATCATGCTCCTGACAGAGGATGCAGAAGCAAGGTTCTTGTAGTTCTGCTAGCTCCCTGCCTAACCATTGTGTTAATCATAGCTTTTAAAAGTCCCTTTAGGGGGCCAGCCCGGTGGCGCAAGCGGTTAAGTATGTGAGCTCCGCTGTGGCAGCCCAGGGTTCGCCGGTTCAGACACCGATGCACTGCTTGGCAAGCCATGCTGTGGCGGCGTCCCATATAATGTGGAAGATGGCCATGGATGTTAGCCCAGGGCCAGTCTTCCTCAGCAAAAAAAAAAAAAAGAAAAAGAGGAGGATTGGCAAATGTTAGCACAGGGCTGATCTCCTCACAAAAAAATAAATACATAAATAAATAAAATAAAAGTCCTTTTAGGGGCCGGCCTGGTGGCACAAGTGGTTAAGTGCGCACGCTCCGCTGCGGCGGCCCAGGGTTCACCAGTTCGAATCCTGGGTGCGACCCAATGCGCTGCTCGGCAAGCCATGCTGTGGCGGCGTCCTATGTAAAGTGGAGAAAGATGTGCACAGATGTTAGCCCAGGGCCAGTCTTCCTCAGCAAAAAAAGAGGAGGATTGGCAGATAGCACAGGGCTGATCTCCTCACAAAAAAAACAGTCCTTTTAACTTTTTAATTGTCTATAGCATTCTTCAAATGTCTGAACTCATTCTAATAGTATTCTTAAGAGTTCTTGCCAGTACATTTATGCATTTTATTGCAAATATCAACCCTTTTAGATTCACCCGATTAAATTCCATTTTTCGTCTGTTAATATTTTTTACTCAGACCAGAGCTCATCAGAGTACCCTTCACTCAGTTTTGAACCATTGATTTAGCATCTGTTTTGTGCTAGACATTTTCTAGTCACTGCAGATAAGATGACAAATGGCTCCTAACCTCAACGAGTCATAGCCTAGTAGGAAAGGTAGAAATAATATAGGGAGGCACATTGAAATCTTGCCTAATGAATATACAAAAATACATAAACACATGTTTCAGAAGCCCCGAAAACTCTCCTGGGGGGTGAGGGGAATGCTTCATGTAAGAGGGGACTTTTGATCTGAATCTTAAAGGATGAGTAAAGTTTGACATACAAAAAACATGTGAAAGACAGAAGTAAGAGTGAACAGCCCATGCAAATTCGTGGGATGTTACAATAACGTGACGGGATTAGATCTGCTTTTTAGAAAGTAACTAACTCCAGCAGCCAGTCATTTTGGTTTCCTGAGTTGCCTCTCTCTTTTCCTCCTCATCAGTATCATTTAGGATTACACTGTGAGTTTCTTTCAGAATATCTCTCTGTATATTTCCCTTCTAGAGAAGAACTAGTAGAAACAACAGCATATAACGTATCCCATGCTTGTTTCACTACACCAACCAGAGTGACTTCTGTGGGCTTTCACAGATGTGTCCTGACTGAGCTGACCTACGTAGGCAGTCAGTTGAGCCAGTACATCTGGCAACAGGTCTTCAACAAGTCGACACTTCATTTCTGAGAAAGACTGCTCTTTGCTCACCAATTCCTGAACCACTTCAGGAGAAATTACAGCAACTCAGAAGAACCAAAAGTACTTACATGAATCACACATCCCCAGGTGTCGTATATACCATTAGAAAAAAGTGATCTTGGAGCCGCTAACGTAGTGGTTAAGTTTGCACGCTCCACTTCAGCAGCCCTGGGGTTCGTGGGTTCGGATCCCAGGTGCAGACCTACATACTGCTCATCAAGCCGTGCTGTGGTGGCGTCCCACATACAAAATAGAGGAAGATAGGCATAGATGTTAGCTCAGGGCTAATCTTCCTCAGCAAAAAAGAAATGGAGTGAATAAGCATATGTAGAAAACCCCCAGAAATAAAAACAGAGATTTAAAAAAAAAAAAAAGTGATCTTTTGTTTTCATTACTATTTAACTGCAAGCAAAGCCCTCTGTGTTTCTCCTTGGTCTTTCCCAATCCCTAAAAGAAAAAGAAAGGAAAAACCACTTTGGTCATCAACCCCTAATCTAAGAAGTAACTATGACTTCTGCCTTGAGTAGGAATCTGGGCCTTCCCAGTTTGGCTAATTGAGTGTCTGTGTTTAGTTTTTGAACAGCCATGAACTGCCAGCCTCCACGCTGTGTATTTGTCAGCATTTCTCTTTCATATCCCAAAACCTCTACTGTAGAGAAATACCCCACACACAGCAACACTTGTTCTCTCTTCAGATACTGGGCAAACTCTTAATTCTCCCATCTCCAAGAAACATATACCCATCCCCCAGTATCAGAAGGCAAGGATTTCTTAGAACACAGGAGGAAACACTCCTTAATGAGTCCAACAGCTCATCAGCAACCGTCTCCAGGGAAACCCACAAATATGCACCTACCCAATCATCATTCTCATTAGCTATGATGGGAAAAAATAAGAACTAAGATAGGAGAAGGGTCAACAGCAGTTTTTTTTTTTTGTCTCTGCCAGAAAAAGACAGGTTTTTTTAAAGCTTAAAATGGTCCCTGTTGAAACTGTCATTCCCAGATTACAGCTGGCACTACCAGGAGCACCACGGAACCGACAGGAAATCACCAAGCTTGCTCCCGCCCGGTTCCCTGGGAATAGCATGCTGCCTGTCAGCATGCATCTTTGCCCAGGGAGCAGAGCTGCTGGGCGGCTGCAGCTCACACACCGCCTGACAGCACCCTCTCCAGAGGCTCGGTATTATTACAGTCTGCTCTTCTGCTGGCGTGGAATTAACTTGTTCTGACTGTGTGACAGTTCTGACGACGCCACAGTTTGAGGCAAAGAGCTGGGTCACACACTGCTACATGCACGGGCTGTCACTAACTGTGCCACTAAAACCAGACAAAACCTTGTCAGGGGAGATAAACTCCTCTGGAGACAGAGGTAAGTGATTCAACTCATGGCCCGCTCGTGAGGGTTCTGTTCAGTTCAAGGACAGTACCAGCTGACAAAAGGACTTGATGTTTCAGGGAGACACAATCAACACTGGCAAGAGGAAGGAGGCAGAGAGGCAGAAAGAGCAAACGCCCGACAAATGAGAGAATGCTGAAGGAGACAGGCTGTCAGGAGGTGGCAAAAGAAGACGGTGTCCTCACTTTTGAAAATCAGTGATGTAAACTCCCAAGTCACACCTATTTCACAGTCATAAAACCTCCAGCAAGAAACTAAAACAATCAACGTTGGTTTTATTAAGTATAGTATCTACTGTATGCTTGACACTGTGCAAGTTATCATAAAGGCTGCAAAAACATAACACATGGCCCCTAACTTTAGCGATCTTACAATTTAGCTGTTGAGATAAGACCCACTTTCATTAAAATATAGAACGTAACCCTCTTTCCCAGGCCTATACAGCCAGTGCAAATCTGAAGACCTAGATGGAGCCCGAGAGAGAGAGCCGGACTAAAGAGAGGCACAGCAGGGGGAAAGCACAGAGAGGTTACTCCACAGCTCCTTGGCCCTCCTTGGGCTGCCACAGGTCAGGATTCTAGTGTTCTTTCCTCCCTTCTTGGCTGTGCCCAAGGCAAGGCCCTCCCGGTTCCAGGCTGAGGATCAGCTTACATGCTTTTCATACACTCACAGTGGTTTGTGACTTGACTCACTCCCTCCTGGAGACGCGCAGGCTCAGGGATCCTGACAACTTCATTAAGCCCCAGGTTTATTCTTTTGTCTCCTCCCTCCCCTACCGAACCCAAACATATGCAAATTAAGTGATAGGAACAACGTGAGTATCCACCCCATCGTTGCCCAAACTAAAGACATGGGCTTTGGAGTTGTAAATATTGACGCTGAACAGGGGCATTTATTAGCTGTGTGAACTTAGCCAACGTATTTGTCTCTCTGAGTATCCATTTTCTTAACTGCAAGGATTGATGTATAAAAGAAAAACAGAGAAGCAGGCCCCATGGCCTAGTGATTAAGTGTGGCACACTCCACTTCAGCAGCCCGGGTTCGGGTCCCGCGCGCAGACCTACACCACTCATCGGCGGCCATGCTGTGGCAGCAATCCACATACAAAATAGAGGAAGATTGGCACAGATGTTAGCTTAGGACGAATCTTCCTCAAGCAAAAAAAGAGGAAGATTGGTGACAGATGTTAGCTTAGGGAGAATCTTCCTCAGCAAAAAAAAAAAGAAAAGAAAAGAAAAAGAAATTCCAGGAAAGTGCCCAGCATGGTGTCTGGTATTTGGTAGATAATTAATAAGTGTTGGTTTGTTTTAATCCCCTATAGTGACACTGAATACCTAATTAAGTGGAAATTTGTATGTACAGTTGCCAAGTCCTTAATTAGTATAGTCAATTCACATTATGTGCAGACTCCATATTTACAAATTCACCTACTCACTAAAATTTATTTGTAACCCCAAAACTAATACTTGCAATGTTTTCGCAGTCATTCTCAGGTAAACACAGAGTGGAGAAAAATTAGTCACCCAGTGCACACCTTCCCAGCTGAGGCTGAACAAGGCCACGATGCTCCGCCTCCCTGTTTCAGCACTCAGCCTATAAACAGTATCCCTTTCACAGGCTGTTTAGAGACACGTCTTTTGCGTTTTTGTGGGGGTTTTTCCTTTCTTGGTGATTTCACTGTCTAAAACGGCCCCCAAGCACAGTGCTGAAGTGCTGTCTAGTAGTGCTTTTAAACTCAGGAGGTCTATGATGTGCCTCATGGAGAAAACGTGAGGTAGATGAGCTTCATTCAGGCAGCAGTTATGGTGTGGCTTGTCATGAGGTCAATGTTAATGAATCAACAGTATATATTAAAGAAGGTGTTTTTAAACAGAAATCTACACAAACAAATGAATTGATCGGTGGACAAAAATGTTGTGAACCAGAAACTCACAGGAACCTAACTCTATCCCTCATGAGCAGCAGTTCAGAATTTGCTAATTCAGTGCTCCAAGTAACTTTGTGGAACGTAGAACTACCAAGAACAATGAATCAGGATCAACATATATCCTCTTCTCATTTAATTTCCACATCCATCCTTTGAGGCAAGGGGGTAATTTGCAGGGTCATTAAATGAATTAAGGAAAAGGCACAAACTTGATCTGGGTATTGAAGGGATCTTGGGAGGGGGAGAGGTGGATGGGTGATGGGAATAGATGGGATCTGTTCATTGGAAGGTGAGGGGATTCATTTGAACAGGGAACAAGGTGAGCATTGGGACTTTGTGGGACATTTGTACTTCCTGGGGGTCCCTCAGTATCATTCATAAGTCATTTGGGATGACTGGATGGATTATATCCATTCTTCTTTTCCTCAAATCTCCTCTAATGAACTTAAGCACTTGTATGGCACTTGTCTATAATTAGCAAGATAGCAGGTAATATGCTAAATTGGGATGAATTTCCAAGACTAGAATCTGATGACACATCAAAAACAGAGTTTTTTCCTTTCCTCAACCTCTCAGCCAACTCAGGCAAGAAGGATGAAAAGATTCAGTGTGTCTCTATCTGGACATCATCTCTTCTTCACTGTCATTTTTTACCCTGAACACACCCTCTCTTGGACAGCATAGAGATTTAAACAATTCTAAATAAAACTATTCTTTCAGGGAAGTTTAGAATCATTGTTTAAGGGACAGGAAGGAAGCTTGATAGTCATTTGTTTCTAGTCCCTCTATTTCAAATGAGAACTTTGAAGCTCTCGGAGTTAATGTGACAGATTAGGGACCACAACCTATTTCTTCCAGTGCCCCAATTGAGTGGACTTTCCATGTGTATAGCAATCATACGTGAAGATCTTCCAGGAGAGCCCTGATTCTGAGGATGCTTGGTCCCATCATTGCTCTAAAGAGTGCTTGTACCTGTTAGCCTCTGGATCCTCCATTTTGGCTCAGACAATATGGTCACCACAATTATTACACCACGCTTTCTCTAACTGATAGCTAGACTTTTCCTAGTTCTCATCCTCTTGTAGCAACTCACCCAGGCCTGTGCCTTCTATTGTCACATCTGTGTGGATGATCCCCAAATCAAGTAAGAAAGTTACAGATTTTTAGAATGAGAAGTAGTCCTGATGGGTCATTTGGTCAACTCTTTCGTTTTACTGATAAAGGTGAAATTAAGTCCCCCAGAGGCCAAATCATGACCAAAATCACAGAGCTCTCAAGAGATTGAGTCAGAATGTAGTACAAGCCTCCAACAAATATTGTAAAACTATAAAGAAGTTGGTTAACATACTTACTTGCTAGTTCAATGTCACAATGAGCCTAAGTATTGCAAGAACCTCAGAAGAAGCATTACAAGTAAATATATTCATACAAAACAACGGTAAGGATTAAGACCTTCATTTGTCCATCAATTGAGAGGCTGTAGGCTCTGGTTTCCTTTCTAGAGCAATATTTATTGGCCTACATCATCGTGGAAAATAATTGCCCTGAACACCTACCCACAAAAACAATCATGAAAACATTTACCAGAATTTATATATTAAAAGGAACACCTTGAATGAAACACAAATACCTGGTCTACATTTTATCAGCACTTAAAAGTCAATTATCATTTCACACCAGAAGTGAAAACAGTGACATTAACAGGCTCTTAGCAATAAACCTACACAATTCCAGCTCTTTGGTCACTCAGAGAGCCTTCTCAAGCTGCTAGAGGCCAGCAGATCACCTTGGGAGAACAATTGTTCTACGTGATCAAGAAGGCAAACAATAATTTGTCCTCCATGAATCTGCACCATTAAAGAAAAAATTTGTTTAAAAGGCACACTGGTTTATAAATTAATGAGTGTGGGGCAATGGGAAAGTATGGGAATTATCATCACGCTGCCCACACCCCACAAAGGATGCTCTGACAACTGGGCTTTTTATCTGCTTTCACAAAATAGCTGAGTCACTGTGACAACCTCCTCTTTGAGCTCTGTGACTCACAATTCTTGCCCTTCTAATCCATCCTTCTTTCCGTGGTCAGACATTTCTGCCTGGAACATTATGTTAATCCTTCCAGCCCCTGCTCAAAATCCTCAGTGATTCAGAGAAAAGCCAGAGCTAGGAAGTGTCATGTGGAACAGGACCATATTCCTTCATTCATGGCCTTCTGGGGACCTGGGGTCACAGGAAGACAAAAACCCACTTGGAAGATGTTATCCTAGTGCAGCGAAAAAGCCACATGGGTTACCACATGGGTCAACCCTAGGTGGGTTGACCTTATGTTTCAGTTTGCCTGGTATCTCCCAGTTTGTGCCTTTTACCACAGCTAATAGCACCCCCTTTGGCTCTCAAACATATCCTAGTTTGGACAATAAATGTTATGATAACCCTAGTTATGAGCATTATGATGCCACATGCCCTCCACCAACATAAACATGTTTTACCAAGTTATAGACGCCACAAGGAATCCCTCAGGACAGCTTATCACAGTCTTCTTATCACATCCCCCACCCATCACCACTTCATAAGCATGAGAGGGAGGAGGAACAGCATCAGGACTGGTGGGATAAGTTAGCTAGCTGGTGCAAACCACCCTCTGTCCCACGTTGTGTCCCATCTTTTCACCATGTGCCCTTGGAACCTTGTGATTCTCCATCCGAAAACAGAAGGATTCAGGCTTTACTGGACGTCATGATGCTCGTCTGCCTCCTGAATGTCACACCACTAGGTCAGCAACTCAGTACCCAGAATTACACCAGTCCCGTGGATTAGCCAGGGGAGAGGCGCAAGCTTCCCGCCACATAGGGAAAGGAGGTTGTCACCAGGAGACCCTGGTCAATAGATTTTTAAAAGTTCTAGGTTGGAAGGTGTAACCTTGCTGAATCCTGGAACATTTACAACTCCAAATTCTTGATGTTTAAAAGGAGGACCTAGAATATTGCCCCATCTATTCCCATTAAAGTCACTCTAACAAAAAATAATTTTAAAATACAGTCAAATACCCTTTATTTTGAAAATATTTCAAAAATAAACATTCATAATCCTATCGTCATACAGCTATTAACATTTTGCATGTTCCCTTCCAATCTTTGCCATGTGTATAACATTTTCACAGCCTGCATTATAGTATATATATAATTTTTATCATGCTTTGATTGAAACCACTTTTCCAAGCTGTTACATGAAGTTACCAATTATAATTGTAGGTGCTTCACAATGTTTTTTGAATTGATATGTTACAATGTAATGTTTTCCCTGGTTTATATATTTTATTTTATTTTACTTTTTCCACCAGTGCAAGGAATTTTGCTAAGCACTAGGAATAGTAAAGTTAAAAGAAAATAGAAATAAATGTTTTTACTAAATAAAATATTTTGGACTCTTTTTGAAGACCAAATTTGAATTCTTGAGATATATTTGAATAGCTCTAGTACCTTCTTCGTGTATTAGTCACAACCTTGAAGAAAATAAAGAGGATGAGAAAGGGATAGGCAGAAGACAAGAAAAGAAAGAAGAGGAAAGGAGGGAAGGGAGAGAGAGAAGACAGAGCAGGGAGCAGAGGGGGAGAGAAGAACTTATAATTACAAGGATAAATTGAAGGTCTTACTTCTGTTCTGACATTTGCTTCATGTAAATGATGGAAATACCATGCCAATTCATTTGACTACATGTCAAATCTCTCCATGAATTATAATAAATGTCAGCATCATTCTAATATTTAAAAACAAAAGCTATCTATAATTCAGACATGACCCTTTCCCTGTTGTCTACTCCATCATGTAAAATATCCATTGCCTGGCCTTTAAGCCCTTATATGCTCTCGCCTACGTAGTCAAACCAATTTTTCTCCACATGAACCTCATCTCTAGTCAGGACTCCTTACTGGGAAACAAACACAGAGAGGCTGCAGTTTCCAACATGGAGGAGTAGCTTGTATCAGAATAAAACTCCTACAGCTAAGAATTATAATCTCTGCATAAAATTTTAAAAAATAAAAAACTATTTGAAGGCACTGGAGACTAACTAGAAGTATGCCTAAATTGGAGGGGAGTAAACCCTTAAAAGAAAGAGAATTGAACTGGGTGAGATCATCACTTTTACAGTTTTTCTCTTAAGAAAATTCCCCAGTCCACGGGATGCTGAACAGCTAGAATTCAAGCAGAACTGCAGTCTTGTTGGCTTGAAGTGTCTGAGAACAGATTTCAGGGCCTCCAGAGTAGCTGGAGGTTAAGACAGAAAATTCAGAAAATGGAGGAGTCAAAATCTGAGAAGCTACCCATTTGGGGAGAAACCCCAAAATCTGAATATAAACTCCCCTCAAATCTTTGGCTGACTTTTATGCTACATTTGCACGAGAAAGACTGCAAGGAATCCAGCAGAAAGCAACAGCTAGAGGCTAAGAGAGATGAGCAGAAACATTTGGTTCCTCCCACTGCAGAGGAGAAAGAGTTTGAAGTTTGTGTGTTTCTAAGTTAGAGGGTTTTGGTAAATACCTTGGGCTTTCCACTGAAACCCCAGAAGGACACATCTTAGGATTAAAATGTATGTCTCAGAATTAAAGGATTCACCCTATCAATACTAAGGGCAAAATCAAACATACCCACTTTAATAAAACCAAGTCTCCCTAAATTCAAGGGGATCAGCCAGTAATTTAAGTGCCTGGAAGAATAAAATTAATACTCTTCAGTGGAAGACAAAAGAATGGATTTTACAATGGATCATTCATAATGTCCAGTGTATAGTAAATAAACAGTAGACATGCAAAGAGACAGGAAAATGCAACCTACCATCAAGAGAAAAGATAGTCAATAGAAATTAATCCCGAGATGACCTGAAGATTGGAATTAGCAGACAAGGACTTTAAAGCAGCTATTTTAAGCATATTCAAGGACTTAAAGGAAAAGTTTGTCAGAATGACTATAATAGATAAGGAATATCAACAGAGAAATAGAAAATATAAAAAAAGAACCAAAGGGAAACACTAGATCTAAAAAGGGAAATTGCTGAAAATTTAAAATTCACTGAAAGGTCTTAACAACAGATTGGAGACTACAGAAGAAAGTCAATGAACTTAAAATCATAATCAATAAATGATTCAATATGAAGAACAGAGAGACTAAAGATTCAAAAAATAAAATAAACAGATCCTTGGTGGCCTGTGGGGCAATATTAAGCTCTCTAACACATACAGTTGGAGTCTCAGAAGGATAGAAAAAGCATGTGAAAAAAAATATTTGAAGAAATAATCACTAAAAATTTCCCAAATAGGATGAAAAACATTAAATTAGGGTTCCAAGAGTTCATTGAATCCCAAGCAGGATAATTTTCTTTTACACCACATCTAGAAACATCATAATTAAACTGTTGAAAACCAAAGGTAAAAGGAAAATCACAACGGCATTCAAAAGAGGGGGGAACACACTACATACAGGGAAACAATAATAAAAATGAAGACTGAGTTCTCATCAGTAACAGTCGAGGCCAGAAAACAACAGAATGATGTTTTTTTACCTGCATAATAAAGAGGGGGAGGGGGATCTATCAACCTAGAATTCTATATCAAGTGAAAATATTCTTCATGATATTTCATGATACTGAAAACATGATAAAGACATTCATCATCAGAAATAATAAATTATAAGAAATGGCAAAGGAAATTCTTTGGGCTAAAAAGAAATGAAAGCAAATGGAAACTCAGAGCTACAGGAATGAATAAAAAGTGCCAAGAAAGATAACTATGGGAATAATTAGAAATGATTATTTTTTTCTTCTCTTAATTTCCTGATGGAAGTGTTAAATTGTGTAACCACTTAAGAAAAAGTTTTGATAGTCTCATGAAGTTAAATACACACTTAGTCTCTAAAGCTGCAATTCCATATCTAGGTATTTACCTAAGAGTGATAAGAATGTATGTCCACAAAAATCCTCATTATGGAATGTTTATGATTCATAACTCATAATAGCTAAAAACTAGAAGCAATCCAAATGTCCATCAACAGGAAAATAGATAAATAATGATATATTCAAACAATGGAATACTATTCAACAGTAAAAAAAGAATGAATTACTGACAAACAATATGGATAAATCTCAAAAACATTATGAAGAGTAATGGAAGCTAGAGTCAAAAGAATATATACTGCATGATTCCATTTATATTAATTTCCAGAACAAGAAAAATTAATCTATGGAAATAGAAATCAGAAAACTGAGTGCTCTGGGAGTGAGAAATGATGGAACTGGGCAGGAGGGAACTTTCTGAGATGATAGAAATTTTCTTTATCTTTGTAATGATGGTAGTTACATAAGTACATACATTTATCAAAACCCATCCAACTGTACTCTTAAGACTTGTGCATTTCACTGTATGTAAATTTTATGTGCACTTAGAGACTCTAACCAACATTGTTCACCTTCCAGAAATACCCTTCTGTATCTCCTTCTGCATCCAAAACCATCAAGTCCATCCAGACCCTCCAAAAGCTCTCCCTCTTCCAGAAAGTATTTCTTGACAGCACAGGTTTTCATGGAGCTCTCTCCTCTCTAAAGTGTTAAATGTGTTTTAGCTTTATCTCCCCAAATAGCTGGCAAGCTTCCTGAGGGCAGAGATTGCACTTTCTGCACGGATGACACTGCAAAGAGCACATGGGCCATGTGATCTAACTCCTCCCCTGGGCAGAGCACCTCACTGAGTGTTGTGGGAAATTCCCAGGCAAGGGAGACACAGATTCAGCCCTCGGGGCACACCCTCCAATGAATGAGAAGCAGGCACACAAGCTATCATGAGCCAAGGAAAACTGTGAGAAAAAAAAGAAAAGTATCCCATGGGAATTGGGGATGGAAAATCAATTTCAACTTGGGAGATTCCTGCTTAAGAAGTTTGAATTCAATTAAGGCCTTAAAGTAGAAATAATAATATTTCCCATTTATTGAGTGCTTATTTCATGTCAGGCGTGATGCTAAGTACTTATATACAGCATATCATTTAATCCTGATAAAAATCCTATGAAGTCTGTTCTGTTATTTTCCCACGTTATTAATGATGAACTTGGTCCTAGGGGTCATGCAACAAGGCCACATGGCTAGTAAGGGTCCAGTAAGGGGATTGAAACCCAGAGACGCCTGACCCTGGACCTGAGCTCTTAGCCACTACATTACTGTATATTAATAGAGCGCAAGGGAAGAGGACAAAGCATTTCATGAATAAAGACATGAAGTCACAGAAGAGAGGGCATGGAGTGGTAGCATGAGATGATTTATTAGGAAGTTGGGGATGAAGGGCCTTAAAGACTCAAAAGGGCTTAAAGGCTCAAAGTTTTAGATTTTTTCCTCCATGCCATAAGTGTACTCTGATTGAAAGCTCTTCTCTGGTAGGTTTTATAAGTAATAAGTCAAGGGATCATTTTCTAAGAAATACATAGTAACTACAGTTAAGAAACTTAAGGTAGTTTTTTGGTTGTCTGTGGGGGAAGAGCTCTCTTTCTCTCGCCTTTTCACAACATTATGACTTGTTACAACTGTACAAAAACAGCCTCATGAGAGGCCTCTGCTCTGAGGAATTCATTGTGGTTGGTCCCTGTCACTGAGTTTTGTGGTCAAAAGAATTAGCTTTCATATCATCTATATACCATCAAGATAGGCTTAGATAAATGAGAGAAATTCATCCATACTTTAGTGGAGTGTCCTCAGGCTAATTCTCTCCCACTCTCAGCCCCCCTGAATTCAACTCTAACTAACCCCCATCCCACTACCAAGAGAAGAGAATGTTTTCCCAGTAGGGACCACCTACTCACTGGAGATAATGCCCCAATAGTCAAACGTTAACACAGTTCTATTTCCCCCTTCGAAGGTTTACAATTGAGTTCAACTAGGAGAGAGAGAGAGACAGATAAGTCACTCTCAAATTTAATCAGAAAGAAATATTAGTGCATTCATCAAAACTATGATAATAATTGATCAACTAATGCCCAATAAAATATTAGTCATCTGTACACCATATACAATGCTGAAGTTGAAGGGTACTCCTTATTGCATGCTTTAGCCCAATCTTATCCCCCTTTCTATGTGGACATCAATTTGCAAAAATAATTATACTTTTTTTGAATTCAAATCTTTGGGTACTATTGTTGACTGAAGCCCTTGAAATGTGCACTGATTACAGTGCCAATGCAATGTACATTAGCAGAGAGCTCAAGTATTATACAATAACCTTAAATCAGAGAGAGTTGTAAGAGGCTAATAATGAAGATGAAGTAATGCTGGAAGTACTAGCCTTTTATTCTGAACTCAAGAAATGCATTAGAAAATATGTTTTAAGAATAGGTCATAGAGAACGTAAATGCAAAGTAGAAGAAAGGAAAAGGAAAAAAAAATGCTACTGGGCTGGGGAAGGAGAAATAGAGAGAGGGAGAGAGGCTGTCCCTTAAAAGGATATGCATAATTTAGAGAATAGAGTGGAGAGACTCCAGAACAAAAGTACCGTCCATTTAGATGTAGTAGCAATCTTTCCACAACAACCAGGAAGATCCTGCCTGCAGTCTCTAAGAAGCAGCATTTGAATTTGAGGGCACACTTACATGAAGTTCTTCCAAATGGCATTCATATCCCATGCTCTAAGAGGCCAGGCCATTCTTTCTATCACTGTCTAATTTCCAACAGCCCACAATAACCTAACTTAAGTTTATGATTAAACATTTTTAAATAGAGCCTTATGGAAAATAAATAAGTCATGAAATCATTTAGAAGAGAAATAAAAGCAAAACATAAGATAAGGCATGGGGAAATACTAGTCCATGAACTTTATGTCTTGTGATCTCAGTTAAATGCTGAGGGCAGGATGCAAATTCGGCTCTGGGCTTCCCAGCTTCCAAGACAAAAAGGGAAAACACAGTTGGTCACAGCGGCGAGTCTCAAACATTTTGGTCTCGTAAGCTCTTTACACTCTAAACTTACTGGAGGCCTCAAAGAGCTTTTTCTGTGGGGCTTTATGCTACATCTATCAATATTTATCTTATTAGCAATTAAAACTGAGAAAATTTTAAAATATTTATGAGTTCATTTTAAAATAACAATAAACTTATCACATATGGACATAAATAAAATATATTTATGCAAAGTAACTATATTTTCTCAAAAAATTAGTTAGAAGATTGGCATTTACATTTTCACAAATCTCGTTAATGTCTGGCTTAACAGAAGCTGGATTCTCATATCCACTTCGTATTCAGTCTGTTCTGTCGCATGTGTGCAGCCCTGGAAAACTCCACCCATGAGAGAGTGGGAGCACAGAAGTCAAAGAGCATCTTATTAAGAACATGGTTTTCACCCCAGAGACTCCCTGAATAGGTCTCAGCAACCCCCATGGACTCCTGACAGACACTTTGAGAATCACACAGTTATAGGAATCACAGTTGCTATAAAATAAAAGCAAAGATTCTTCAAGAGGTGTGTGGTCTTTAGAATTCTGAGAGATAAAACACGTTCCCTTGACTCATAAAGGGACCAGCATGTAATGTGATGTACTGCGTGCTCAACACCACCGTGAGAATAAAGGCAGTAGTGAGTGGTACATGATTAGCCGTTCAGAAAGGAGATATACATGCATTCCCTATTTCCCATAATTTATAGCTTCTGGACAATAAGTGAGTTAATGAAATCAATACTTCCTGTAATTGATGTCAAGTGTGTTTTGTAATTATGTTTTGTGGTCTGTGACTTTTACGAGCTTGCTCCATAAAACAATTAACAACTCCATAAAAATAATACTTTGACAATGTTTTTTTCATTTAAAGCCTTCTACTACATCCCTGTTGTGAAAAAAAGGATACAACACCACTAAACTCGATGATCTTCAATACTTGAATGAGAACATTATTTCTTCTCCCTCCAAACTATCCTATTTTAATACGCTTTTTATTTATAAATCCTTAATAGACAAAAATGCATAGCAGTCAAGTGAATAACTGTGAAGTCAGATGTGCTTGCATTTGAATCCCAACTCTTCCCCCCATTAATTTTGTAACCTTGAACACTTTTTTTGACCTCTTTGAGCCTCAATGTTCTCATATGTAAAATGTGAGTAATAGCAGCAGCCACCTCAGAAGGTCACTGTGAGAATTAAAGGCAATACAGATAAAAACACCAGTACAGTTCTTGGCACTTAAAAAGCACTGAAAACTGTTAGTTATCATTAACAACAAGCATTAAAGAACTTCTCCCTGGCAGCTCTCCCCTCTCAGGATCACTCATTTGGTTCCACGGTCAAGGGCACACAACGGACCCAAAAGGAAGGTGGGAAGTGATCAAGAATGGAGACCAAGAGAAGAGAAGGCCAGAGAAGACACAGAGGTAGAGCTTGCAATGTGGTACTGGGGCCAGATCTGGGGGAGACTGGAATAGGATTCAAGCAGGCCTTGAGGATTTCCAAGTCTGAACACTTCCAACCCTTCCATGGGAGAGAGAATGAATGCCAGCTAACACTGAGTTTCCATTTCTGTGTTTCTATTTATTGCGAGTCTCTGTAATGATTAATGAAGTTTATTGATAGACTGCTTGGGTCTAGCGCATTACCCACTAGGTTCCCCTAGTGGTCATGCTGGTTGGTTCCCAACCACCCCAGGGGATTAGTTTAAGCATTCCTGGTAATATTCATTCCTCTTTTTTGGCTCTTGGTTTAAAAACTAGAAATTCTGACTTAGGTCCCATAAAACAGAATCAGCTTTGGGAGGAGAGGGTGTCATAGCATGGATAATTCTTCAGTAAATATTCACTACCCAACTCTTCCCACTGTGAGCGGAGTTTACTTCTCCATTCCATTTGTGTTGGGCTTGGCCATGTAACTTGTTTGGGCCAATGGAATGCTAGTAGGTGGGGTTTACAGGACTTAAATGTGCTTGCACAATATGACTTGTCTCTTGCTCTCAGTTGATCCACCATCAGAAGAGATGTCCTTGTTAGTTGCTGTCCCTCAGCCCATGCCCCAGAACAAAAACCTGTGAAGCAGACATGAACCCAGCCCACAACCTGGAGCTATTGCCAGCAGGCCCTGCACACTGAAGCAGATCTGCCCAGCCAACAACAGCCAACTGACCAACATATGAGTATGAAAATATATACTTTTTCTATACCACAAAGTTTGGGGATACTTTGTCACCCAGCATTGCTGTGGCAATAGCTGACTGATACAAATAGTTAGGCAGAGTGTCTGAGAAAAATTTTTCTAACTCCTAAAAAGAGACATACCCAAAAAGAATTCCGGATGTGACACTCAGACCTGCTGTAGCCATCTTGCAACCATGAGGAAGACAGTCTACACCGAGGAAGCCCTATCCTCAGTATCATTGATAATATTCAGCCCACTGATCATGGAAGGCGTGTTGCTTACCATCCCTCTGTTAAGCAAAATTAATTTTTTAAATGCTCTTAATGTTTCCCCAGTTTAAGACATAGTTTTCTATTTACTGCAGAAATCTTCTGATATTTTTGTTTTGTTTAAAAAGTAAAAACACAGTTACACAACACAAGGATGGTGTAAATATGCACTGCAGGCAAGAAAGGGATACAGCCATTATCAAATCCCTTAGAATTCTATGCCTCCAAGAGGGTTGTTTCAGGGCCTATTGATGTCAGCCAGCCAGATTCCCTATATTCTTTTCCTCTGAGGCAACTGTTCTCTTTTTGACATAAATAAGAAGGTTCTGGGATATGTGCTCATGAGCATTTGGAAGACAAAGGTACTCTATGTAGTAAGAGTTTTCACAGTGCAATTGTCACTTACAACTAAGGCATCTGATGAATTTGTCAGATAATTGAAGGGTTGGGGCATGGGCTCATCACTGAGCCTTTGTACTCTAGTTTCCTCGTCTGTTAAATGAAGTCCCTCTTTACTGGGGTCCCTATCAGCTCTAAAACCACTATAACTCTATAAAATGAGTTTCTCATTTTAAAAATCATTTCTTGTAAATGAGAAACTATAAAAAGAATTTCTCTTTCTTGCCCTGCATGTGCCCTTAAGGCTTCAGTGTAACACTGAGCAGCCTCCCATAAAATCAGGCCTCCATGAGCCTCCAGGCACACGAGATCTCAGTCCAGCTGGGCGCGTACCAAACCAGTTTGTCTGAACTGTCGTGCAGTACCTCCAGGCTGCTGGCTTCCTTCTTCATCCTCCCATTTCCAGCTTCTCCACGTTCCATCTTCACACTCAGCCCTGCTATCCCATTTACAGTCCTCCAATTTCTCCCCGCAGTGCAGAATGATTTTTTAGAGTTGCTGCACCATGTGGACAGCACCAAGTCTGTTTGCATTTTTTCCACTCCACCCTCCTGGAAATCCTCTGTCCAGAGCTAGTCGAAGGTAGCACCTGGCCACCTCCACTCCAATTCATGGTCTACACACACAAAATGGTCTGCAGGGACAGCTGTCCTTTGCTGATGTCCCTCCAAGCCTTGGAATGGTAGAGGAAGGGGACATCTCTCTCTCCTACTCTATGTTGGTCACCTGAGCCCAGGTGAGACACTGTTACATATACTTACTGACCGAAGGAAACAGATTATGTGACGATTTTTTTTCAAAACCCCACTGTCCAATTCGTGAAACTAATGTTCACTTCTCCTCTTTACGACAACATAGGAGATACATTCATTCAATTAAGAAAACTTGGGAAATACAGTAAAATTACAGCATCCTCTGTCATTGAAAAGTTCCTACCACTTGGAGAAGAAATTGGTTTTGCTACTAGATTCAGCCTGGAGAAGGAAAAGAAAGATCCCTGAACTTCCCCTCACTGACGGTTCACTCCTCCTGTCGGAACACGGTAAATATTATAATTCCATAACTAAGTGGCCAGTGCATTCACAGTGCCCCATCTCACTCACATCCTCTGATCCTGATTGCCACATCTCAGCTTCCCAGATCAGTGGAACGCAGACTGGAAAGACATCAAGAGGTCCCACACTACCAGACAAGTACCGTGCTGGAGCGGTGAAGGATCATCAAGTCAAATAATCCCTGCCATATTTAGGCAGCAATTACCGCTGATGGTTTCCCAAATCTAGGCATGCTCTCTTTGTGGGAGGCCGGTGTGCCTGATGCTTTCTGTTCAGGTCTTCTGGGTGCCTGGAACTTTTCTAGCATTACTACACACACACATATTTTCAGTGTCCCCCTTTCATTTCAAAGGGGACCATCATTATCTGACTAGGACCTATCCCATTTGGGGATTCTGCTAGCCCTTTTTGAAGGCTCTGAACCTATTTCTAAGTCTTCCTTGCCTTTCAATAAATTTCTGCCCTGGGTTAAGAATCCAGACTTCACCCATCCAGCAAATGTGTAATAAATCCCCACTATGCGTAAGGCACTAGGCTAATTATTAGATTCTTCATTAGACCTTGCAATTAGGTACTGCCACACTTACACTTGCACAGTTGCCTTCTCCATCCTGCCAGAGTCAAAAGCAAATGCCTAAATGCTTGAAGAGCGTTCCTGACACTGTCCTGGAGCCCATTATTTGATCACTGCAAGCACTATGCAGAAAATTAAATTAAATGCAGCTGTTAAATCATGTTTCTGTAGCCAGCCATTCACTCCCTAGAGCCTCCTTTTTCTACCAAAGACAACCGACAATCAGAAGAAATGAAAACACCTGTGCTACAAGTCAGTCGGTTTTCTTCCTTGAACTTCAAAGTGACTAGAGACCCATTTGCATCAAGAACGGGAGTGTCTTTCAGTCTCCCATTAATCATTATGATCTGTTCCAAAGGTTTATTAAACCTTGGCAGATTTCCCACATAGCAGCCACAGTGGTCTTTGTAAAGTGTAAATATGATCACGTCACTCATCTCTCAGAAGGAAATCCGTATTTCGCACCTGGAATTATAAGGCCTTCACCCTCTCTAAAACTACCTTTCCCATTCCCATACCTATTTATCCCACATCTCTATCACATAATTTCCTACCCACTTATCACAATCTGAAATTATTTTATTAATTTGTGTAATTGGCTCCCCCTGAAATGGGTAAGTTCCTTGAGGGCAGTGGGCGTGTCTGTCTCATTCATTGGCAGGTGTTCAGTACCTAGCAGAGCACCTGGCTCATAGCAGGCGCTCAGGAAGCATTTTTAATAAGTCACTTTATTAACAGAGGAATAGATGCCTGGCTCTCCCTCATAGTTCATAAACACTCTTGGGAAGGTAGGCAGAATCCTCCATTGCAGAGATCTCTGTTCTTTCCTCTGGGAAGCCCTAACAACCACTTTTTTCCTGAGACTGGTCATATTTATAATTATCCCATGTTATACTTTGAGAAACCAATAAGCTCACTGAACTCGTGTGCCTCAAAGAACGTCGTGAACCATCACAGCAGCGTGGCTAGGCTCAACCCAAGTTGCAGTTGCTGCAATATTTTTGGTTTACTGAGTAGGTTTTATTTTTCCTCCGAGACATAAGATCCCCCATCCAAACATAAGCCAAGAACACATCTTCACCTTCCTTTTCTCCAATAACCACAAAATCTGGTGCTGAACTTTTATGGATTTTTTGATATTACCTGATCCAGATCTGAGGTGTTTCCCAGTTCTTACACGATAGCTCCATGTGTGACCAATAACAAAGAATTCTTTAAAAATTTTTTTAAATCTATGAATTCATTAAGCATTAAACTTGTAACTACAGTTTAATTAACTTTAAAGTCAAAAGAACTTATTTTCTGAGAAAAGAATGGAATTAAAGTATCAAGGCAAGCTTGCCTTAAAGATGTGATCAAAAGGTGACGTAGAGAAGGAACTAGAATGAGGGGTTGTAGCAGCTGTCACCACAGGCCTCAAGTTGTTCCTCTGTGGAGGCAGCTCAGCATCCTGTTCTTCCATTCAAGGGTGACAGACAAATGGGGACACAGACGACTCATAGAACCAGCAAATGTACCTTAGACATTAGCTCACCCACATCTCCACTATAAACATCCCTGAAAATTTTTGGCCAGGGAAGAAAAATCCATTGGGAATGAGGAGAGCTGCAAAAAGATAGAATTTCTCTAGCCACTGCCCCTGTCATGGCCAGGCCTAGCTGTCTGCTTCATTGCATGGAATTGTAGAGGATTGGAGACTCTCAAAGATCTGTTTGCTCTTGTTCCTTTCACTAAAAGTCATGATGAGGTCTCAATCCAGTGAATAAACAAAAGTACAAATCCAGTGTGTCACTGGGGATGGGAGGTCATGAGAATGAAATAAAACCTTTGTCACTGGGAAGCGGAGAAAAAACAATGGCAGCCATAGAAACACATGTCCGGATCCATATCCATGTCTCCTTCTTAGTCATATCCGAGGATGTTCAATTTCTGACCATTGTGAGCTAAAGGGCAGGGAGAGCTGGCTGAGAACACCAGCGCATCTTGTGCTCCGGAGAAGGCACAGGCAGTGAGGTTTCAGCTCCTTTTCTTAGGCATGGATGGAATATTTCAGGAGGCTACGCTGCCTTTGTTATTAAGAAGCTGTACATCATCAAAGGAGGCAGTGAAAGGCCATATTCTTGCAGGATTTCACCCTTCTTTCTCTGCAATGCCTAAACAGCCTCATTTATTCTCATCTTATTCATTTCCCTCTAGTGGATACCAAGAACCTCAAAATGTTCAGCTCCAAAGTTAATGCACCTTTACAGCGAGGGAGTATTTTCCTTTCACTGAATTGGGAACGAGGAGCATAGAGGGAAAAAGGAGGTAATTTAAGTTGCTCTATCATTGGGAGTGAAGGGAGTAATTCTTGCTTATATCAGCAGCTTGCTGAGTCCCACCATCATTCCTACCACCCTTTATTTTATTTATCTCTTTACGGCCTATCTGATAATGCCATAACCGTTTCCTGTTGTATACTGGCTGAGGAAGCTTTCTCCAGGCCCAAGAGCAAATCAATAAAAGTAAGCCATGGCGATTCATAAAAATAAAATTGTCATCATTATTGTTCAATTATTGCTGTGTCTGTGGAAAGAATCTCAAGAACTGAAGTTTTCTTGGCTAATATTTATAATCTGCGTTAAATGGCGCTAATGAATGAGTGGGTGTGCATTAGACTGAAATGCGATGGTGTTTGATTTATACCAAGTCCAGGTCTGATTGCTAATGTTAAATCCATTAAAGTGTCTCTTAGATCTGCCTTAATGTACTCCCCTGCATATAATAGAGCTTAAACATACCCATTTACTTAGCTTTTCATTATTGGTTGAATATTTGTCTTTATTACATTATCCCCATGATAAATTTGACTTATGATAGTTTAAAAAAATAGCACTTCGAGAAAGCGAGGCTTTTAAGAAGCTATAGAAGTAACGCCAGATTCCCCAGTCTTCCCACAGATAAAAAAGCAGAATATCCCCCAAATAATTATTATTTTTAAAAGTTCAAAGTGTAAAATCCAAGCATGTCCCAGATCACAAAATCCAGATGCTCAGGGGAAGCAGAAATATTTCATCCTGGAAGGAAAATAACAAACAGAGAAATGAAAGCTATCTGCCTAAGCTGCCACCTTTGGAGGGTCTCTGGGGTGGAAAGCTTTTTGTATTTCTTGAAAACACTTTTCCCTGAAGGAATCCATAAAGCACAAGTGTAAATAGGAACAAGAGGTTGAAAAGACTTAGGCGTAATCATCAAGAGTCCCCTCTAAGGTCAACCATTTCGCAGGGATTCTGTAAAGGGCAGTGAGTATGAAATACATCCGCTGCCCACACTCCCCTCCTTGAATCTACAAGAGTTTTCCATTCACAGCCCAGGAAGTCCCAGGCGAGAGGCGCCAAGTCAATTTGGAGTGTATTTCTGATGCTTCCCCCCTCCACGCTTCACTGGCTTTACTTGAAAGCTTGGCTTCCTGCTAAATCTGTGTTTGGTGATGTGTGTCTGGATTAGGATGAGGAACAGACTTCCTGTTCATTTCTGACAATGACACTGCTACCTCCAGCTTCAGTGCTCCAATCCATCCTCTTACAGGAGACCCAAGACAGAGATGGGAGACACAGCATGCAGAACAAACCCTGAGGTTCTGGATAAGATGAGGCAAGATAAATAGATAGGTAAAATAAATAAATCCCACCAATAAAGCAGCTAAACATAATCGTAAAGTAATAGGGAGATGATTCTCTAAATACCTCCATGGTTATCTGGTTCCTACCCAGGGTGTGGACAATATGGCTCCAATCACGAGTATTGAGTATGTCCATGCTGGGCAGCACGGGACACATAAAGAATAGACCCTAGAGCTCCTTCTCTCAGAGAGTTTATAGGTCTGTTTTGTTTTGTTGAGGAAAATGAGAAACATATTTACTATGTTGAATAACCAGGGATAAATAAGAAATACAAAACCTAACTATCGCAATGCGCCATGAGCAGACTAGACAGTAACTGCTGTGTGCACAATGGGTGGGGATACAATAGGCTGGTCCTTGTAGGGCTTTTTAGGGAGCAAGATGGACTCAAGATGGACAATGAAAGAGAGGCTTTGTGGGAGAGGTGGGGAGTGAGCTGCAGCAGTAGAGAATATGTGCATGGAAGTAGTAAAGCCTAACATATATTTGGACTTGAACTAGGCAGAAACATATTTTAAAACTAAAACACATATACTTGTACACACAAAGGAAATTACCAAAATCTAAGTATTTATCACACATTTTCATTGAGTCTGCACATTTAGTACCACGTGACACAAAACACTGATATATTTTGCATTTACATAAACAAATATAATCCTGGCTTGGATCCACAGTCGACTCTATTTTTGGTGGCTTCAGATTTCATGATGAAATTTTTACACTATCTACTGTAAGACAAATACTACAATTAAGCTTTATCTAGCTGCAGGGGTTGGGGGGGTTCTATATAGATTTAAGGTCACTAGATGCATTTGTTGAACTTTGTTCCGTGAGGTCCTAGATGAAAATAAAGTAAGGTGTGCAATGGGTGTTGCCAAGGAGTTGCCATGTTATCTGGCAGCTGAAAGTCAAAAAAGAAACACTTTCACCATGATAAAAATTAACTATAGAACAAAAAGGTCCTTCTTAGAATCACATAGAGCAAAAAAAATTTTTTTAAACTATGCACCATCCTTTGAAATAATGCTACTGACTCTTTTTCCAAAGGAGATCAATGTGGAGGCTTCCCCCTAGTAACAAGGATGAATTTACTTTGATCCTTCCACCATCTCTCATTCCATTTTTTTGTGTGTCTAATAGTGGCATAGATTTGGAAGTTGACTGACTGGAGTAATGATGCAATGAGTGTACAAACAAATACAGGACAAAGTATACGCAAAACAAGTACATGCCTTGAATTAGACATGCACACAGGCAGGAAAGGCAGCCAGGGATAATGGTCTGGATTACAGCCAGAGCTTTTAGCCATAAGATAGATGCCCAAGTCTAAAGGATTGTTGGACATGATGAGGAGCATTCCCTTCAATCTCCAAGGTCCTGTGATTCTATGATTCCTGGAACAAGAAAGAACAGGGTTCCTGGCAAGGTCAGGAAAACAGAGGGAGTGGTAGATGAGGACTAACATTTATTAAGCACCTGCTATTTTCCAGAGAAGATGGTAAACATTTATATACAATATTGAATTGGATCTTCCCAGTAGTCCTATTATCCCCATTTTAGCAGAGTAGACTGAGGCTCAGAGAGGTTACTTAACACACACATGGTGACTCAGCTACTAGGTGGCCATAGCCTAGGTCAGTGTAACCAGGGTTGATAGTCACAATGTTTATCAGCCAGTATGGTGTGGATACTGGCGAATCAGAGCAGACGCAGCACCAGTCAGAAGAGATGCCAGATGTGAACAACCAGCACAATCGTACCTGCAGGAATCACCACAGGTTTAACTCAACGCCCAGGTCCTTCCCAGTAAACATCAAAGACAAACTTGAATTCAGTCCTCAAGCCCTTGCTTTGTCTCTAAATGAGCATTCTCATTTACTTAAACATTCAGGTACATTTTTGATAATTTAAACACTTTAGGTAAACATCCATCAATCCACTTAACTCCCTCTTATTTCGGGAGGAGGAGGTTGTCCTCTCAATACATTAAAGCGAAAAAATCCCTGTAACATTTTATCTGCACTGTAGCACACAGGATAGGCTTCAGTTACCACTGGTAAATAGCCAAATCATCATTCATTTTCCCCCAATGCTAATGGAAAGTTAATCTGAAAAACACCAAAATAAATGACGTGTTTTAACATGTAGGGTACATGCCTTGCAAATTGAAATCTACGTGTATCTCTAAATTGCAAAGTAATATCAAATCAAGACAAATCTACTAAGTTACTTTAAACTTATCCCAGTTGAATGTGACCTGCAAATATTATTTATAGCCTGAAAATAAATCAACATGGAAAGAACCTATAGAGACTGGCCTCTTCAGAGTCACCATCACATATAATATCAAAGATATTGATAGATACATAATAGGTAAATTAGATAGATAGATATAAAAGTGTTTTATTTATCATGAAGACATCATTTCTATCATCAGACTTTTCCCAAAATTATACAGTGACCTTGCATTCACTAACTCGAGTTAATCCTTGACATCGAAATTTAGAAACTCAGAATGGATGTTGGCATGGAACGTAGCTGTGGAAAAATAAATAAATAAATAAAAAATTTTTAGGAGGAGCATGCCTTAGGACATAAATGCTTTGTAGGGAGGAAATAAGAAACTGGCAAAGACACATAAAAACTTTTTTTTTTAATTACATAGCAATTGCAGTAACCCCTGTGTTCTCCAGCAAAATCTGAAAAAGAGATGTTCTTCTTAATCAAGAGTTCTGGATTTTCTATGTAGTCAACGACATTCTCCAAACATAAACAGACTCTTGACTAGATAGCCCACAAACAAATTCTCCAGAAAAGTGCTAAGTATTCCATAAATCTCTTCAAGGGAAATTATAATGAATGTCCTGACCTTCACGCCAGTGGGCTTCTGTGGTAAGTGCAGGGAATAGAGACGAGGGGACTGGAGCTTAGTCCTGGCAACACCTTAGCTATGTGAGCTTGGCCAAGCCACTTTTTCTCTGTCTCAGTTTTCATCCATAAAATGGAAATATTACTTCCTCCTACCAATATCTAGTAATCTCTGTGAGGATAGGAAGAATATATGTTTTCCTAGCTCCAAGGGTGATACTCAAAATATTTAACATCTCTACCTCATTCCAGGAAGGACACAAGGCAACTGACAAAAAAAACATAAAACCAAAAGATAATAATAATAATTTTTAAGTTAAAGAATTTAGGGCAAAGAGAACATAAAGGTCAACCATAAGATAAAGCAGAGCATCAAGTTTATGGAGATGTTTCTCGGACAGGCCCTAACAAGGGGGACATTGAGAGACATAAAGTTGACCCTCTACACAGTAGATCTTCTTTTTCCCAGTTGCACAATCTGTTATCCTCTGCTACTGTGATCTTTGGGTTTTTCTCCCGGTGTTCCTTGATCCTCTGTGAGAAGAAGAAATGTAAAGAAACATTTATTTTATGTCTACTATTCCCAGTATAATGTCAGCCCTTTATAAACGTTATCTCATGGAATCCTCACACCAACACTAATGTAAATGAATTATTAGCCCCATTTTACAGATCACAGGAAACAGAGGTTTCAAGGGATCATTCTCACAGCAATCCAAGTCTGGAGCCCCAAAGGTCTATTGGGATCATTGCCTTAGTCATGAGGTCAGATGAATAAAACGGGAACAAATAACCTTAAACAAATAATGATATAACAAAGAACTCTGAACTCTACTACAGAAATATGTCAGTGTCCCCAGCAGACACAGATGTGAGGGGCCATCTTTACGGTGATAATATAGTAAACCATCAAAGAAAGCTGGATATAGACACAAAAGATTTATTTCTACGGTAAAAACTATATATTATTCACCCCAGAGAAATATTTTCATTAAAAAATTGTCAGATATTTTAATTCATCTAAAATTCACGTTATAACTTATACCATACAATAGCTCATTCACCGTATGTTTATGGAACATGAGAGCTACTGGGAATATAAACGATATAAATATAAAAAAATGCAGTCTCCACCCTGAAGGAACCTGTATAATTTTAATAATTATATGTTTAGATATAACAGATAATATAATATGTTAATAATTATATTTTTAGTTTGCATTTTGGCCATGATTTGTAATTAAAAATAGGTATTTGATTAGTCTATAAAGAGTGCAGAATCAGATATCTTCAAAAACATGAAAACTAGATATTTGCTGAAAATCCATTACATTCCTAGCACTGGGTTAAGCATTATGGAGCGTATAAAACCATAAAACAAATGCAGAATATGAGCCTCCCATCATCTCCTCTTATAATTAGGCTGAGTCAGCTACTAGAATAGTTGAGTTAGCAAGACTAAACTTCTTGGCACCAACACTCACATTGGAACACCATGGTTGGTTATGTTTTGACATCACAACTAACTCTGACCAACAAAGGCACTCCCCCACTACAGACGAAACCTCTTAGTCTAACTCCCAAGGAGTTAGACTTTCTTCAACTCTCTCTGTCCATTCCTAAACCTCAGCATTCTCCTAATTATCCTGTCACCCCCAACTTCACTCAACAACTTCTCCTTTTTGAAAGTTCATGGCATCCACCTATCTACTATCCCCACTTTCTTTTTACAGTTAGTTGCTTCCTGGCCACCCTTTCACGCTACGCCCCACTTTGGCATCTGGATGAGAATCTGTTTCTTAGCCTATCTCCTGTCATCATCACAGCCAAATTCAACATCCACGTTCCAGATACTCTGACGCTTTGTAGTAGCCACACTAGCCTTGATCTTCCTGCCTTCTCTCTTCTCCTCTCTGCAATCCCTTCCTAAGAACTCATCCATTTCCATGGCTTTAATTCTTACCTCTACTGATGCCCAAATCTCTATCTTTACCCCAAATAGTCCCAGAACCCTAGACACACATTTCCATCTATTTGATAGATTTGTTGGTAGATGATTTGGTATGTCCAAATTAATTCAGCATCTTTCCTCAACAAACTCCCCAACCCCACATCTCTCTCCCCATGTCTTCTGTCTCTTATGGCTCCAGATGACTGGCTTACTTGAACTCCTTGTGCCCTGTCACATCCAATATGTTTCCAAGTGCTATAGATTTCCCCCAAGAAATGTCTTTACTTCCCTGCTACTGTAGTTGATGTCTCCTTAACAACAAGAACCATATTGTGTCATCTTTGTGTTTGTCACAATACCTACAACATTGTAAATGATGAATACACATTTGTTAAAATTGATTCTATAATACACTTTTTCATGCCAGGAATGGACCCAAGTTTTTTTTTTGTTTTTGTTTTTGTTTTTTTTGTGAGGAAGATCAGCCCTGAGCTAACATCTATGCTAATCCTCCTCTTTTTGCTGAGGAAGACCAGCTCTGAGTTAACATCTATTGCCAATCCTCCTCCTTTTTTTTTCCCCAAAGCCCCAGTAGATAGTTGTATGTCATAGTTGCACATCCTTCTAGTTGCTGTATGTGGGACACGGCCTCAGCATGGCCGACAAAGCGGTGCGTCGGTGCGCTGCCTGGGATCTGAACCCGGGCCACCAGTAGCGGAGCGCGCGTACTCAACTGCTAAGCCACAGGGCCAGCCCTGGACCCAAGTTTTGAGTGCCGATGCTTATACAATTTAGGGGAAGTTCCTTTTCTTAAAGTATGCAATATTATGGGTACAGAATTAGATACAGCAGGGCCTTGGAAGGAGTCCATGCAAGTGAAGGGCCCTGAAGTTCAAGATTCATTGGCTTCACAGTAATGTTACTTTACTTCTGAAATACAGATACACTTTCTAATTGAGGTATATGTTTATTGTAATTTTTAACCCTAAAATTTTCTATTAAAGTGATGCATTGTGCAATCAATGGCATTTTAGAATCAAAACTTCTATTATATCTCACCTGGTCTTTTCTATTAGCCTTTTAAAGCTTTAGTATCATATTGCTCCAAATTCACCTCAATACAACTTTCAAGTTATCTTCCTAATTCGTAGCTCCATTCAAAAACTTCCTATGCCATCCCACTACCTATGGACCTGACTACATATCCCACAATCTGGCATTCAAAACCCATTATTATTAAAAACTGGAAGGATTATAGTTTTGAGATGTTAACTACTTTTGTCCTCCTTCCCTCCAGTGAGTCCAATCAATGTTTATCGCTTCAGGAGAAGATGTGACGGATACAAAGCAGAAAGAGTTTACCAATATCTTCCTGGCCCTACCTTCCAAAACCCTGAGGTCTCAGGGAAATGGAGAGGAATTGAGTGTAGTCAAAATATTGGGGAGAAATAGAATTTGAAGAGAGAATTCTTTCCCCAGCTTTGAGGAGAACAGAGGAGAAAGAGAAGACTTGGGTCTTAGAGAGAAGTGTTCTGGTTCCTTTTTTTCATACAGAGACCTAAGTCTCCAGAAAGGTTTGGAAGGCCCAAGAGCAGAGAGGATCTGCACCCTACTTCTCAGACGGCTAAAGAAAGGAGAAAATCCCCCTCAGATGGCTAAAGAAAGCAGAAAATCCTGGGAGACTGAGCCATGATGCAGGGAGACACAGGCCCCAAAGTGACAGCCTGTGTGGATGACTGATGGAAAACCAAGACAGACCCCGCAATGTCTTGACCACAATTAACCCTAGGACTTAGCCACAATTCTGGGCAAAGGGGTTGGGAGGGACACTTGAAATTGACTGAGACAAGCTCTTCGCCATTCTAGAGCAATAAAAATTAAGCTGAACTTCAGAAAAATGAAGAAATGTATGTTTCTTGCATACTGAGTGTGCATTGAGATTCATGTCCATTCAAGTGCTTACGTAGCCCTAGGATTACATATTAAAGCTCCTCCAAATTTAAGGCATTAATTTCAGAAAAAGTCATTTCAGAACTGGTGAAGGGGAGCCACCCTAGGGCCCTCCATGTTTAACTTACACGGGCACACGGTTGGTTTCCTTTCAAAATATCTATGACTGAAAACATGGTCTGGATGAGCCTCTCTTTACCGGGAAGACATACAGTTTAGCACCTTGTCAAGAGGGCTCTTCTTTTCAAAACTCAGAGATTTGTGGGTCTTTGGCTCCTAAACCACAAATCTAAAGACCAGGAAAATCTGATGAGCAAATAATTCCGCTAAGAAAACAAGAGCCCATTCTAGGTCAAATTTGGGTGACACATGTGCTTACTTTTGCTGGATAACCACCAATAAATAATCTTTTTGGTAATGCACGGAAATGATTACCTTGTATAAATGTCACCCTCCTAGATTTGTGCAGGACAAAAGGCGAGATTCATTAATAAGGGAAAAATTAGACACAGAGGACAACCCAATGTAGAGAGATAAATGAGACACCTGCACCAGCCAATCCACTGTGAACGAGTTACAAAAAAGCATGGACACTTGGTTTTGAAAATACAATTTCCCTACTCATTTTTTTCTATTTTACAAAATGCACCAAAGCACACTTCAGCTGTGTTCCCACCTCACTAATAAAAGAAAGAAGAGCATAGGAAAGTGATAGTAATATGGCTGGACTTTGCTTTTATCTTCACACCTTTCATCCAAGCATCTTTCTGCCCTTAAAGAATAATTGGTTAAATCTCACAATATCCCTACTGAAGGTATCTTCTGATGGGCCCAGATAGAAGCAGAGAGAAATAGAGTGTATTGGATCACCCAGGTTGAGGCCAAGGGGCTCTAGCAGAGCCAGAAATAGACCCCAGAGAATGGCCTCCCATTCCCCACCTTTAATCACTGGGAAATAGCCTGGACCCTTGGGATTGTTAGCCAGGCTACTTCTATATTTGGAGTTAGCTATGTTTTCCATTTAATTACTCTCAGGACATCCGCCTTTGACAGCCGTTCTTCTGAGAATGTGACTAGAGAATTGTCAAAAGGCTTGTCTATGGCCTCCAAAGAGCGTCACCACCCAGGATCACGGCGGAGAGCCTGCAGGTAGCACATATCAAGTATAGGTCAGTAATTGGGGGGCTGCTGCAAAAGTACTTTCATGCTGACTAATTAATCTCTAGTAATTAGCACTCAGATGTAACAAGTGTAGCATTTAAGGGCCATAGCAAGGGAAATAAAATCTGCTCTTCAGAAATTTGCTCGAGAGTTTGATTGCATTTTTCAGATAAATAATGGCACCCATCCATTCAGGTACAAAAACAGGAGTAAGGAATTTACTTCATACACCTATGCTAAGTACTGCCAACAAGTCCCTCAAATAATAATACTTTTGTGTAATTCCTTTGAAACCTTAGCAAATGTCATAGAATCCTAAACTTATCAGAACTGGAAAGAACTTCAGAAATCATCTAGCCCAATTTTTCCTTCCTGCAGATAAGGAAATTGAGGCCCAGAGAGGTGAAGTGACTTGCCCAGGACCCCACAGCTAGTTGGAGTAAAGCTGGGACTAGAAGGGGGGTCACTGAGCCTAGTGTTTCACAATGTGCCCTGTTTCCGTACATGAACAAGGCTTTGGACCCTGCCTGACTTGGGCAGCCTCAGGTACAGCCTTTGAGAAGTAGTCCCAGCTTCTGACTCTGGGCCAGATGCCACGATACTGAGATGAAGTCTCCTTTTGCCGCCTTCCTTCACCTCCCTCACCTTGGACCACTGTCTTTGCCCTCCTGTGCCTCCACCCTTACCATCAAGCTCTTACTCTGTGTCTCTTCCTGCAACGCCCCACTTTCAGACTGAAGTGTTATTTGATCCCTACAATTAGCCAGAAGGGCACATCCAGCCCAAGGGTATGTCTTTTCTGCTTAGAACCCCGAGTCTCGAGGCTTTTATCTGCCAAAGGGACAAAGCTATGTTACACACACGTGCACTTGGAGAGAGAGAGAGAGACAGGGAGCGCACTTCCTCTGAGTATCCCCAAAACCATTCCGGACTGAGACACCTATCTCTCTCCTGTTAACCTCTGGGCAAATGATGGCACCCATGGCAGATTCATCTTCATTTCTGCCTGCTACTCCCTCTCCCTTTGCTCCTTGGTCTATGCCTTTGCATTCTCTTCTCCTCCCCTGGCCCCAAATCTGATTCTCTTCATCTCCTTATCCGAGCCATATGGTAAACCAAAGGAAGGTACTAGTCAGTGGGGTTTCTTTGAAAGAGAGAACATTGGAGACCCTGCTATTTGTTTCCCGTGGGGAGCCTTGCCCTACCCTAGCAACTGAGAGCAAGGAAAGAGGGGGAGATGGGGTTGGGACCCCTCACGGCCTCACCTGTCCATTGACTAGGGAAATTCAACTCCTCCTGGGCTCGATTCAGGCAGGAAGTCTTACCACCAGTAAGTTGCTCTCCTTTGTTTTCTGTTTTGTTTCAGCTTTTCCTTTCTGTGAGTAGAAGGTGTGAAGGCAAACAATAAACCTTTCCAGAGCTTTCCCCTCCTCTCCTCTTCTCTTGCAGCCAGCTCTGCAGAAGCCAGCTCCAGCCCTGGAGACAATGTGATGCATTGGCTAAAGCCCTCGAGGGGTCCAAAAGGAGTGCACGATTTCAACTACTCCTAATTTCCTTATGCCTCGGACTCCATCCACAAAATAGAGCTTAGACGAGATGTTCTCAAAGATTTCTTTCTGCTCTAAAGTTATAGTCCTGCATTTTTTTTTTCCTGCAAGCATTTATTGAGCCCCTACTTATGCAAATCACTGTCCAAAGTACTGGGGAAACAGAGGCCAATTAAGCTTCAGTCCCCATCTTCAAGAATCTCATATAAATAAAGTGGCCACATGATTTGAAAAATACAATGATAGAGCAAATCCAAGTGCTGTGGGCAACTGCAGTGAAGTTGTAGGTCAGGATGATGGAGAGATCTCAGAAGACTTCATGGAAGAAGGGACAATTATACTGAGTTGTGAAAGATGAGTTGGAGTTTCCAAGAGAAGAAGGCCTGGGGTTGCAGGGAATGGAGAATGTTCCAGATAGAAGAACCAACACAAACAAAGGCCACAGACAGGGAACATCAGATAGCATGGTACGGCTAGAAGTAGTGGAACAGCAAGGATGAGGGCTGAAAGGTGAGTTTCTACATCATTCTGAGGAGTTCAGACTTTGTATGCAAGATGGGTTTATAAAATTGCTAATGTGTCAGCAACATCTACGAGAATAAATCTCATTTTTTTCATAGTCAAAGGAACGCATAGGAGTGTTATGGGAAACCCTCATAAAATCTTAACATCTTCTGATATTACTTCGAAGTGATTTTTTTTCTTTCTTGTAGAAAACAGGAGTCTAATAGATCCGGACCATTGTTTTTATTTTTTTTGTTTTTTTTTTTTTTTATAATTCTTATTTATTTATTTTTTTTCCCCCAAAGCCCCAGTAGATAGTTGTATGTCATAGTTGCACATCCTTCTAGTTGCTGTATGTGGGACGCAGCCTCAGCATGGCCGGAGAAGCAGTGCGTCGGTGCGCGCCCGGGATCCGAACCCGGTGCGCCAGCAGCGGAGCGCGCTCACTTAACCGCTAAGCCACAGGGCCGGCCCCGCCCATTGTTTTTAAGCAAGTTTCAACAAGATCCCTGAGATCCTTTCTCAAAAGATAAGCTACATGCAGAAATAAGGGAAGGAACATGTAATGACCGTAAATTTTCCAGTTAAAAATCCCTCTTCATCTAAAGATCACGCTTCTTTGCTTTCTGCTTCTATTGGAGAAGAAAGAAATGAGTCTCCCAGAGTCCTGAAAGTGGTGAGCGGTGCACCACCGATGTCTGCCCCAGGGATCACCTGCCCCTTGTTAACAGTCTTTCCGAAAAACCCACAGAGCTTGGCGGTGGCTGGCAGGCACAGCCCCCTCGGTCAGTCTCTCTGTTCTTTAAGTCACGCCTGCTTGGGGGTCGAAGCTTGTTTGAACACATAAAGAAACCCCACCTTGGCTGAGGGCTGAAAGCAATGCAGATAATATGTAAATGTGGCTGGGCATTGAGTTTATAAAAATATAAAGAGACAATAAACCCCTGTGATTGGGTGCCATCTCCTGATGTCCTGGAAACTGTTGTCCCATTGCAGCAGAAAGACTTAACCAGAGAGAGACACCATCCCCGAAAACCAGGAAGATTCTGAAAATGTCTATCATGTTGCTTCATAAAAATCTAAAATATAAAAGAAGAGAAAACACCTCTTCAACCTTCATCTGTAGGCCCGATCCCCACCCAGAAATTTTGTCGACAGCTTGTAGTGTCTCCTTCAAGACCATTTTCTCTATCCCCACAAGGGCTTTTCACTCCCCGGTCAAGTAAATCTTAGACTGGCTTAGTTAACTTAACTAGTTAATTGATTTAAAATTGCAGATGTGGTTCCAGGACGGGGGTCAACAAATTTTTCTGTAAAGGGCCTGATAGTCAATATTTTTGGCTTTATGGGCCATACAGTCTGTCAAGACAATTAACTCTGCTGTTGCAGCATGAAGGCAGCCACAGACAATTCATAAACAAACGAACGTGGTGTGGTCCCAATAAACCTTTGTTTACGAAAACAGCCCACAGCAGGATCTGGCCTGCAGGCCATGGTTTGCTGACCCCTGATCCAGACCATGAACTCTGTGAGCACTTATATTTTGTTTAAAGTAGAAGAGAACTTCCCGTGCTTGTACAGATTCAGATCTGAGCAGAGTTTCATTATCTGAAACAAGTACAGAACAACACAAGACAGCAAATAGCAGGAATGACACTGGGGACAGGGATCCCAATACACACTGAAGTTCAGACACTGGAACCTCATTGGGTTGGGGCTGGTGAAGGAGATTTACCTTGATCCTTCCAGGAGACACATTTCCAGTCTTCTTAATTAAGGCCATTCGCAAATGGCTTGGAAAACGTTTGTGGAGTGAAGCAATTTGGGAAACCCGTGAAATGGAACATCAGCCATTAGCCTCCACCCCTCCCCGCGCTCTCCACCCCTACCGCTGCCCCCCAAGCGAACACACTGGAAAATAGAAGCACGCACAAGCGTATTTTCAATGATTAATCACACTGTTTCACTCCGAAACCTGAAAGAGAAGAAAAAATGGAAGCATTCCTATTTCCCATTGAAAGTAATCACAGCTTTATATCCCTTGGTGTTTACATAAAGAGAGCTGTTTATTTAGAATCCTTGCTGATAAGAACACCCCACGCTCATAACTTATTATATATTCCCTTTCCATTTTGTCTTTTGGGGGGGGGCAGTGAGGGAGAATTATGTATATTTTATGATAACCCAAAATGACTTATACATAAAAAATACAGACTTTAAAGATAAAAAGGATTAGTCGCAGGTAATGCATTTTCCATGAGTGGCTATAGGGCTCTCGGTTCCACGAGGTACCGGCTGCATACAAATGAATTGATAAAAGTCTGACACTGTGGATGGGTAGCAAGGCTCATGCTTTGCTGGAGATGATTCTTAAAGTTACAATAAATCAGACAGACAGTGTCGGCCTTTGAGGATAAACCTGTGATGGCTTGTTGTGCCTCTCCGAATCGCCTCAGAGGCCCAGGGACTAAAAAGTGCCTAGATGTCACATTAAATCTACCGGGAGGATGGAGCACTTCAAAGACGAACGCAATCAGATCTGATGGAAAATACATTTTCTGAAAGCTACTGACAAAAAAGTAATCTTTGATGTGGATGTTGAATAACAATTGATATTGTCTTTCCTGACATTTTTCATTATTGCCGTCTTATACAGCCTACTTCATGTATTAAAGCAATATTAACTGTTTGACAGGGACAAATCCTCCAACTACCACATAAGCAATTGTTTCTGAATCGTCCTAGCCCACTGCCTGTAAAACCTGTCCGCATAACTGCTTTTAAATACGACAGTAGACTCTTTTTCCTGACTAGCTAGACAGTGTCTGGGCTCCAGCGTGGTTCAGTGGAGCCTGGGGAATATTAAAAATGGTTAGGTGGTTATGAGGTGTCATTTGATTATAAGGAAGGAGCAGGAATGTTTTTTGAAGGTGAGTTTTAATGAGAGAGGTCTATAAAAGTTAGTCCTTATTATTCCCCCATCTTCAGTACACATTTATATCAAGTAGATGTGGGCAAATCTCAGATCTGCCGCAATTCTTGTCGCTCAGAGGGGGAAATAAAGGAACGTACAGAAGATCTTTGTTATTTATGCAATGAAATAAAGCAATCTCTGGCTGTGCAAGAACCTATAAAATATACTGGAAATAAGTCCCCCCATATGCTCCTGAAAAGATATTCGAGCAGATCTGGGAAGCACATGTCACTTTCAAAACCCAGCGTACCTCCTGAGGCTTGATATCTTAACCTTCAACTGTAAATACATGTGGTTTCATTGTAGGTATTTGTAAAGCTTAAAATCTCTAATTTTCTGATGACCTTGAGCTTCTTGAGAAACGGGGGGGGGGAAGTTCTACAAAAGAAGAGCTGGGATTTTTTTTTTCTTGAAATGGGGCTAATTGCACCCCAGAGTAGAAAACAGAAAACTAAAACACCACGATTCAAAATCACAAAACCACAACAGCCTGGGTTGTAGACTCTCAGAAGTTATCATTTGCGGCTAAGATACCTAGGGGACGTGATGTATATTCTTCACTTACATTATTATTATTTCCCCACATTCCCCAGAGCTGCCAGCTTTCACACGCCCTGAGGATACTGTAGCTCACCTGTATTTTACGTACAGAAGTTTTACCATAAGTCCACCTCTCCACTGGGAACGGCAGGGCCAGTCTCCTACATGATATTTGAAATAAGGCAGGTGATAGTGAGCAAAAGGAACACACCAGTCCCCAAAACTGGAGAATTAAAAGACAACACATTGCCAAGAGTAGGAATTTTTTGTGACCTTAGACAAGTCATTTGACACCTCTTTGCTCTCCATCAAGGGTCAATCTTTTTCTTAAAGAGCCAAACGGTAAATAGTTGAGGCTTGTAGGTCATACTGTCTCTGTTACAAATACTTAATTCTGCTGTTACAGCACAAAAGCAGCCATTGACAACACATGAATGGCATGGCTGTGTCTGAGTAAAACTTCAATTAAAAAAACCGATGCTCTGGATCCCTTATCTATAAAATGGGTACTAACATCAAAGAAGATCTAATGCTCTTTACTGCCGAACACATTAGACTAGTTAACAAATGGGACAATGTTTTTACCACAGAAAGAAAAAGACGACAGGAAAAAACCCCTCACACAATGATAATTACCCTCCAGGAGTCATTTGATTAAAATATTTATCTTCTCTTAATAAAATGAAAGGGCTCTATCATTGCAATAGCATATTAACCCACTCAGTCCATTTTTTTATGACTGTATCTTTTAAGATTTATCACAGCTGTCTTCTCTTGAAGTCCTTTACCAACTCAAGAAACACATCGTATAGTTTCTCATATAGTCACAAGAAATGGGAGGCTGTAAGGTGTATCTAAGTTATTTAGGAAGAGAAGCTTCTAGGTAGACATAGAAAGTTGCCCTCAGGTAGGCGTTTTTTGAACACTTGAGTAGCCCTTCCTAATAATACAAATGTAAGATAACGGTATGCAACATTTATTAGGGTGCAGCAAGAACTGGGAGGCTAGCCCTTCCTGCCGGTGAGCAGGAGACACATTATACAAGGACTGCTTCAGTCGGGATCAGCAAAGCTATGCTGCAATAACAAGTCACCTGAATTTCTCCACAGCTTAAAAGACAACAAGGGTTATTTTCGTTCCACGCTACACTTACATCTTGGGTCAGCAAGATGGCTGTGTTAACTGTAGGCACTCAGGGGCCCAGCCTGACAGAAACAATCTGACACCAGCTTCCATGATCAAGAAGGCGAAAAAGAAGCAAGCACACCGAACTTTCACCGGCTCTTCCAAGTGGTGCATGTCACACTTCCACTCACGTCATTGGCCGAAGCGAGTCACAAGGCCACGCCTGACATAAACGTGGTAAGAGAGTAAACTCCTCCCTGTGAACGATTCAATTCTCCCTTGTGAACAAGAGTAGCATCTACCCTAGGGGTCAGGGGTTCTCTTAATGGAAAGAATGAAGGCCCAGGCTTGTTTGCTTCTGACGTATAACTTTATTAGAAACTCTCTGCTGATCTGGGAGGAGATCTAGCTGGAAAGGACATAGAAGACCTCAGAGAGAGGCTCTCCATGAAAACAGAAAGTCAAGATTAAACCCGGACTCCACTGCAGAGCCGAGAGGTTCATGGGAGAGGGCTGGTTCTGATACGATGCGAGGCTAGAAGCCCCTCCAACTCAGCCCCCCACGTGTGAGTATCAGGTAAAGAAACCTGCAGACCTGCTGTCCCTGAGACCTGGACAGGCATCTGGACAAACAGAGCTGTCCAGGCAGGCCCAGTTTTCAAGAGTAACATTCCGTGGAAGGGACAGAACATCAGAGAGCAAGATCCTAGGTCAGCTGGTGGCCCCATCAGATGCTCAACCTTAATGTTTTTGTCTAGAATGTGGAAGCAGGACTGACCCACATTCAGGCCTGACCCACACTCGGTGGCCTGAGTCACCTCCTAGAACTTGGGGGCAGGACGAGGTAGACTTCAAACATGAGACTGGGGCAGTGAGCATGATATGACTGGAGCTAAGGTGGGGAAAGTGTCTCACTAGTTACATGAAAACAGGGGTCTATTCTTTTTTTCTTTGTTTATCAGCATCGCAGTGTGAGCTGGCCTGAAGAAGTTCCTCCCTTCCTCTGAATTTGTGATATGAGGCTCTCACCCACCCCTAAGAGAGAATTTAATGAAATGTGTTATGCAACTAGCTGTGAAGAGGAATGAGTTTTGCCATTTAAGCACTAAATTTATGGCATAAAGGCTTTGGGAAACAATAAGAAGAGATGGACCTCAAAAGCTCCCAAACAAGACCAAGAGGCTGTGGTTCGAGGTGCGGCCTGAGGGGGTCTTTCCCTAGCCCCTGAAAGCCACCCCCGCGGCCTCTTCCTCCAGCTGCCAGTCACCTGCAGCTGCTCCAGCTCACCTAATGGACTCAAGTCAGAATGAAGGGAAAACTCAGCTCAGAGACTGGGAGCACAACTTTCTTCCCAGCAACACTGCTGTCCTCACTTTCTGACACCTCGTCTGCCCTCCAGGGTGAGCCTTCACAACCAGCAAGAGCCTCTAAAGATGGAAAACAACTTCTGCGCTACAAGCTGCATGGCTTTGGGCAAATCACTTAACCTTCCTGTGCCTTAGCATTCACATCTGTAAAAAGGAAACGATAATAATAATATTTACACCATAGGGCTGCTGTGAGGATTAAATAAACGAAATCTAAGGCATTCAGGGGAGTGTCACACATAGTAATTGCTGTAGCATCAACCACCACTATCGTTTGCATGTAAACACTCTTCCACATTAGCAATTCTCATGCCACTCCTCTCAATAGCCTTCCTGACACAGCGAAGATAATGGAATTACTGTTTATTGAGCAACTATTATATATCAGTAAATTAATATATGTAGTTACACATATTTATGAATTTAATCTCATTTAATCTCCCTAAGTGCCCAACATAGTAGACATGTTTGTGCCCATCCTGCAGATGAGGAAATTGAGGCTTGGGTTAAGAAACTTGTCTGAACTCACAGCTAGAAGGAGATTTACAGCGACTCTGAAGCACCTGTGTTCTTTCCCTAGAACACTTCTCCTTCCCCTTCCCCCGCTGAGCCAAACAGAGCGAGAGCGGTGGGGATGAGAGAGAAGAGACCCCTTTCCTTCTACCAAAATAAACAAGCAGGGAGGAGGGGCTGGCAGGGGAAAGGAGGAGGAGGGCACTGCAAACAGACTGTGGGGTGGCAGTGCCATCTCGAGCCCCCCGAGAGGTGACCGTGTCTTATCTTAATTCCCCGAGGTTCTGTGGCTCTGTTATTTCACAGCCAGAAGTGGACAAACGCATCCCCTGTGCACATCTGTCTAAAGTTCATCTCCGCCAGCTCCACACTCCAGCCGCCTGTGCACATTCCCAGAGACCCTCAAAGAACATTCCGGCCCTGGCGCCCCTCCTCCCCACTGGAGACGCGCACCCGTCTGGACATGTCGGACGTCGCTGAGTTTCAAAACAGAGCAACTCGTCCAGCTGAAGCCTCTCTGAAGTGTCCTGGGGGACGTGTGTGCTGCCAGATTTGCGAGCGTCCCGCAGTCGGCGCCTGCGGGTCCGGGGTCCGGATTCGAGTCCTGACTGTCACTGGCTTACTGGGGCAAGACCACCACCCCCAGGGTTTGTGGAATCCCCTCCTCGCCTGACCCCTCAGACGTCCTGTAAAAGGAGAAGGGGAGATGACCTCACTGATTCCTCCAACTCCAGAAAGTAAGTTCCATATCTAACCTCTTCCTGATTAGAGATCCCAAACCTACCTCTTTAAATTCTGGAAAATTCCAAGTGGCATACAGCAGTGTCACTATTAAACAGTGCTGTGGCCCTCACTTTTTTTATTTAGGTTAAATGGACCAACTTTAATAGAGTAAAAATGACCAGGCTTAATTAACAGAGGAAAGAATTAATTTGTCAATTAATCTCAAATATCCAAATAATTAAAACTGGGTAAAGGTCACTGAGATACAGAAAGACAGCGACCAACTTTCAAATGCTTCACTACATATCACAATACAAAGCAAAGCTCTTGTCCAGAGAGTACAATGAGCTGAAAACCAAAATAAAGGGAGAGGAGATTTTGTGCCAAAACAGGAAGTGAGAAGATGTAGGTGAAAATGCTTGAAAACCACCAAGTACCTACAAATGATCACCTAATGCTTGGTGATAACAGGAACAGCCATAGTGCTGGCAATGCTCGTCTTCGGGGGCTTTGCTTATCATTCTTCTTAAGTTATATAGGAGGGGAGTGAAGAATATTCTCTCTTAGAAGGGGAAAGAGAAGAGAGAAGACCTCGGTGGGGACCTGCTCCACACCAGGCCCTGTGACAGATGCTGACACACTTTACCTCATGAAATCCTCGCTCCCTGCTATGGGGAAAGCACCTCTGCTATAGATTAAATGTTTGTGTCCCCTCAAAACTTTTATGTTGAAATCCTAGCCTCCAAGGTGATGGTATTTGGAGGTGGGGCCTTCGAGAGGTGATTAGGGCGTGAGGGTGGAGCCCTCATGAAGGGCATTAGTGTCCTTAAAAAAGAGACTCCACAGAGCTGCTTTGTCCCCTCTGGCATGTGAGATTACAGCAAAAAGACTCCATCTGTGAACCACAAAGTGGGTCCTCACCAGACACCAAATCTGCTTGGGCCTTGATCTTGGACTTCCCAGCCTCCAGAACTGGGAGAAATAAATGTCTGTTGTGTTTAAGCTGCCCGGTCTCTGGTAGTTTGTTACAGCAGATTGAATGAAGATAAGCTCCGTCCTTAGTTTTCAGACCAAGAAACTCAACATTTTAGAGATCACAATGACTCTAAACCACTCAACCAGGCAGAGGCGAATTTGAAATTCAAGACTCCAGTTCCAAATGCAGGTGTATCAGACCCTGTCTCCAGCCACGATGTCCTGAAGAAGAGCTAATGCAACAGAACAAAGAGTTCACACACAGCAAAACAACTAGAAAGCAATATGCGTGTAGTAGACATGGGTTATTTTTGCTGCCCGATACCCATTCATCACTCTTTTAGTTGAATGGAAGCCATGCCCAGTGGGCACATTCTGGCACTGCTGTCTTTACTTCCCTGGCCCGAGAAGTAGAAAATTATGATCCCGGCTGGCCATCAGCAGCCTGACCTCCACCAACCACAGGGACAGCTTCAGGAACAGCTGGATCCACCTGCTCAAATGAAACAGGTCTGCTCTCCATAGCACGGGCTTCCAATTCAGGCAGCTGTCCCCACCTGGTAGCAAAGATGGCCACCAGCATATCCTACCAGCCTACCAACCCAGATTTCTTTTTTTTTCCAAGGAAGATCAGCCCTGAGCTAACATCCATGCTAATCCTCCTCTTTTTGCTGAGGAAGACTAGCTCTGAGCTAACATCTGTTGCCAGTCATCCTCCCTTTTTTCCCCAAAGCCCCAGTAGATACTTGTATGTCGTAGTTGCACATCCTTCTAGTTGCTGTATATGGGACGCTGCCTCAGCATGGCCCGAGAAGCAGTGCGTCGGTGCGCGCCCGGGATCCAAACCCCGGCCGCCAGTAGCAGAGCGTGCGCACTTAACCACTAAGCCACGGGGTTGGCCCCGCAAACAGATTTCTTTAAGTACTTTTTTCCCCAAAACTCAAGTGACAGTCCTGGGCTGATTCTGATTTGACCCGCTTTGGTCAAACATTCTGCTTAGAACCAATAGGGTTGCCAGACAAAATACAGGATGACTCATCAAAGTTGGATTTCAGATACACAACGATTTTTTAGTTTAAGTACAGGGCACGCAATATTTAAGACATACTAAAAAGTCATCATTGTTTATCTGAAGTTCAAATTGAACGGGTCCTGTTTCGGTTTTGTTTATTGTTATTGCTTCGTTAATTGTGGCAACCCTGAGAGCCAACTATTGTGACCAGGAGGGGTGGAACTTCACTTCCAAGCGGAAGGCTTTTGGCCAGAGCTCAGCTGCATGCCCACCCTACAGCATGTGGGGAGGAGAGTGGGGTCAACGCCATCTAAGCCACATGAACTGAGATGAGGAGAAGGGCAGCTCCCCCCCCAAAAAATGAGGTTCCCCTCCCAGGAGAGAGGGACTGGCTGTTTAGCAGCCAAAAGCAACAGATGTGCACTAGAATGGAAGCGGGTGCCCCAAAGGAAGAGGAGCATATGGTCTTGGAGGGAGTGAGGGGCCTGTGGGCCGGCTAAGTGGGGAGAAGAGGAAGCCGGAGCCGCCGGCCTCTCAGCCTTCCAAGTCTGTGCTTTTACGCACACTCATTTGCCAGATCGCTCTAAGAAAGCAACAGCTGTGGCAACTGACAGTTTACAGTTGTGACAAATCGCATTAGTAAAGTATTTCAATTAGAGTCACATCTAACTAAAAAACAAGAAGTCATCTCCGAACAAATAAATAGTACTTCAATTTGTGGAGCCTTCAAGGGGAAGAATTCAGCACTTACATACTCTCCTCTCGTTTCCCTGTTCTTGGAGGACAGGGCCCCACACCGTGGCGTGGGGACATTCATGGTTTCAGCTGGGGAAGAGGTGATTCATAAAGACACAGGGAACAAACAAAATCTGTAACTAAGCATTTATTTCATGCCTTTGGGATATTTCTTAACGACTTCAATCCAAACTTGGTTTCAGATTTGCCTGTAATTTCCCTTGTTGTGTGGCAGGAGAGAGAGCATTCAAGAACCTTCCTGTGGGGTCCCCCCATCCAGCCCCATCAGTGGGGTGGCCGGGCCCCACAGGGCTGTGTTCTCTTTCCCAAGCCAATTCATCTCCATCTGTAACGTTTTAAAAGGAGCTCACGGGTATGTCTTCCCCAAGAGATTCTTTTTCCTCCGTTTAGAAAGTCATTCGCCTGCACGAGATGAATGGCCTGGAGAAATCCCTGAGCCTCTTTATCTCCCAGGGTCAGGGCCAGCACAGCCCCAGATCGCAGGGGCCCCGGGGCCCCACAATGGCTTCAGACCCTCCCCTCCACTTCCTTCCACCCCTCCTCCCAAAGAAATGACATCTCTTTCTCCAAATTCCCCACTTAAGCTTGATTTTCAGCAGATCCTTTACCCTGCCAGTTAGTTATTCAGGCCTAATTAGGGGATTGCTTTCATTTATGGTAGCAGTCGGGAGGGGAGATGAAATGGCGTGGCCCCTATTCTTGTTGGAAAAATAAATTACAGCTATTGTTACTTGAGATCTTCTTTTTCCCCCAATCAAGCAAATTAGCAGCTTGGTTCATTTTCCCAGCATTCACTCCTGACCAGACGGCAGCGCCCTGGAATGTGGCTTAGAGCTGTGTGGTCAGTACAATTGGTTGGGGCTGTTTGTGCCAACAATGAGAGGAGACGGCTGTCTCCGAAAGACGAGTGGTGCTTGTCTTGCTTAGGCCAAGGAGCTGTTGCGACCTGCCGCCGGGTCGGGCTTCTCAGGAAGATGTGCACCGCCATCTAGTGGAAATGCGGGCTAACTGCAGTGCGCTCGTCTCCCAGCTTGTGCCTCTGGCTTTGTCAGGACAAGAAATGATGCTTCTTGTAAGTTACTAAAACTAGGGAGGACCTTTATATCTGCAGGGGTGAGGAATATTTGTTTCAATGGCTGTAATGAAAGTGCAGCCCAATGCTTGCATAATGTCTCTTTTTGTGGGTAGCTCTCTTGGGTCCTGATTTTCAGGTCTAAGACAGGATGTCGTTGTCTGAGCAATGGAGAGCTCTGAAGCTGGGTAGTACTCTGCTGTCCTAAAAACCGTGGGCGGAGAGTGTCAGCACCTTCATACAACAGGCTCCATCTCTGGAGCCTCTCCATCACCCCTCATCTCACCCACAGCAAGCCCGATTCCAAAGTGCACAAGGCAGAGGCATTGAGAAGCAGGCTTGCTCACCCAGGGGCATTGCCACTTTGAATGGAAGCCAGAAACAACAACCAAATCCTAAGACTTTTTCCAATCTTGATGTTGAAGGGGGGTTCCCACTCTCCGACCCCTCACAACACACGTGTTAGTGTCCTTCTCTTTTCCACTCATTTTACTTATATAAAAAGCACATTTGTTTCCCCTGTTTTGCCAAGAAACCATGATTTTCTTGGGGTTTGTGTACAGAAGGGAGAAAGCAAATATGTCCCAATATGGAAGGGGTTTGGGGCAGTGATTCTCAACCAGGGGGGATTTTTGTCCCCAGGAGACATTTGGTAATGTCTTAGGATATTTTGGATTGTCACAACATGGGAGCCGCTCAAAATCCTACAATGCACAGGACAGCCCCCCACAACAAAGAATTATCCAACCCAAAAAGTCATCAGTGCCGAGGCTGAGGAAGCCTGGGTTAGGGAACAAAGCTTGCCCTCCAGTAATCGGGTTAGAGTACTGATTGTCCTCAAATGAGCCACACTGCAGAGGCTGCGGATAATTCATCCTCTCCCAAGTCAGTATTTACCACCTTTTTCCTTCTTTTAGACTCTTCCATTTTAAACATAATTTACCTGTCTTTTTTTTTTTTTTTTTTCTTTCCTCTGCACTGCTGGGAAGAGAAAGGATTGGAAAGGGGGAGGGGAAGGCGACAGAAAAGTAGGATTAGAAACATGACCTGTTTCTCCTGGAGAAGCTCGGCGCATTCCTCTCTCAGATGTGCTTTGTGACCGAGGAGGGTACAATTAAAAGCACAATAATTTGCTTGTTATTCAAGTCAGGCATTAGTCCGGGTAATGGCGTGCTTGGTGGAGAGATGGATTTCCTTGTTAGGAGCTAAGCACAGGATTAGCTGAATTCTCCACGGAGAAATCTTGATTTGTTCAAGGTCTTTCATGTTTTCTACAGAGAAGGGATTATGTCTTCTTAAAGAGGTGCCTTGCTTAAAAAGCTACAAAGTATAAGAAAAGGATTTAGGGCAGAGGGGCCTGTGGTTAAGTAGCTGAGGGGTACAGGGAATTTTAGAGCAAAGGATTATTTAAAGCCATAAAGTTCAAAAAATAATTGGTTTAGCACTACTGGGTCAGTGCCGGCGAGAACGCTGTAAAGGCAGTTAACCATGAGCTAATATTCATTTTACTTTAGCTAATTATTGCAGGGATCCAGGAGAGAGAGGGGAAGGAAAACATGCCCCCTCCGTGGCAATCAGGGCGGGCGTTGTTTTTGGTTTCTTTGCCTCATAGGCACACTTATTTGTTGGGGTGCCCAGACGCCAGGCATCACAAGGGCCTTATTAGATAAAACAGGAAAATTGCCCTCTCGAGGCAGAACAGTGCATGCTCTGCTATCCCAGTGACCGGGTAGAAGCCACCGTTAGTTTTAACTCCATCAATGTCATTAGCCAGAGAGGACACAAAGGAAAAAACTCTGACTTCACCAATGTCCCTGCCAAATCAGGGACTCTCAATCGGGGGCAACTTAGCCCCCCCACCCAGGGGACATTTGACAATGCTACTGGCATCCAATGAGCAGGGGCCACAGATATTCTAAATATCCTACAGAGCACAGGACAGCTCCCACAACAAAGAATTATCAGACCCGAAACGTCACCAGCGCCCAGGGTAAGAAATCCTGGTCTAGACAGAGGCACTTTTCTCTCCTCAGGGAGATAAAGCTTTTCAGAATCCCCATTCCTCAAATCCATAATTGACAAGTAATCAGATGACCGTATTTAATGCTAACACACGTTTCTTCCTCCTTACCTACACTGGGCATTCTCACGATTCAGGACATAAAGCGATGCCAAGAGAACCTTGCCCTGAGAGAGGAGTGTGTGAGGCTCCTTCCTGATTCACACATACCAAAGCTGGCTTCTCTGCAATTTCCCAGGTTCAGAGTTTTGAGGACCTTTATTCCCTTTCCTGATACTATCCCCTCCTCCCTGCATGAAGTACGCTCAGTTAAGTCATTTGTCCTGCAGCTTTAGAGGAGCTAAGAGCCAGCAGCTACAAGATATCCATTTTCTCCCTAGTGAATGATGACTCTCATCTCCAGGGAGGTTAACGCCCTGGACAGGCGCTTCCGTGAAGCCAGTTAAAGCCACGGGCTATGAATCAGGACTGTTCCGAGGCACGGCCATCAGCTCTCCAGGAGAGCCTCAAGGATGCACTTAACCTCCACTCATGAGATACGGGGAAGACAGAGAGCTGCCAGAGGGGAGGTAGAGGGCAATGGCGGAGAGGTGGTCCCACCCAAACTAAATCCTACCCCAGCACCTTGCAGGACCATCGTGAAGAGGGAAAGGTGAGCCCTCAGGTCCCACCAGCCCGCTCTCCCCGTCTCTGCACCCTCTCCAAACTTGTCCTTCTGCTTGGCCCCCACTCCCATTCAGTCCATCTCAGTGCAGCAGCCACAGGGATCCTGATAAATCCCAAATCAGATCATGTCACTCCTGAGCTCACAGCCCTTCAAAGGCTCCCATCTTGCTCTGACTGAAAGCAAAGACCTTTCTCTCTCTCTCACAGACACACGCTACTCCTGACCTCTCATCTCCCATTGCTCTTCGCCTTCCCTCATGCCCTTCCAGACACACCTGGCCCTGCTGGTCCTGGCAGCCCCCTCCTCACAGCCTTCCCACTTACTATTCCCTCTGCCTAGAGTGTTTTTTCCCACCATATCTACTGGAGCTGCTGCCCCGAGTCTGTCCAAATGTCCCCTTCTCATTGAGGCCCCCTCTTCCTCTTTCATGCTTTAGTTTTCCCATAACCTTTATCATCTGGTAACATGCTCAACACTGTCATTCTTTTATTTTTGTCCTTCCCCACCCCACCTCTCACTCCCTCGCAATCACTGATATCTCTGGGACCAAGTATGGTGCCTGGCTCCCAGCAGGCACTCACATATTTGCTGAAGAAATGAGTAAAGGAACCACAGCACTTAGTTTCAGAAGCTCTGTCACGAAAGTTCCCATCCCCTCAGCACCAGTTCTCAGCTAGTCGACTGAAGAAGGGCAGCCTGACAATGAGTCAGCTCTCAGGTGTGAACCACAAAAACACTCACTGTGTCTCCTAGGGGCGTTGGTGTTGTGTCTGGTTTTTAATTCTGGAGAAATTCACATGGCATAAAATTTACCATCTTAACCATTTTTGAGTTCAGCAGAAGTACATTCACATTATTTGGCAACCAACGTCCAGAACTCTTTTCATCTTGCAAAACAGGAACCCTGTACCCATTCAACAACAGCTCCCCAATTCCTCCAGCCCCTGGCAACCCTTCTCCTTTCTGCCTCTATGAATTTGACTACTCTAGGTACCTCATATAAATGGAATCATACAGGATTTGTCTTTTTGTGACTGTCAGTTTAGCATAACGTCCTCAAGTTTCCTCCATGTTGTAACGTGTCAGAATTTCCTTCCTTTTTAAGGCAGAATAATATTCCATTGTATGTATACCACATTTTGCTTATCCATTCATCTGTCAACGGACATTTGGGTTGCTTCCATATTTTGGCTATTATGAATACTGCTGCTATAAACATGGGTGTACAAATACCTCTCTGAAACTCTGCTTTCAATTCTTTGGGGTATACACCATGACACGGAATCGCTGGATCACATGGTAATTCTATTTTTAATTTTTTGAGGAACCACCATACTATTTTGCACAATGGCTGTACCATTTCACATTGCCACCAACTGTACACAAGGGTTTCAATTTCTCCACATCCTCATCAAGGCTTGCTATTTTCTGGGTTTTTTTGATAGCAGCCATCCTAATGGGTGTGAGGTGGTATCTCATTGGGTCTTAATCTGTATTTTCCTAATGATTAGTGATGTTGAACATCTTTTCATGTGTTTGTTGGCTGTTCATATACCGTTTTTGGAGAAATGTCTATTCAAGTCCTTTGCCTACTTTTTTTAATTGGAGTTTTTTTGTTGTCGTTGAGTTTTAGGAGTTCTCTATACATTCTGGATATTAATCCCTTATCAGATATATGATTTGCAAACATTTTCTCCCATTCTGTGGGTTGCCTTTTTACTCTATTGATAGTGTCTTTTGATGCACAAAATGTTTTAATTTTTATGAAGTTCAATTTGTCTACTTTTTCTTTGGTTGCCTGTGCCTTTGGTGTCATATCCAAGAAATTATTGCCAAATCCAATGTCATAAAGCTTTGAGGCCTTTATGTTTTTTAAAATGACTTTCTAATGACATTTCCCAGTTTGAGGTATTCAAAGACCCCAAAACCTAACCATATGAGTGCTGCCAATTCAGAAAGTACACAAAAGCCGTGTGCTTATCAACATTTCTGTTGGCAGGCAGGATCTCACGGAGCGTGTAGAAGCACAGTAGAAGTAGCATGAGGGACTTTGAGGCATGCTCTCTGGCACCTTTGTTGACTCCCTCTTTCTCCATATAGCCTTCCTTTTTTTCCTTCCTCCCTTCCTTCCTTCCTTCCTTCCTTCCTAATGACATGTCTGGGGTACGACACAGTAAGGAAGATGCTTTTACCTCACTCCCTATGATAACACCGACAATGCCTCCAGCATCAAAAAGCCCCACGATCCTTAGAGAAATAGTTTGTCTAATTTGGTGAGAAGAGCAATATTAAATTTCAAACTTGAGAAAAATTCCATTCAAGCTCTGCCGGGGTTCAAGTTCAAATTTGCATGACCACAAAATCCGTGTTCGTGGACCCACAAGGCTGCATTGCTTTTCTAAGATTTAGGAATGCTGGATGAGGAGTTTTGTCTCTGTTATTAATTAGAAAAATATATAAAAACTGTGCGGTTGTAATTGAAATGAGGGCAAGGAACCACCAAGTCTACCTGCTTGACTCCACTTTCCAAGTGGACTTCTTGTCCTGAAAAGAGGTCCCCAAGGTCCACCTTGGACGGTCTAGGTTTCAGCCCAGCATGGAGCTAGAGAACCAGGGGCTCCCTCCCAGACCAGTAAGTCTTTGTTTGCATGACTGTTTCTTTTTTCTCCTAGACTCTCATTTCTTAAGAGTTTTTGAAAGTAGAGCCAATCACAGATCTCCATTTCACCCTAAGGCTGGCATGCCAAGAGGTCACCAATATTTGTTTTATGCATTCCTAGGAGATTAAGTGGCAGTGTAATTTGGGAGAATATTTAGGTCCCCTGGAAGTTGAGAACCCCAGCATTCTGCCCTTAAACATCCGAATGACCTTGAGCAAGGAGTTTTAGCCTCTCCAGACCCTTCATTTCTCACCTTCAAATGAGAGAGTTCGACTACATCAGTGTTTCCTAAAGTGCACCACTACGGAAATTAAATAGGTAGAACAAAGGTGAATGCTTTTGTATTATGTATTTTTCTACCAAACATGAAAATAAAGATTTACATAGCCTGTCGGCTTCATAATTTCTTGGATATTACTGCTGCAGGAAGGCTAACATAGGCAACACCATGATGACCCACCCCACACACAACAACACTCGATGCTTGTACACGCTGTAAAGGTTTCAAACCTTCAGGAATTGTCCCTTCCACCCAAACTGTCCAGAAGTATTGACGACATGGATGAAATGGATTCCTAGTGCGGATTCTCATCCTGAATTCTCACGTGCATTGCTGAAGAGACCTTAGCAATGCAAAGCATCACTTCTGATGAAATGTGAATAAGGAAAAAAACACATTAATGTGGTAAGTGATTGATGGCATTGGGGAAACCCCACACCTGATTCCTTGGTTTCTTCCACCTCTAACAGTCTTTGGCATATGACGTGCTATACAAAAGCCAGTGTGCTCCCTGCATATCAGGCTTAATATATAACTTGTGTTGGTCTCATTAAGGACAAAATTTCTACTTCCAGAGGGGAAATTTGGAGCAGGCTCTTTTTTCTCTAAATGAATGGGCCTTTACTCAAGGAACATAGACTTACATATATGGATTTAAACATATACACAAAAGTACAGTCATTTTCTGTCTATATTCTCAGGTTAGGCCCTGAAGGTATTATTTATAGCCTGATGGTAGGCCCAGGGGGAGGATTCTCATCCATTTGAGACTCTAGGCACCAATGGTTTCAGTCACCACCTCTCTCTGGGAAGATTCTCATCCATTTGAGACTCTAGGCACCAATGGTTTCAAGCACCACCTCTCTCTGTTAAATTTCTGCAAAGTTGAAATTCTACTTTGCAGTGGCAATAGCAAAAGAAGAAAACCAGGACACATGGGTTGGGGGGAGAAACCCATACCAATGCATAAGCCATTTTTCTCACCATTCACTGGGGGTGTTGTCCGATGGGAGGAGTCCAGGCTTAAAGTGACACAGGCCAAAGATCTAAGCAACTCAGGTTCAGTTTAAATAGCAACTAAATCATAACACCCTTGGGGCTTTCACCTGCCTACTCCATACATTGTACTACCCTAGACCCAGCCCAGTGTGTGTGGGTCACACTACTCGCGCCCTGTCAGCAATGCTGTTCACTCGTTCACTCACAAATATTTATTGTATCTATTATGTGTGTGTCAAGTGCTGGGGATAGAGCTGAAAACAGCACAGCCTAGGTGTCTAACTAGGCAGGGAACATGAACCACTTAAAATCAAAACATTATGTGTAGATCCAAGTAGAAAAGACAAAAACTACGAGAGTAATGTAGAGGTCGGCCGGAAAGATGAGAAGAGGCTTCAGGGATGAAGTGAGGCTAAGGATGAGCCTAAAGAACAGAAGGGGTTTGGACAGTCAGCACAGAAACTGGAGCAAGTCCCAACCAGGCCAAGGAAGCATTGGGCATTATATTTTGGGGACAGGGAAGAGACTGGAACATGGGGTTTGGACTGGGAAATAGAGAAGATGCTACAAGTGCGTTTCATGGGGTGGGTTAGAGAGATCTTGAATGTCCAGCTGAAGCATTTAAGCTTTGGCCACTGATATGCCACAGAAGGATTTATTTCAGAGTGAAATAAGATGTAAGTGCTTCTTTAAGAATTTAATCAAACTGGAATGAACTGGAGACCAGGATACTAGTCTACTATTATTGATAACATACTACTGAAAAAAAAATCCCAATGTAAGAAGATGTATTTATTGGTCTACTCAGGCTGCTGTAACAGAATACCGCAGACTGGATGGCTTAAATAACAGAAATCTACTTTTTCACAGCTCTGGAGGCTTGAAGTCCAAAATCAAGGTGTCAGCAGGGTTGGTTTCTCCTGAGGCCTCTCTTCCTGGCTTGCAGATGGCTGCCTTCTCACTGTGTCCTCACATGGTCCTCCCTCGGTGCATGCACGGACAGAGAGAGGTTGCTGCTGTCTCATCTTCTTACAAGGACACCAGTCCTATGGGATTAGGGTCCCACCTTTATGACCTCATTTAACCTTAGTCACCTCCTTAAAGGCCCTATCTCCTAAATACAGTCATGTCGGGGGTGAGGGCTTCAACTTATGAATTCGGAGGGGGCACAATTCAGTCCATAATAAGTGGTATGAGCTTAGACTAAAGTAGTCATTATGGAAATGCAAGGGAAGGAACAGACAGGAGAGAATTGGAAGGACAAATGGAAAATATTTATGAAAGGTAGAGAGGAATCCAACACAATGCTAACATCACCAACCCAAATGCATGGGGGGATGGAGACACTCCCAGAACAGAACAGCCCCCTTGCAGGGCTTTAATATGCCATTACCCCCATCGCCTCTCCTGCAGGGCGACTCATGCATTTTGCAGTACAAGAACAACCCATCTTTTATTATATGAGAATTGTTAGTACAAAATATAAAGAGTTTTTAGGATTGTGCAAGAGACTATAACTAGGGAAAATGGGATAAAATTAAATGAAGGAGCTTTAGACTTCAGCAAAAAAGACCATAATATTGAGCTCTGCTAGACAGGATAATATTCAGTTTCCCAAAGGAAGTAAGAGCTGCCACAGTCATTCAGCAACCCAAAGCCAATTTTAAAATTGCACAGCAGAAGTGTGCTCAGCAAACCACTGTCAGAAGCCTTGAAGCCCTCTCTTTTGTCATCTAATTACTGAGGTACCTGAGATTCAGTGTCACTAGCCAGACCATCATAACATCCCACCTGCCCAGTGGTTGTGGTAGCTCTTCATCATTTTAACTAAAAGCTAATTCAATCAAAAACCTGATTGTTCAATTGAAAACAAAACAAAACAATTGTTCAATTGCACAATTGTCCAATATTGTTCACAAGCTGACTTAGAATGCATTCCCCAGAAGCAGACCCCAAGTTGAGGATTTATGTACATGTGGTTTATTAAATACATACTCCCAGGGGAGACTAGCAAGGGAGTAGGGGAAGTAGCACAGAGATGAGAGGAGGCCACACAAAGGATCATGCCCGGCAGAACCTCAGGGGCTTCATCCAGGTCCCTCAGGGAACTCTGAAGTGTAGGTTATGCCTCAGAGCTGGGGCAAAGGAGCTGGGCCTTCCTACTCCTTCCTCCACCCATCCCTGGGTAAGGGTTGTGCCAGAGTGGCTTCCAGGCACCACAGTAAATCTCCACGCACTTCAGTCTCTCCAGGAGGCAAATTCCAGTAGCCCAAGTGCAGTTTTCCTAAAAAGGGCCCCCAGGTACCTACTGTTGGCAGTGAAAGCACATCAAAACCAGTGGGAACAGAAAGACTATAAAAATGAATTCGAGGGGATCTGGGCAGGCACACATGCCCCAATTCCATAATTCTACTAAAATATATGCAAAAGAAGAAGTTGTGGATGTGCACAAAGATTTAACTTTGTATGTTTACTGCAGTGCTCTTTAAAATGGTCGTGTCATCTAGGATGCTTTTGGCTTCAAGTAACAGAAACCTCAACTCAAACTGGGTACAGTAATAAAGGGAGTCCACTAGTTCCTATACTGAAAGGTCCAGAAGTAGTTTGTGTTTCCACCACTGTTCTATCTGGGCTCAGCTTCATTTCCCACCAGTTCTCCCAGCTCTGCCTTCCTCCACGTGCTGATTTTGTCCTTAACTTGGCTTCCACGTGACATTTTTTTTTTAAGTTTTTTTTTTTTTTGAGGAAGTTTGGCCCTGAGCTAACATCTGGTGCCAATCTTCCTCCTTTTTTTTTCCTTTTTCTCTCCCAAAGCCCCAGTAGATAGTTGTATGTCATAGTTGTACATCCTTCTGGTTGCCCTATGTGGACACGTCCTCAGCATGGATTGATGAGCAGTGAGTAGGTCCACACCCAGGATCTGAACCTGTGAACCCTGGGCCGCCAAAGCAGAGCGCACGAACTTAACCGCTATGCCACCTGGCCAGCCCCCACATGACTTTTTTTAAAATGACTGCAGCTGTTATAGAAGGAGGGGGATTTTTCTCTTTCCCCAGCCATAGCACACAAGTGCTGAGCTTTGTTCCAACAGAATTAATGTAGATTCTGTTGGGGCCCAGGACAGGCCGCGCCAAAGTATCCCGCAATGGTATATTGATTATTTTGAGTTAAAGTTACTTGAGAAGCAAAAAGGGCATTCTGACCCTCTTCTTTTCCTCCTGATAGCAGGAAATAAATCTCCCATGTGAAAGGTACTCTCCTTGCATCCTTACCACCAGAGCTAGGGAATTCAGGGCCAAGAAGCTCGTATAAACAAACTTTGTTAATTTACTACCTTAAGACTAAACTCTGTTTAAATTCCTCACTAATTACGTACCTCAAACCTAGGTTTCTTTGTTCTGTCATTCCTCACAAATGTATTGTTTTTATGTGTAAAAGATACATATACTGCCTGCTTTGTTCACTCTCTGAGCATCATTTCTCTGTGATCTCCAATACGTACATATTAAATTGGGTTTTCTCCAGTTCATCTGGTCTTGCACCAATTTTATTGTTAGTCCAGCCATAAGAACATAAGAAGCGTAGAAGGGGGAATTTCCCCCTCCCCAACAGTTCCTTGCTCACTCCTGAACAAATTGCTATGGCGACAGGCATGGGGCTACACTGAGTAGTTTACACCAAACAGGGCTAATTTGAAGGGGGAGGGGGAGAGAGAAGGAAAATTTCACCCAAACCACATAGTTGATTAACAATGGACAAGGGGAAGTTCTAAATAGCCACCAAAGTGGAGCAAAACTGAAGACGACCTAAATATCCATAAATAGGGCATTAATTTTACAAGTTAAAATACCATCATTCAGTGGAATGCTACACATCCATTTAAAACATGTAACAATATGAAAAGATGTTCAAAATGTGCTTCAAATGGAAAGAGTAGATTATAAAACTCTTGGAAAGATATACACCCATTTGTTAATAGCAGTTATCTCTATGTAATGGTATTTTGTTTGGTTTTCATGATTTTCATGTTAAATTTTTATCTGTGCTTATCCATATTTTCCAAAAATTTTATAATAAAATGTATTACTTTGTAAAGAGAAAAGTACCCATTCCATTACCTTCATGCTTTTTAAAGGTCTGCATATTTCTCATACCATTTGCTTTTCCCATTAATTCTCCAAAATAGGCAGGCTAGGATTTATTTATTCTTTTTTTTCTGTACGAAAGAAATAGGTCCAAAAAAATTCGGTGACATGCCCAAATTCTCACAGTAAGTTTTTACAGGAATTGATATTAAAATCAAAGTATCTCAAATTGCAAGTTTCTATTGCAATTCTGTTCGAACTCTCCATGTTCCATCTTGCCTTCCCTCTAGCTGATAAGGAATATCACTCTTACACCCTTCCTCCAAACAAAATCAGTGCTGACAAAGGGATTTCTCCAACAGGCACCAAAAGGCTCACCATTTCAAAGAACTGCCACTCCCTTTCTTTTCAGTGGACCCCTGATGAAGAGGCCGATTAGTGACATGCAATAAATGAAGTTCTCCTGGAAGCCCCCAGAGGTGGTGCATGGCTAACGGCTGTGCCAATCCTGTTGGAACATGAAGCCTGACTCCATTTCCATGGGTTATTTCATACTTCTTTGTTTAATTATCGGTGCCTGTGTGACAGAATTGATTCAACTGTCAGGGAGCAGAAACTTCTCTCAGCTCACAGGCCCAAAGAGGTGCTGGGCTGTCTTTCCGACCTCTCCCTCAATCGCGGCGTCAGTCCTCCCCTTGGAAAAATAGCATTAAGGACAAGATCAAAATACCAGATCTATGTCTTCAGTGAACCACACCAGGTGGGATTTAGATAAATAATTGTCACACCCTCACCCTCATTACTAACACCAAATCTCTCAAAACCACTAGGAATGGTCTCATTTTATCCTTCATGCATTTACTGTGAGATATCAGCCTATTCTAAACTGGGGTCATGATTTTAAACTGCCCAGGCCATACAGAATCCTAAAATTCTGAGGACTATGAAAAACATAAGCTCTTTTTAAGGGACTGAAAACTTCACCAAACTTCTGTGGCTCCAACATCAACAGACTTGTTGGAGGACATTCTCCTCATACGTGGCTGCTCTGAGTGCTGTGGAGTTTTCTTTATACACGGCTACACTGAGGGCTGGGCTCACCCACTTCTGGGCACACGGGAAGATTACTTCTCTGCTTCTTTTACCTTTGGGTCACATGACTAGTTCTGGTCAATTGATTGTGTGTGGCAGTGATATGTGTCATTTCTGGGCCAACACACTTAACTGACAATGAGACCCTCTACCTGCATCTTCAACCACGGACGTATGTGTTGAGATGGAGGTGCCACAAGGTCGAAACAGTCTTGATCGTTGAGCCACACCCAACTGCCACTCTGGTTTGACTTCTCAGGTATGCCAACACCCGCCATGCCAGCACTTATTCTCAGCCCTTTGCAAATGTTCTTCCCCCTGATTCTTTTTTCCATCTAGATCCTATATATCCCTCAGAGCCCAATCCAAGTGCCACCTCCACCATGAAGACCCCATGAAACCTCAGCCCATTGGGATCTTTTTTCCTCTAAATTTCTACTGTCCAGTCTTCCCGTATCACACACTTAGGATGGGGTTGTTGTGTCATTTCTATGTGATTAGTCTTGTTCCTCTGCCTAGAGGTTATCCTTCCTACAGCCATCTCTTACACATCATTTTTATTCTCCAGAGTGTCTAGCATGATATCAATCACAGAGGCTGCATTTAAATGTATTGTTTAGATAATTACGTATAATAATGAAATATTCAAAATGGGATGACAACAGCAAAAACTTAAGGATGAAAATCCAGTTTCCTCAGTATAAGCAAACATCAGTCTTAATTGTGGCAAACCCAACCCCAATGACCTGAATTGTCCTTTAAGAACTCATAAATAAATAATTTTTAAATACCGTTTGCTTCTAGGTGGGGACAGAAGGTTACAGCCTTGGGCTTTGACAGTAACCTACTAACACATTCTCTTGAGCAATGTGGCCTGAGAAAAGCAGCTCAAAAATCATGCCAAGACTGGATTTCTTTATGAGGAAACTAAGATGGAAGCAAGGGCTCCACCGTTGTAGTACTATTGATTTTCTGGAAAGCTTGGTTTCAGGAGTACTAGCTTTTGTCCATTAAACAGCAACCACTGCTGAGCATGTCAGACAAAAATTCTGAGAACCTAACATTAAGGCACTTTCATGAGCTATTTTGAAATTCAATTTAGTTATGTTATTGAACAGGAATCTATCACTGAAAACAAGCTGACTATCCAACAACAGGGGAACAGGTGAGTTAAAGGTAGTGGACACTGTTGATGCCTTTCTTTCCCTCCCTTCCTGCCTCATGTGGTAGCCATGCTGCTTGGGCAGAAGTTCCCCGTCCCCCAATACAAGCCAATCCTCATAATCTTGTCCCCAACCGCCCCCCCCCCGCCCCCGCTACGATGATTCTATTAGTTGTGGACAAAAACTCAGCTAGTTAGTCCATGGCATTCCCTGGCTACAGTGACCAGTTTAGTTTAGTCCAAAGTGGAAACAGAGCTTTTGACAGTGTGGGGAAATCTCTCTCTGTCTGGAAATCTAGTGCTGTGGACTGAAGTGCATCCTCCCACCCCCAAATTCATATATTGAAGCCCTGTGTGATAGTATTTGAAGATAGGGCCTTCGGGATGTAATTAAGTTTATATGAGGTCACAAAGGTGGGGCCCTCATGATAGGGTTAGTGCCCTTGTAAGAATAGACACCACAGAGCTTACTTCCTCTCTCTCTCCACCCACAAGCAATAAGGGAAGTCCTTATGAGGACACAGTGAGAAGGCGGTTGTCTGCAACCCAGGGAGAGAGTCCTTTCCAAATGCAGACCTTGCTGCCACGTTGATGTTGGACTTCCAGTCTCTAGAACTGTGAGAAACAAATTCCTGCTGTGTAAGCCACCCCATCCATGGTATTTTGTTATGGCAGCCCAAGCTGACTAAGATGTTTGGCATGTAGGCGTGAAGCTTGAAAGAGCCACAGCCTTTTTCATCCCCTGAAGGAAGCCAGCCTGAGGATGGAGCCCTCTGGAGAAGGGCAGACCTCTTAGAGAAAGAAATAGAAACAATGCCCTAATGACATCACATCTAATCCCACTTAAAGTTTGGGTTTCTTTCACTTGCAAATAAAAGCCTCGTAACATGTAGAAACTATATACGCACAAGGACAAGGTTTAAAAGAGAATAAGGAAACATGAACACAGATTGAATTTTGAGGGTAGGGAGACTGGCAGTCTTTCTCTTTTATTTCAAAATCAGTTCACTCTCATTAAGGGCTTACAAAGGGTCATGTATATGTATTATCTCATTTAATCCCCATTTTACAAGGAGGAAACTGTAACTGCAATTTTAATGTTTGTTCCATACATTAAAACTTGCACATGAATAACTGAACTGTTAAAAAGATTACTTTATGTGCTCCTGGAAACCATCCTCCTATAAAACATAACAGGACAAGGTTGGTTGATACAAAAGAATCACTCCAGGGGCCAGCCCCGTGGCTTGGTGGTTAAGTGCGTGCGCTCTGCTCCTGGCGGCCCGGGTTCGGATCCCGGGCGCACACCGATGCACCGCTTGTCCAGCCATGCTGAGGCGGTGTCCCACATACAGCAACTAGAAGGATGTGCAACTATGATATACAACTATCTACTAGGACTTTGGGGAGAAAAAGGGAAAAAAAGGAGGAGGATTGGCAATAGATGTTAGCTCAGGGCCGATCTTCCTCAGCAAAAAAAAAAAAAAGAGGATGATTGGCATGGATGTTAGCTCAGGGCTGATCTTCCTCACAAAACAAAAATAGAATCACTCCATACAATGCATGAAGGGCAGATAGCATATCAGAAGTGCAATCTCTTACACAAACAAGTTTACAAAGGAAGCGCAGTTCGAACTGAACCCAGCATAAACATCATTTAATTTCCCTTCTACTACAGTAACATCAATATGGTTCATAGACAAGATGACCACAGTACTAGCGACATAGTACGGATTCGATAAATATTTGTTGCATTTTATGAACAACCTTGCAGTTGATCCTTTGCAATGTATTTCATTCCTTTAATCATGGTTATTCAAATGCTTCTGTTGAGATAGCATTTCCATAATGTTCAAACTAAAACTAAGAATTACACTCACTTGAATCTAGATCAAACTGGCATCTCGTGACTGTATCTAGAAGTCCTTGACTTTTTACAATGTTCTGCTAGATAGCTACCATTTGCCACTCCAGTCCCACTCTCCACCCTTTCCACCCTGTGACCGGTATGGTCTACACTGACAATCTTCCAGTTGGGTTTGGCCATTGGAGAGGCCAAACAGTACACAGGAGAATGAGGTCAGAGTACTTATCTCTCTGGCTCTCCTTCTGCAGGGTTACACAGGCTGATTGCCTCCTGTCATCAGGCACTTCCACACAGCTTGCCCCATCTCCAGACTCCAAGAGTTGCCTTCTCCACTGAGGAGAGTAGTAACAGACCCCCACAAAGACCCCACAGTTTCTAGCCCCAGCATACTGCACAATTGCCTGTGATTCTTAATTATTCTATAAATAATCCCTTTATCACATTCACTACAAATTATCCAATTAGGGTATGACATTCGATTTTTCCAGGACCCTGACTGATACAAACATGGTGCCCAGTTGACTTTGTTATGCAACTTGAGATCACAAAGGATATAGATGCTCTTTTAGCAAAATAAGACCTAAAAGTTATGCAGATGTGGGAGATGTGTCTCATGTTGACTTAATGGCAGGTATTAAATCTTACAGTAGAGATGTCTAAAATTTTTTCAGCTCTCCATGAAAACCAAAAGAGGAAAAAAATTTTTAAGTCACCACTCAGTGGTAAGGCTACCCTAACTCTTTTTCTCCCCTCCACCACTCTTGGGATTCTAAGCCCCACTCTTAACCCAAAAGTGAAGATAGGGAGGGGAACGAGAACAGCTATGATTTACACCCTACTTCTTAGGTCAAAGAAGGAGGAATCTGGGGAAAGCTGCAGCTTGGGAACAGGAGGGAGGTGGTAACTTAAGGGAAGGGAAAGTGTAAAAGCACCTATCCCTGAGGTTAGGGGGCACAGAAAATGAGAAAGAGAAAGTGTGTCCATGATAGAACACCCACCAGCAGCTGAAGGAAGCTCCATGTGGAGATGCCCTGATACAAAACCATCGTAGACAGTTGTGCAACTTTTCTGCCACACAACTCCAAGGAGTACCACACACTGTGTTACTCAAAGGAAAGGCCATATAAGCAGAAGCCCTGCCAAACCTGCATCAGATACCAAGTTCCCACATGGTACCTTGGAACGATGAGCTAGACCAGATATCATCCCTTCTTTTCAACCTCAAGTTTCTATCACTTAGGATCCCATCACAATGAACGTGAAGAACAGGTTGAACCTTTTTTGGGGTTGTGTGTGTGCTCCCTGCACTTACAGTCATCAAAGGCTTGTAAGATTCTTTCATGTAATAAACCAGGAAAGAGGGCTACCATAGGACTGGCCAGCAATGTACCCTCAAAAGCAGTTGGGGTATGTGCGCATCTGTAATTTGAATTATCTGCCACCATAAAAATCTGGATCTCCAACTGCTTTTGGAAAAATTCATGAGATCTGGCAACACTGGCTCCCAAAAAGCCACCATCACTGGGGTTAACAGCTGTACCGTTTAGACCAGGGCTTCTACCATCTGCCTCACTGACTTACGTTAAATCCTGGCTTCTAGAACCATCTGAGTGGGCCAAGCCTGAAAACTCAGAGAATGAGTTCCTGATCCTCCCCTTTTCCTTCCCCAGGGAAGAACAAGAGGCTGTTGTCATGAATACAGCAACCTTTACACTCACTTTGATGAGCAGTAGAAATATTTGGACCCTTGTGACTGAGGGACAACCTCCTTGATCATAAGACGTAGCATCAGCTTTACTGTCATTGATCAACAAACAGTAACTTTCCTGGATTATAGAAAGACTTCTAAAGAAAATCCTGTAGTTTAAATTCCATATTCTCTCCATCTCTCCATCCAGAGAGTTCCAAATTCACATAAAGCCATTTTATGAAAACTCTTTAACTTTAAAGTGGCAAGTTGTTTTAGATTTTGCTCTATACTAAAGTCAGACTGGGTCTCTGACCACCCTACCCCTCCCCCACCCCATTCCTATCCCAGTAAGGAGTTAAGAAAATATGCCCTCACTCAAAGTTCAGCCCTTTTGCTTTAGGCGGTAGAGATTTGTCACATATTCACCTGTCTTTGGAGCTCCACATCTAGCTCTCTTGGGCCTCTAATGGGAACAGGAGAAGTACAAGAACGTTTCACGCAACTAACAAATGGGGAACCGCCCTTTTTAAACTCTCAGTAGTGCTACCATAATGAACAGAATCATGCACAGCCCTGATGAAGCCTCGGTTAAATTCTCAGCCCAATAGCCTCCGGAAATAGAGAGGAAATCTTTTATTTCAATATTGCAATCAGGCCAACTTCAAGTGCTGAAGAATGCTGTTCTGAGGCAAAAGTTTAAGGCAAGGAAGAAAACTGGAATGGGAGAATGTCAGCCTGGCAATAAGAACCAAAAAGAAGTTGACATCAGGAGGTCAAGGGCTCAATTTCTTAAATATCATGGACTGCTAGGGCTGAACGGGACCTAAAATCTCATCTAACCCCTCCTCAAAGATGAGAAAATGGAGCCCAGAGCCATTAAGTGGCTGGGCTGGGACACCTGTCTTGTCAACTCTGCTCCCTAGCACTCAGCCCCGTGCCTGGCACCTAACAGTGGTTGATCTGATGGTTGGTTGGTTGAATGAACATGTGGCAGAACCTGAACTGAAACTCAAGACAAGGGTTTTACAGCTGGTGTTTCCCAACCCCGCTGATCATCAGAATTACCTAAGGAAGATTTTAGATGGATGTCTGGACCCCACTCCAGGCCTCTTGAATCAGAATCCTCAGATGTAGGAGCCTGGTCATGTAACAACCTCCTCCCCCATCCACGCCCCCCTGCCCCATTCGTTTCAATGATCACCGGGGTTGCAGAACCATTGCCATGAACAATGCCACCTCTCAATACTTAAACACCTAAAACAGTTGCCATTTACTCCACCATGCTAGGTTGCCACAGACAGAGCCACATCCCATTTTGGAGTTGGGAAGTCTCCACTGAAAATTTTTCTAAACATAGCACACAATTTTCAGGGCAGTTGCCACTTTTAACCCAACTTGGATTGAAGGGTGTTGACTTTGAAACAATAGGATTTCATAGCGCTGAAATGGCATAGGATTATTAGCAAGGAAAAACATATATGTCTGGATACATAGAACTTCATAAAACCCTTTGTCACTCAGCTTGACATGGTGCTGTCACATGGTCTGCATAGAAGGGTGCTGACAGATATTCTGAGTTGGTGGGAATGCTACGGGCAAGGACTCAGAAAATAACATAAATGAATTACATACAAATAGGGTATTATTTTTTACTCAAAAGATAACAACTGAGTTTTACTTCAGTGACAAGTGTGCATGGATTTTGTTCATTTCTCTCCCACTAGAATCCTTGTCTCACATGAGGTCAGCATTCATCATAGACGTGTTCAGACCTATCTAGGATCTCCCGGGACCAGGGAAAGAAGCTAAGTGTGCACCATAACAAATCAGAGGGCAATATGCTAACTAGACCCCATTCTCAAAGGGGCCCAAAGATAAAGGCATTTTTGTTCACAAAGTTCTTTAAGCTCCCAAGAAAAAAGATGTGCTGTGTATCTGGTCCTATAAATAACTTCTTTGGTTTTCATTTATGCTCATACCCACAATAATAAAGGAAGCTATGTAGCCTGCATCATTCATTCATTTACTTTAAATTTATGTAGGAAAGTAAATACCAGGCCCTCTCAGTTTTTTCAAAACCTACATGTAAATAAAAGTGGGGAGAGAAAACCACATAAAACCTCTTTTCATCCTTGCTTAAATCTAAGTTTATAACTCCTCGTAATTAGTATACAATCACGCACCTCATAACGACACTTCAGTCAATGACGGACCGCATATATGACGGTGATCTCATAAGATTAGTACCATATAGTCTAGGCGTGTAGTAGGCTATACCAGCTAGGTTTGTGTAAGTACACTCTGTGATGTTCACACAACGACAAAACCACCTAACGACACGTTTCTCAGAACGTAACGCAACACATGACTGTATTCCAAAAGGCAAGTCTTTTTCTGGGATCTAATGTACAGCATGGTGACTATGGTTAATAACAGTGTATTGCATACTTGAAACTTGCTAAGAGAGTAGACCTTAAGTGTTCTTACCATAACAAAGAAGTAACTCCGTGAGGTGACAGATATGTTAACTCGCTTGATATCAGTGATCATTTCACAGTGTATATCAAATTATCATGTTAATATACCTTAAATATATATAATTTTTATTTGTCAGTTACATCTCAGTAAAGCTGGGGGAGGAGGGAAGGCAAATCTTCAAGAAGAGTTGCTTCTCCTGGAGGCACCATCAATAATTTCTCCCATTCTTGGCACTGTGTCTCTCTCATGGCCACTGCCCACTAAAAGAACTCCACGAAGTCCAAACACAAGTTTTTAAATTATTCAGCCCTCTCAACTCCTGAAGGATAGGAAAGAAAAAGTGAGGAAAGGTGAGAGACTATGGTGGTAAGAACAGTGCTAAAGCAGAAACACAAACTAATAAATGCAAGGAAGTTTGGACGGGAGGCCACCTCAGAGTCCTAAACCAGGCCCGCTGTGTTTCGATCCTGCACAAGCACATATGGTCTTCCATTAGCGGGTCTCAGAGCAGTGGGCAACGCTTCCAGAACATATGTGCTGATCACAACAATGGGCTGATTTATGTCAGTGAGCGCAAGGTTCTCTCTTTGTATTTCATCTCCTTGTTATTTCAAGAGAAATGTAAGAGTAGATTTATTCTGCCATTACAGAGAGGCTTCCTAGAGTTGTTTGTTTAAAGTTGATAGTTTCTAGTAGAATGAAGCCAATCTGTTTCCTACAAAAATTTGGTGAAAACTAGTTCCTTCTCCTCCCCTAAAATGAAAGCAGATTTACTTTCATCCCCACTCCGACTCAAAGATCATTCTAGAACCACACACAAAGAGGCAAGGCAAGAATATCAGAATAATCACTCTATAAGTTTAATGCTTACACGTGGCTCCTTCTGTTTTCTCTACTTTTCTTACCCTGCAAAGTAAATCTGACCAGGGTGAATGACTTCACAAGGCTAATCAAGAAAATCCCAAGGATGCCAAATAACTACGTAGAAATTTTGGAGAAAACAGGCAAGCTCTGCTACCTTCATCTCCCTAGAAGAGTCTAAGATCCTCCCCTGGTGGCCGATAATCAGTTGCCCAGTAGTGCAATCAAAGTGAGTCAAAGGGAGACGAGAGCAGAGGTTTCAGTACTGGCACAGAGAGAGAGGATATTGTTGTTTGTGAGATGTGCAAACAAAATGTCAACAGCCGCCACCATATGCCCCACAGGATTCAGTCACCTTTGGTCCTTTGAGGCTAGAAAACCATTTATCCTGGCTACCTCTATGCCTCTATCCCACTAGGTGTCAACCCCGCATTTCTGAATCCCAAGCAGCCAGCACCCTCTGACAGCCCCATAACAGCCTAAAATTTCACGTGCCCGCCCAATGCACGTCTCCAGAATTCTTTAATCAGATCTCCCACTTCCTCTAATCAATAGACATCAAATAGGTAGAAAGCATTCTAATGATTAAACTAATTGACCCTGAGATGTGAGTGACTGGTAGGCCTTCCAGAGCTAGTCTCTATTTCAGTGTGAACTGTTGGGTACCAGTGAATTTCTAACAGGTAGAAAGGCAAAAGGTGAGACAAAGGGGAAGGAGTCTTTTTAGGCATTTTGGGGGAAGACGCACATTTTTAGACTGGACTCTAAATTTTATCAGACTCTTTCCACCTCCTATGGACCACACTCACCTCTCTCTTCCACACTTCTCTTTCCTAAAATGATCAGAAATAGGATGGAGCTCTGAGGCAGCAATATAGTCAAGGGCGATGACCCAGTGTTTGGAGAAGTCTTTATTGTTGAGCTGACAAATCTCCTTGCCTTACAATAGAAAATAAAGTTCTTTCCCTCATCCACCTCTCTTTAAAATTGAGGTGGTGATTTAAAGAATCAAATCCTACCTCTTTTATATAACAGGTATCCTGAAAAGCAAAACAAAGTGTTTGAAAACACATGTGTTGTAAAGAGGTTACAAGTACAATTTTAGATTCAAGCAGACTTAAGCTCAACTTGGAGTTTGGTCATTTACTACCTATGTGGTTTAGCATCATTGCTACCCCTCTATATTTCAGTTCTCCCATCTGTAAAATGGCGTTATTCATACCCATGTCATGAAGTGTTGAGAGGATTCAATGAGAAAGTCTGTAGACACTTAGCAAAGTACCTGACCTATCGTGAGTGCTTATCAATTGGCTGCTGTTGGAGTAGAGGTTATGGTTACTGACATAGCCCATTGCCCCCACGCTGAACACTAGTTGAGAGGGGCAGAGTGTCTTCTCTCTCTCCCTCACCACAGTACCATACACAGTGCATGTACAATACTTGCTGAATGTAGTAGAATGCACAGTGGGCACAGTTAATTAAGTAATTCTAGTATCTATTAGGCATTTACTCTGTTCCATGGAATATCTTAAACTCAGGAGATAAAGCTGAAGAAAATAGATAAACTCCCCATCTTCATGGAGTTTACATTCTAGTGGTGAAAAGCAGATAATCAACAAGTAAACAAATTACAGAATTTCAGAGGTCGATATGGCAATATGAACTATTAAACATTAAGCAGAATTATGGAGTGGAGAATGACTTGGAGTGAGGAGCAACTTTGTATAGAATCATTAACGAAATCATCTCTGAAGTGGTACTAAGGCTGAGAATTGGCTAAGAAAGGGTTAACCATGAGACGGTCTAGAGAATGTTCTGGGCTGCAAGTATAAAAACACAGAGTTAGGCACCAGCTTTTCATATTTGTAGAACAGAGAAGAAGCCAGTATGGCTGACGCACAGTGAGTGTGGAGGAGGGCGTAACAAGCACAGAGGTAGCGAAAGTCAGGGTAAATAGTTTGAATTTTATTCTAATAATGATAGGAAGGCATCAGAAAGTTTTAAATAGCTTCTCAGAAAAGACAACTGCTTGGTGCATGATTATGTGACGGAGAAAACGAGGCTATTCCAGCTCCTGCATAATTGTTCCATGCTCATATAACATGGAAGATTGTCAAAGCAACCAGGTACTTCTGTAGTTGATATTCAGAACTGTATCCAAACAATATATTTCCTCATTTAGAAAAAAAATAAAGACTTGCTTTTAACTTCAGAAAGTAGAAAATTAGATCAAACCTATCAATTTATTCAATGGAAAAAGTCTATAAAGATTTAGAGAAGTGAGGTGGGGAATCTTGCTTTGAAACCCAAACGACTTCTCAATCAAAAAAGTTATAAAATCTTAAATCTTATGACGGTAAGAGGCCATTTTTCTCTTCTTTGTATTAGAATTTAAACACCATTTACTAGGGTTCCCACCCTAATCTCCAGGAAGTAAAATTTTGTAAAGATTAATCTAAACTTCAATAACCCAGAAAAATGAAAAATTCCTGGGAAAAGGAACGTGTCAGACCAGTACTGTATTATTCCATGTCTCATCAGGAAAACAGAAACCACTCTAGGCATTTCAAAGAGCCAGAATTTAATGCAGAAAATGGAAAAATCTGGGAAGAGCTGACGGAGAAAAAAGGGAACAGGTGAACTTAGAATAATTACTAGTAATTGCAAAAAAGCTGCTCCCATCCCCAGGACTGGAGAAGCAAAAGGGAAAATGTTTCTCAGAGGCCATGATCTCGACACCATTCCCAGAGCACGCATCACTGGTGTTGTTGGAACCACAGCCATGGTTTTTTTGCAGAAAGTCTGGAGCCTAAAATTGTCTACAGCAGTCATTGTTGCTACTGGAGCTGAAATTCTACAGATACTTTGTTGCTGGAGTATCCACTGCCTGACAGGATACCAGGAGTCTGGACATGTCTGTCACCACTACTGCCTCTGCCATACTTCAGGAGCACAGAAAATATCTCCTTCCTTCCTCCTGCCTCCTAATCTCCCAGCAGTGGCTTCCATTTGCAGAATGTAACTAGAAGCCATTTGGCAAGGGAATTTTAGAAATGTAGCTTGCCGACTTCCAGCCCAGCAGCAATACACAGACCATGGAAGAGTGGGACTGGGGCAGGAGCCAACAGACAGAACTAGCACTTCTCTTGGTTTTCATTGTTAGAAGTCCTAGAAAACCAAGGTAAATAAAGTCTGCCTGGAGACGTTCTGAATAGCGTTTGGAACTAAAGAGAAGAAGAGAGAATCTGAAAATCCAGAGAATGGAGGAGAATAAGCTCGTGAGTCAAGCAACAACTTTAGTGCTTCCTTTGCATCCCATCTCCTTCTCAAGCTACCTTCCTATGCCAATCGATCTATTCTTAAGAAACCAACCAAACCTCGTTCACTCTAAAGTGTAAATGATTGATAATAGTTTCAAGAACAGCCAGTACAGTAAGCAGGAAAAATTTAGGAAAAACATCAGCAAAAGTTTTTTTTTTTTTAAATAATCCTCAACATGTTCTATATGCCAAGATAAAAAATCTTGTCCTCCAGCTCACAATCTAAGGGGAGAAACATATGGTTCAAATAGATAAAATGCCCTGTGGAAGCCACATAAGAGGTAAGTACAAAGGAATAGTAGCACAATGAAAACTGATCTAAAGCAGAGTTTCTCAACCTCAGCACTATTGACATTTTGGGCCAGACAATTCTTTGTTGTCAGGGGGGCTGTCCTGTGTATTATAGGATGTTTAACAGCATCCCTTGCCAATAGCACTGCCAACTTGTGACAACCAAAGATTTCTCCAGATATTGACAAACGTTTCCCAGGGAGCAAGATCTAAAGCATCTTAAAAAAACTTAAGTGGAGAATTAGAGCATATGTGGGAATTGCCTCATGAAAGAGGAAGGGAGGAGTTCCGGGTAGGAAAAAAAATCATCGTAAGCAAACGCATGAAGGCGTAAAACAGCCATGGGGCTGGATCATAGGGTGTGAGGAGGGGAACGGAGGGATACAGCTGCAAGGCAGGAAGTATTCACTGCTCCAGGCTAAAAATCTGAACTCTAATCTCTAGACAATGAGGAGCCACTGAAGGATTTTGAATAGGGCAGTGATTTACTCAAATTCACATTTTGGAAGCGTTTCTTTGGTGGTTGTGTGGATAACGGAATAAAGGTAGAGGAGACAGAAAGAAAGAAACCCAGTTAACTATTTGCCATCATTCTGACCAGATAATAAGGATCAATATGAAGGTCATAAAGGCAAGGTGAGAGAGATTTAGAGGAAACGATATAATTTAGTGACTGAGTGAACGTGGACAGTAAAGAGGAGGAGTGCAAGAATTGCAGGTTGCAGGCTTGCAATAATGGGAGAATGCAGCAGGCCGAGAAATGGGTCCTACTTTGGATGTGTGAAGCTTGAGTTTTCTGTGGACATCCAGGTCAAGATGTCTAGTAGGCAATTTTATACACACACACACACACACACACACATGCTTGTTGTTCAGGAAAGAGATCGGGACTAGATCTGTTTGGGAGTCTTCAGAATAGGCAGCAATTGACATGCCCATGAATTGCATGATGGGGGGAGAACAGACAACATGAGAAAAGACCTAAAGAGCAATTTCAGGGGAACATTAACATTTGGGAAAGGGAGAAGCCAAGGAAGAAGAAAAACCTTAAGGTAGTTCTGAAGAGAAACAGATAGAAAAAATAAGAGACCGTGGAATAACAGGAGCTGAAGAAAAAGTTTGAGAGGAAAAGAGTGGTCAAGAGTGCAGAGAAGCCAAGCAAGGTAAGGACTGAAAACTGGCCTGACCCTCGAATACTGTCATCAGGAGTCCCTGGTGACCTTTGCCAAGGCAATGTCAGGAAGGTCCAAGAATCTGAGTGCAACGAGCAGGGGAACAGATGGGGAAAAAAAAAGAAAGTGAGACTGTGGATTCTGTTTATAGGCTGAGAAGGGACCCAGAGAAGGAACGATTACAGTGGTCAGACCTTGAGGAAAAGAGTGGAAATGCAGGATGCAGTGGGTGGCAGGACCAATTTGAAAGGAGAGAAGGACATCTGACAGAGGCGATTGAAGCAAATGTGTCCAGGTGACAGAAAATGTTCATGCCTCTGAGAAATAGAAGGCAAGGCCACCTGCTGAGAATTAGACCAAATGAGGTCCTTTGAGAGCAGGAGCTAGATTGGGCATTCCAGGAGGGAGTAAACATTTCTTGTAATTACCAGAGAAAGTTGGAAAGAAATCAGAAACACAGAGAAGGCTGAGCAGGCAGCTGCAAGGACTCAATTGAGATCTGAACCCACTTGTTTTCAGAGGGGCCACCTTGTAGGGATGTGCAATTTTTCTGGGCTGCACTCAGCAGCTCAAATTAGGAGTAGACTGAGTCTGGGGGGACCCTGACTGCATTTTCCAATAGATATGGTGGAAATGATGTCATGTGAGCTTCTAGGTCAGGCCTTTGGATACTGGCAGCTTCTACTTCTGGTCTTGGGAATACTCACTCTTGAAGCCCTGAGCCGTCAGGTATGAAGTTCAACTGCCACGCTGGAGGGACCACATGGAGAGGCCGAGATCGCACAGAGACAGAGGGGCCCAGCTGAGCCCTGTGTCCAGCCAGCCTCCTCTGTCAGGGTGCCAGGCGTATGAGCAAAGCCTATTTGGGCCCTCCAGACTACTTGAGCACTGAGTGACCCAGTCCATGCAACATGGAGCCACAAAGTCCTACCCAAATTCCAGACCCACAGAACCATGTTGGGAAATGGGAAGCTGTGGTCTCAGTTGAGCTGGAGGCTTCAGAAGTGGGGCTGTTCCAAGGTTGGCATGCGTGGGGGTCTCACCCTGGGAGTGGACTGCTGAGGCCAGGTGGTGATGAAGATCCTGGTGGTGTTATAAACATGGGGGGAGAAAAATTACTGAAAGACTGGGAAAAAGAAAAAAAACCTCACCCAGGTTCAAATTATTGCTAATCATTCCTGGCTGTTCTTACACAAAAAAAAACAGAGAAGATTCAAAGAGGAAAATTGTTCACCAGCAGTCACCTCAACTGCCACTGTGACGCCTGGTGACACATAATTAGAAAACAAATGACAGATTAATAATATTCATTAGCAACTAATGAAACTGACAACGTTTCCTACTGAAAGCAGGTTGGGCTGTTAGTCGATTTTAAGCAAATTAGGCTCCTCCCTCCACCCTCCACCTTCCCGTCCCCTCCCCCATCTGCCTTTCAACTAAAGGATGGGGGGAAGGTTTGCAAATGGGTCATAAAACAGGGCATAAGGGTGAATGGTTGAGGGGACAAAAAAAAAAGACCCTAAGGATGCAAAATCAGAATGGGGGAGAGGAGGTTCTTGGGGGTCCAGGGAGGAGAGAGATGTAGGAAGGGGGTGAGTGTAACCTTTCCCCCCCAGCTGTGTTCGGACACCTAATGAGGTCAAAAATATAATTTCCATTTGCCTCAGGAAGGAAAGAGTTAACAGAAAAAAAAAATCAGGGCTTCCTTTCAGGCATTGTTGTTCTTTTCTTTTTCCTTAAAAAAATCCTAAGAATTTTAACGATATGCAGAAATCATAGCTGTCTTGCCGAATCGCTGTAGGACTGACCCCCCTTGACAGTTCTTAAATTATTCAGCTATCAAGGGCCTGCTAAACATTAAATTAAGCATCCTCTCTCCCCTGTCCTAAACCATTAAGTTATGCAAATGCACAGATAATGGGGCATATGACAGCTGGAGGCATTAATCACGCAGCTCTGTCTCTGGGCTGTTGTTATGTAGAAGCTGCATCTGCCAACAGACGGAACAGCCACAATTAGATCTCACTTAATGGAACGAGGAGACACTACCTGGCCCTCCACACTCGTGTTAGGTTGTAGACCAGGGAGTGACTAAGGCACCCAGGAGATCCGCCTACTCTCCTTCTCCCTCGCCCCTCCCTTTTTAATACCTGCTCCTCCAATGGAAATGAAAAATTACCTGTAATTGTTATCATTTGCAAACAAAACCTGTCAGAAGACAAACCTGCTGTTTACAATGGATGTTTTTGTTGCTCCCCTGTAAGGTTCTTTAGGGAATTTCCTTCATTTGCTTTTTTAACTAATTCTCTGTCTTTGAGGGGAGGCTGGGGCTTACAAGTGGAAGAAGCAAACAGGCTTCCCATTACAGCCTCCAAATTGCCGCCTGGAAGACAATTTGGGTGAGACTGACTCACCCTGAAAGGCTTTTGCTGGAACACTCGCCAGCTCACCTGTACTCCTCTGTGGCTGCTCTGCTCCCACCAGCACCTAACTGTAAAGGAAGAAGGCAGGCAGCATCTAGGCTGTCCTCCACCGGTCTCTGCCCCAGTAAGTCGCGAATTAGAGGGTCTAGGGAGATAGCCCAATCTTCCCAAGAACTTTCATTTCACTTCTTCATGATTTAACACACCTAGTTTACACACTCCTTGAAATCCAAGTTGTTACGCATTTACATGGTAGTCAATTGTTTTGTCTTTGTTTTGGTTTTTAGTTTTACTCTTAGGATGTGAAGACAACATGGATGGATTTGTAGGAGTACATATGATTTGCTAACAGGGGCTATCTATATAAGACTTGAGTTGGCATATCTTTTTATACCAAAACATTGATTTCCACCTAGTTTTGTTACCCAACCAAAGTGGGTTCCCTTCTTGGTGAGTTGAAATCAAAGCCTTCACCGGAAATAATTGTCACAGAGTAAAATTTATTTGCAGCAAGAGACCACGGGGAATCACTTCCAAAGCCATGGCCCCCAAGCAAGGAAAAACAGGTACATTTTATTTCAGATGGGAAATGAATATTCAAAAGGGAGGTTTCCTCATCACATGTAGAGGCAGGCATTCGCTGGCACAGGTGCAGTTTGAAAACCTGCCTCCACGTACACTGCATGTCATGGTAATAAGGCCTAAGCTCCTCCTGGGGCAGAGATCTTAACATCAAAATAAAGCAAAGGTAACTCTTGGACATGTCTCTGCCCGTCTGCACAGGTGCCGCTCCTGTGGTGGGGTTTGGACGGGTTCAGGGTGGTTGGTGATTGCATCTCTTAACATAACTAAAAACACCTTTGAGAAACATTTAAGTGCTTCTGAAACCTTGAGTTACTCAGGGCAGTTGGTCAGTGACAGTTTCTCAAGAACCCTGTGGTTCCACACAGTCCTAGGTAAGGAGGAGGCCCAATGTGGGGGAGACTCGTGACCACCCCTCCCCACTCTCCAGCAACAAGATCAACACCCTTAACTGTTTCACATTCTGAGTATTTATGTTAAGAAAAAAAAAAAAATTCTTGTTTAAAAAAATAGTTTGGGAAACCACTGTTCTAAAATGAAGTCGAGGAGACACTCAGACTTGGTCCCTGGCAACAGTCATTCAGTCTCAGATCTGCTCTCCCTGTTTGCTAGAAACAGAATCATCTAAATTGCTACCAATCGATGACATTGTTTTTTCTCCTTCCCTGGAAAGTTCTCCAACACTTTTAGAAAGTCTACATATATTTATGAGCGAGAAACCAAGAGTGGAAAGGAGGGGTGATGATTTGCCAATAATTGAAGCCAGCCTGCCCTCCCCCTCCCCCATTAACTCCACCAACCACCATTTAGAGCCAATTAGCTCCGAGCGAGGTCAGCGCACCCCTGACCTCCAAACACTCCGCTGTGCAGAGAGGAAGGGGGCCAGCTGCGGGGGATCCATAATTACTAATTCCCAAGGGGGGAAACTCACAGGTTTTTCTGGTAAGATTCAGTACAGTCAACTCGAGCGAATAGAGGACACACCTCTGTTTTGTGCTCTTTCCAAGCCTTCCAGGCCTGGCCTGCTCCGTACTGTCTTCCTCAACCTTCAAGCAGCTCTTCCTCCTAAGGCCTTCCCAAGCCTGGATGAATCCAACCACAGGTTTCCCGTCCTTCTTATCTGGAACATAGATCCCACGGGCTATGGCACTGGTCTCCTGAGTTCTGCTTCACCCTTCCCCAGTCCATCTTCCCACAAACTGTGCCTCAAAGGCACATCTGTGCTACCTTCCCCCACTTAAAAGTCCTGTCTGCCTTTGACCAATTCCTCTCCCTCATAGGTTTGGTGTCATTACTCTGGGAAGCCTGCCTTGAGCTTCCTCCACTGCCCCATCTCACCTGTGCCAGTTAAGCATCGCTCACCCTCTTCTGCACTCTCATAGCCCCTTGTTACCTGCTTCTAGCTTTCACACCAAGTCATCATGTATTTGCTTGTCTGTCTCCATCAACAAACTCATGACCTAGTCGAGGGCAGCTCCAGCTCTATTCATTCTTACCTATGTTGCATAAGCCATTGCTTCTCGAACATTACAGTGCCTCCAAACCATGAACCACAGGGATCTTGTTTAAAAAGCAGATTAATTCAGCAGGTGTGGGTGGGGCCTGAGATTCTGCATTTCTAAAAGGCTTCTGGGAATGCCGATGCTGCCAGTCAGTGGACCACACTCTAAGTAGCTAGGCCCTAAACAGCTTTTGAACAGGGCCTCTATGTCATATCCTCAGTGCTAAGTACACAATACAAAGTTTGAATGATTGACCTGCCCTAGTTGTTAAATGACTAGCTGTCAAATCTACCCAACAATTCTCATGTCTAATGAACCCACAATAGGACCTCATATACTCAGGCTACTTGTTACTAGAAACAATTCAGGTGCAGACAAATGGATAACTATCCGCCTTATCATCTAAAGGCTCCACCTGGCTCACCTCAATAGAAAGCAGACGCCTCCCTCCCCATTCCCTGAAATCTGTCAACTCTGTCACTCCCAACAGGTCAGCTGTCTTCTCCCTCCACACATTGTTAGTTCTCTTTGTAGCACTACTACTCAATTTTTAAGATCATTCTAATCCTGTATCTCTTTCCTTATTGTCCATCTTCCCACTAGAGGATAAGGTCCATGAAAGCATGTCTGTCTTGCCCCATCACCTCATCAGTGCAGAACACAGTGCCTGGCATTTAGGCATTGGAAATGGGGCACTGGTCTTCTAGAACAATTGGTCTTCTACAAATTCCAGCGGGCTGAGCCCTTCCGTGTGTGGAGGCTTTGGGACCACTGTTTCTCTTCTTCCTGTTATAATCACTGAATGACTCAGAGCCAGAAAGGCAGAGATCCAATGGACAACACCATGTTTTCACCCTGGAGCAGAGGCAGAGATTTATCGGGTGAGCACTCCGTTGCTTTTAACCTCAGTTAGTTTCAAAAATATTGGAGTCCTCTGGAAATGCTGATTTGCATGGAAAAACAAACGAGTATCATTCTTTTGTGATGATTCTTATTTGTGAGGATCCTAGCACCTCCTGTGCTGTTAACATGTGTTCTAAGGCTGAGCAAAGTTTTCTGTTTTCGTCCCAGAGCTTCAGTCTTCTAGGAAAGCTGTTTAACAAAGTGCCCACCCATGAAGTTTGGCTGGGGTGGGGTGGGGGAATAAAGCTGGAAGATGGTTTAAGGCAGCTTTAAAATTTAGAACAATACTTAACATTGCATCAGAGGAGATTTGCATTTTCTGGCAGTGAGAATTGGGCCCAGCTTAGGGTACTGAAAATTTTACTAAAACATTAAATTACACAAATATCAGAAATAATTTGGTTGAAGAAAATTGAGAAACAAGGTAGGAGAGACAAATATAGGTCTGTTGACCCCCCACTTTGCGTTTTTAGCACTTTTTTTTGGTCAAAAGTATTTGGGGAGTAACTGACAGGAAGCCTATTCAAGTCAGCTTAAGCTAAAACATAAAGGGAATTGATTTACTTATATAATTGTCAAGTTCACAGAAAGGTCTAACATCAGGCATAGCTGGATCCAGGGTCTCTACAAAGGTCAGGTGTTAGATCTGTAATTTTCAAATGCTTCAGCACAGAGAGTATGAAATCATGCATATGTTGGTTAAGCTTCAATTCTAGAGACAATCTGTAGCCCTGATAGAAACATTACATAAAAAAGGGAACCCACCAGAGGCAATAACTGCATACACTTCTATTATTCTTATCTCTATCAACACCAGAAGCTTTGTCAATTAACACAGTGACTATAAGAAAATAGTAGTTAGTTAATCAGCATAGTGAATGTCAGGAATGGGTTAATGGTGAAATTAAAGATATTCAAGATATGTGAGTTGGCCAAGTATTTTTGAGATGTTCCTCTCCCTTTTAAGAATAGGATATATCATTTCTGCCAGACCCATGGCTTTTACCCCTAGCAATGGCCCCCCAATGCTTCCCTATCCAGGCATGTCTCAAGCCGTGGGTTTGGAAGATTTCGGGTATCTGATGTTGACCTTAAGGTAAAAATCTTGCTTCTGGGATACCGTCATCTCTGCCTCAAGTGAATCTTCCCTGCAAAGACTTTGATGCGGTCACTCTGCGGATATGGGGCAGACCCCACCCAAAATTTGGTTGCCAAGACTGAAGGAAAGGAGACTAGGATTTTTACAGTGATTAGGGAGCAGGGCCAGGGAGTGGGTTAGGGGCTTGTGTGGTTTGAATTTCCCCCACACCAAAGGAAGGGGCACCCAGGCTCTCTGATCAGCTTGCCCACGGAAGAGGGAGGAATGAGGCTTAAAAGTTGTCAGCAAACATCAAAACATAAAGTCAAGCTCGTTATTGCAAGACCTAAAAGAATAGGGATTTTGAAATTCATGAGGCTAATAAAACAAATTGATTGAACTATTTGGATCCTGCTTGCACTTAAATGTTACTTTTTAGCTGTCTATATATGTGATAGCACTTGTGTGAGACCTGCTTTCTTTATAATTGGGAAGCAAGGCGATGGAGTCGTCAACACTACCCACCTTAACCTTTTGGTGATTACAATCACCAGCCAAACACCTAAGGGCTTTACATGATCCAGGTGTTTTAGGCAGGTTCACAAGACCTCTGCTTTCCTTGATGTTATGTCCATTCTCAGGCAGATTCTGTGCAAGTCGAAACAAAAAGGTGAGCATACTGACCCGCGGCAACCCCAGCCATGGGGCAGGCCTCTGTTCCCACAAACCCAGGCATGGTTTAGGTCACATGCCTCAACCGGAACCAAACCTCTGATGGGCCAGGCCTGGTTCCTCTGCCCTGGTCTGAGGATCAGGTTGCTCCACACAGACCACATGGCCTCCGAGTGAGGAGTGGGCATGCAAAAACACGGATGTCCACCTCACATCCTTCTTCAGTCACGGAGAAGCCTGGGTCCTCTCCTGCTGTCACTCTGCTTTCCCAAACTGCACATGCAATGTGGTACACCCAGCAACAGAACATTATTCAGCCTTAAAAACAAACAAAGTGCTGATACACGCTACAACATGGATAAACCTTGAAAATGTTTTGCTAATTGAAAGAAGCCAGACACAAAAGGCCACGTACTGTGTGATTCCATTTATATGATATGTCCAGAACAGGCAAATCTAGAGACAGGAAGTAGACTGGTGGTTGCCAGGCAGTGGGGGAAAGGGGAATGACTGCTAATGGGTACGGTGTTTCTTTTTGGGGTGATGAAAATGTTCTGGAATTAGACAGTGTGATGGTTGTGCTTATGAATATCCTTATATTAACCTTATGAATATCCTAAAACCACTGAGTTGTATACTTTGAAGGGTTAATTTTATAGTATGTCAATTCCATCTCCACCAAAAAAAAAAAAAACATTTTTTTAAAACAAGCAGCAAACGTGGCCTTACAGATAGAATGACTTCTAGCAGAGAGGAGTTTGGCCTGCATGGCTTTGACCCTCATCCCTCAGCATCCAAGATGAGCCAAGGAGGCTTGAATTATTCAGTGGCAGGTTATCCACGTTCTTGCTTCTCCTAAGACTTTCTTCCTTCAAACTACAATTTCCCAAGCTGGTCTTCTGCTGATCACCATGGAAGTTTGGAAACACGGAATGGATTAAATAAAGTCAAAAAACTTCCCTCTGCAGGATTTCTGGGGTCTCATCATGCTAACGAACATTGTGAATCACTAAGAGGAAAATGGTACGCCACTTCTCACATTCGACTACGGAATGATTTGGTTTTTTACCCCCAAAGAAACAACTTCTGGAACCAATTCCGTGGAAAGTGGTTGAAAACACTGCTCTCCAGAGCTATTTGGCTCCTCGTTTCTTTGGACTCAGTGAGACCCCTATATAATAGACAGACCTCATCAGAATTTACTTTTTTCCTTCTTTCTTTAATTTAACCCCAGGGTTTGATTCCCGGCCTCATCTTTTATTGGCTGTGTGACCTTAAACAGGTGCCTCAGTCTCTCTGAAATTCAGTTTTCCACCATCAAATGGGGATAGTACCTACCTCCCAAAGATGTTAGAAGAATCCAGTGGGAACCAACATAAAATGCCTAGCACGTTACTTAGTACATACCCGGTGCTTAATGAATGTGCACCCTCTTTCTTCACCAAATTTATCAAACCCTTCTCAAAGAAGTAGGCATACATCTCTCTAACCCCTACAACAATGGCATGGTGCTGTGTCCATCATAGACTTTAAACATTTGCTAAATGCGTGAATGAATGAATCATCAATGCCCTGCTAGACCCACATCCCTGAGCCACACGAATGCAGAGTAGACAGCCCGTGACAATTGATGATCATAAATGGGAAGAATTCTGGAGCTTACACACTCTCTACTAGAAGAGTTTTCACGAAATCTCTCCCAAAATACATCTCTCTACCTTGCTCTTTAAAGATCTAAGTGTTCCAAATCTTGCTTGCAGACACTGATACCATGACGTTGCTTTTCTAATGCAGGCAGAGGGGCGATCCTGATGCAAAAAGCATTAAAGCAGAGAGAACCATCAGTCCACAACGCAGAAAACCCACCACTTGGGTTTCAGAACTAGACGACCTGGGTTTGGATCAGACTCAGTCAAGTGTGACCTTAAGCAGATCGTGACCTTAAGCAGGTACGTAACCTGCTCATGCCTCAGTTTCCTGTCTGAGCACTTTCCTGTCTGAGCTGTGGTGAAGATTAGAATTAACAAACGAGAAGTGCTCGGAGCAATGTTTAAATCATAGTAAGTACTCAGTCAATATTGTCTGCTATTACATTTATAATAGTTGACATTATTATTATTATTAATTCCTCACCATAAACCCTTGTCAACCCTGTTCATCCCTTCTCTCATCTAACTGTCCTCTAATCTCACAGGTGCAACAGAAGAAAAGAATGAGCAGTACAGAAGGAATTACTGAAGAAACTTTATTCATAGAACAAGTGTGAAAATTTCTTTTTATTGGTATTAAAAGGGAATTTTAAGGCTGTAATACCAGCTCTTTATTCCTCAAAGGGAAGTAGTTACCATAATGATGTACTTTGAGCCACAAGGCTAGTTAGCACCTTCCTTCTTCATTGGAAAACCATGAAATCTATTATGTTCCCTTAGGAGGGCAGTTTTCAATGAGAAATGGCTACATTTGTAAAGAACATATTGACCATGGTGGAAAAATTTTATCCACATCTACACAATGATGACAAAATTGGACATGACTAAAAGGTTTGGGCGGCCCAATTCTCAGGAAGAAAACCTAGAAACAAATGTCATGATACCCATAAAAATGCCTTGATGTGTCACAGGACGCCGATCTAAGCCTTTAACTCACATTCCGGTGTAGATGGTCTTGAAGGTGTTTCAGATCTGCGGTTTTCAGATGTTTTTAGCAGAATAACACTTTTCTCAAAATCTTACATGGAACTCAAATATGTAAATAAAAACAAAAGTATTGCTGAGCCACTGTGAGTTGAAAACCACAGGATGGCAGTTCCTTCCATCCAGCAGTGGCCCCTGAGCTCGAGGTTCCATGAAGTCATACGAGGTCTCCTAAGCCCCCTCCTCCTACCAACTCAGATACTAACTGGGAGAAGATCAGGCAAATTAGGAGAGGCGAGGTGTTGCAGTAGAAGAAACTGTGCAATTATCCCCAAAAGACTGATCACTCGAAAGGGACTTTTTACACTTATTGGATCATACCAAGTTCTAAACCACATTAGAATAAATGGCGTTAGTTTTTTTCCTTCTAACTAGTATGTAGGGCTCTTGAGGAATATCAGATCAGCTCCAGGCAAATTTAGCAAACTACATTTTCTCTATACATTTCAGTGGTAGTTTAAGTAAATTTGCAACCTCATGTGCTTTCTAATGACTTTCTCATTCTAGATCAGGCTTTCTCAACCTCAGCACTACCAGCGTTTTGGGCTGGATAATTCTTTTTTGGGGGGAAAGGGGTTGTCGTGCATTTTAAGATGTGTAGCAGCATCCCTGGTCTCTGTACGCTAGATGCCAGTAACAATCCCTAAGTTATAATGGTCTAAAACACCTCCACACATTGCCAAATGTCCTTCAAGGAACAAAATGGCCCACAGTTGAATTCTGTTCTAAACTCACCCCTTCCAGACTCTTTCCCATGGTGGCAGGAGAAATCTAGGACACAAATCTAACCAAGGGCCTCTCTGGCTTGAAGTCCTTCCATTCATTCACTCGATGTGATACACTCTCATGAGCACCTGCTGTGTACAGGAACTTCCCTAGCTCCACACAGCCTCCAGAGGGCGCCATTTGACTCCAGGCCCTCCGTGATCTGAGCCCATCTCCGTGGGCACCCTGACCTCCTGCAGCCCTCGACCACCCTGGCTACCATGGAATACCTGAAGTTTTATTGATATTCTTGAGACTTTGTACTTGCCTTCCCCCACATCTGGCATTCCCTTTCTCAACCTATCTACCTCCTCGGGAGCTTTTTTTTTTTAACCACTGGACAAAGCTCCATCCATGACCCAGGTTCTGGGGATGAAGTTAGCAAACACACACAATTCCTGCCCTGCCAAGACTTGGCCACCGTGATACCATCAAACACCTCTCCCTCTATACCTACTGACCTATTGTAATTGCAGGCTCATCCACCACTCCCTAAGAGACTGAAACTCCTTGAGGAGTTTCTGTATGTTCAGCATCCACCACATCTGTTGGAAGAATTTAGTAGGCTAATATTTTCCTACACTTTTTTTGTTTTTGCTGAGGAAGATTCGCCCTGAGCTAACATTAACATATGTTGCCAATCTTCCTCTTTTTGTGTGTGAATCACTGCCACAGTATGGCCACTGACAAATGAGCAGTGTGGGTCCATGCCCTGAACTGAATCTGGGCCGCGGAAGCAGAGTACACCAAACTTAACCACTAGACCACTGGGGCTGACCCTTCCTACACTTTTTGAAATTCAAAATTTTGAGGACTACAACAGTAGTGTTGAGTGTCACTAGAGGGAAAAAAAGGCAAAGAAACATAATCCACAAAGGAATATTCAATGGGAAAAAAGACACTAAAACTTCTTATACATTGCAAGGATAGCAAAATGGCGAGAGATGTTAGGTTGGAGAAATGAATAATCAACTAATTTCAGTTCTACTGATTTTAAGATTGCTGGAGAAAAACAACCCTGACTGAAACTAACTTTGAGCTTTCTCTTCAAAAGCTTTGTACCAGCCAAAAGCTATGTATTAGGCTATATCTCCACTCACTTCACTAAATTTGTGTCCAGACAAATTGCAAACATCACACCATCCAGTGGTCACTGTGAGTCTGCTTTTAACAGGCTGATTGATTTTTATAATGTTCCAGGCAATTTCAAGTTGTCAGTAAGAACTAATTCTGTCTCGTTACTGCCTTCACTCTTGGCAGCTCTGTGACCGCTTATTGGTTCTTGTCTTCGTGTTCATTTCTTCTGCTAATTCTAAAGGCTTTTTTCCCCTCTCTAGTCCTGTTCAAAGGTCTGAAGCTATAATCACAGGCAGCCCCCAGCACAATTACAGGCGAAAGTATCAGCTCTTCTCATGGGCTCCAAAGTTGAGCCCCAAAGCCTGTACCCCACAAAACCCTCTGCCAAACCCAAACCCATTAGAGCCTGTGATGCTGTATTACTTAATCAATCCAGCCACTCTGTACTTGAAGCCCTCTCTTGAGTTGATATTAAACCAACTTGTCAATCTGTAATTGTGAAGTTCCACGCTCTCCTCCTCATCTCGTGCATCCCATAGAAGCTGACTAGTGCTGACATGACCCCTTTCTATGTATTTCCGTGCAATCCAAAATAGAAATCGTTTATGAACTGCTTTTCTCAGAATTCGTATGTTGGGTGAGGCCTCATAGTCATGAGATGGCAGCAAGTACATTTTACACCAGTGGAATTATTAAATGTATTCCTAGTAGGGCTTACGTACTCAGAATCAAATTCTTGCCATTAAGCAGAAACATAGGCAGTGACTCCCTTTATATCACACATACTTCTTAGGCAGTGGAACTGCTATAAGACCTGTATTTAAACACTAGCTACATAGCATGCCAAATATTATAATAAAATCCTCTCTGCCTTTTCCCTAGTTGATGAGATCTATGTGTGGGGAAGAAAGAAGGACAGATCCTCTGACATTGTATACATACTATCTTACCCCACATGACCACTGAGAGCCAAACATTATTCTTTAGGTAGAGCCAATAAGATGAATAAAATATGCTTGTGCCCTTGAGGAACTCAAAATCAACCGAGGCCCTTAAAACCAAGACAGTGCCGTAAAAGCAATACAGACTCTAGGGGCCCACAGAGGAGAGAACAATCGACTCTCCTGGAGGTGAGTCCCACAGAGGAGATGAGAAGAGAGCTGTACCCAGGATGGGGAGGGCCCTGAAAGGTAACTGGAGAGAAGGGAACAGCTAGGTAAAGCTGCACAACACTTTCTAGAATGGGCTAGGCACAGCCAAAAGTGCCAGGGGTTTCAGGAAAAGGCAGGGTGGCTACAGATGAGGCTGTAGGGGCAGACTGGGAAAGAGTCTTGATTATCCTGTAGATATCGGAAATTTTAAATAGAAAGACAGTGTACCTCTGTTTTAGAAATTGACAAGAGGGCCTTAATGCACCCCTCAGCTTAACTAAACTTTAGACAGGATTCTTCCTGACTCTAAGCCCCTGACTTCTCTTTTCTTAGATCATTTTCTTTAGAATTTACAAGTTTCTTTCTCTACCCCCTTTGAAATTTATATACATCTCCTTAAAAGCCTCTTGCCAGTTTTACAACCCAGGCCTGTCTTTCTCAAGGACCTGGGAATCTTCCCTTGAAACACAATCAAAGGAGACAGTACCCTTATTGCCCAGTTTCTGCTGAAAGATAGGAGCCTAACCTTAGTGGGCGCCTTGCTCCAAGCTGTAAACTACCTCCTGTCATAAAGATATGAGAAGTTTACTTTTCCTTTGGGTAAAGCCAATTATCCAACCCAAATGGCCTATATCTCCCTCCCAGCCCTTAAAACATACTACCCCCTGCTTCAGCAGAGCTGTGCTCAAAGGGAGCTCTGGCCTCTCTCCCCTATTGCAATAGCCTTCAATAAAATCTTCCTGGCCTATTTAGCTTTGTCCAGTATAATTTTTGCTTTGACAAAATAGTCTCCCTTCTTGGACTCCACATTCCCCTTCAGCTACTTCCCCATTTCTCTGTTCCCTTTCACAGCAAAACTCCTTCCAAGACTTGTCTGTACTCGCTGCCTCTCTTGCTCTCTGCTCCACTCTGACTTTTGCTCCCACCTCTCCACCAAAACCATCCTGTCAACCTCATTGATGACCTCCCCTCACTAAATCCCAGGGTCACTTCTCAGTCCTCATCCTACTCATCCTACCCATGCTCCATCCGCAGCATGTGACCCAGCTGATCACTCCAACCTCCTGGAAATTTCTTCTTCTTCTTCAGCTTCCAGCACTTCACGCTCTTCCTCTTACCTCTGGCTCCTGCTCACCCCCTGAGCTGTAAACTCTGGAGCATCCCAGGGCTCAGGCCTTGCACCACTTCTCTTCTCCACCGACGCTCACCTCTGGGTGTTCTCACCCAGTCCCACTGCATTTAGTACCACGTATTTGATGACAATCAGCAAGTGCATATCTTCAGCCTGTACCTCATCCCTGAACTCCAGACGTGCATTACAACAGGTTATATACAAGTTATTACCAAACATCTCCACTTACGTGTCTAACAGGCATCTCAAACTTAGCTCATCCAACACTGAGCTCTTCACGTTTCCCCCCTAAACCTGCTCTTCCCACGTTCTTCCTCATCATAGTAAAAGACAATCCCATCTTCTAGTTGCATTAAAAAAAAGCCAACATAGAACCATCCTTGATTCTATTCTTATTCACATAACTATATCCAATTTGTCATGACATCCTATCCATACTTTCAAAATACATCTGGAATCCAGTCAATTCTCACTTCTTTCCCTGCAACCAACCCTGATCCAAGCCGTCACCTCTTGCCTGGCTTATTGCAGTGACCTGCTAATGAGTCTCCTCTCTTCCCTTCCTGTGCCACCCTTCCAGTCTACTCTCATCACAGCAAGCAGACAGATCTTTTTAAAATATAGGTCTGTTACATCACTCCCCTGCTCAAAACTTCCCTGAGGTGTCGCACCTCACTCAGGGCAGCCACATCCCTGCAGGGATCTAGGAGGCATCCCATGGCCGGCCCCCACTCCTCTCTCTGCTCCCTCCACTCCACTCATTCTCATCTCCTTGCTCTTCTACCAACACACCGGGACCTCTCCCCCACCTCAGAACCTTTATACATGCTGTTCTCTCTCCTTGGAAAGCTTTTCCTCAGGCCTCTTCCTAAATGTCACCTTTGCAGAAAGGCCTTCCCTGAAACTCTTTCTTGACTCATTTTCCTCCAAAGCTCTTATTCTTTCCTATGCCGCATGTTTTCTTTGTACTTCTTTTTTTTTTTGTGAGGAAGATCGGCCCTGAGCTAACATCCATGCTAATCCTCCTCTTTTTGCCAAGGAAGACTGGCTCTGAGCTAACATCTATTGCCAATCCTCCTCCTTTTTTTTCCCCAAAGCCCCAGTAGATAGTTGTATGTCATAGTTGCACATCCTTCTAGTTGCTGTATGTGGGACGCGGCCTCAGCATGGCCGGACAAGCGGTGTGTCGGTGCGCACCCGGGATCCGAACCCGGGCTGCCAATAGCAGAGCGCGTGCACTTAACCGCTAAGCCACAGGGCCGGCCCTCTTTGTACTTCTTTACCACAGAGCTCTCTTGACAGGAACGTAAGCTCCATGAGGGCAGGGATCTTGTTTCATTTACTGTTTCCCCAGTGCCCAGCATGTGCTTAGCAATGAATGAAGGGGGACCAGATGAAAGATGGATCAAAGGTGGGGGAATAATGGGATGTGGGATTCCAGAAATAAGCTGCTGCAGAGGTCCAGACAAGCAAGATAGGGGTCCTGAACAAATGCAGTGACAGACGGAATAGACAGAACTCTGGACCCAGAGCCTGTTCCTCTCTGAGAGGGGCATGTGATAAGAGGAGTTCCCAAACTGAATTGGGCATGGAACTCTTCTGGGTAGAAGTGTCTTATAGGCCTATAGTTCCACGGAACCTACTGTGGGAAACCCAGGATGAGATGCGCTCTAAAGTTTTTCCCCCAGCACTAAAGTTTGATAAGCCTGAGTCAAAAATCACAGATGATTCAGTACCTTTAGGCCATGTGCTCTCTCGGTTACATAACAGTCACAATTATGGAAACCCATATGCAATGTGGGCATCTGAGCTCAAAGACACGACTAAAGCTGTTGTATCAGTTAGAATCCTTCCAGTCTCCAGCAACAGAACAGACTAACCTAGGCTGACATGATAAAGACATCTAATAGCTCCATAGAACAGGAAATCTCAGAGCAGGCAGTCCAGTTTTGGTGACAGCCTGCCAATCAGGCTTCACCTGGTTTTAGGGCTTCAACTGATTTCTCTGACTTTTTTTTTCCAAACTCAGGGTTGCAAATTGGCTGCTACTGCTCCAGACATTGTATCATCATGACAGTGTTCCACATTGGAAGGAAGGGGTAGGCATAAGGCTACCTCATAAGGCTCTGTCTTTATCTGGAAGTTTTTTTTAATCTTTCCTGGAAACCACCAGATTCATTGGCCAGTGTCACATGGCCACTTACAGTTGCAAGGGCAGCTGGCAAAAGGGAATGAGATTATTACAACTGGCATAGACCTTCAGGATCTATCCCCTAAGTTAAAGGAGAGACCTCAGTTCCCTAAGATCGAGGGATCTCCACCCTACCTGAACAAAATAGGAGTCTCTTAGCAGGAAATAAGTGGGGATAGGCAGGTTGCTTGGGCAATGAACCATTGGCCATGGCACCAGTGATTGTGTCCAATGGCTTTACAGCCACCATATCAGTCCTAGCTGTTCCTGATGGTACGTGGGATTCATGTCACCTGCCAACCTTGACTGACTGGTAGTGGTAGCCTGGAAGTGCTGTGTTGGGAAGTACCTAGAAGCAAAGCACTAGTAGGATCCCAGGAAAGAAGTGCTGTACTTTATAGCATAGCTGCAACACACGTGGCACAGGGAAGCAGCAAGTAGCACGAGTGTCCATGTGGAAGATCTTTTTCTCCTAGCTGGATAGCCCCCAGCCTGTGACAGGTGAGCTTCAATGCCCCCTACTCTGATGGCAATTCCTATTTTCTCCCTCAACAAGACTAGTCCCAGATCCACTACGCCTGCTTCTGCCTCCTCCGTGTCTGAATGTCATCTACTCATACTGAGCAGGAAAGGATGAAGCCCAGGAGAGGCGTTGCCGGGTGGAATCCCGCATTTCTCATGACATCTGATTGAAGCACAAGTCAAATGAGCCTTATGCTGTCCTCACCAAGTTCTCAACGTGATGGACTGTACCATACATGCAACCCTTGAATAAGAACTTGAGATAAATTGATTTGGAAACTTTGTATCTGAAAAATTGTCTCAACCTGAGAGCACCACTATTTCTGCACCATTTTTAGTATCTATTTTTACAAACCATTTTTCAAAAGCACCACTAGCAATAAGTCTAGAGCGTTCATTTCCAAACTTGAACATTTTTATACTTTTCATCTTCCTGGGCTAGATGAGTCCAAGAAAAACATTTCATTTATTAAAAGGGCTGCCTTGCAGAGGCTTGCCCCACAGGAACACAAACTCCATGAGAGCAGGGATTTGGGGCTGGTTTCTTCATTCAGCATCCCCAACACCTAACCCAGTGTCTCTACATTAAAAGCATTCAATAAATATTTGCCGAATTCATGTCATAGGATGACCGTCCTTCTTGTGCTGTGTGATATGTCCTGCATCACTTTCCCCTTGAGGATAAGATATTAACCGAGATCAACAGCACGCCTTAGATAAGAAATAGAGATGTGTGGGCAGAAAGCATGCAAATTAAAGCCAGCTATTCAGTCTTAAGTGGCAACTCTCAAGAGACTGCAGAGGGAGCTGGTTGTAGGCCCAAAGTAACAGCTCTCCGTAAGAGGAGCTGCGTCATGCGAGGAAGCCACTTAAAGTTAATAATAATGGCAAACAAGTATATAAGTGCCAGGCCCCATTCCAAGTGTTTTATTTAGATTACCTCACTTAATCCTCACAACAGGGCTATAAGACAGATAGTATCTGTCTTATACATCACGTCCCCTTAACAGATGAGAAAACGGAGGCACTGAGTTAAACCAACTGCCCACTGTCACATACACAGTCAGCTTCAGGACTAGAATTTGTACCTGGAAATATGGCTTAAGTATCTGTGCACATGACATCTCCACTGGGCGGCCACTTTGGCCTCCCAGGACCTCCAGGATCTCAGTTTCCTCACTGTCTGGGGGAGAGAGGTGGACAGTGAGGAATGATGGATCAGTAGCCCACCAAACCTTCTCAGCTACGTAACTATTTTTCTAAAGGAATCTTATTTGGCTAGTCAAATTCATAGAAACAGAAAATAGGATGGTGATTACCAAGGTCTGGAGGGAGGGGGAACAAGGGAATTGTTTCAAGAGTAGAGAGTTTCAGTTCTGCGAGATGAAAAGGTTCTGGAGATCTGTTTCACAACAATGCGAATACACTGAATACTACTGAACTGTACACTAAAAATGGTTAACATGGTAAATTTTAAGTGTTTACCACAGTAAAAAAAAAAAAAAGAGAGAGAGAGATAGAAATCTTACCTGGCAGCTCAATAAGTAAAACAGAAATGCAGCTGCCTGATTCAGTGGGAGCAGGGGCCTCAGACCCGAGCCTCTTGGCTTCTTTTCCCAGACCCTTCCACTAGAACAGCCCCCAAGGGAGGGGTCAAAGCACCAGTTTGAAACCACTAGACAAGACAACTTCTAAATTCTCTTTGAGATGATTCCAAAAGTCTCGGGTCAAATTGTACTCTCAAGAGTCTCGAAAATCCTCATGGCCCCTCAATGCGCAATCAGTGGTACTTGAGATCTTCCACCACACGGCTCCAGTTTAAGTGTCCAAGTTTACAAAGAACCACTGTACCCACCCCACCCCCCATGCCTTGTGCCCTCCACTCCAGCCACATGGGACTCCAAGGTTTTCCTCATCAGGTCGGGCACTGGCACACTTCCATGTCATCATGTCCCATTTCCTGCTTCCTCTGCTTGGCAAATCCCACTTCTCTAGACTTTCCAATTCCCCTGTACTCAGAATTAATCACAACAGTCTCTTGTGTCTCAATGTATCACCTATTTCATCCTTATTGTGAAACAAGGGCTGTGGGCTCAACCACTACCCCAGCTCAGAAGCTCTTTCTATTCCTACACTGGCTGTGGGTGAGGATCTACCTCTCTTCCACTGTCACTCCCTCAAGGTGCCCAATTCCCCATCTTCTTTCTGTTCTGGGGGCTTAACAAGTATCTGGGACTCCCAGATGGAAGGGCCGATAGGAGTAGTTTAGACGAGCCTGGGGCACAGGGGAGCATTGACAATGCCCCATCCCTCCCTATCTGCCCCTACCCCCATCGCAGTTCTGAGCCTGAGGACAAGGAGGGAGTGAATGCTGGGAGGCAGCCTCCGCCATAACCAGCTTGAGCAACGAGAGCCAGAAAACTCTAAGGTGAAGGTAAGTGGGGGCATTGGCACATATTTTTCATTTAAAAGAAATCCTAACTAAAGGACAGAACAATTCTTATCTTTGCCTATGAAGGTCTTTGCCTCTTCCTTGGGTCCTAAAGTGACCTACTTCCATCACGTGTACATTTCACCAGCACCTGAAACTCACCTCAGCACCCATGTTATATTGGGACCCAGTTTACCTGGAGCTGACTGAAGGGAGGCACAGAACAGGAAAATCAGGCATTTGAAAGGGAAATCCAGGCTTCCTAGTTTAGATCTGCACCAACTCCTTTGCCCACCACAGGAAATTATTTGGCTACTCAAACCAGGCAACCCATCCCTTTGTTTGGGAACGTGATGATTACACTCATGAGAGAGAGTAAATAAGATGAAGGACGTAACGCACAATGGATTTTTCATTTGGTGATCTGAATGAAAATCATCTTGACATATCCCTGTGGAAAAAACAATCAATTTTTCATTGACTTGTTATCGGTTTCATAAAATGTATTGTGCACATTTTTTAAAGTAAGAAAACGGCTTTTTAATGATACTTAAAATACATGGCACGGCAAGAATTGTTTAAAATGTGTTTCTGAGGCCTGAAGTTTGGTACTGCCTGCTGAAATATAGATGATTTGGATAAGTCTGTCTTCTTGGGATAAATATGAGACCTAGCTCATCTTATTATAAAGCTCATGTGAAGGAACTTGGTATTCAGGCAGTTAAGTAATTGGTACAAATCCTCCCAAGATATTAGGTCCCCTGAACTTCCACCACTTAACAGTTGCCCATTGGCCTGAGTGCAACAACGACTCTTAACCTGGAGGCAAAGCATACTTCACATAGAAAAAGTCAACAATGCAGAAGGAGAGGAAGCAGAGCTGAATCCAATAGAAGTATGACCACCACTTACCCAACAAGTGTTTCCTGAGCTGTGCACCAGGCCCAGGAATGTAGGGACATGTGATCCAGGGGGTCTGGATTCTCAGTCCCTGGTCCAGACAGATCAGCTCCATTTTTATGAGCAACCGGCTTGATTTTCCACATAGAAGGGCATGCTTTTTGCAGGAACACATCTCCCTTCTGAGTGGAAGACTATGCCCCAGACCCGTGTCCAGCCTCGCATGAGCACTTAACCAAGGTCTATAGGGCGCAGGTAAGAATGTAGGGGGGACAAGCTGGTCACCACCACAAGGTGGGAAACGGGCATCTTCAAAGCCATGGTGATGAGTCATGAGGGTCCCTGTCCACAGAGCATGTGCTGCCCATTTGTCACAGTTCCAGAAAACCAACGTGTTTTCTCCACTCTCTGCCGAATAGGGATGTGTCTGACACCTGACAAGCATTCAGCACATCATATATTATGTATATATGCATAACTAAATGAATGGATCAGTGAATGAAAGAAAGAAGATTTTAAGTCTACTCAAAGCAGATCCAATATATGAAGATCTAGGTTTACAAAAAAAATCATTTGGTTTTAATTTTTTCATCATGCAGCAAGTTACTTACATATGATGCTATTTTGTGTCTACCATCTTCCTTCAAGGAGGCATGAAGACATTAAGCATCACTGATGTCAGAATTCAGTCTAGCTGAGAAGACAAGGGACATGCCCAAAACGGAGACCACATCAAAGGTCTGACACCAAGAGCTTCAGGAGCGTACAAGAGGGAAAGTCCCTTCAGGCCCAAGTTGGCTGAAAGCACTTGGAGTAGTGGGCATTAAGAAGGGCATGAAAGGTGGTAGGCTTTAGATTACTAAAGGAGCGTACGTGGCATTTCAGAGAGGTAAGAAAACAGAAGCAAAGATTTAGAAGCAGAAATAAGCATTCTGTTTGCTGATGGCCACGACAGCACCTGGCCTGCTCAGAGCTGTGGGAAACAGGGCTCACCCCGGGGTGGGACTTGTCATGGCGGAAGGGGTAACAACTGCTGATAAGTTGATTTGTTACATCAGGGAGTCATTTTAGGACCTTGAGTACAAGTAGCAGAGTGTTCCTTCGGTATGGTGAGAATCCACCCCAGGATTCCTTGAAAGAGCGTGCTCCCCTTGACACTGAGTTAACGATTTCATTTGCACTCAGCTTTCCAATATCCCATCTCAGTGGTCCCCAACTTATGGACCACAGAGTTATGGCAGAGGTCCCTCAAGTCAGATAAGTACTGCCTGGAGAATGACTTGCTCCTGGTATAGTGCCACTATCTTGTTCTAATATATGCAGATACAGTGTGAGACATAAAATGCAAATTCAATCAAAAGCAACGGTAACCTGAGTTGTCCCAGGCACCAGCCTATGGATACACATGGAGTCACTTTACCAATAACCCAAATGTCACTGGCTCCAATATCCCTGGTGTTCATGCAGGACTTCAGCCTCTAGTAAAATGCCCCTCACACATTTCTAGGAGTTCCCAGGGATTTTGTACCTGTGCCTGCAAAGTCCATCCTCTCCAGACAGCCACTGGGTGGCGCTGCGTCTGCATGACTCCCTCAGCGCCACCATGCCTCGGACCCCCCGTGGACCAGAGCGGGCCCCCGGTTTATATGGAAAAGTAGAGGGAAACACCGCATTCCTCTTTTGAGTTTTCATTCCCAAAGCAATCATATTTATGCCACACAAAATGTTTTACCAAGGATTTTTTCTTTTCTTAGAGAAACAGCTCTTCCAGGTTTTACTTACCGCCCCTAAGCTATAAATGAAAACTGTATTCGATGTGAATCCAGTGGGGATGTTAGTCAGGAAGAAAAATATCAGGGACAGATCCCATGCTATGCTCACAATCGCCCCTCCCATAATCTGCTGTCAAAATGCACATCATCTTCCACCCAGCAACTTAACTTCTAAGTGTGCAAGGAAACAAAAAGTACAGGAAGATTTTCACTGCAGATTATTTGCAAGAGTGAAAAAAAGAGAAACAACATAAACATATCGTATAGAAAGGGTTCAATTAGTTATGGCACATTCATATGGTAGAATAGAGGCAGCTGTTAAAAACAATGAGGTTGGCTTATAAATACTGCTGAAGATCTGTGATGTATTATTCAGTGAAATAAGCCAATTAGAAGACAGTAAGTATAGGACCCCATTTTTAAAAATGGGAACTAGGGAGAGAGGTACATATAGATATTACACATTAGGAACAAAACCTATTGAAGTGTTGACCACTTTCTCCCCCATCCCCATTCCTAAAGGGGAGTAGTTTCTTATCACAAGATCCTTTCTGGAACCTAACTGGGAGACAGGAAGAGACACGCGTTAGAGTCCTCAACTGGCCAAACTGTCTTCATGAGACCAGATGAAAGAGGAAATCGTGGATGAACAAAGGCAGCCAGCCAGAGGTGGAAGAAAAGACATCCTGGAGTAGTTGCTAAAGACTTGGACCACAGGAGAGGAAGCTGGGTAAACTAGGGTTTAAGGATGTTGTGTTGTGTCATGTGCTGTGTGACCTCTCCACAGAGGGTGTGAATAAATCCATGACAAAAATCTGGAACACCAGTGAGGTTTGGGATCAGATTTGTGATCTGATCTTTTGCATGTTTCTGTGCTGCCTGTGAGGTGAGAACAAGAAGCCTAGTTTAAGGTTGCATACGTATGAAAAATGCAAAGAAGGCCACCCCAGAATTTGTCCCAGTGGGTCCTTCAGCAAAGTCAGATTAGGTACTGGTGGACTTTGTTACAGTGAACATGTATTACATTTATAATTTTAACAGGCCTATATTTTACTTACACTCAGGACAGGGACTTGGGTGAGGCAAGATGGGTGGCAAGGGTGCAAAATTTAAGGAGGCACTGGCTCTCAGGGTCTTGCCCACTCGCATCAGCAAATCAGAGCCCCTGTGAAGGAGTGCCTCCTTAAACTTAGCACCCTAGCCACCCTGCTTGCCTCAACCCAGTCCTGGCCCTGCTTATCTTCTTCGTGTTAACTACCATAGCTAAGAATCTCATTTAAATCGAGGCTGGGATGCTATGTACCACACAGCTATGTACAGAGAGGGTTGTCTTTCTAAAAGTGCTTTCATAAACACATTTCACTGACTCTTCACAACAACCTCAGAGGTAGACAAGACAGCTGTAGCAATTCCCATTCTACAGACCAAAGATCAGAAAGGTTAAGACACCTACCTGTCCAAGGTGACACTGCTCTCTAAGGGGCAGCAAACTCAACCCAGTTCAGCTGACTCCAATGATTCTCTTCCCCCTAGTGTTTCCACGACACCAGGCATAAAAAAAAAGAAATTGGTATCATTCTTATACCTATCTGGGAAAAATGAATCTCTGAAGTGAACCTAACCCAAATATTCATATCTCCCATCAAATAAGGCCCTGCATTTCCCCTTATCCCCTTGGAAACCACAGAAGATAAAGGCAGCCTCTAGCCAAGATGGCTGACCCATTAGGTGCAGCTCCTCTGAATTCTCAGTTAGCCCCAGCCTCTCATGAGGGCCTACAAGCAGGCCCCTGGCTGCTGGTTGACACCAGGTTTGAGCCTTAAGAACTGTTTGGAAGTTGGGGGGTTTGGGGGCGTGGGCATCTGCACAGGAGACATTAACCTAAGAGACTCTCTCAGAGTTGGACAACCCTAGCAGGAACCCATGCAGCTACTGGGGCCCAGCACTGCCGGCTTTTCCCCATGAAATGAGTGAAAAGGAATAAGATTGCACCAGTAGCCACTAGCCTGGAGCTCAGCCAGGTGGCCTGGTGACCTCAAGGAGTTAGTTGAGGCAGACCCTGAACTACTCTATTCATCCAGCTGTGTTTTAGGGCAGTGTAAGATCCCAACACTGCATTTAATAAAAATGAACAATATCCCTCCCCCTGCCCTCTGCAAACTTGTTTTTCTCAGTTCCCAACTAGTTCTTTTAAAACTTTAACCGAAGTTTAAAAATTAAGAAATCAGCAAAACACACTTATCTGCCAATTGTGCTTTTTTTTTCTTTTGCAAAACCTAAATCATACCTGGAAGAACACATCCTGTTCTTGTTTACTTGTTCCTCTAAGAACAGGGATCCATCTCCCTCTGGCCTGGGTCTCAGGGACACTGCTTAGTCAAGTCTTTGCCTCCCTCTTCTGTTGAAAAGAAGAATAACATGCAAACAAATTCTATATTTGGAAAAATGTTAAGAGGAAACTCTACCCTGGGGTATTTACACAAGCTGTGTAAAGAGGGTATTACAGTACTATCCATATAACGTTTGAATTAATACTTCCCAGAAAAAGTAAACATTAAATCAGACAAGATCAAATCAGAATAAATTGCACACCCACCTGAGCAGCTGAACCAAAATCAATGGAGTGAATCTTTTGTCACTGGACTAAAGGATTCAGGATTGATTTTTCCCCTTTTTTGTAAGATATGAAGCTCCCAGGTAACCTGAATCCACAGCTACTCAGTTCTGCTGTAGTGGCACAAAAGTAGCCAGAGACGATTCATAAGTGGATGGGCATGGCTGTGGTCCCAAACTTTATTTACAAAAAACAGTTGGCTGGCTGTAGTTTGCTGACCCTTATCTTAGGCCATTTGTAATACCATCAAAAAAAGAGACATTAAATGCTTGCTGTTTGTCACCTCACAAAGTCTGTGTCTCAGTCAGGAAACTGAACCGATGAAAATATCCCCAACACCATGAAACATCACCGACATCAAGGGATAAATTCAAAGTTGTGTCTTCCCTCTCTCTTCAGGGAACAGCAGTTTAATGTCAGATGCAGGTTTGTCACCTCCTCTGTCTACATGACTCATGACGTAGGGGAGGACATTATTGGGTCAGGCAGATGCAGAGAAGCAAAACTGTCACCTCAGCAGATTGGTGAGTGTGGTAGGTGGAATTCTAAGATGGCCTCCAGGTTTTCCATCCCTTCATGAATACACACCTTCTTCCAATTATCCAATCACGTCTAATTTAGTGAATGTGAGTGAGAGTCTCTCTGAAGGCCTTGTACAGCAATGTTCCAAAAGTGTTAGTTCTGAAGGATCATCTTCATATAACACATTTGGAGGATTGCAGTAGAGGGCCTTGTAAGTAGCTGTTTAGAAAAATCTTTGTGAATGAGTTCCAAAACTTTCACTACAGCTGTGATGGACTATCTATAACATCCATTTCAGGAAATAAAATTGTGGACAAACACCCTTGCTTCTAGCTCTTAAGGGTCATATTCATATAACACTTTTGTAACATTGCTGTACAGGGCCTTCAGAAAGACTCTCACAAAGTGGAGAGAGGTTTATATGGTGGCATATGTGGACTCTGAACTCACCTCCTCCCATGGACACAGCAGAGTTACAACTACTCTTGGAACAATAACCCCTGAGAGAGAACTGAAAACTGGATAAGAGAAACCCCTGCAGCAAACAACAATCCTGAGGTGGAAGAGGCAGAAATTCCCTTCTGGAGATAAGAAACACCACCTTCACAAGCCGCAACATTTCATGGCCACCCGGGAGAAATCCAAACATACACGCCTTCCCTGGAGGAGTGGAGGACCTGAGCCAGGGAACGTTGCGGCTATAAGCATTTTTTGGATCTAGCACAACCGAGATGAGTGTCATAATATCTGGCTTTTCTGGCTACTAACAACAAGGGGGGATACCCCAAAAAAATCTGGGACATAAAGAAATTAAAGCTGGCTCTTAAAGGGCCCACATACAAATTCACCTGTTTCAGAAAGCAACCTAAAATCATCAGAAAGAAAGGTGCACAGTCCTTTGGTGAAACGAGACTCACCTGATAGGCTCTGAGTACATCTCGGTGAGAGGTGAGACCTCTCCAGAGACTGGGACATTGGCGGCAGCCATTGTTGTGACCTGGTGTGGGCGTGCCGACACAGTTGCTGGCAGACGCCATTGGAATTCTCCCTGTGGCCTGCTAGCCAGGTTCTGCCCCACCCACTAGAGTGCTGATTTAATCCAACTTGGCCAAGGAAAGCAGCCCACCCTACAGACTGACCTCACCCAACAACAAGCCCTTGGGCCACTTGTGGGCCTGCATAAGCTACAAGCCTGGACTCTCTGCAGCCTGGTGAGTGGGTCCACCCCTGTGGGGAAGGGCATGCATAAGGAGCAAGAGGAGTCTGTGGGGCCTTGGTGGAGCATGTGGGGCCTCTGCTCTGGGGTGACTGGGTCTGCTTCAGGGGGTTGGGGCACGTGCATGGGGCAGGACTGTGTTGGCTATGTGTGTGGCCCTGTGGGTAGCAGGGCTTTTCAGCTGCAGAAGACTTGTGCTTCGCAAGCAGCCACATAGGGGATCAGCCTTGCCTTCCAAAGCCTGAAACAATTGGATGCTTGCATACCTGGGGCCAGCACCACCCACCTGCAATCCTCAGAGAGCTGACAAGAGCCTTATAGGCCCAGAAGCCTGTAGAAATTGTAAGCCCCTGCCCCTAACAACTAGCAACACTGGGGGCTTACTCACTTAATAGAAAAACTGCAATACGAATGTGCTATTAGACATTACAGCCAACTGTCCTGGGGCTCCCCACACCCGATAAAGAGACTGAAGAGCCCACAACAATTACATGGAGCTGAGCATTACAACCAGCCAGTCAGGGAGACAGCTTAGCCTCCCTGGACACCCATAGCAAGAATAACTCTGCCACAACAGAAGGACACACGTAGCCCACACGGGGGTCACTATTGGAATATCTGGAACTGGTGAAGAGAGGGAAGCACACTGCTGGGCCTCATAAGGCATCACTTACATAAGGTCACCTCTCCAAGATAAGGAAAAGTAGCTGACATACCTAATACATAGATACAAGCACACAGAAAGAGGCAAAATGAAGAGGCAAAGGAATATGTTCCAAGTAAGGGAACAGGACAAAACCCCAGAAAAGGAACTAAGTGAAACAGAAATGAGCAACCTACCCGACAGAGAGTTCAAACAAAGAGTGTTGAGGATGCTCACTGATCTTGGGAGAAGAATGGATGAACTCAGTGAGAATGTCAACAAAGAAACGAAAAATATAAAAAAGAACCAGTCAGAAATGAAGAATACAATACTGGAAATGAACAATTCACTAAAGGGACTAAAAAGCAGAGTAGAGGATACAGAAGAACAGATCAGCAAGCTGGACAAAAGACTAAAGGAAATCACACAAGCTGAACAGATAAAAGAAAAAAGCATTTAAAAAAACAAGAACCGTCTAAGGGACCTCCAGGACAACATCAAGTGCACTAACATCCATGTTATAGGTGTCCCAGAAGGAGAAGAGAGAGACAAAGGGGCAGAGAATCTATTTGAAGAAATAATAGCTGAAAACTTCCCTAACCTAAGGAAGAAAACAGACATCCAGGTAAAGAGAGCACAGAAAGCAACAAAAAATATAAACCCAAAGAGGCCCACACCAAGACACATCATAATTTAAATGTCCAGAATTAAAGATAAAGAGAGAATCCTAAAAGCCACAAGAGAAAGGCAACAAGTTAAATACAAAGGAAACCCCATAAGGCTTCCAGCTGACTTCTCAGCAGACACCTTACGGATTAGAAGTGAATGGCACAATATATCTAAAGTGCTAAAAGGAAAAAACCTACAGCCAAGAATACTCTACCTGGCAAGGTTATCATTCAGAATGGAAGGAGAGGTGAAGAGTTTCCCAGGCAAGCAAAAATTAAAGGAGTTTATCAGCAAGAAACCAGTCCTACAAGAAATGCTAAAGGGACTTTTAATTTAAGGGGGACAAAGAAGACCACAAATAGGAAAAAATTATCTATTTCCATGATAAGAGAGAAATGGATAGAAACACACAAAGAAGAGGTTAGATATGATATCAAAACATAAAATGTAGGAGGAGGGGAGTAAAAGAGTAGAGCTTTTAGAAAGAGGGCAAACTAAAGAGACCATCAACTTAATATAGATTGCTATATATGTATGTTATTATATATGAACCTCACAGTAATCACAAACCAGAAACTTATAATAAATACACCAAAAACTAAGAGAAAGAGGGCTGGCCCATGGCTTAGCGGTTAAGTGCTTGCGCTCCGCTGTTGGTGGCCTGGGTTCGGATCCCGGCGTGCACCGACGCACTGCTTCCCCGGCCATGCTGAGGCCGAGTCCCACATACAGCAACTAGAATGATGTGCAACTATGACATACAACTATCTACTGGGGCTTTGGGGGAAAAAAATAAATAAATAAAATTATAAAAAAAAACTAAGAGAGAGGAACCCAAACATAATACTAAAGAAAGCCATCAAACCACAAGGGAAGAGAGCAAGAGAAGAAGAAAGGAACAGAGAAGAACTCCTAAAACACCCAGAAAAAAAGTATAAAAATGGCAATAAGTACATACTTATCAATAGCTACTTTAAATGTCAATGGACTAAATGCTCCAATCAAAAGGCATAGGGTGGCTGATTGGAGAAAAAAACAAGACCCATATATATGCTGCATACAAGAGACACACTTCAGACCTAAAGACACTCACAAACTGAAAGTGAAGGGATGGAAAAAGATACTCCATGCAAATGGCAATGAAAAGAAAGCTGGGGTAGCAGTACTCATATCATACAAAATAGACTTTAAAACAAAAACTGTAACAAGAGACAAAGAAGGGCACTACATAGTGATCAAGAGAACAATCCAACAAGAGGATATAATACTTGCACATATCTATGCACCCAATGTAGGAGCACCTAAATATATAAAGCAATTATTAACAGACATAAAAGGAGAAATAGACAGTAACACAATAATAGTAGGAGGCTTTAACAGTCCACTTACACCAACGGATAGATCATCCAAACAGAAGATCAATAAGGAAACATTGGCCTTAAATGACACAATAGACCTGATGGACTTAGTAGATATATACAGAACATTCCATCCAAAAACCTCAGAATACACATTCTTTTGAAATGCACATGGAACATTCTCCAGGACTGCTCACATATCAGGCCACAAAACAAGTCTCTGTAAATAAAAGAAGATTGAAATAACACCAAGCATCTTTTCTGACCACAATGGTATGAAACTAGAAATCAACTATAGGAAGAAAATCAGAAAAGCCACAAATGTGTGAAGATTAAACAAAATGCTACTGAACAACAATTGGGTCAATGGAGAAATCAAAAAATACCTGGAGACAAATGAAAATGAAAATATGACATGCCAGAATTTATGGGATACAGCAAAAGCAGTTCTAAGAGGGAAGTTTATAGCAATACAGGCCTATCTCAACAAACAAGAAAAATCTCAAATAATCTAACAGTGCTCCTAGAGGAAGTGTAAAAAGAAGAACAAACAAAGCTCAAAATCAGAAGAAGTAGGGAAATAATAAAAATCAGAGCAGAAATGAATGAAATAGAGACTAAAAAAAAACAGTAGAAAAAAATCAAGGAAACCAAGAGCTGGCTCTTTGAAAAGATAAACAAAACTGACAAACCTTTAGCTAGACTCAGCAAGAAAAAAAGAGAGAAGGCTCAAATAAGTAAAATCAGAAATGAAAGAAGAGAAATTACAACAGACACCTCAGAAATAAAAAAGATTATAAAAGAAAACTACAAAAAGCTATACGCCAACAAATTGGATAATCTAGAAGAAATGGATAAATTCTTAGAATCATACAACCTTCCAAAACTGAATCAAGAAGAAATGGAGAATTTGAATAAACCAATCACCAGTAAGGAGATCAAAACAGTAATCAAAAAAACCTCCCTAAAAATAAAAGCCAGAACCAGATGGCTTCTCTGGTGAATTCTACCAAACATTCAAAGAAGAATTAATACCTCTCCTTCTCAAACTCTTCCAAAACATTGAAGAGGAGGGGAAGCTTCCTAACTCATTCTATGAAGCCTACATTACCCTGATACCAAAACCAGACAAGAACAACACAAGAAAAGAAAACTATAGGCTAATATCACTGATGAACATCAATGCAAAAAAATCCTCAACAAAATACTAGCAAATCAAATACAACAATACATTGAAAACATCGTACACCGTGATCAAGTGGGATTTATTCCACGGATGCAGGGATGGTTCAATGTCCACAAATCAATCAACATGATACACCACATTAACAAAATGAAGAATAAAAATCACGTGACCATATCAATAGATGCAGAGAAAGCATTTGACAAGATACAGCATCCATTTGTGATAAAAACTCTCAATAAAATGAGTATAGAAGGAAAGCACCTCAACATAATAAAGGCCATATGTGACAAACTCACAGCTAATATCATCTTCAATGGTGAAAAACTGAAAGCTATCCCTCTAAGAACAGGAACCAGACAAGGATGCCCACTTTCCCACCCCTATTTAGCATAGTATTGGAAGTCCTAGCTGGAGCAATCAGGCAAGAAAAACAAATAAAAGGAATCCAAATTGGAAAGGAGGAAGTGAAACTGTCACTATTTGCAGATGACATGATTTTATATATAGAAAACCCTAAAGAATCCACCAGAAAACTTTTAAAAATAATACACGAATACGGTAAAGTTGCAGGGTACAAAATCAACATACGAAAATAAGTTGTGCTTCTATACACTAACAATGAAACAGCAGAAAGAGAGATTAAGAATAAAAGCCCATTTACAATTGCAACAAAAAGAATAAAATACCTAGCAATAAACTTAACCAAAGAGGTGAAAGATCTGTACACTGAAAACTATAAAACATTGTTGAAAAAAAATTGAAGACGACACAGAGAAATGGAAAGATATTCCGTGCTCTTGGATTCGAAAAATTAACATAATTAAGACATCCATACTTCCTAAAGCTATCTATAAATTCAATGCAATCCCTATCAAATTTTCAACAACATTTTTCACAGAAACAGAACAAAGAATCCTAAAATTTATGTGGAACAACAAAAGACAATGAATAGCCAAAGGAATCCTGAGAAAAAAGAACAAAGCTGGAGATCTCACACTCCCTGATTTCAAAATACAATACAAAGCTATAGTAACCAAGACAGCATGGTACTGGCACAAAAACAGACACACAAATCAATGGAATAGAATTGAGAGCCCAGAAATAAACACATCTATGGACAGCTAATTTTCAACAAAGGAGCCAAGAACATACAATGGAGAAAAGAAAGTCGCTTCAACAAATGGTGCTGGGAACACTGGACAGCCACATGCAAATGAATGAAAGTAGACCATTATCTTACACCATACACAAAAATTAACTCAAAATGGATTAAAGACTTGAATGTAAGACTTAAAACCATGAAACTTCTAGAAGAAAACATAGGAAGTATGCTCTTCGACATAGGTCTTAGCAACATATTTTCAAGCACCATGTCTGACCAAGCAAGGGAAACAATAGAAAAAATAAGCAAATGGGACTACATCAAACTAAAAATCTTCTGCATGGCAAAGGAAACCATCAACAAAACAAAAAGACAACCTAAAAATTTGGAGAAGATACTTGCAAACCATATATCTGATAAGAGGTTTATATCCAAAATATACAGAGAATTCATACATCTTAACAACAAAAACCTAACAACCCAATTAAAAAATGGGCAAAAGACCTGAACAGACATTTCTCCAAAGAAGATATACAGATGGCCAACAGGCACATGAAAAGATGTTCAACATCATTAACTATCAGGGAAATGCAAATCAAAACTACGAGATATCACCTCACACCCGTCAGAATGGCTATAATTCACAACGCAGGAAACAAGTGTTGGAGAGGATGTGCAGAGAAGGGAACTTTCATACGCTGCTAGTGGGAGTGCAAACTGGTGCAGTCACTATGGAAAACAGTATGGAGATTCCTCAAAAAATGGAGGATAGAACTACCATACGATCCAGCTATTCCACTGCTGGGTATTTATCCAAAGAACATGAAAACACCAATGCATAAAGATACATGCACTCCTGTGTTCATTGCAGCACTATTCACAACAGCCAAGACTTGGAAGCAACCTACGTGCCCATTAACGGACGAATGGATAAAGATGATGTGGTATACATAAACAATGGAATACTACTCAGCCATAGGAAAAGGTGAAATCCAGCCATTTGTGACATGAATGGACCTTGAGGACCTTGAGGACATTATGCTAAGCAAAATAAGTCAGAGGGAGAAGGTCAAATATCATATGATCTCACTCATAAGTAGAAGAAAAAAACAACAAACACATAGAGACAGAGATTGGATTGGTGGTTACCAGAGAGAAAGGGGTAGGGAGGCGAGCAAAAGGGATGATTAGGCACATCTGTGTGGTGATAGATTGTAATTAGTATTTGGGTGGTGAACATGATGTAATCTAGGCACAAGTAGAAGTATAATGATGTACACCTGAAATTTCTACAATGTTATAAACCAATGTTACCACAATAAAAAAAAAAAGAGCTAAAAAAAAAAAAAAAGCAACGTCCTTTCTGGACCTGGCTAGTAAGTACTTGTTTAGGAATATCTTTGTATATAGGTCCCAAAATTTTCAGTAATGCTGTGATAGAATATCTATAACATCCATTCAAGGAAATAACATTGTGGACACTCAGTGTTGCTTCTAGCTCCTAAGGATCATTTTCATATAACACTTCCGGAACATTACAGTATAGGGCCTTCAGAAAGGTTTTCAGTCACATTCATTAAAGAATGTTATTTCTGAACATGGCTTGTAAGTAGCTCTTTAGGAAACTCTCTGTATAACAGTTCCAAACTTGTCACTACAGCTGTGATAGACTATCTATAACAACCATGCCATGAAATAGCATTGTGGACAAACAGTCTTCCTTCTAACTCTTGAGGATCGTATTCATAAAACACTTTTAGAACATTGCAGTACAGAGCCTTCAGAAAGACTCTCACTCTCATTCATTAAAGAACACTCTTTCTGAACCCAGCTTGTAGGTAGCTGTTCAGGAACATCTTTGTATATGAGTTGCAAACTTTTCACTACAGCTGTGATAGACTACCTATAACATCCATTCCAGGAAATATCACTATAGACCAACACTCTTGCTACTAACTCCTTGCTACTAAGGATCATCTTCATATAACACTTTTTGAACACTGCCTTACAGGGCCTTCAGAAAGACTCTCACTCACAATCATTAAAGAATGCTTTTTCTGAACCTGGCTTGTAACTAGCTGTTTAGGAGCATCTTAATATATGAGTTCCAATCTTTTCCCTACAGCTGTGATAGACTATCTATAACATCCATTCCACCAAATAACATTGTTGAAAAACACTCTTGCTTCTAGCTCTTTTGTGTGTGTGTGAGGAAGACTGGCCATGAGCTAACATCCGTTGCCAATCCTCGGCTTTTTCCTGAGGAAGATTGCCCCTGAGCTAACATCTTTGGCCATGCTGCTCCATTTCGTATGTGGGACGTTGCCACAGTCTGGCTTGATGAGTGGTGCATTGGTCCATGCCCCATATCCGAACCTGTGATCCCCAAGCTGCCGAAGCAGAGTGCGTGAACTTAAACACTATGCCAATGGGCTGGCCGACTTGTCTCTAGCCCTTAAGGATCGTCTTCACATAACACCTTCGGAACATTTCAGTACAGGGCCTTCAGATAGACTCTCATTCAAAATCTGAAAAGCCCCTCAGTAGTATAAATTAAGAAATTTAAAATAAGGCAGGTACATGAATGTATATGCATAGTTTTGTTATCAATGATTATTCCTTGAGTCTTGTGATTTATGGAAGTTACTCATTTTCTTTCTATAATTAAGTTCTATGCTTATGCATATTAAACAGTTTTAATTACTGAATATGTGCACTAGTAAATGTAAAAATATTTCATGTAAAATTTCCAAATGAATTTGGCAATTTAACCATTAATATTCCTGGATGTTATAATACCCTTGGGATCATGGGGTCTATGGTTGGTAGGCAGTAAAGAAATAGAGATCCTTTTTTTTAAATGTTTCTGTTTAATCTTGCACACACATTTCACCCTTGCTCTGATCATGATGAGGTTGAAAATTACACTTAAGTTATCATGCTTACAGTTCTGAAAAATATAAATGTAAACTTAAATTTTAAAGAGGATTTGGGGTAAGAAACAAAGCGAAAAGGCAGTTTTATAATACTAGAGAAAGATGTTAAGGATGAAAAAGAAATATAAATTAACGAGATATAGAATAAAATCACTGGACGTTTTTAAGAAAAAAATTCTTAAGAGACCTTCAATCTTGCAAAGCACTGAATGCCCATCCCATAGAAGTTTAAATATTTTATAGAATTTATTTCATCAAAGTATACAGATTTGCTGACAGCGTCCTATGAAGACCATAATTATTCTATTCCTTATTTTTCTAAATAACTTTTTTGTTGTATTATAAAAATAAATGTATATGATTAATAAATTTAATCTATTTTACATCTGCTCTTATCTAATATTTATTCGAAGACAGGTAAATATGGAAATTTTATATTTCATCTAAATGTATCCGAGTTTGTGTAAATGTATCAAGCAAACTGCAGATAGTCTGTGAGTGAGGCGCGGCCACGCAGGTGAGGGCTGGAAAACACTGCTAGCCGTTTCTGACACCCTTACTTAAAAAGTGGTGGATTTCCCACTTTTTTCTTTTTTAGCATACTTTAAGGAATATTTTAAAGACCCTTTCTTCTAGCTCTATACATTTTTTTTGGAAATGAGAAAAATTTAGCTGTGGTAGGCAAAAATCAGGAGATAAATCAGCAAAAGAAAATACATAGAAGGTTCTAGTCTAATGGGACAATTGACAAATCTTTTTTTGAGGAGGAAGATTGGCCCTGAGCTAACATCTGTTGCCAATCTTCCTCCTTTTTTTCCCTTTTTTCTCCCCAAAGCCCCGGTAGATAGTTGTATGTCATAGTTGTACATCCTTCTAGTTGCTTTATGTGGGACACTGCCTCAGCATGGCTTGATGCGTGGTGAGTAGGTCCGCACCTAGAATCCGCCAGCGAACCCCAGGCCGCCGAAGTGGAGTGTGCAAACTTAACCACTACACCACTGGCCCACCCAACAAATCTTAAAATAAGGAAAAAAGAGAAAGTGAGCTTCCTTTAATAGCAAGAAAGCTACTATCACCCAAAAATATAATTTAGGCAGGAATTTGAGAATGTGCGTAGGGCACCTTTATCCCTGAGATCAAATAAAAACCAATTTATTAAATCAGTATCTTCGGACAACCTACTCTCTTTTTTCTCTCTCTAACATATTTTCCCTAGTCTTCCACCTAGCATACCAGTCATTTTTTTAGTTTCACAGGGAACAGCTGATTTTATAATTGAATTTGTTTGTAAGACAGCACTATTTTGATAAGCTGAGTCAGCTTAATTCGCTGAAAAATATATTCGCCTTTTTTTTGTAGGCTCTGAGAAGATTATGACAACACACCTTAGTTGTGTTCATGTTTTCATATTACTGTTTTAGGGACCCAGGTTGACAGACAATTTATATATGCTTATGTGTCAGATCTGTTTGTATCCTCTTTGGAGTATGCAATGGCATACTTGTCTCTTGCAAGGTTTGGAAAACAGCTCAGCATGTTCATGTAACTTATTTTTATGAACAAAACATAAAATTCTTAAACTTGTAAAATGCACCTATATCAGAAAGTCAGCTAGATGTGTTTATTTTCTTGGACCACCATATAGTTATCATAAAATTCTATTTAAATTAAATTAATTAATCTTTTTACATTAAATCTAAGGCTATAATCTTAGATCTTTTATTCAAAGCAATTCTATTGAGAAAAACTAGTTTTCTCAGTGCTTTCATAATTACTTTTGCCAACTTGTGAAGATGAACCAAGGGAACGGCCATGGTTTTATTCCGTGCTTCACTCTGTGAAAGCCTCTAGAGCAGCAGACTTGCTCTTGGTCTTCCAGGGGTGACCTTCATAAGGTAGTGGAGAAATATACTATAGTTTATAAAAAATTAGAGCAGAAAGCCCCGTAACTACCGCCTACTATGAAATATGTAGGACACTGTAAAGTGAATTTAAAAAAATAGACAAACCCAGCCTTGGAAGATTTAAAAGCCCAGTATGTTTCTCCCCCTCCCTTCCCAATAACCCCTTCTCACCATAGTCACACCTGACAAGAATTCACTACATGAAATCATAGGTCATTTCTGCAAATCTAACACCACCAGTCATCAACAGTTAAACAATTATAAAATAAAGTAACAATATGACCCATAGAGTTGAATATAACTAGCTAAAAAATAAATATTCATGTCAATTTGGAAGCTACTTGGTCACAAAACATGAAAGAAAAGTCAATTATCTCTTATTCTCTTTTTCATCTACCGTCAAACTCTAAACGCGTCATGAAGGATGCCGCACCTGAGCAAACTCCTCTGGGCTAAGTCCATGAACACTTCCCAAGAATGTGGGACAAAGTTACCACCCGTGCTGAGTTATTTACCATCGTGTAGCACTACTCTGCCGTGGGCCAGGGTTTCGTTTGCAGATTATTCAGAAAGGAGCTATGAAGCATGATTTTAAAATCCCGGTTGGAAGCATAAACAAAGGGTGTTTATGCTTCTGGACAGGAGACTGCAGTTTGTGAAGTGATGTTGGAGGAATCTGAAGAGAAGGTAGTAGAGAGGATATCTTTCATTTTAGAAATGCTGAGGCATGAAACACAGGTGCTTGTGGTACTTTCATACATGAAATCCCTTCTCCTGTATGTGCATCATGTGTGAATGTAAAGTCTGTATACTGCTGACTATTCGTCTCTGGTGTCCAATGAGGATGACTCTGATTCTTCTAACGTCACTGAGAGACAGAGAGAGAGAATGAACATTTAGATCTGGTAAGTACGAGAGAGAGGAAAAGAACACAGGCATCATAAATATGCACCATGTCAGACTTGCTTTATGAATTTGCCAAAAATTGTATAGCTGGTAAAATGAGAATTTAAGCAGAGATATAAATGAACATCAAGAGTCTGTTACTTTTTACTTCTTCTTGGTGCCAGAAAATACACCAAGTTAACCTCGAATTTAAGGGTACAAGATAAAATTTCAAATTCAGATACCTATGTCATGTTTAGACATTTCATAGACCTAAAGGTTATGTAATTTGGGTGATTATATAAATTTTCAACAGTATTGGCAAAACAGTGTGTAGGGTAGAAGGTATAATGTGGACTCCATTTGAGTTCTCTTGGTCTGAAAAAGAACGCCATTGTATTGTGTTGAACCGTATGAAATGGCCATTACTATTTTAAAACAATGGGAATTTCATGTGGCTTAACCTACTGGTTTTAGTATCTAGTCTTTTAAGCACATCTTGAGCACTTTTTTTGCATCCAGCAAAGGAAAATCTTTGAGACAGTGAAAAAATGCCCGACCATTATAACATAGAGAAGGAGCTCTGAAATGACATGATTACAGTTAACTGCACTTGAAGGTAACAGGATTGATTACGCAAGATTAGTATAGGTGTGTCATGAATAATTTGCCCAGGTAAAACTATGTTGACGTAAACTCTGTGATGTGAGCAAGAGTAGTATGCATTTTGGAAAGCACTTATTTTTTTTTAAAATAGCTATTTGAATTAAATATATTCTTTCAAAGAATAGTAGTTAAAAGTGTAATGTCCAATTTTCACTAGAAAGATAGTCAGAAATGGTGAGTCAAGATGTGGAAATGCCATAATACCCTTAGGAGAGGTAGTGTAACCATGAGGTTCTTGATATAGTATTTGAATTTATAATCTCCTGAGCAGAGCATCTAAAGACGGTAATAGCCCTAGTACCACTTACTCGATGCTCATTCTTGAAATCATGTGAAAAGTGGTAAACCCTGCAGCCATGAAGTTACTCTTATATTGCCCCATCTTTATAGAATCCAGCCAGCCACTGACTGTGACAAACAAAAGATATTCAGGAACTTCACCAGGGAACTCTGGCGTTCTACAAGGGAAAAAACCATCGGGATCATTTAAAAACAGATAAAGCAAAAAGTACTCAACTTTCTTTTTTCCTTTTACAATATTCTTACATCTGCTGTTTTCATCCTCCATTTTAAAAAATTTAAATTTTGCACCATATTCAAATCAGCCACTTTTATCTCGTCAGTTTCACTTGTCCATTTCTTTTGTTTTTTTCTGCTTTTTGTCACTACTGGATCTTATACTTAATGTGTCCTGAGAAAATCTGCATCTTGCTAACCTCTCTTTACTTTTTTCTCTCGCATAAAATATTGTGTTTTCAAACCTGAGAAACACATGCCTTATGCCCACAGGCAGTTCACTCTGGCACTTTCTCACCTGCCACTGAGCCCACGCCCTTCTGCCATTGTCACATTTGCTACAACAGTGCCCTCTCATTTTTACGGAGAATTCATTGATAAAGCCTCCATTTATTTGTTCTCGAACATTCAACAAGAATTTATTATTTATTATAAAGGAATTTCTGCTGTCATAGAGCTCAGCTGAATGAGCTCTATGAATAAGATTTACACGCATCTAAGCAGAGGGCAACACAGCCCAAAGCCCGGGTATTAATAAGGTACAAAACAAAGCCAAAACCACGAGTGAAAGGAGTCCAGCACCAGTGGGTCTGAAAGTAAGTAACATGGAAATCTGTATTTGTGTTCCTAAGATCCGATGCAAAGGGCATTTCAGTTGAGGATATTTTTGCAGTTTTAATATGAAAATAATATAAAGGTATTATTTTGGAAAGGCTAGATGTGTGTGTATGCATACATTCATACATAATATGTATACACAAAATAGTTTTATATGAGTTAAAGTCAGAGAGAATAAAAATGGAATTAACCTTAGAAATTATGGTAAAAACATCTCAGAATTGTGTATTTAAGCCATTCTGGCAATAAATGATATTATTCTCCTTACAGATATACAAGAAAATTAATGTTAAAAATATTTTATATGGTTTTAAAAGATACTTGGTAGTAAAAGTGCTTTTATAGTAATAAACGTATTAGCCCTCTGGGATAAATATATCATTTTAAAAATTATTAGGTCTAGAGTCATAATAAATAGTAAAGCAGTAACAGTTTTTTCTTTAACGTTTGGTGTTTGAGCCAAATCAGTATTTTCTAAGTAATGAAAAACTTTCCCATTAGAAGTGAACAACTGAATTATTTTTATTGGAATATTGAATGTTAATCTAACTTTCATTTACTTTGCTTTTAATTTTTTATAGAGTTAGAGAATCCACAGAGACTTAACTAGAGCCATACTTTTAACATTCATACTTGGAATATTTTATCATAATGTTTTTACCATTCATATTTGAACTATTTCAGCTTTAACTAGAAACTGATAATATATGAGCCCATCTGATTAAACCACATAAGAATTCCTCCACTGAGAAGCAGAAAGGCATATGCACAAAATATAACCCTGGTATTGTTCTGTTAAAAACATATGGGAGTGGGAGTTAGGTTCTAAGGTCAGTGCATAGATGAAAATTGAAAACCTCTAACAGTGGAAATTACCCTTAAAAATCCTTTAAGTTACACTTAAATCACCAGTACCTGGGTCTTCAGGAGCACAAAAGCCAGAGGTGTTATGTATGGCCATTCGGGTTGTACACTGTGGGCTCCCGCAGACTCTGAAAGATGCCCCTTGGAACTGTTGAGGGCAGAGTCCCTGCAAATGGCCTAGGATTCATTTCTTTGGTTTTTCTTTGATTGCTACCTTGACTTCCCTTTTTCTAAACTGGAGTCCAGTTGAAGGTGGGGATGGGGGTGTAAAGAGATGACAGGGAAACCCAGGGGTCTTTGCTCTTTATATACAACGGAATTTGCATAAACTAAATGTTTATATCTTGTGACTCTGCTGTAGTCCATATTGAGTCTGGTTACCCTTAACAGAGACGAGGGTCCCTTATACCACTTCTCAATTCTGTTCCCACCTTTCCTATCTGGAGGCTGTGAAGCCACATTTTCTCCTCCTATACTATAAATTGCAATGTTATTTGATTGTGGGCTGTTTCATTCTAATTGATATTAGAATGATTCATGATTTGACCCTAAACAAGGATTAGTAATGTCATAGCATCTACCAATAAATACTTTAATTGTTGCTATATTTCTTCATTTCCTAGAAGTGTTTATATTAAGTATTATCAAAAAAATAAAAATTCATATATAAATACAAAATAATAAAGGTCTCCGTGGCAAACAGAGGTAACAGGGTTTTTAATTGTAGCATTTCTCAGAGTCTTCACTATTCAAACGTGCAGTGTGAATATATAAAAGGATTCAGAATAGCTTCTACATCATTTTCCTAAATTATCTGCCCAGTTTCTATGGAACATACTTTAGGAAATGTTATTTTTTTCCTGGCTCTTACATTTATACATGGTTAGCAGAACTGTACAGATAGGGTCCATTCGATTTCATATTGCCCTTATTTAACATATTTATGAGTATTTTCCATGTTCCAACAGTCTTCATAACTACTATTCAAATGAGTGTATAATATTCTATATGTTGATGCTTAATAACTTGTTAATTCCATGAAGTTAGACTCTTAGATTGCTAATGACATTCTTTTATTGTAGAAGATTATGCAGTCTTAGAGTGCGTATCTTTTTGCTTCAGTTGAATTACTTCCTTGGGAAAAATCCATAAGAAAGAATTTTTTTTTTTAAGAGTAAGTTAAAACTCCCTAATGGCAGGAAATATATCTCACATATCTTTCTATTTTCTGTAGGCCTTAGCACAATACTGAAAGCATTACAGGAACTCTTTAAATAAGTGATGATCTAGACTTGAATATTCTTTACAGAAAAGTTTGGTCCATGACATAACGGCTGATTCATGATGAATAATCTATCTTCATTAAATGGAAGAGTAAGTGCCTATTGATGTAATGGTCAATCTATCAATGAACGTGCTGTTTATTTAACTTACTCCTTGCATTGTGAAAACTTTGGCTTATCTCTGTCTTTAGAGGTTTCAGGGTGGAGGGAGAGGCAGTTATAAGTGGAGTGGAGTAACACAGGGTTAGGGGACCTAGGACCACAACAGCAGCACTTGCCTTACTCAAAATCATGGCTTGTATATTAGTTTCTCATCTCATGACTCAGGAACTACACTTCACACTAGTTAATCCATAAAATAACCTTCTAATACATGCACTACCTACCTAAACTTTGAAGGAAAAATTTATTTAATCAGATAAAAAAAGAAAACATTGCCCATTCTACAATTAGGCCTAATAGTCAACTTGAACACAAGTTTAATTAATTAAGTATTTTGATATTCTTTTAAAATTTTAAAGTGTAATTTTACTCAAAATGCTATAAAATCCAAAATGCACAGAACCATCCTACGTATTTTGTGACTATTTCATGCTTGTGGCCAATATCTCTTTGTTCCGAACAATCCAACTCTCCACAGGGTTGAATTACGAGCATGAATTGTTTTTTGTCAGCCTTCTATTTTCAGTAAGTCTTCAGGTTTTTTACTGATATGATTATTTAATTCTCATAAGAAGGCTGACAACTGGTAGAAAGCATGCAGGAATAAAATTCAAAGCAAATTTTAAAATTATAAATGTGATTGAACATTAGGAGGGATAAAGGCAGAGGAGGAATAACACTGTTTTAAAGTCTCCCATAACTCTGAGTACCCAGTACCCAGTGCGTGGTTCCTATAGCCAGAGTAATAGATCAGTGAGCCTCAAGGAGAGCCTATTTTTGTGAGGAAATAATACAGGGACGGAAATAGATTTCATGTCACATACCAACTACAATTCATTGGCAGTGTTGTCCCGTGTGATCTTGAAAAGGAGACGGAGGCCGCAGTGGGCTCAGCGGGAGAGAGTGGTGATTAGTGTTGTCTGCCACAACAAGGAGAAGGAGCAGAGCGTGTGTTTGCCAACACTGGAAAAATTCAATCTACAAAGACGCCTGAGGATGTGATTCTGGAACGATGTTGCTGCCGTATTTCCCCATTTCTCTGTTTTGTTGTAGTTACTACTTTTTTTTCCAAGTAATATTCTTCAAGTGGTGGAGCCCTGTAGGAGGATGTTGGGGGGATGTATGGACTACGTGTTTGCTACTCATTCCCACGAATGAGGGCATGTACTGTACCTCCTTGTCTGTGCTCAGCGGGACACAAAAGCACAGGCTGTGCCCCACCTCCAATTCTTTTTGGGATCTTAATATATCCCAGCTATAATGTCTGATTAGTGCAGAGAAAATCTATCTGGAAATGTAAACATGTACCCTCTTTTCCTATAATCATATTTCTGAAACAGTGCTGAATTGGGAAACATCTTGCTGTTTTGCGTGATTGTGTACTGTGTAGTGTAAAGAATAAGGGCTTTGTAGTCAGTGGACCTCGCCCCAATTCCTGATCTACTAATTACCTGCTGTGTGCCCAGGGGAAGTCAGCCTCTGTGAGTCTCCATGTCCTTGTCTGAGGGATGGGGATAAAGGACCTCTCAGACAAAGTGCCTGGTACAATAACGGGCACGTGACAGGATCCCAACAAACGGCAGGAATAGTTCCTGTTGGTAATATACGTTAGAATTTGAGTCAGCATCAGTATTGGTATTAACATTAGCATTATCTTGTGCCAATAGCTCATGTGAATTGAATTTAGATTTCCTAATGGTAGAAGTTTCACACTTCCTGATTAATATTTAATATTCTGTCTTCCTTCCACAAAGCTTTGCTAATCACTCAATTACAATACTGGTTTTGGCCAGCCCGTTATTTCTCTGTCATGAGAAACATCATTAAGAGTGCTAGTTACAAAAATCAAACAAAACAAGCTGTCCATGACTTGGTTTATAGAGATGATCATTTTAGCAAGTGCTGATTACGTACAGCCTGGGCAGCATTGAGCAAGAGCTTTCCAAAATGAATAGGAGACTGTATGTCAAATTGTTGAAAGTCATTGCCCTCAGAAGACAGCATCCTGGGTGCTTTACTAACTAGAGGAAGAGAGGTAGGACCATTTAGTCCGGTAATGTTTGCTCACAGTTCTCCAAAGCAGAGGTTCTTAATTACAGTGTTGGCGTGAGCTTTTCGCTACCTTCCTGATTCACCCATTACTGGAAGCCAAGTGCTCAAAAGTTCAACAGTAGGTTTATATAGACTAAGGAACATGGTGGCTTCAGTTCCTAAGAGCTAAAGTATTATAAGATCCCTAACCGTGGCACAGTGGGCAGTGAGAACATTCCTGAGTGCCTTGGCCTGAGCAGAACATGATTTCTGAGGCAGAAGGCTACCATGGACTGGTCCATCTGGTCAACTGCTGCCCAGCCCTGGATGCCAACTTTTAGCGGATGTTGTCAAGAAGCCCATAATCTATAAAATTCTTTGTCAGTGACATGCTGGAGACCTGGAGCAGGGACTGGAGGAAAGCGTTATTTTCTGTTATGCTGCAGCACCATCCAAAGGGGCACAGGCCCTCTGACTTCCATCTAGTGCACTCCGTCGGCTGCAGTGTCCGTGGAACCAGGGGTGGGGTTGAGGAGGCTGGAGAATGAATGTGTGGGACAGTGTGAGCAGGGTGGGGAAGGCAGGGCTGGGTGAGGGGACACCCACACGGTCATCAGTCCACTTAGTGCTATTGAACTACTGGACCCCAGATGTCACCCTGCGCTCCATGGGAGAATGCTTGACTGACGGTTGAGAGCCGCCACAGGATTGACTCTGAGGTAGTGGACAGGGAGCAAGAGTGTTTCAAAGGCCACAGCCAAGCACGGCTCCTGAGGCCATTCTGCACACAGCTCCGGCCTCGGCTGGGCCTTCTCTCCCAGGGGCTGTGCCCCAGGTGACAGCTACAGACAATTCTTTGAAAGGAGGTGATAAGGCATCACTGTAAAATGAAGGACAGTGAAGGTAGTTTGAAATTCACATTTATGAAAGGATGACTGCCTGTATTAATAAGTACTTTTGCAAATTATTTTTTACAATCAATTGCATTTAAGGTTGTACTTATCATTTTATTATACTTATCATTTATAATAAAACTCATATATTCATATACTTTCTTGAGGAGAGGAGAGAGCGGGAAGGTTGGAGCTGTGCAGAGCTCTGAGTGTCCCCCAGGAGTGTGTCAGGCACAGGAGTATCAGTGGCTCCAATGATAAAAGACTTCTCTGGCCAACATGTTTTCTGTTGGGTGTTCTGTCTTTTGGAGGAAAGATTACAGATGTAAGGTTTGTGAAATTTCAACATGCTAGTATAAAATAACTGAGCTGGGGGCTTCACCTCATCCTTCTTTGTTGCCTTAATTTCTTCCCCTCTTACTACTCTGCCAAGAAAAAGGATAAAAACTTCTCAAGTGAATTCTTGAGAAAAAAGCAATTAGAGTGGAGTTAAAACCGTGGGGCCTAGTGGTTGAGAGAGTTCTGTCAGTCCAGGGTGTGAGGGAGCCTGCAGGTCTGGGGAGAGCAGAGAAAAGGAGAGCGCAGGGTAGTTAGTAGGAGTTGCTGTGGGTTCTGCACTCGGACTCCTTGATCTGTGTGAGAGAGACCTGGAGGACAGACTGAAATTCTACGCTGTGCCATGTTTCCTTCATCCCGCTGGGACAGATGACTGGGCTTTGGGACTTGGGGACAGAGGGGCAGTGCCACAGCCTTACAAGCATACAACAAACCAGGCATTCTTCAGCTAACGCTGCCGTCCTTAATCTACCACATCGCTTCTTGCTAACGGTCTCAGTTCTCTGGGATCAAGGACAGGGTGGGTGGGTGGCACTGGGGGTGAGGGGTGGACAAGGGGAGCCCATTCAGGCTGCTGTGGAAACGAGAAAGCTGACAATGGTGCAGACATGACACCCTTAGAACTCTGCTTCCTTGTGTTTCTCAAACAAAAGTATATTGAGGGCAAAAGCAATAGCACACGTGTCTTTGCCAGAATCAGGGAAAGCACATCAGTCACAAGGACTCCCATTTGGCCCCTAGACATTAGACTATAGATTGAACCAAACTGAAGCTCTCTAGAAAGCACCAACACCTGGGCCCCATGTGGCCGCGCCGTCACAGAGCCTGCCGCTCCCTGGCCTGCCCACTGGACTACCGCACACCCCATTAAACCCCATTAAACCCCACTGAACCTTAGACCTCTGGCCCTCAGACACAACCCCTCATCTTGACTTTACCTGAGGATCATTTTGACTTTTTGGTATTTTCTCATCTTAAATTCTCCATCAGTATTTTCCAAATACGACAAACAATCACAATCTTGAAAAAGCAGGGAAGAAATGTTTATATATGTTTTTCTTCAGAAAGAAGGCTCTTGCTTGCCTGCTTCTACAGCCCTAGAAAGATAGAGAGCTCTGCTGATGGGCACTGGCTGAGGTCCGTCACCCTACACTACAGTACGAGGCCCAGATGAGAGGACATCGGTTTATAGATGCCAACGTTCTCTTCCATTAATGCAGACTCACTCCATGATCCCTTTCTACTAGCTCTTTCTCCTCAGTGTTAAAGCATGCCTGTCTCTTCACTCAAACATACAAAAACAAAACCACAGATCTGTTTCTCTAACTACTTCTCTTCCCCTTCAGAGACAGGTTTCTTGAAAAAAACAGATTAGTGGTTTGCATTACTCTTCTCTCTGACCTCGTAATCACTCCTCCTCCATTTCAATGTCTTACACAATTTTACTGGAAATGCTCTTGCAAAGGCTGCGCATAAAGACTGGAGCACTTTGTTGCCAAATACAAGGGACGCATTTCACTCCTTCTCTTACTGGAGATCGTGGAGCCTTGGACAGCACACTCCTTGGAACTCCCTCCATTTCTGCTCCTGCAGTTCTGCTCCTTCCCTGCTGTCTTCATTGCTGTCTGGCTCTTCCTTCTCAGTCTCCTCTGGGTGCTCTCCTTCAGTTCATTTCTTAAATCTTGGTGTTCCGGAGAGTTGCATTCTTTATATTCTCCATAGGTTATCTTAACTACACTTAGAGCTTCAGCTACAACCCATTTGCTGAGGATCTTCAAACTGACATCTCTAGCCCAGATCTTTTCACCTGAGGTTCGACCTGTAAATACAACTGCCTATTGCACATCTCCATTTAGATGCCCACAGATGTCTTCAACTCGCATGCTTGAAATGGTCCCATGTCAGGGCTGGACCCGTGGCTTAGCGGTTAAGTGCGCGTGCTCCGCTACTGGCGGCCCAGGTTCAGATCCCAGGCACGCACTGATGCACCACTTCTCCGGCCATGCTGAGGCCGTGTCCCACATACAGCAACTAGAAGGATGTGCAACTATGACATACAACTATCTACTGGGGCTTTGGGGGGGAAAAAAAGGAGGAGGATTGGCAATAGATGTTAGCTCAGAGCCGGTCTTCCTCAGCAAAAAGAGGAGGATTAGTACGGATGTTAGCTCAGGGCTGATCTTCCTCACAAAAAGAAAAAAGAAAGAAATGCAAATGTGATCACTCCATTCTCTTGCTTAAAATCCTTCAATGGCTGCCCATAGCTTTTATGATAAAACTCAAAGTGCTGTCCCCTCCTCCTCTCTTCCTGCTTTAGGGAAAATGGGGAGAGTAATAGTTTAATCTCTGGCTATTTCATGCTTGGCTTCACTTTACTGAGGCTGCCAATTAGTGATTTAGAGGTGAGCTCTTCTGTGCTCTGCTGCAAGCTGAGGCCTGTCTCAAGTAGTCCTTGAAGAGCCTTCAGCCTTATTGTCACTAAAAACCTTCCCCAACTTGAACCTTTGACCTAAGGTTGAGCATCTCTATACCCTGTTGACTATCCTGGGTCAGGAAAGTGATCCTTGGAAATGCTTTGGTTGTTTCTAAGTCCAATTTTGCCTAAATAAAGAAATATATTTTCAACTTGATAATATTTTAAATGTGATATTATCAGACACAGATGCTAGCTGTTTTTTCTTCTACTCTCCCTCTTGTCATCACTGCTTTTCAAGGAGAGGTGAGCAGATCTCCTCAACTCTCCCGACTTTGATGAAATGGCAAATGTGTACCTTCATTTTCTTGTCTTGTCATCTGTCTTTTCCTGGTTTTAGGAGTGGAAAGTAACAACAGCTGGGTGTGATCACATCAGCAGGAAGCATCCTTGCTCCTGGCTGACTCACAAATTGCCCCTGTCTGGCCTGCCATTTCAAATACAGGGACTGAACGTGGACTGGAGGAGAACATAAAATGGATGCAGACACACAAATTCCATTTATAAAGGTAAGGAAGGATCAGTATATAAAGGAGGGATCTATAAATACCAAAGACCTACATGGGAAAAAATAGAGAGGAAATGATTCAGAAAGATTAGCTGTAGATAAAAGAAAAGGGGAACCTGTTTTATTTTGAAAAAAAATCCATTTTTTAAAATGTTAATAAATTAGGAGGAAATCAAGATGGCGGCGTAGGCAGACTCTGAACTCACCTCCTCCCGCGGACACAGCCAATTTACAACTACTCGTGGAAAAATTACCCCTGAGACAGAACTGAAAACTGGATAAGAGGAACTCCTGCAACAACGGACAATCCTAACTGAGGTGGAAGAGGCAGAAACTCCCTTCTGGAGAGGAAAAACGCTGCCTTCACAAGCCGCCAGCTTCACGGCCGCAGGGGAGCAGCGCACCGGTACGCAGCCCTCCCTGGAGGCGCGGGGCCCTGAGCCGGGAGCGCCCTCGCTGTGGGCATTTTGTGGACCCAGCACAATCGAGACCAGCGGCATAATATCTGACTGTGCTTGCTACTAAAACACTGGGGAGCACCCCCAGAAAACCCGGTTCACAAAGAAACTAAAACCGGCTCTTAAAGGGCCCACGTGCAAACTCACCCATTTCAGAAAGCAACCTAAAATCACCAGAAAGAAAGGTGCACAATGCTTTGGTGAAAAGAGACTCACCTAATAGGCCCTGAGTGCATCTCGGTGAGAGGTGAGACCTCTCCAGGGACTGGGACATTGGCAGCGGCCATTGTTGTGGCCTGGTGTGGGCATGCTGACACAGACGCCATTGGAGTTCTCTCTGGGGCCTGCTACCCCAGGGTCTGCCGCACCCGCTAGAGCACCGATTTAATCCAGCTCAGCCAGGGCAGGCAGCCCACCCTAGAGACTGGCCTCACCCAACAACAAGCCCTCAGACAACTTGTGGGCCTGCATAGATTGGTGACTGGATTCCCTGCAGCCTGGCAACTGAGCCCACTTCAGTGGGGCAGGGCGTGCACAAGGAGTGGGTGGAGAGTGTGGGGCAGTGGTGGAGTGTGTGGGGCTCCCGCCGTGGAGAGACTGGGTCCGCTTCGGGAGGTCGGGGCGCACACACGGGGCAGGACTGTGTTGACTGTGTGTGTGGACCTGTGGGCAGCAGGGCTTGTCAGCTGCAGAAGACTTGTTCTTCTCAAAGACCTACATAGGGGGTTTGCCCCACCTTCCAAAGCCTGAAACAACTGGGTGCTCCTGTGCCTGAGGCCAGCCCCGCCCAGCTGCAATCCTCAGAGAGCTGACAAGAGACTTAAAGGCTGGAGGCTTATAGCAATTGTAAGGCCCTGAGCCTAACAACCTGCCACGCGGGGAGCCTACTCACTTAAAAGAAATACTGCAACACAAATGTGGTATTAGAATTTGCAGCCAACTGGACTGGGGCTCCCCACACCTGATAAAGAGACTGAAGGGCCCACAACAACTACAAGCAGCTGAGCATTACAACAGCTGGCCAGGAGCATAACTCGGCCTCCCTGGGTGCCTACAGGGAGAGCAAATGTGCCACAACAGAAGGACACACGTAGCCCACATAGGGGTCACCCCTGGAACATTGAGAACTGAAGGAAGCACACTGCAGGACTCCTAAGGCATCACTTGTATAAGGTCACCTATCCAAGAGCAGGAGACGTAGCTGACCTACCTAATACGTAGACACAAGCACAGGGAAAGAGGCAAAATGAGGAGGCAAAGGAATACATCCCAAGTAAGGGAACAGGACAAAACCCCAGAAAAGGAACTAAGTGAAACAGAAATGAGCAACCTACCCAACAGAGAGTTCAAACAAAGAGTGTTAAGGATGCTCACTGATCTGGGGAGAAGAATAGATGAACTCAGTGAGAATGTCAACAAAGAAATGGAAGATATAAAAAAGAACCAATCAGAAATGAAGAATACAATACTGGAAATGAAAAATTCACTAGAGGCACTCAAAAGCAGAGTAGAGGATACAGAAGAACGAATCTGTGAGCTGGATGAAAGACTAGAAGAAATTATCCAAGCTGAACAGGTAAAAGAGAAAAGAATTAAAAAGAGTGAGGACAGTCTAAGGGACCTCTGGGACAACATCAAGCACACTAACATCCATGTTATAGGTGTCCCGGATGGAGAAGAGCGAGACAAGGGGGCAGAGAATCTATTTCAAGAAATAATAGATGAAAACTTCCCTAACCTAAGGGAAACAGACATCCAGGTACAGGAATCACAGAGAGCCCCAAACAAGATAAACCCAAAGAGGCCCACACCAAGACACATCATAATCAAAATGTCCAGAATTAAAGATAAAGAGAGAATCCTAAAAGCCACAAGAGAAAGTCAAGTTACATACAAAGGAAACCCCATAAGGCTGTCAGCTGACTTCTCAGCAGAAACCTTACAGGCTAGAAGAGAATGGCATGATATATTTAAAGTGCTAAAGGGAAAAACTTACAGCCAAGAATACTCTACCCAGCAAGGTTATCATTCAAAATGGAAGGAGTGATCAAAAATTTCCCAGACAAGCAAAAATTAAAGGAGTTTGTCACCGAGAAACCAGTGCTACAAGAAATGTTAAAGGGACTGATTTAAGGGGAAAAGAGAAGACCACAAATGGGAAAAATTATCTATTTCCATGATAAGAGGGTAATGGGTACAAATGCACAAAAAAGAGGTTAGATATGATATCAAAAACATAAAAGGAGGGGAGTTAAAGAGTAGAGCTTTCAGACAGAGGTCAAACTAAAGAGACCATCAATTCTGTATAGAAGAAGGAAGGAACAGGGAAGGACTACTGAACCACTGAGGAAAAAAAAGTTAAAAAATGGCAGGAAGTACATACTTATCAATAGCTACTTTAAACATCAATAGACTAAATGCTCCAATTAAAAGGCATAGGGTGGCTGATTGGAGAAAAAAACAAGACCCATATATATGCTGCATACAAGAGACACACTTCAGACCTAAAGACACTCACAAACTGAAAGTGAAGGGATGGAAAAAGATGCTCCATGCAAATAGCAATGAAAAGAAAGCTGGGGTAGCAGTACTCATATCAGACAAAATGGATTTTAAAACAAAAACTCTAAAAAGAGACAAAGAAGGGCATTACATAATGATCAAGGAAACAATCCAACAAGAGGATATAACACTTGTAAATATCTACGCACCCAATGTAGGTGCACCTAAATATATAAAGCAATCATTAACAGACATAGAAACAGAACTAGACAGTAACACAATAATAGTAGGGGACTTTAACACTCCGCTTACTCCAACGGATAGATCATCCAAACAGAAGATCAATAAGGAAACATTGGCCTTAAATGATACACTAGAACAGATGGACCTAGTAGATATATACAGAGCATTCCATCCCAAAACCGAAGAATACACGTTCTTTTCAAATGCACATGGAACATTCTCCAGGATTGATCACATATTAGGCCACAAAACAAGTCTCCATGAATTTAAGAAGATTGAAATAATACCAAGCATCTTTTCTGACCACAACAGTATGAAACTAGAAATCAACTATAGGAAGAATATCAGAAAAGCCACAAATACGTGGAGATTAAACAAAATGCTACTGAACAATGACTGGGTCAATGAAGAAATAAAAGAAGAAATCAAAAAATACTTGGAGACAAATGAAAATGAAAATACGACATGCCAAAATTTATGGGATACAGCAAAAGCAGTTCTAAGAGGGAAGTTTATAGCAATACAGGCCTATCTCAACAAACAAAAAAAATCTCAAATAAACAATCTGACAATGCACCTAAAGGAACTGGAAAAAGAAGAACAAACCAAGCCCCAAATCAGTAGAAGAAGAGAAATAATAAAAATCAGAGCAGAAATAAATGAAATAGAGACCAAAGAAACAACAGAAAAAATTAATAAAACCAAGAGCTGGTTCTTTGAAAAGATAAAAAAAATTGACAAACCTTTAGCTAGACTCAGCAAGAAAAAAAGAGAGAAGGCACAAATAAGTAAAATCAGAAATGAAAGAGGAGAAATTACAACAGACACCTCAGAAATACAAAAGATTATAAGAGAATACTATGAAAAGCTATATGCCAACCAATCCGACAATCTGGAAGAAATGGATAAATTCTTAGAATCATACAACCTTCCAAAACTGGATCAAGAGGAAGTAGAGAATTTGAATAGACAAATCACCAGTAAGGAGATTGAAACAGTAATCAAAAACCTCCCCAAAAATAAAAGTCCAGGACCAGACAGCTTCCCTGGTGAATTCTACCAAACATTCCAAGAAGACTTAATACCTATCCTTCTCAAACTCTTCCAAAAAATTGAGGAGGGGAGGAAGCTTCCTAACTCATTCTATGAAGCCGACATTACCCTGATACCAAAACCAGACAAGGACAACACAAAAAAAAGAAAACTACAGGCCAATATCACTGATGAACATCGATGCAAAAATCCTCAACAAAATACTAGCAAATCGCATACAACAATATGTTAAAAAGATTATACACCATGATCAAGTGGGATTTATTCCAGGTATGCAGGGATGGTTTAACACTCGCAAATCAATCAACGTGATACACCACATTAATAAAATGAAGAATAAAAATCACATGATCATCTCAATAGATGCAGAGAAAGCATTTGACAAGATACAGCATCCATTTATGATAAAAACTCTGAATAAAATGGGTATAGAAGGAAAGTACCTCAACATAATAAAGACCATATATGACAAACCCACAGCTAATATCATCCTCAATGGTGAAAAACTGAAAGCTATCCCTCTAAGAACAGGAATCAGACAAGGATGCCCACTGTCACCACTCCTGTTTAACATAGTACTGGAAATCCTAGCCAGAGCAGTCAGGCAAGAGAAAGAAATAAAAGGAATCCAAATTGGAAAGGAAGAAGTGAAACTGTCACTATTTGCAGATGACATCATTTTATATATAGAAAACCCTAAAGAATCCACCAGAAAACTTTTAGAAGTAATAAACGAATATGGTAAAGTTGCAGGATACAAAATCAACATACAAAAATCAGTTGCATTTCTGTACACTAACAACGAAGTAGCAGAAAGAGAAATTAAGAATACCATCCCATTTACAATTGCAACAAAAAGAATAAAATACCTAGGAATAAACTTAACCAAAGAGGTGAAAGAGCTGTACACGGAAAACTATAAAACATTGCTGAAAGAAATTGAAGAAAACACAAAGAAATGGAAAGATATTCCGTGCTCTTGGATTGGAAGAATTAACATAGTTAAGATGTCCATACTTCCTAAAGCCATCTATAGATTCAATGCAATCCCTATCAAAGTTCCAACAACATTTTTCACAGAAATAGAACAAAGAATCCTAAAATTTATATGGAACAACAAAAGACCCCAAATAAGTAAAGGAATCCTGAGAAAAAAGAATAAAGCTGGAGGTATCACACTCCCTGATTTCAAAATATACTACAAAGCTATAGTAACCAAAACAGCATGGTATTGGCACAAAAACAGACACACAGATCAATGGAATAGAATCGAAAGCCCAGAAATAAACCCACACATCTATGGACAGCTAATCTTTGATAAAGGAGCCAAGAACATACAATGGAGAAAAGAAAGTCTCTTCAACAAATGGTGTTGGGAAAACTGGATAGCCACATGCAAAAAAATGAAAGTAGACCCTTACCTTACACCATACACAAAAATTAACTCCAAATGGATTAAAGACTTGAATGTAAGACCTGAAACTATGAAACTTCTAGGAGAAAACATAGGCGGTATGCTCTTCGACATTGGTCTTAGCAACATATTTTCAAGCACCATCTCTGACCAGGCAAGAGAAACAATAGAAAAAATAAACAAATGGGACTACGTCAAACTAAAAAGCTTCTGCACAGCAAAGGAAACCATCAACAAAATGAAAAGACAACCTAACAACTGGGAGAAGATATTTGCAAACCATACATCTGATAAGGGCTTAATCTCCAAAATATGCAAAGAACTGATGCATCTCATCAACAAAAAAACTAACAACTCAATTAAAAAATGGGCAAAAGACCTGAACAGACATTTCTCCAAAGAAGATATACAGATGGCCAACAGGCACATGAAAAGATGTTCATCATCATTAACTATCAGGGAAATGCAAATCAAAACTACAATGAGATATCACCTCACGCCCATCAGAATGGCTATAATTAACAAGACAGGAAAGAACATGTGTTGGAGAGGATGTGGAGAGAAGGGAACTCTCATACACTGCTGGTGGGAGTGCAAACTGGTGCAGCCACTATGGAAAACAGTATGGAGATTCCTCAAAAAATCAAGGATAGAACTACCATACGATCCAGCTATTCCACTGCTGGGTATTTATCCAAAGAACTTGAAAACCAATGCATAAAGATACGTGCACCCCTGTGTTCATTGCAGCGTTATTCACAATAGCCAAGACTTGGAAGCAACCTAAGTGCCCATCAAGGGACGAATGGATAAAGAAGCTGTGGTATATATACACAATGGAAAACTACTCAGCCATACGAAATGATGAAATCCAGCCATTTGTGACAACTTGGATGGACATTGAAGGTATTATGCAAAGTGAAATAAGTCAGAGGGAAAAGGTCAAATACTGTATGATTTCCTTCATTAAGTAGTAGATAACAACAAAAATAAACAAACACATAGAGACAGAGGTTGGATTGGTGGTTAGCAGAGGGGGAGTGGGGAGGGAGGAGGGCGAAAGGGATAATTCGGCACATATGTGTGGTGATGGGTTGTAATTAGTATTTGGGTGGTGAACATGATGTAATCTATGCAGAAATAGAAGTATAATGATGTACACCTGAAATTTATACAACGTTATAAACCAATGTTACTGCAATAAACAAAAAATTTTAAAATAAATAAATAAATAAATTAGCTTTTCAGCTGATAAATAAAATGTGGTTTATACACAATATTCTGAAAGTTCGACAACTAGATGGTTATCAAGACAAACTTTTTTCTCTCTACCTGTTAGTCTTGTCTACAACCTGAAGGAAATCATGATTGTCAAGGGGGAAAATCAACATTCTGCATCTTACGCCAGGACGTCCTTCACCAGGGTGTGCAGGGCACTTGAACTGCGTATCAGCTTGTCAAGGAAGTTGATGATATGGGTAAATTTGGGTCTGTGATTTCTCTCCTTCTGCCAGCAATGGAGCATCAGCTGGTGCAGAGATGCTAGACAGCCCATGGGAGTTGGGAGTCTGTAACCTCCTTCAATGGACAGGATGAACTAAATGCAAACATAAATGGGTTATCCTCTTACTTTTTGGGATAAATAATACACATGCTAAGTTATAACTCCTTTTTATACATGAAGGAGAAGCCAGAATATGAGTAAGCATGAAACTACCAGTGAGTACAAGTCTCCAAACGAGGATAAATACAAAGTTGTAAACAAGAATTGCAAGTATCTCTCTAGCATCTGCCGACCCCTCTGTGAGGAAAACATGTCTCTTTAACCATGTGGTATACAGAAGGGAGATTAAGTTTCATCACAATGTCAAGAAACAGTCCTTGTGTGATTTAGCTGGACCATCTCAAAACCCAATTAGGACACGAAACAGCTTAAGATGGATTTATTCAGTGCAAACCACATGTGACAAACATTTCAGTAAAACTGTACTTGTGCTGAAACACGGAATTCCCGCATCATTTTTTATCCTTTTATTATAGTGTCAGTGTGCATTCTTTTTCCAGCCATCACGCCTTCTTTTTTCTTTATTGCCCATTTAATCCCTCTTCACTTATTCTGGCTTTCCCTTAGTCTGACACTGACATGACTTCTAGGTCATTTAATCTTTGAAATGCTTTCAGTGGCCAGCCTAAGGCCACAGAGCAGCAGGAGCGTTCAGCCTGGGTATCCCCTGGGCCAGCTCTCCAGTAGAACCTTCTGTGATGACGAAATGCTCTCTGTCTAGCACAGTAGCGAGTAGTCACAGGTGGTTATCGCGCACTGGAAATGTGGCTGGTAGGACTGAGGCACTGAATTTTTAGTTTTAGTTCATTTTAATTAATTGAAATTAAATTTTAAATAGCCACATGTAGCAAGTGGCTACTCTATGGGACACTAGGGAAAGGAATCTCTATAAGAAGCCAAAGTTAAGAGTAACAACAAGAAGACAGTAAGTATTTGTTTTCTCCTTTGCTACTTAGGAAATCACATACAAGATAAGGCGGGATACTAATCTGTTTACGGTATGACCCACCTGGGAATTCCCTAACTATGTGATAAAATTGACCCTGAGTTTACGGAGCATATTCTTGAATGAGTGTTCAGAGGTATTCATGTCAGCCTTTATTCTTATGTCATCTCTGAGAGAAAGACAAAGGAAAGGGTTTATTTCCCCCACTTTTGAGGTGTGAAAACTGAGGAACAGACTAATATTGAAAGACAGGCACAAGTCAACCTAACCTCTGCCATCCCTCAACCATAGAAACATAAAAATGCAGGTGTTAGAAAAACCTTCTTTATTGTAGCATCATCTGCATACTTTCTGTAATTTTTCAAAAATACATCTTATTTTAATTTCTTTTTTAATTGACACTATTTGACATGACTCTAAAATATCCATAATTCATGCGAGAGGCAGTTGGTAACAAGGAGCACAAATACGCCTTCTGGAACATCTTAACCACTAAGCATTAGCTCCTTTAGTAACAGGGACTTTCTCACAGGCCCGTCAGTGTCTTTGTGACCAGAGCACTTCAACCTGTCAGGACATTAGCATTTTTCCGTTCATTTTATATTCCATTATTGAACAGGAATTTTTCTTGTCTGTTTTCTGACTACTTGCTATGAATCAGGCTTGGATTTTAAGACATTTTGCAACACATTTTAGTAAACAAGATGTGTGTAAAACTGCTTATAATGCACCAAAACTATTGTAGGTAGTTTTGAAAAGTAACTGAGAAAAATAGGATAGAATTCCATTACAGAAAGACTTTAAAATTCCACCCTATGGCTCCGTGGCTTAGCGGTTAAGTGCGTGTGCTCCGCTGCTGGCGGCCCGGGTTCGGATCCCGGGCGCGCACCGACGCACCACTTCTCTGGCCATGCTGAGGCCACGTCCCACATACAGCAACTAGAAGGATGCACTGCTGTGACATACAACTATCTACTGGGACTTTGGGGGGGGGGAAATAAATAAATAAAATTATAAAAAATAAATAAATAAATAAATAAATAAAATCCCACCCTAGGAGAGCTCCCCAGTCAATTCACCACAGTTACCTAATTATACATGCACAGACTAAAACATGACAAGTGAGGTGATATTCTGAGAAAAAAATTGGCTGCCTTTCCTGAGTATCTATCACGTGCAGGTGCTTCGCATATCTTTCTTCACTTACTGCTTGAAATAACTCAGTGTGGTAGATATTATTATCCTCATTCTTAAATGAGAAAACCTAGACTCAGAGAGGTTACGAAACTTGCCTAAATTCACACAGCATAGGTGGCAGAGCTGGGATTTGAACTTAGTTCCTTTTATTTTTATTTTTTTGTGTGTGTGAGATCAGCCCTGTGATAACATCTACCAATCCTCCTCTTTTTTTTTTGCTGAGGAAGACTGGCCCTGGGCTAACATCCATGCCCATCTTCCTCCACTTTATATGGGAGGCCGCCACAGCATGGCTTGCCAAGCAATGCGTCGGTGCGAGCCCAGGATCCAAACCGGCGAACCCCGGGCCACCGCAGTGGAGCGCACGCACTTAATCGCTTGCGCCACGGGGCCGGCCCCTGAACTTAGTTCCTTTTAGCTTCCAAACTTTTCCTCTGGCCATCCCCCAGAAATACTTTTTGGTTTTCATGATATAACATCTTCCTCTCCAATTTTATATCAATTACATAATTTTTGGAGCGATTACCATGTGATCTTTCGTCGTAGCATCTGCTAATTGGACTTCACTGTTTTTATTTGGGTCCTAAGTTTAATATTCTGGGTAAATCAAAAACATATTTACTTCATAGTTTGCAAAATGTAATCTCTGGCTCGACATAGTCATTTCTGAATGCTTCTGAGTCCTGGACACTTTTCTATTGCTACAATCTATTACATTGTATTGTCATTTTTTCATCTGCCTTTCCTCTAAGGCTATACATACTTGAAAGCAGAAATTATTTCTCTAGATTTTGCATTCTTATCATTTAGTACAGTGCCTGAAACATTAGGAAACGTTATTGACCTAAACAAAAGCCACTAGAATAAATTTTGGGATTTACCTTGATAGAGGGGCAAATGCTTAGAAAACCTGGAGTCCTAAGGTCCCCAAGATGGATTCAAAGCACAAGAGTGACAGCACTTGAAGTTTGTTCTGAAGGAAATGTTAATAAAAGATTAGTGCATCAAGCAGCATTGTCCAAAACCATCTCATGACCTCACTCTGGTTTGCCTGGACAATGAGCCAGGTGAGAGAGGGGCTTGCTCTTCTCTGAGAGAGGGCGACTGGACCCAAACTCAGCTTCCTGGAAGACCAGTGGCTTCTTCCTCCTGTGCAGAGGGTCGCGGTTTCCCAGTGGTCCGAGGTCCTTAGCCGTGGGGGAGCTGACTTTCCCAGTCATTCCCGTGAACTTGAAGCCCAAATCCTGACTGCCTAGTGCCAGGCAGGCTGTTGATTCCCTTTTGACAAAGTTGCTCTCATGATTGTCCTGTCAGAGGAGAGGGTGACAAGAGAGCGTGGTGCCTCACCCGCAACCTTTAGCCATAATGTGTTGAGCAGTGTGTCTGGTCCCAGCAGGCCTTTCTGTGAGGACAGAGAGAGGATCAAGGACTCTTGACTTTTCTTCTTGTGACCTCGGGCTTTTAAGTTTCCTCGGTTCTTTAACTTGTGACCCTAAGAAATGTGCCTTGAGCCCTGGCTCATGACAGATGTCAAACATGAAAAGTCCCACCTCATAGGTCAATAGTATTAACAACGATAACAACAGTGACAATAATAATAGCAGCTCACAATTTCTGAGAGTTCTTGGGTACTTCCAGGTGCCAGTTCTAAATGGTTTACATGCATCAACTCTTTTAATCCTCGCAATAACCCTATGTGGTAGATACTATTGTCATCTCTGTTATACAGCCAAGAACTTAAACACAGAGAGGTTTAACTTGTCCAAGATCACACACTTGAAAATTCTGCCTTCAGAGATAGACAGAGAGAGATTTACGCAATATGATTCACAAAAATGGTTAAAAGATGCAACATCTTTCTAATGGATATTTTATTTATTCATCAAACACATATTAAGCACTTAAAATGTCCTCTTAAGCATACTATGTATAAGGGAGAACACAATGAGTAAGAAATATCTCTGTCTTTAGGAAACTTACAAGCTGGTGGAGGAGACGGAGGAGTATGGATATAGGAAGTGCCACCTGGAACAGGGGTCATGTGGAGGAGACCTAACCCAGCCTGGGAAGGTTCTCAGAGGAGGTGAGCCGAATTGTGAAGGATATGCAGAAGGTAGCAGGTCAACTAGATGGGTTAAAGAGAGGAGATGTGACCTGAGCAGGGAATGAAAGTAGATTCCTGCAACTAGCATAGTCTTCAAAGGGAGGAATGGTGAGATTTGAGGCTGGAAGCTTAAGTAAAAATTATATTCCTTGAGATCATGAATGGATTTGCATACCACGAACAGACTTCTTGTAAAGCGGAGTAGGATTTTTTTTTTTTTTTTTTGGTGGGGAATATCAGCCCTGAGCTAACATCCATGCCAATCCTCCTCTTTTTTTTTTTTTCTTTGCTGAGGAAGACTGGCCCTGGGCTAACATCTGTGCCTATCTTCCTCCACTTTTTATGGGACACCGTCACAGCACGGCCTGACAAGCGGTGCGTCGGTGCGCGCCTGGGATCCAGCGGAGCGCGAGCACTTAACCGCTAATCCACAGGGCCGGCTCCAGTGGAAAAGGATTTTAGCAAGTAAATTGCTCCTCTGCCTGCAACATGGAGAGTGCATCGGAGGGGCAGGGCGGCCAGGCAGGAGGCTCGCATGACCCAGGAGAGAGATCAGGACGGCCTCAGTGGAGGCAGTGGCCGTGGTACACAAGAAGTGGACTGATGTGACAGGAATACAGGACAGGGTGAGTTTAGATGTGGCCGTAGACAGAGGAGACATGAATAACTTCCAGGTTTTTGACTTAGTTAACTGGTAAAGAGAGAGGACACAGGAGGAGAAGCAGTTTTGGGGCTGGAGCAGTGATGAGCTCAATTTTCTAGAGCTTTCTGATTTCAGATTCAAGTAATGTGTATAACTTTGAGAGCTTATTAATCACCAAGTTCTGGGCTATGTGTTTTCTCATAGCTTACCTTATTTAGGTCTCAAAATACCTTATGATGTATGGTGATACACATTTTATAGGTAAGAAAACTGAAGCTCAATCTGGTGAACAGATTGGGTCAATATCACATAGCTAGTAATTCCTCGAAGAACGGACGACTAGTATCCTCCTGGTAGCCGCTGAATCATGGCAGTGGACGGGAAAACCTGTCCTGAGCCTTGAGCCCTACCCCTGACTCCTTCCTGGAGTTAGGTCTTGAGGCCTCTGTTAACGCTCTCGCACACCTCCCCCCCTGCTCTGACTGCCCTTCCTGCAGCGCTAGCTGCGCTTGCTCTCAGATCTCTGTATCCACCACCACTTCATGGGTGTCACACAGGTGCTTTGGGTTTATTTTGTTCAAAACTTACCCTGATCCTCCTTTGGGATTTCTGTCCTTTGCAAAAGGTACTGCTCTTCCTCCAGTGACTCAAGTCAGAGATCAGGGAGTCATTCGGGCCTCTGCCTTCCCAGATGTTCAAAATCAAGTCACGCTGATTCTATCACCTTCCTATATTTTAAATCTGCTCCATTTTTAATCCTCTCTTCAAATGATTTATGTCTCATTTTGATCACTGCATCAGCCTCTAACTAGTCTCCCTGTCTCCACTTCCCTCCTCCACTTCCCACAGTGCACCCGGAGCAATCCTGCTGACGTGGACCATGCTCATGGTCCTCTCGCATCTGAAATTCCACCGTGGCGCACCATGACCCTGGTCTCAGTCCTCACCTCTGGCCACCTCCCATCTCACCCTTTGCACCGGGCACTATGGGACACTCGCAGCCTCTCAGCCGGGCGACCTGAGCTCCTCAACAGCGGCTACTGCTTCTTGTTCCCAGATGTTCCCAGCATCCAGCCAGCGCCTTGTCAAGTCAAAGGATGGAGCTCCAGCTGTCAAGACATCCGGTCTACGAAAGCTGTATTTTAGGGGCAGCTTAAGAAAATCTTTATCTCCATAAACCTGTCTTCTGTGAGGAGTTTTGTTTTATTCCTTAGTTAAGGACTGACAGGGAGCCAGGAGCATGTGGGGTGTTTTTTCTGAAAGACTAATTGAGGTGGTTGTTTTAGGATGCGAAAGGGTGATAATTAACTGGAGAGAATGCTGTACCAGTTTGGTTTTATGACAGTTGTAGGCTGTCATCCTTTGGAGAAGAGTTATACAAGGTTATACCCTTATTTAAAAATGTAAGAAGAAAATTAAAATGAAGTGAAAAATATGAAAATGACTGCAGTGATGATTTCCACGCAGAGGTAGAAGGAATTCAAGTCTGTCAGAAATGATTCTCGAAAACCTGGCTGGTTATTCTAAGTAGACTGTCTTGGTTCTTTGTCATCGACACCGCAATTCTGAGCAGCCTAGAATCAACGTCTGGCTCACTTCGGGCATGTAGCATAGTTCTGCTCTTGTTGAATCTGATGTGTTTTCCACTTGTGTTGACGGTTTCTGAATCAAAGCAGGCAATGCACACCTTTCATGAAAGCCAGCACACAAGGAGCAGACAGTCTACGCAGAGGCGCCGAGACGCCCCTGCACAGTACCGTGAAACAAGGGCTGTGCAGGGAATCACGCTTTATAAGACTGCTAAATATCTCCAAAAGGGAAGTTCACTGAATTTGGTTTCTCATACTTTCTTTTAAAAGAAATTGTCTCAAAATTTTAGCAAGGACTTAAATATACACTAGTAAATGGAATGTGAAATGATCTTTTTTTATCTTCCCTCTAAATATTCCTCACGACTTTGTGGGAAACCTATAATTTCAGGGAGGAGAGGGCTGGCGAGGCAAAGGTACCAGTACACACTTACTTTCTGTGATAATTACTGCTTATATGTATTAGGATATTTGGACTCATGATACAATAATACTGAAAACACTGGTAGTATATTTTCCTGATATGCAATATAAAGGTTGTGTTTGCATGAGGGAAAAGAAGAAAGGTAGGAAAGAAGTGGATATAAGTAAGTAACATTTATAATCCTATGTTTATTTGCTTATTCAATATTTTTCAACATCCAGGATTAAAAATTCAGTGAAAGGCAATCAAGACCCCAGTGACATTCAGCGTACATTAAGAAAAAATGGGACAGAATGGAGAAAGAATCAGATACAGACACAAAACACTTTTTCAGAGGCTGATTTGTGATTTGTAAATCCTTAGGGCATGGAAACCTATGATTTCCTTTTTAACTTGAGGGTAAAGAATTTCTTAAAACTCTACCCTTGCAGCAGTTCTCAAACTTCATTTTTTGGAAGTCACGATAGAATGTCAAGGACCCAGGAAGAATGGAGAGTGTGGGTCCTTGGTGGGTCACCACCTTTCAGGTTGCTGAGTGAGTGGGCAGACAGGGAACAGTAGGAAGTGCAGGACTGTCACGGGTTAAAGGTTGTTCATGACACGATTCATCCTTGGGAAAACCTTTACCCCCGACACTGGGGGTCACGCCTCCTGAGACTGAGACAACTCACACCTTCTATGGAACTGTGCCTCCGTGTAAGTAGTGGGAAGAGCCTTAGGGAAGGAGTCACCCGAATGGCATCAAAGTCCTAAACTGTCACCAACTCGCTCTGGGTGGGCAAGTCTTTGTCTCCTCATTTATAAAGGAAGGAGAACAGGATTCAGTGCCAGCAATAGAACCTTTCAGCTCAAAAAGCTGTGTTTCTAGAGCTCATGAAACAGAAGGCTTACTCTACAGGACCTTTGCCAACATCTCCAGATCTCAAGGTTCTGTAATCTCCAGATCTAGATTTGGCCTCCATTGAAAAGACTCCCACAGAGCTCCAAGTGCAGGGAGACAAGGATCCAGACGGGCCAGCGTGCAGCCTGGTGACCCGAGATTAGGAGGCTTGGGGAACCATGATGTTCTTTACTGTACCAGCTCCCTCCAACAAGCTATATCTGTTTGGAAATATAAACACACCTTCCAAATATACATTTTTTTTTATTTATTTATTTATTTATTTATTTATTTTGTGAGGAGATCAGCCCTGTGCTAACATCTGCCATATCCTCTGTTTTTGCTGAGGAAGACTAGCCCTGGGCTAATATCTGTGCCCATCTTCCTCCACTGTATATGGGACGCCGCCACAGCATGGCTTGCCAAGCAGTGCGTCAGTGCATGCCCAGGATCAGAACCGGCGAACCCTGGGCCACCACAGTGGAGCATGCACACTCAACCACTTGCACCACCGGGCCGGCCCCCCAAATATAAATTTTTGAAACTATTTTTTCTTTAAGAAGCCAATGTTCTTAAAACTCAGGGCCATTTTCCCAAGCACTCTGGGAAAAAAATGTGTCTTCACTGGTGCATGATTTTGATTTTAGAAAGATACTAGACAACTCTAAATAATATATTTCCTGGACCCACTAAAAATATCTAAAAGTTATGGAAAAATAGTTTATGAGTACGAAGGAAAAGGGGATTTTAAAATGTCCTCTTTGCAAATGCTCCAAAGAGAACAAAAGATGGAATAAAAATTATAAGAGCTAAAGATTGTAAATATATTTCTTCCAAACAGAACTTGAAAGTATAATTAATTTTTTATGAAAACGATGCTGGCATATATACATATTCTAGCTTTGTGGTCATTTAGTGAAAAAACTTCCCTTGAAAATTACGCTATGGTGGGAACATGTTGGTTACTGGTTTCCTCTACTGGGAACTTCAGTATTTGAATTATTTACAGTGGTGAGGGATTGCATCCCACAATATCCTCTATCACTCTTGCCTCTGTACAGACATGCATCATGCTAGTATAATTAGTATGCATTTAACTAAAATGCTGCTATTGCCTATGTACCAATAGTAGGGATTATTGAAAAATTGAGATAAGGTAGGCCATTTTGAAAATTGCTTTGGTAGAATATATTTTCAAATAGATGCAAAAATTCCCTCTATAATACGGAAGGTTGAAATCATGGGAATGGGCCTTTAGCAATTTACTATATCTTTCACAGATCATTACACAAGGACCATTACATAATAACATAGAGTTTGGAAAATCTAATCAGAGACAAAAATTGGAAATGACCGGACTCTCTGAGTCATAAAATCATACTGCATTTCTAGGTAAGTGGCTTCTACACATCTACCATTCTTGGCTGAAGTCCTGACCTATTACTGAGAAAGGTTATAGAATTATGAGGACAAACAAGACATATGGGAAAAGGTGACTTTTTTCCTTTTTAAATTTTGAAAAACAGAATCAATTCAGATAAGGTCAAAAATTTGTTTTCCAACCACATCACCTATACAAAGAAAATCGCAAAATCTAATTTTTTTCCTCAGGTAAGCTTCAGAAAGCAACACAAAGCAAAATCCATTATTATATAAAAGCTTTTGAAAAGTAAGGAGGAAAAAACACCCCCAAACACTGAGGCGGCCTTCTGCGTCCTTCAAGGCTCACACGCGCCGTTCCCTGGTGCTGCTGCTTTCTCCAGTCCTGTGTTTCGATCGTTAGTTGGAGCCTCGTCGCCTCTCACTCACGTGGTGCTTGGTTTTTCCCTGTCTTGGCTTTGTGGGGGTTTGGGTACCTAACGTCGCCTGCTGCCCCTGCTCTGCCCCCATTTCCTTCTGTGAGCACGTTGCGCAGAGAAGTGCTGGAGGACTGGTGGTGCCCTCTGTCATCTCGGGAGCCTGCGCGGCGCCCAGCATTACGATGTGCTCCCGTGATGGAGTAAACAGCAATTATTTTGAACTTGGATGAAAATGACATAAAACATAACCTTGCAATACCTTGAAAAAAATACTGGAAAGCAGCAAGGAGCCGACACCTTCAATGTGCCTGTGGCTTGTTTCTGGTGATAAGCTAGCCTTTAGAATTTGATTTAAGCTACTGCCTTAAATACGTTTAAGATATATAATAAATACGGTACATTTTATAAATGTTTAATATCAAGACACGAAATACTGCAGAAAAGACTGAAAGTTCCAAACAGCAGTGAGCCAGTCCACATTCTTTTGCTAACAGGAAACGATGGGAACACTCCTCTGTGACAGAGTGCGCACATCAAGTTGCTTTGATCTCACTGTGTAGAACTTCTGTGGTCCCGAGATCCCCTTGAAAATCAGACTCCTGCAGTGTAGACCAGAGGGTGTGAGCATGCACTCAGGAGCAGCTTGAACTTCAGGTTCCCCATTAACCAGCTAAGTAACCTTGGGTGAATTACCTAAACTTTCTAAGCCTCAGTTCCTCTTACCTAGAAATGGGAGTAATAATAGTATCTACCTTAGAGAATTATTTTGAAGATTACATGAGCTAATAATCTAAAATACTTGGCTCATAATAAGCTCAGAAGATGCAAGCTATGATTATTACCATCGATTAATTAAAGCAAGTGCTTTACATACATTATCTCTAATTCTTTCAAATCCTGCAGTTATTTTGAACCTCATTATAGACAGTTTCTCAGAAACCTTAACTCACTTGCCTGAGATTTACATGGCCAGTGATTGCGGAGCTGGGATTTGAACCCAGATCTTTCTAGCACTAAAGCAGTGGTTCTTAACTGGGCATGATTTTTGTACCCCATCTCTGACTGGGCAATGTCTGGGGACATTTTTGGTAGTCACAATGGGAGGATGCTACTGGCATCTAGTGGCTAGAGGCTGGGGATGCTGCTAAACATCCTACAATGCACAGGACACCCCACAACAAAGAATCATTCAGCCCAACGTGTTACTAGGTCACTAGTTCTGAGGTTAAGAAACCCTGCTCTAGGGGCCGCCCAGTGGCGTAGCCATTATGTTCACATGTTTCACTTTGGCGGCCCAGGATTTGCTGGTTCAGATCCTGAGCGCAGACCTACTCACCACTCATCAAGCCATGCTAAGGCGGCATCCCATACAGAAGAGCTACAACTCTCTAACTATGATATACAACTATGTACAGGGGCTTTAGGGAAAAAAAGAAAAGAAAAGAAATAAAGGAAGATTGGCAACAGATGTTAGCACAGGGCCAATCTTCCTAAAAAAAAAAAAGAAAGAAAGAAAGAAACCTTGCTTCAAAGCTCTAGTGATGTTTCCAATACCACAGTGTCAATATTTTGGTGCCATTTGATGTTGCAATAAATAAAGTTGCTCTTGAAAGCAACGTATGCCCCAAAAGGACCATATAGTACATCTCTGGCAGCACGATTGCTTTCCTTTGGGGTCTTCCTTCCTCGCTCCGTGTGATTATGGGGAAATTGCCAATCACAGTGCTCCGCCCATCTCTCAATGCACAGGCTGGCACATACTATGATTAGCTGCGACAATCATAGTATCCATTGCCTGGCATGGTTTGGGTTCAGGGTTGGGCAGGGCCCTAACAGAGCCAACCAGGGTCTTCTCTGGGATTGGTATATGAATTTTCACAGAGAGAAGGTGTCATTCTGCTGAGGTTGCTAAGCTGGCATGCTGAGGCCTGGAGCCTAAAGAATACAGCAAAGAAGACCTTTGCAGCAGGAGAAAATGAGGTCAACAGACCTAGGGGAGCACTAAAGAGCCTGCAAGACCCCCAGGATCCAGAACCACTCAACTACCTTCTTAGTCTCATGAATAAAAAAGTTTATTTATTTTTACTTGAGTTAGTTCAGATTGAGTTTCTGCCATTTGTACTCAAAAGACCAGCTCCTTAGATTTACGAACACTCAAGAGAGGAGGGCCCATGGTCTTCTCAAAGACTAAGGAAGCATCACTCAATGGGGAGGACAGGGCCCAGGGGCTCACATCCAAAGGGAGGCAAGAACTTGGGAAAAGTCTGGAAGGACCTGGAGCTGCAAATACCAAAAAACACTTCATACAAATAAATCTATTTTCAAGGTAGCCTGTGGCTGAGAGAATTATTAAAATGCTAGCATTTTGAATAAGTTTTTAGTTGGGAGAAACTGATTAAAATATGGAGGACAGATGTCCTACAACCTCAGGGTCTTAGTTGAGAAAATTTACCCGGTCGAACTTTTGTTCATCCGTTATTCCAACATGGAACGTCCTTTGTTATTCCAACATGGAACGCTGTCCTGTCAACGCTTCCTCCAGCTCCTGTTTTGCTCATGACTAACGTGCCCACTCCCCTCCTGCCTGCCTGCGACACCCGTTGTCCGTCTTCCTCATTTGGCACTCAGCACCATACACCGTCTATGTACAAGTATTTGGCTTTTTAAAATGTGGATGTACTGTCTTCCCAGAAAGGTTTTAAAAATCTTGGAGGGTCTTTTCTTCTTCTTTGTAACCTACTTTGCAGTATTTAGCATGGTGCTATGATTATAATAGGAATTTAATGATTATTTGCTGAAGGGATGACTGGATGGGATGAATTAGGCAAATGATATAAAAGGAGGAACACAGCCTCAGAACCACACTGTAGAAATGGGATTCACACTTCGCTTTTTAGTTCCTTCTTACTCACCATTATGAACTTGGTTCATAAGGACAAGAAGAGACGGAAATTTCTCCATCTGAATTTTCAGTTTATGAAGGGCATCCCCAGAGAGGCACTGAATGTCACTGGTGGCATTCATTCATTCATTCATTCTCTTATTCTTTTTCTGGTCAGACTTTTTTTTTTTTTTAAACACATCTCACACGCCAGATGCTTGTCACAAAGACACGCTCCTTGTCCTCAGGGAGATCACGTTATAGTAGCAGAGATGTTGATGAAAACAAATGATGGCAGCGCAGAGGGTAAGGGCTCTAACAGAAGTCTGTACAAGGTTCATTTGTTGGCAGAAAGGGGCTCAGCTGTTGGGGAGGGCTGCACAGGGGCAGAAAGGTGGCACAATAGAGGTAATATTTTAGGTAGAGTTGAAAAGAAAAGGAGTTTGACTAGTAAGACAAAGAGGCCAGAGCATCTCTTTCAAGAGAACAGTGAGCTCAAGGGCACAGAGGGGTGGAACAGCGTAATGTGTCCAGGGAATTGCAAGTTGCCTAAAATTGCTGCAGATTAGAGTCCAAAGAGGAAACCAGTGGTTGTGAAGTTGGGGACGTCAGCAGTAGCCATGTCACCAAAGACCCAGTTAGACCTTTAGAGTAGTAGGCAATAGGGTTTCACAGGGTCCCTGAAACTTGAAATGTGTTCCTAGAAAATAGAATTTTACAATTGGGAATGCATCTGTCACTATTTCTATATGCAAAATTATACACAATTTGCTCTGATTTCTTTTGTTTGTTTGTTTGTTTGTTTATTTGTTTTCCCCCTAATTTTGTTGTGGCTTAAAGATCTGCATCACGTGGTAAAAAGTGGTGTGAATAAGTTCCTTTTATTTTTTAAGTATAAGGGATGACAGGGATCCTAAACCTCTCTTTTGACCTTTTGCACTAAATTTCCAATAAAAAAAAAATAAAATTACTTTTAATTCTGGCAGAGTCCCTGCAATAAGTGTGTGCAATCATGCATCATACCAAGCAGGTTGAAAGGTCTAATTTTACTTGCATAACATATTCACTGTTTTAGAGAAGATTTTACCCGTGGATAAATTTTGGAAAAGCAATGCTTTTAAAATAAGCTTCCAGCTTGTTTTGCTCAGGCTTAAGTACACCATTGGGTTCTGAAGCCCTGCTCACTATGGATGGCAGGTGGCTCTGGAGGACGTCGCTGGGATGCTGAGTGGCATAACACGACAGAACTCGGGGTGCCTGGCTGCAGGTAGGATGAAGCAAGGAATCATCTCTGTCATCTTCAAATGATAGTATCACAAGCCAGTGGCAAAGTTTTAAATAAAAGAGGGCCTATCTGGTGGTGGGCTGGGGTCTTGTAAGTGATCAGGCTGGATTTCTCTGAGCCCTGTCCGTTTTCACCTGGAATGTCTCCAGCTCTTTCTGATTTCACTCTGCCTGCGCGTTTCCACCTGTTCTTTCTCGTTGTTCTCTTCTGTCCTGTTTTCTTTCACTCTGTTCTTGCCAACAAATACTCCTTATGTGTGCAGAATACAAGTTCCCTGTGGCAGGGACTCTGTTTGCTTGGTTCTTTGCTGTTTTCTCAGAGCTTAGAAGTAAGTCTGAGCATAATAGCTACTCAATTAATATTAGTTAAAGGAATGCTGGAGACGTAGCATAAGATCCTGACTCTGCTTATCATCTACGGAAGATAATGACACACAATAGATGATGCTGTGAAATGTGATAGGTGCCATGCCAGAGAGAGGCAGAGAAGACTTCCAAGAGAAAGTGATGTCTAGGCCCGGACCCTATGAAAGACTGGAGTTAGATGAATAAAAGAGGTATGGGAGAGGGGGAGATCAGGGACAGGGGAGGAAGCAGTCCAGGCAGGCACAAAAGAGCGAGCACAGTAGATTCAGAGGAACTGAGAGAAGCTGAGTGCAGCTGGAGAGCAGAGTGTAAGATGAGGGGAGACAGAGGCTACAGAAGGAAGAGGGTAGAGGTCTTGAAGGGCTTAAAATATCATGAAAGGCTTCCTAAAGCATTTAAAGAATTTGGACATTTTCTTGTGGCAATAGAAAGCCACTGAAAGGCTTCAAGCAACAAGGTGATAAACTTAGGGGGTTTGTTTTGTTACTTTTTAGCTCCCTTTTGCTGCATTCTTGATTGCTCATGGGGAAGAGGTGACAAATAGAGGGGAGAAGCAGCAGGAAGTCCTGTCATGTCTAGGAAGTCAGTGACATTATCCACTAATTCTGTAACAGTCACATATGACACCAAATTTTTATATATTGAAGACCCTATTTCAATTTCTCTGGTTAGATATTTACCACATTCCAGAGAACAGTGGGATGACATTTTCTCTGCTTAACACATCTAAATGGAGAATCCAAATCTATCCTATAAACAAAGTTGAGGGAGGAATATTTCAACACTACTTTTGGAAAATTCTCTTCTCAAGGACCATCATACACTAGACAAGCATCATTTACATACACTTTAAATTTATGTATTAGAGCAATTCCTCTAAGGAACTGCTAATTAGACTAGAAAGAATTCTTATAACATTCAAAATTGAGAATGTCATGTTTAAAAAACAATCTACCTTGCTTCTAGCTCTGAAGGATCATCATCATATAACACTTTTGGAACACTGCAGTAGAGGGCCTTCAGAAAGACTCTCACTCACATTCAGTAAAGAATGCTATGCCTGAACCTAGCTTCTAAGCCGCTATTTGGTAACGTCTTTGTACGTGCATTCCAAACTTTTCACCACAGCTGTGATAGACTATCAATAAAATTTAATCCAGTAAAAAACATTGTAGATAAACACTCTTGCTTCTAGCTCTTATGGATCATCTCATATATTATTTTTGAACGTTGAAGTACAGGGCCTTCAGTAAGACTCTCTCACTCACATTCAGTAAAGAACACTCTTTCTGAAACTGGGTTGTAGGTAGCTGTTCAGGAACATCTTTTTATATGAGTTCCAAACATTTCACTACAGCTGTGATGGACTATCTATAACCTGCATTCCAAGAATTAACATTGTGGAGAAACGCTCTTCCTTCTTGCACTTAAGGATCATCTTCATATAACAATTCTGGGCCATTGTAGTACTGTGCCTTCAGAAAGATTGTCAATCACATTCACTAAAGAACGTTCTGTCTGAACCTGGCTTGTAAGTAATTGCTTAGGAACATCTTTCTAATTGAGTTCCAATTTTTCTCTACACCTGTGATAGATTATCTGTAACATCCATTCGAGGAAATAACACTGTGGACAAACACTCTTGCTTCTAGCTCTTAAGGATCCTCTTCATATAACCCTCTCGGAACCTTGCAGTATAGGGCCTTCAGAGAGACTCTCTCTCACATTCATTAAAGAATGCTCTGTCTGAATAAGGCTTGTTAGTAGCTGTTTAGGAGCATCTTTCTATATCTAATTTAAGTGCTAATCTGCAAGGATTTTGCAGATGTAATTAAGGCCCCAAATCAGTTGACCTTAAGATAAGGAAACCATCTTAATGGGCCTAATCAAATCAACTGAGCCCTTTAAACCCAAATCTAGAAGTCAGAGACAGAGAATTTGGAGAGAATCAAAATTAGAGGAATATTCCACATGGGGGAAGAGTCTCCATTGCTGGCTTTAGAGATAGATGGGGTCACATGGCTAGAAAAGTGAGTGGCCTCTAGGAGCTGAGAGTGCCCCGGCTGACAACCAGGAAGGAAAGGAATCCTCAGTCCTACAATGATAAGGAAACAATTTCTTCCAACAACTAGTGAGCTTGGAAGAGGATGCCGAGCCCCAGATGGACGCCGAGCCCCAGATGGACTCCAAGCCCCAGATGAGCACCAAGCCATGGCCAACACCTTGACATCACCTGGGTGAGACCCCAGCAGAGCAGACAATCCAGCTACGCTGTGCCTGGACTTCAGAAACTGTGAGATAATAAAGTTATGTATGGCAAACTGCTAAGTTTGTGCTAATTTGTTACACAGCAATAGAAAACTATTACAGAGAGGCTCAGGGCTTTAATGTCTGAATTACTGCTGGGGATTTTTAAGTTCAACAGTTTCTGAGTTTAAATGTAGATGGATGTGTCCCCTTAGAGCCATTTTCATTCATCCTGCCTGGATTATCCAGTGACTCAGGCCACTGTGCACAGCCCACCTTTCAGGAATGTGGTTATCAAGATGCTGACTACAATAAAGTTTATCCAAGACCAACCTTCAGGCTTATTTCAACACACCTGACACGCACAAAGCATCATACCAGATATTGGGGGGGTGGTGAATGGGTGATAGGAGATGACAAGATAAATAAGGAGTTTACATCTTGGATAAGGGACAGACGTTTGAAAAATTAACTGTCAGGCACATATTATAACTGCAGTGTAAGAAAACTGTAGGGGAGCTCAGAAAGCAGAGCAGTTAATTCTGACCAAGAAAAGAGCGAATTTACATGAGAGGACACAGCCTAGGCCAGAGAATGGAAGTGCACGGTATTTTAAAGGACTAGAATGAGGTTGTAAATGTAAGACGTTGGTGGAGATCGTGGAGGACTTTGGACTGTGTTCTTTATGCAATGGACCACCAAGGGTCCCCAAAACTCTTCCTGCATCCTGGGAATTCATAGCTCTGACCACCAAGTAATCTTTCAGGGCACCTGTTGCTATATTCTTTTTTTCTCCCTCATGAGGATGACTGATGCTCAGTTGAATTCAGAGGAGAGTTTGATTTGCCTGCTGTCCTCTGGGAATGCTCCTGCTAAATGCATGAAAAGTCACTCAGCATCAGAGAGCATTCAGGCACGGATGTGAGAGCCTCTGTCACCTTATAGAGCTTACTACCGCCAGTGTCCTCTTTAAATTTTCTGCAGTGCAAGATACAGAAGTGAGGAGGGCTGGAGGGAATGAGGGAGCATGGGTTAATACAGTGGAATTTCTATTGGCACCAGCTCCCAAGAAGCCTTTTAACAGAGATGTTTAATTGATCTTTATTGAGCAGAACCTTCCCTTCTGCTTATAAAAGAAATGATTGCTCTTCCCCCTGGTTCTATCTGGAGAAGTTAATAGCCCCAATTTTCTCTTACAGCAGAGATACTTAATGACCGGGAGGCTATCATAAACAGAGTTTATTGTCCGAAATACAAGCCATGCCCTAATCAACCCTCACATGGAGATGGCCTTGCTTGTTTCTGTTGATTTTGGGAGGGGCTTTTCCCAGTTGATCTGCACATTGTTCTTGCCACTCAGGGTCTGGGTCCAATTAGCAAATTCCCTCAGCAAAGTACTCTACAGGCCTTTGCCAAAGACCCTTAAGGACGTCATAATATATATCAATTTGATCCTCTCATGCAGTAGCTTCTAGATGAGGCCCGAGAACTGGACCAAACTGTTTGCACACGTTGTGTAGGAATATTTTGCAGATATGAGGACAATTGTTTCAATACTTGCAGGATTCAGAGACACTTCCAGGATGCAGTCCAAATAGAGCCACTGCTTGGTAGCTATGAAGAGTGATTGAGAGGAAAAGCAATACTTTGCAAGTTACTTTAGTTCATTTTTAAAGGGCCTTATTGTTATTAGCATTACTCCTTGAAATAACCTTCCAACACAACAAACAGGTATTAATACTTCCATTTTGCAGCTAGGAAATTTTGTGTTAAATATTCCTACTAGTCTGCCATTTGAGGAATAGATTTGGTGGTAAACTAGAGGCTAGTACTTGCTACCACAGTAAACTACTATTATTTGGGGATTTGTTCTAGAGGTATGGATTTCCTGGGTCTTTTCTTTTCTCTCCTTCTTCTGGCTTCGCCCACCTGTCACCTCTACTCCCTTCTCACTCCTCCAAGTTGCCATCTTGGCATGGTAGCTTCCATGGCCATGATATCTAAACCAAATTTTGGAACCTGTTGTATGAAAAACACAAGTGTTCTTAGGTGGACAAGAGGACAGAATTTTTGAAGCCATGATTGTCCAGAAAAATCTAAGATATATGATCACTTTAATAGCGTGGTTCTAACATAACCCCAAATTGCTAGCCAAGGAAGGTGTGGGAAAGGAAACACCTACCATTTATTGACACAGGAATATAACAAGGCAGATGTAAGACCTGGACCTGAGGTCTTACCTGGAGTGTGAGGGGGAAGGAGAAGAGAGGAAGTTTTATACCTGAGATGTTAGCTTTCTTTTCACTTGATATCACAGGTAAACATTCAGGACCATGTTGGTGTTGTTACCACGTCCTTTCCAGGTGCTATGGACTGAGCTGCGTCTCCCCACAATTTATATGTTGAAGCCCTAACCCCCAGTACATGAGAACGTGACTGTGTTGGAGATGGGGCCATTAAAGAGGTAATTAAATTAAAATGAGGCCATTAAGATGGGTCCCAATCCAATGTGACTGATGTCCTTTTAAGAAGAGGAGATGAGGACAGGCACAGAGATACCAAGGATGCCCACAGAGGGAAGGCCACGTGTGGACACAGCAAGAAGGTGGCCGTCTGCAAGCCAAGGAGAGCATCCTCAAACAGATCCTTTCCTCACAGCCCTTAGAGGAAACCAACGCTGCTGACACCTTGATCTTGGACTTCCAGGCCCCAGAACTGTGAGAAAATAAATTTTCTGTTGTTATGGTAGCCTTGGCAAACTAATACAGCGCCCAACAAAGAATGTGGAAGGAGGCCTGGAACAGCTACCACTGACTCGGTGTTTGCTACACGCCAAACACTGCTCTGAACACGTCCCATGTGTTAACTCAATCCTCACCATAGCCCTATGAAGTGGGCACTATTATCTTCATCCCCATTTTACAGATGAAGAAACTGAGGCATGGAAAGGTTTGGTGAATTGCCCAAGGCCATGCATCTGACATGTGGAAAAGCTGGGATCTGAACCCAGTCACCAGCCTGGGAGTTCTCTGTTCTATCTCTAAATTGCTGTCTGTAGCCCCCGGTTGATCAAGCATCCACAAAACCTTCCACAACTGGTCTAGGAGGCAGTGTGAAAGGCAAATCTGAGGACTGTGCCTCCGTCTTGAGAGGCAAGGAATCACACGTTGGGAAGCTTTGGAGAGACAAGGAAAGTGGGTTCACTTGGGAGGGCTGTGGGATGGAAGGAAGTGACACCTGGGCCTGGTGATGTGATGGTCCAGACGCAGGCAGGCTTTTCCCACGATGGCCGCAGCCATCCACAGCCCTGCTGAGGACATAGCCCTGCCTCAGGTAGCCTTGTGTTCCTCCCGGCATGTTAGCCCCTGTGGGCACATGGTACACTGCGGGCTGCTAGGATGTGCTGGAGGTAGAGTCAGAAACGGCTCACTCCCTCCCAGCAGTCATTTCTCCAGAACAAGCAGGGAGAAGACGCCAGACTGGGGATCATGGGGCCCACCTTCTCCCTCTAGACCAGAGTTTCTCCGCTTCAACTCCAGTGACAATTTGAGCTAGTAATTCTTCATTGTAGGGGGCTACTATGTGCCCTGTAGGACTGTTTAGCAGCATCCCTGGCCTCAACCCACTAGATGCCACTAGCCGGTCACCCACGTGTGACAACCAAAAATGTCTCCAGACATTGCCAAATATTCCCCAGGAGACAAAATCACCCCTGCTGAGAAGCACTTCTCTGTCCTCTAAGAGAAACAGAAAAAGGTACTTTGTCAAGACACTTATATTTATCTGTCAGAAAGGTGCCATAGTAATAGATACAGATGTTCTATGTCTATGATGTTGTACAGTGCACAACCTGCCCCACTGCCCATGGCAGTCCTCCTCCTCTTCTCTCCATTTCCTCAAGCCTCACAGGAGAATGAGGCGAATCTGCCCTACACTTGATCATTCCTTTCTACTTCCCATACTTCTAAGATATTATAAGGAACCTGAGGGTTGACGACACATTCAAAATTCAAGCTTCCTGATCTCAGCTTGGGGTTGGGTTTGGGATTGAACTTTCTCCACCCTGAGGTAAAGATTAAGAAAATAAAACTCCTGCTGATCCTTCTGATTTTCTAGCCAGTCATTAATGTGACAGGCATGAGGTGCTAATAACATTTTTTTCTCCCTCATTGCTGAAGCAATAGATAAAACACTGTTATTACTGTGTTCCTCTATCCCGAAAGCAGGCAGTATTAATTAGGAAATAAAGCAGTGACAGGATGTGCATTAATGGGCTGTTAATGCTGCCGTGGGTGCCCAGCACGCTCTGAAGCCAAAGGCCAGGCGATTTCCACCGCCCAGAGAGCACATTAATAGCCAATTAAGTCCACCCTGAATCGGCTCCTTTCTCTTTGTCGGGAGTTTATTCAATTTAAAAAGCCGTGACGTTTCCAGGCAAGCAGAGTTTGTTTTAATGCACGTTCCTTCTCTCTCTGTGCACTAAAAGGTGGATCAGCCCACAGAGGAGCAGAGGAGAAGTCACAAGAAGGACCGGAGCGACAGGGACTGACATGCTGGCTCTCCAAGCAGCCCTTTGACCTGTTGGCTGGAGGCAAGAGGCCCTAATATGGGGTTATTTACTCCTCCATTTCTATCCTGTGTCCAAGCTGCCAAGGAAAGGAGGCTGACATTTTTGCAGGAGCTTTTGTTATAGAGAATATGTAGTCCTCTTGACACCTTATCTTCTAACAATTGCTGTCTCCTAAGAAAAATAAGAGCTAAGATAACACACACTGAGTTCTTACACGTTCCGATGCTGCTGTGGGCATGCATTGACTATCTCATTTAATCCCCATAAGAGCCCCCTGAGGGAGGGACTAGGCCCACCCCTTGCTGCTGATGGAGAAAAGGCACAGAGAGGTTAAATAATCACCCAAGATCACACAGCTAGAGGGTGGGTGAGCCCCTTTTTAAAACCAGAGGGTCTGCCTCCAATTCCAGGAGCCTGGAACTGGCCTCACAGCCTACAGGTCCCTTCTGCTCGCCTTGACCTGGTGGTACAGGCCCCTTGCCCAAGAGGAAAGTAGGTTACAGTATTCACATTGCAGCCATTTTCTCCCCCCAGTGGAGGGCGGATGGCTTAGTCTGCCAGGAAGCAGGGAGAAGGGCAGGAGCCAGAGCCTTTCTGTTCCAAGTGTGGTCCATGATCCCGCAGCATCGCCATCCCCCGGGAGCTTGTTAGAAATACAGAATCCAGGACCCACCCCAGAACTAATGAATCAGAAGCTGCATTTTGACAAGGTCCTCAGGAGACACATATGCATATTAAAGTCGGAGAAGGACCAAGGTGGAGTCCAAGTTGCCCATCGCTGGGGTCATGTTCTTCTCTGCAACTAATTAAAAGGAAGCAAAGATTCATTCCGCACCTACTCTGCCTCCATCACTTGAACATCACACGAGCTCATTTAATCCTCCCCAGGACCTGCAAATGATACTTAGGGTCAGAGTGGTCAAGAGCCCAAGGTTCCATAAAAACACATGACCGAGGCGCATTGGAGCCCAGAGCGCTGTGGAGAAGTCCCCTTAGCACAACATCACAGCCCAACCATGGGTCAGGAGGGCCAGCCAGGGTCCCTGAGCAGAGTCCACACCGCTCTACCGATGTCTACGGCAGACCACAAGGCAAAGGTGAGAGGCGAATTCTTACTGTGGAGTCTCTGAATTTTGCAATCTAAAGGAAAAAAAAAATCTGTTTTTCAGGGCTGGTTTAAATGGTACTCCCAGAGAGGGCATCTCAAGACCCCTTCTGGACTTAGAAGGTAATGCCTATTTATTGAGAACTTCCCGGTGCATTTGTTCAGTACTACATCAAGATGGAGTTGTTCTTTGTGCCCTGAAAGCTTATGATATAAAAAGACTACAGAAATGGGTGAGACGCAAAAAATGTCAGAACAATGCAACAGCCTTAATCAGACTGTCTTTGCTTTTCTTTGCTTATAAGTCACTGGCTTTAAATTTAATATAGCGTCATGTCTTTGTTTTTCTTGAAGTTTTCTTAAAAGATCATATAACGATTTTCTTTCATGGTAAGACTTTCATATTGTATTTTTCTTAAAGGGGAGTATGGTACATTTACCCCTCATCAGATGATTGCTTATAACTCACCTTGCTTTATTAAGAACACTGCCAGAGGCTTCTATGCCCCTAGTAATAAAAATGTATTTTTGGGCCCATTCAAACCAATGAAAATCTGAGTTTTCAGAGCACAAGATAATGAAAATTCTCTATATCAGTGTCTTTTACTACTTTCAATCTGTTAACAGACCCTGAGTGTCTCAGATGAAAGGTACTCTAGCATGAACTGCTGTCGTTAATAGCATTCCATACAGGTAACTCTTGATTATTCCAATTTCTCACAAATTTGGACACTTTTACTGTCACTATAACATCTCTAAGGGGTTTGAAAGGAAAGAGACCTGTACAATTTATTTTTCAAAATATACACAGAAATATAATTGCACATACACAGAGGGAAACCTTATAAATAATGCATGAGGACCAATGTAACATCAATAATAGAACTACTCACGTAGAAAGACAGCACTTGTCACAATTGCCCTCTCACCAAAACTGACTGGGGATTTTTAGGGACCACCAAACCAGAGATGGAGATTTACAGGAATCTGGGATGTTTGAAAAGAAGGTTTTTGACGACCTCCTTGATGAAGACAACAGTTGTCTTCCCAAACTGCAAAACGGCTGCAAATAGTCTCCTTGGATCCTTACCCTTCGAAATGTGGCTTTGCAGCTTCTCCCATCACGAGGTAGAGTCAGGCACGAGCCCAATGGCTTGGTGGTTAAGTTCTGCACACTCTGCTTCAGCAGCCCGGGTTCCGTGCCTGGGCATAGACATACACCACTCATTGGCAGCCATGCTGTGGCGGTGACCCACATGCAACATAGAGGAAGATTGCCACAGATGTTAGCTCAGGGCAAATCTTCCTCAAGCAATTAGCAACAGATGTTAGCTCAGGGAGACTCTTCCTCAGCAAAACAAAAAGAGGTAGGGTCAGTTCCCCACACCTGGAATCTGGGTGCACTTTGGGACTTGCCTTGGCCAATAGAAAGCAGCAGAAATGATCGTGTGCCAGTTCAGAGCTAGGCCTCAAGGTGCCTTGCATCTTCTCTCTCCCTCTTGGAGCCCTGCCACCACCATCAGCACAACGTCCAGCTACCTGTTTGGGGGATGAGAGATATGTGGTCTGGGCAGCCCCACAGCCCCGCAGGCAGCCAGTCCCTAGCTGACCCTACAGAATGTAGGAGCAATTCCAGCCATGATAAGCTGGGTTTTGAGGAATAATCAAGAGCATATGCATATGCTACATAAACTAGTCTGCAAACATAAGATATTATTTTTCAAAAGCATTTTTGTTATTATATTATGTTGTATAAATATATATGTGTATATGTGTGGACATATTGAAAATAGCCCTCCAATGATTATTGGAGAGCAAAGGATACAAACTGAAATTGAGAGTAAAATATATTAGTGTATCCAAATTCACATAATATTTTTATAAATTAGTAGACAATCATATTAAGAAAAACAGGCTTGGATGAAAAAACAGTCCAAAGGGCAAAAGAGTGAAGAAACACATAAATTTAACACCAACTAGTGCTTCAAGGATATAATGGAAAGTATATGTTTGGTTCTTTGTATAATTTTGATCACAAAAGCATTATTTGATTTGTACATGCCTGGAAGAAAACAAAGCATTAAGATTATCTGTTGGTTCACAAACTGGGCGCTGCACACGGAGGGCAAGGAGAGAGCAAAGGAAGAGGCAGCCACTCCAGACTTGTAGGTGGCAGTTTTAATAAGCAAGGGAACTTACCTATGAGGCTTGTCTTGGGCGGCTGCAAGATGAGTAGATCTCTGCACCTGCCCGCCAAAATCTTAAGAGTTTATACACAAGCCTTAACTGGGTTCAGTCACATATAATATCCAGATGGTCTTAACAACACATTGCTGTCTCAAGGCTTCATCCTTGAAAACGGCTCCCACTGTGGGAATGGTGGGCAGAATGTACATTTCAAGGAGGAGGAGAGGTGAAGAGCCTCTGTTGCCCGGGTCCAGGTCAAGAGTCAACTGGCAGTCACGTCCTCTCCACGACCTCTTCCAACATTATCAACAAGGAAAGATGCCGGAAAAGATAACCTAGGGCAGAAACCACTCTCCATGTTACGACGAATGCCAGGGCAACCCAAGCAGCTGGATACACAAGCCTAATTAGGGCTTAGAAATAGGAACCATTTGGGGACTGCCCCTGGGCAGCAGGTACTGACCTTCCCAAAGGGACAAGAAGAGTGGAAACCTGGCTGGAGTCAACAGACAGAACAAAGAAAGACAAGCTGGGTGTGTAGCAATATGTGGGTCCAAGCACTTGCGTCTCAGAGCTTCTGGGACGCTGCAGATCCCCTCATTCTCCCGTCCTCCTTGACCCGCATCGGTATCAACACCTCAGGGTTGGCTCATTCACTTCCACGTATCCATGGAGTTGACAGCTACTTGCTCAAAGGTAAACAACTTTCCTGGACCTAACAGCTACTGGGGACGGGTGAGAGCACCCAGAGAGGGGAGAGAGCAAGATGTCAACAATGACCAGAGAAGGAGGAAGAAACGCTCAGTGGACTGACTGGGTGGATGGATGGCATAGGGGAAGTTCTGCAGAGCTAAAGGGGACAGATGTAGAAAAAGGAAAAGGGAAGGGGGATCATGAGGACACAGTCAAGCCCCATCATATGGATATTTAATTTATATATTTTGTATAAATTCCAACAAATCTGCTCTGAATAAAACAGAGAGAAAAAATGACGATTTAAGCCACATCAGTGATTTTACCTACCACCCCACTCAATGGGCTCACAGTGCAGAGTCAGAGGGAAACAGGAGGTGTCAGTCTGCCATTCTCTCAGGAAGGCTCAGGACTCGGGGCCTCTCATAGCCGAAGTATCTCGCCTTTTGCATTTTTCTAGCAACATTATTTCTAAGTGGAAGTCGACCCCTTCACTGGGTTCTCAAAGGAACAGCAGTCTCTCCCAGTGCTAGTGGGAAAATCACTACTTTGGCTTTTTGAGAAACAGTATGTAGGGCTCCAAAATGGTACATGCCTAGGGGATTTTTCAAGAAAATTAACCACCTTTAGTGATTTTTTTGTCATAAGTTAGGTTCTTGAATAAGTTTGCTCAAGGTTATAACGTATGACCCAGATGTACTGAGAGATAAGAGAGGGGGGCAGCAAACAAATCAAGGATGGCCAATCCAAAGAGTCGAGGGACAACCTCCACAGTTGGTGTGGAAGGCTAGAGAAAGGGAGTGTCCAGTCGGTGGGAGCCGAGTGAACACGAGCCAGCTCTCCTTGGGCTCTGGATGTCATCCTCCCTACCTACATCTTCACACTCCCTTTCCCTGTTGACCCCTCCCACCCACAGTTAAATAGCCACAAGGCTGTCCTCTGGGGAAGCCATCCTCTGTTCTGTTCTCCTGTCCTTCTCTCCACCCCTCTCTTATATCCCTTCACCAACCTTCACCAATGGATTTCTTGACTTGGCCCCAGTTGCTCCCCTCCCATCTACACTTGGCCCACTGCCATCTGGTTTCTGCCCCACCACTCTCATGAAACTGCTCTCCTTGAAGCCCCCGATGGATTTCTTCGTTGAGAAGTCCAAAGGAATACTTTTCAACCCTTATCTGTGTGATCTCCAAACAGAGTTACCATCTTAAACAACATCTCTCTGTCTTTCCTTGGTTTCTGTGCCTCCCAACTCTCCTGCTCTTTTTCTATCTCTCACCATGCCCTCTCAGTCTCTTTCTGAGCTGATCTTTCTTTTTGGTGGCTCTCTGCTCTTCTTCCTCTACGCCGCCTTCCTGAAGGATCTCATCCACTCCCCTAGCTGCCATTACCATCTAAATCTGGCTCCATCCACGCCCTCTCTCCGCACCTTTTGACCTATATGTGTGACTTCCTGTTAAACATCTCCATTTAATTGTCTCGTCCAGGCACCTCAAACTCAACACAACTGTATTATTTAATGTTCACTCGGAGAAACAGCCCCTGACAGGCAGCTCAATACAGCAAATTTCATAAGGTGAGGGAAGAGCTAAAAGGCCAAACGAGACAATGAGACAGCCCAGAGAGTCACAGCAGCGGAAGCCACGGCTGGGGGGCAAAGAAGAAGGTGGTGTTGCCGCAGCCAGAGCCAAGGCTGCCAGACAGGAGCCGGAAGCACAGAGGGAGAGGCTGCCTGGTGAGGCAGGGACTCAGAAGCAAAGCAGCCACCAGCCCTGCTGCAGGTGCCTAGATAGAGAACAGAGGGGAGGGAGAAATACCCTGGTTTCTCCTTCCTCCTGCTCTCCAACCTCCTACCAACGCTCTCCATTGGCTGACTGATCCTACCTGGAAATTCTGGGAGGTGGGGCTTGCAGGGTCAGCCCCCTCTGACATAGAGTGGAGCAGTAGAAAGGCAGAGAGTGCATCTGAAGAAAACAGGCAAACGACAGCCATACCCACTTCTCCCTGTGTCTCCTGTCGCATTGAGTGGAGCCATCTTCCGTTCATTCATAAGTCATATTTGACCTTTCTCTTTCCCTCATCTCCCACATCTAATCATCCACCCTCTAAGTAGCGCATCCATTTCTCTCTCTTCATCACAGCCACCACCATCACTCACTATTATTACTGCAACAGACACCACGCTCCCTTCTCCCTTCTCCAGACTCCCTCCTCTAATCAGCCACTACACTCCAGCCGCGGTTTTTCCCAAAAGCGTATCTTACATCACTCTGCTCCTTAAAGTCCTACAACGGCTCCTCATTGTGTCAGGATCAAGTCCAGGTTCCAGGGCAGGACTTGGTTACCTCTAGAGCCCCTCTCCCCTCTTGTGACACACTCCTGCACCCCCCACGCACCAACCGTCCTGACCTTCACGCCCTTGAGTTCCCTGGGGCAGCTCTTGATTCTGAGTCTTCACACATGCGATTCTCTCTCTTCATGGAACACTCCCTGATCCTCCCCCTCTCATGTTGGCCTCATGGCAATTCTTCTAGGAAGCCCTCCCCAGTCCTTCTCATGTGTTCCCTTGCACTTGACACTTCCCCCAGTAGTAAGGTTACCAGATTTAACAAATAAGCCAGGCAAGTTTAACTGGGCATCCTGTATTTTATCTGGCAACCCTGCCTGGTGGGCACTTGTCCCAGAGTATGACAATTGCATGTTCACAGTGCAGTTTCCCCACTGGACACCAAATCCCTTGAGGATAATGATCTTGTCAATACTGTTCCCCATTTTGCTAAATGAATAAGTAAATGTGAGTGACTTAGATGGATGGATGAGTGGCTTGTGGATGAGAGTTTTCATTCGAGGTCCTATAGGACTGGACTTGAGGCCTAAACAGGAGAGATGCTTCACAGACTAAAAGGAGACTAATGACAATTATTCACACAAGCTGGAAGGGGTTAGTTCTGGTCCAGGCTTTCAGGCTGTAAGATCTTAGCAGACGAAACTGTAGATTAAAGGGAAACGACAAAAGGGTGTACCTGGAAATGATTATTTAATGCTTTCAGTTTGCACAAAGCTGACAGACCAACATCAGCTGGTTTGGGGATTGCTCTGGCTCGGTTTTGGGAGTCTTTCACACAGCTGTAGTTTGTTTGTGCTCCTGCTGCAGAGGTTAAAATGGTGGAAAAGTACAGAAGGGTGGTGCCAGGGAAGAACAAACGTCTTACTCTTTTCACCTTGGGATGGTTTTCTGACAGAAAGCTTAAATCTTGCTATTTGCAGACCCAGTATCCAAGGACCAGGTCCGTAACAAATACAAAAGAAGTGGGCAAGGTAGAAGAAAGGCAAATTAGAGCATATTCTCTAAAGAGGTTCCAGACAATTGTAGCCATGCTGGAATGCAGGCCCAAATTTTCTACCCCTTCAAGAGAAGATGGGAATCAAGGCATTAATGCATCACGATTTTTTAATGTGGCCATGAATTTAATAATAATAACAAGTATTAGATGGTTCAAACAAAACACAACGGTGAGTTTATTACTCCATGTGGGCTTCTAAAACCCTACAATGGAATCAACATGTCTCTACAGGCTGAGATCCTCTCACCCGGCAAAACTCAGGCAGATGTTGATTCAACGTCTAGAAGCCTCTAGTAGCGAATCAATGCCTAGGATGCTCTGCAGAATCTTGGGAAGCATTTGCTAATTTGCTCTGGGGAGAAATCTTATCAATGTCAATCAGGCAGATTGAATGCAGATTATTTTCCTATGCTATGACTATAGTCATCTATATGCTTAGTCAACACTTCTTGGATATCACATGTGGAAGGTCTGGTGGTCAGTAGACAGTGGGAAGAGGCCGAGAACTTAGGGCTGAAATCCAGCAGTACACACCTCTGCTGCTTGGTTACATATTTATCTACTTCCATCCTAGTGGTTAAGAGTCATGGCCCAAGCCCAGCCATGCTGGCCTCAGACCCCAGCAGGAAAGAGAGTGCCCCAGGCACTGCAAGGGGCCAATGTTGGCTCATCTGACCCCCTGAGGTTGTGGCCAATTGCAGCCCCCTGGTGCTTTCCTGCAGCGCCCTCCTGTGGCCACGTGTAGTAACTGCGGCCTCTACAGGGTACCACAGTTCGATAGTATCACACAACTCGCCGAAGTAAAATGACAAATGTCCCCTAAAATGCCCAAATTGCTCTCATCTCTCCCTGATCTCTTTCCTGGATTACTGTTCAAATCTCACTCAAATGTCACTTCCCAGTCTGGACTGTGTCCCCTGACACAGTCTCACAGCTCTGTGTTCTTTTAATTCTTATCTTGTTTGTTTATAGTCTGCCTCCTCAACGAGGCTGTTGTAAGCTCCAGAAGACAACATAGAGCAGATTTGTTTGGCAAACTGCACAGGCCCCCATATGGTTTAGGTGGAGTTGGCCACTCACTCAGCTCCCAAGATGGGCCCTGATGTGTTCCAGCCAGTCAGCATGTCCCTTCTTCCAGGACCTAGTAATTGGTTCAGGAATGAGACCCTGACCCCGGGTGGCCCAAGCAGAGCGAGCCTGGACACACTTGCTGGGAAGGCAGGGACACAGACCTATTCTGAAGAAGCAATGTTGCCATGGTGGGTATCACGGAACATGACGTGAAGGAGGGTAAAGGCACAGAGTCCAAGAAAGGTGGACCTAAAGGCTACGGATCCTGACCTCCGGAGGAAACCAGACCTGGGCTGCCCCTGCCTTTGGACTTTTCAGCTATATCAACCAATAAATTCCCCCCCTCCTTTTTTTTTTTTTTTGGCTTTAGCCAGTTTGCGTCAAGTTTTTTTTGTCTATTGTGACCAACAAAATCCTAATCGATGTAATATCTTGGTTGTTTTGCTTGCTCCTGTATCCACAAGAGCCCTGCTCATGGAAAACACTGAATAAATAAATATCTGTTTAACAATGGGCTGCTGGGAGAATTGGGCATGGCTAGTGGGGAAAGTGATCAGGTGACAGTCAGCTGGAGCCTTAATTTGAACATATTTCTTTAGAAAATGTGTAATATTGCCCTAGATTTAAATGCATTGGAAACTCAGAAATATTTCCCCAGTATATTTTATAGCAGAATATTTACTACCTGAGGCTATTAACCTGCTCACCCGTCATTTCCCAAGAACTCTTGAAGATTTCTGCTTGCACCCCCGGACTTTCACCCTAAGGAAACGACGGTTAAACGATGGTTAAAGTGGGGGAAGGGAGCAGGAAGGAACAATTCAGCCTCTAGCCGCCTTTCACTCTGCTAGATAATTATTTTTCCCCCCAAAACGACCTATAACTTCTTACATTTCAACCTCAAGTTGCATTTCTCGGGCATTTAAGGTGACTTTGGCTTTTTACTTGGCTAGATAGAAGCCAAGATTTTATTTTTCTCTTCGGGGCTATTCTGGTAGGCTGGAATCATCAGAAGCATCTTGAACTTTAGGTTGTTATATGACATCTTTCAAAGTTCAACTTGAACTTTAGGTTGTTATATGACATCGTCAGGCTGTGTGGTTCATGATCTGGCTATTAGATTAAAGGCCTGTGTTGTCAAAGGGCTGTACTTCTAAAAATATTGAGAAATAAACAAACTTGACTGGACGGGGAAGGAAAATTCTACAAGTTGGTCCCTATAACCTAATCAGGACATTCTTTTCCTCCTTCCCTGATTCACCGAAAAGCACATTTGCCCACACTATTCGCAGTCTCAAAACATGTTTGTTACTCTCAGGGCTCCTGGAATATGTGTCCTCCAACTATTGGCTTTTGACTTCCTGATGTACTTTTTTGCACACCTTTGCTTATGCTTTAGGGGTTTTTTTCATTTGGGGGAGAGGGGAGTAAGTTGTAAAAATACTGGTGGAAAATAAGCAATAAATCACTTCACCTTCTCCATCAAACAAATCCACCTGTTTAATCCTTTTTATGGAACAGATTTGAAATTCAAAAGTTTGATGAAGGGGCCGGCCCAGTGGCGTAGTGGTTAAGTTTACGTGTTCCTCTTTGGCGGCCTGGGGTTCGCCAGGTGGGATCCTGGGCGTGGACCTACTCACCGCTCATCAAGCCATGCTGAGGCGGTGTCCCATACAGAAGACCTACAACTCTCCAACTATGATACACAACTATGTACTGGGGCTTTGGGGAGAAAAAAGAAAAAGAGGAAGATTGGCAACAGATGTTAGCTCAGGGCCAATCTTCCCCAACAAAAAAGTTTGATGAAGAACAGGATAGTTACAGAGTCTCGAAATATCTCTATAAATTACTTATTAATTGTGAAGAGACAAATAGTAACTTGACAATGGAGAAACGTCACGGACACCACCTTAACCAAGACACTAATGAGACAGATGGACATCAGGTGCCTCCTGTTAGGATCCGCTGAGAGGGACACAATATGGCTTCTGTGGTACGCTTGCCAAAAATGCATAACCTGAAACAATCATGAGGAAACAGAGGACAAATCCAAACTGAGACTCATCCTACGTAACAACCCACCTATACTCTTCACAAACCGTCAATAACCTGAAGAACAAAGAGGCTGAAGAACTGCTTCATATTTAGATTAAAGAGACATGAGAACTAAGTGCCATGCATGATTGTGGACTGGTTCCTGGGCTGAAAAAATTACCTATAAAGGATGTTACTGGAATAATTGGCAAAATCTGAATATAGATTATAGATTAGTCAACAGCATCAATATTAAGATTCTGATTTAGATGATTGTGCTATGGTTATGTAAGAGAATGTTGTTCTCCTTAGGAAATCATGACTATTTCGAGGTAAAAGGACACAATGTCTCCAACTTACCCTGAAGTGGTTCCAGAAAAAAAATGTCTATATGGAGAGACTGAATGCCAAAGCAAATGAAGCTAAATGTTAATAATTGGTGAATCTAGGTAAAGCATAGACAAGAGTTCTTTGTACTAATTTTGTAACTTTTCTGTAAGTTTAAAATATCTATCTATATCTATATAGATATATAAAATAAACACACACATTCAAAATAAATTTATAACCCAGTGTATCACCCTAAAATCCAGTCTATTCCTTGGATATTCTTAGGGAAACTGTATAGAAACAAAGGCCAGGAGACCAACAGTGACCAGGTCAGCAGACCCATTAATTAAGGCCCTGTCTACATTTCTACTAACCGAAATTATGTTTCAGTTGAATAATTTGTATTGGACTTCCTTAAACTAGTGCTCATTACTTACATGTTTAAACACTCAAAGTACAAATTCCATACTTTCCCCAAGTGAGGCCCAAGGTTGTCAGTATTCTCATGTGCTAACAAGTAAGCAAGGCTAATTTCCATAACCTGACTATAGAACTTTTGTGTACGTTAACTTTTTCTAATATGTCCAGTTCCCCATTTTCTTAGAGAAATCAATTTATATCTACGAGATTTCAAATACCACGAGCTCTTGTTTTTGTCACATCAAATGAACTATTTTATTCTTTAGCTTCTCCAAAAGAAATTCAATAAATCTTTGCTCACTGCTAGCTTTTCTCTTTCCCAATATCTCTTTGATCAAGCTTTTCCATCCACTCTGAAATAATCGAGGGGTAATTAGAACTTCTTACCTTCCTTAGCCCAAAAGGAGCCAATTTATCACAAACTGTCATAGATTCCAATTTTAAATTACCAAGAGCCCAATTACCAACAGAGGCAAGGAATCTTCTTTCCAATTAAAGTGATTGATTTCTTCACAGACCCAGTAGGATTTCACTTTTTAATTATGTTCCTTCTGATCAAATGTCAGAAAATTCTTCTTCATTTTATTTTCCTCCCAAAGAACACAACACAACAAACATTAATCACAGAGCAATACAAGGCCAGACCTGCTAATGCCTTTGGGAGAATCGGGCATCTAATCAGTGGGTCTTGTCTATTTTACAGGTCTTAGTGGCTCCTTCAGCTTTAAAGGCTGGAGAAGGGAATTACTTGTTACATAGTTCACCTAAGGGCTTGCCAAACCTTTCAGCATCAGCTAAATTGTAATGAGACAGCATTAGATATTTAGATAAACAGACTAGCGGGGGAATGAAGACTTAAGGACAGAACACAATTTTGTTTCTTGCGCAAAGAACAGAACTGCAGTGTTAGAGACAAAGTAGTGAGTAGCAGCAAACTAAAGAACACAGGAACAATTTTGTTTTTTCTCATCTCAATGGCATTAGCACGATTATGTGTTGTTACAAATTTTGAAAGAGAAAAATAAAACTTCAGTTTGGCGGAAGAAGTACAATTTGGAGGATCTGAACAAACATGAGGCCACCACACCTTACACAGATTCCCCAAGGCCTGAAAGACATTTAATCTTAAAGGAAAGACCGGCAGGTTCTGGCTCTTGCCTGCGGATCCAGGAGCCTGCATCCTTATCTCCCCTTCCCTCGTCTCCATGTGGTCAGCAGATTGGCATCACTTCATTCACTTGAGACATACAAAGGTCAAGATTTTCACGCAATGAGTATTTTCCAGCAACCTGCGTTCAGACAACAGTGACCGTCCTTTGTACTTGGACAAACGCAGTTGCTGACCGTTTTCCAAAAGCTATCACAGACTTATAAGGACGAGACTGCGAGCCCTCCAAGATTTTAAATTTCCCCATTCAACCAGAGTCATATTTGATGATTTTAGTAGAAAATGAAATTGGACTGTATACTAAGCTTTTGAAAATTATAACTCTGCCTTTACTCCAAGCTTAATTTGCAAAGCTCATTAAGACTTTTCATTCATTAAACAATGTTGAGGGGCCGGCCCGGTGGCGTAGCCGTTAAGTTCGCTTGCTCCGCTTCGGCAGCCCGGAGTTTGCGGGTTTGGATCCTGGGCGTGGACAGATGCACCACTTATCAAGCCATGCTGTGGCAGGCATCCCACATATAAAGTAAAGGAAGATGGGCACGGATGTTAGCCCAGGGCCAATCTCCCTCAGCAAAAAGAGGAGGATTGGCAACAGATGTTAGCTCAGGGCTAATCTCCCTCACCAAAAAAAAAAAGAAAGAAAAAACCAAGGTTGAGCACCTCCTAAGTAAGGGCAAGGCAGGACGCCAGGTGACAGAGGTAGAGAAGCGTGGCTTCTAATAGGAAGGCAGATAAGCAGGCATCTCAGCACAGTAAAGAACAGACAGCAGGCGCTGTGAGGGGGTAAAAGGGTCGCCCTTGTAAGAACAAAGGAAAAGAGGATTGTTCCAACAGAGGAGACACCAACAAGATCGGAGGTCGGCAGGCATCTTGAAGGAAGCTCGTCTCGCCGAGTGGGGGCAGGAACTCTGGGCTCACGTGTGGGAGCAGCGGCAAATGCATGGCACACCCCAAGAACCAAAAACGTAAGAAAAAGAGGCCAGGCCAGACGCTACGAAGCTGAGACTGCAGGAGCCTGGGCTTTTTATGCATCGAGGAGCACGAGGGGAAGTAATAGTCCAACTGTCTGCGCTGGGAGGGGTGGGTGGGGGCAGATGAGGCTGCAGGAACAATCCACTGAGGGCTAACAGCAGAGCCGGCCATGGCAGTGGGAATGGACATAAGCGGAGATTAGAGAGACGTGAGGCTGGCACAAACCACAGGGACTTGCAACCACCATATGAAAGGACGCGGAAGGAGGGAGGTAGACTCCGAGCGCTAGCATACGTGAACACTCAGCTGGATTCCACGGACTGGCTGGCTTTTGCTATTCAAACATTTATTTATTTAATATCCACAGCCTGCACTGAGCCCTTGTTTTAAGCTCTTAAACGTCCCTGAGATAAGGGGGAGTTATTTCAATCCTGCTGTATATAGATTAGAGAACCAAGACGGAGGAGGCTTAGCCCTGACCAGGGGAACCCAAGTAACAACCCAACCACTTGGCACCGAGCTGGGGTGAGATCAGCACAGTCCTCATTACACAATCCAGCGAAACACGAAGAGCTCAAAACTGTCCTCTCGGCATGTTTCTGGCCTAAGTGGGACACAGTTCACAGACCTTTACACCGTGAGCTGTGTTGGAAGGTGGCTCGTTGATAACACCCATTCCAAAAGTCAGCGGAAAGCTGCCACCACGTGCTGAATCAAAAAAATGGACGCAAAGGGCTCGAGTCCTACACCTTTGGTTGAACTAAACTACCCTTATCAGAGGCTATTTTAGACTCACGTTTTCCATTATAAAGTTTTTAAAAGAACAATCAGTCTAAAAGGCAAGTAAAGAAATTCACTGACAAAGGTTTGGGTATTTCAGGACTTTAATGTCTTTCATATATTCAATATAAAATACTGACAATGGATGCACAACAGGGGAAAAGACTCTTCAGCAAAGATCTTCTGGAACTCACAGCATCACTGGTCAAACACTTTGAAGAGATCAGTCAAGTGAACGAACGATAAGCGAGTTTAACAGAAATTTTTCATTTTAACAGTATGACTGAAAAATAAAGAACCAAACAACCAACCTTCTCTGCTACCCACGGAAAGGAAATTACAAGGGAACAGGGGAACCTAATCTTGGGAAGCGCCTTAAAAGCTGGGGGGAAGAGGGACATCACTGTTGAGAATGTAGTGCCATAATGCACAACGTCAAGGATGCTAACACATTCTCCAAGTCTCTACATACATCACCAAGAACCATATTAGTGGAAATACATCGCATACAGATATAAACTATTGGGTATTAAAAACAGACTTTGCTATATAAACGTATACTATGTCACTTTTATCTCTTTATGAGAATAACAGCATCAAGAAAGATTCCAGTTTGCCCTGTTGCCTGGAACTCCTCAAGTCACCACATGGTCAATGCTGACCCGACTCAACAGCTGTGGAACCCAGGAGACCCCATTGCAGTCATTTTGGAAAGGATCAAGATTCAGCACCTAGAGGGCCCCACCCACCCTCCATGCTGTGTGTTTGTGTGTCTCCAGAAACAATTAACTGAAATCTGCATAATTAAGCGCACAGGCAAGTTTGAATACTGAGATCTAGCTAGAAAAAGTAGCAGCAAAGACAACATAAGCTGGAATTCGTTAGAAATACAAGAGGAAGATTTTTTAAATGCTTCCAGTTCAAGTTAGATTAAGATTTCTGTTAAGTCCCACCAGCTTTGCACAGCTGTGGATGTTTTGCTGTTCTTTAAAAACAAAAGAAGAATCTATAATAAACATGTTCATTTGAGAAAAATACCGTGTTTAAGTTTTTGTAGCCTCTCCCAAGTTACTTTAAATTTTGTACGTTGTTCAAGGGCAGAGTATATATTGGTTAGGATGTGTTCATAGCTGATGCATCTCCAAAAACTTCTTCATGAAGGTTGCCAGCTTCCGAACATCTTCGATGGTGACGGCATTATACAGAGAGGCACGGATGCCTCCCACAGACCTAGAACGACGCAGCGAAGATGCAGCTGTTAAGAACAAAAGCATCTAATTCTCCCTAGAGAGTCGTAGCACCTGAGACTACGGTGTCCAACCTCCCACCTGAGAGCCCCCATGGGTGGCCAAGAGCTTCGGACATCTCAGCCAAGAGAAAATTCTCCCTAATTGAGGGAAGGTCCATCATGCTCACACGTAACCTAGATTAATTCAACTACTTGCTCTTGGCAAAGGAAAAAACAAGATGGGAAGAAGAAAAGATAAGTAAAGCGCGTGATTTTGCTCACCACGCCATTGATGAGCCTGCCATACAGGGAGCGGGGAGCCGGCCACGCCTGCTGCTCTTCTCATGTGAGGACATACAATTTCACAGAGCATTCAGGATTAACTGCTCTACCTGATGTTCAGCTGGAGCAACAGCGATCGGATCTCACACTGGAACAGGACTGTACCAGCCTCATCAGAGAAGGGACGGCAACCTCTATAAACCGCTGTAAGAGCAGTTTAAGAGATGCCCAAAGGTAATTTTGACAAAGACCCCTGGAAGATGTGGCTCCATGCTCTCGGCAAGGGAATCGCGCTAAGTGCTCTATAAGTGCCGGGAGGAAGGATTACCCCTGTGACGACTGGTTTTTTCCAACAAGGTATAGTAAATGCTACTCCAAGAGGAGCATGCTCCCAGGTATGTTTCATTCTGCATTTGAAAAACTAAACCACTTCTCTGCTGACCTTCTGGGCTGGACGTGCACTCACCTGTGCCCTTTCAAGGAGATCATATCGAGTTCAAGAGCTTTATCGAGAAATCTTTTCTCTAAAGCTTCATCTCCTTTGGCATTGCCAATGCGGAATGGAATATTCATCTTGCTTCTATTCTGCGGCTCCACTGGACACCTGAAAAACACGGTTAGTATTCCATCTACTTTTCTGAAATGTGTGGCCTGCCATTAACAAATCCACAGAAAAAATTTTTAAAGCATTTTCTAGACGCAAACAGGAGATTAAAAAAAAAAAAAAGATGCTCCCCAGGACATTTCTAATTTACTTAGGGAGACCATTCTTGCATGTGGAACAGTGAGTCAGCATTCTCTTGCATGACTTGAGCCTCCGTTTCCTCATGTGAATATTGAGAATAATAATATAACACCTCCATTTCAGACTAGTTGTGACAGTTCAGTAGTACAACACACATGAAGCTTCCAACACATGACAGCCACACAGCAGTGTGAGTGACACTTTCTCTACAAGGCTACAGAGAAAAAAATAATATGTTGGTCCTAACAGTGGCTGAAAGACTGAAAAATAATGAGCGGCAGCTTTCAAAGCATTTGTCACATTGTATTGTCCCAAGCTGTGTGACCTGGAGCAATTTACTAAACCCTTCTGTTGTGCCTCACTTTCCTCATCTATTGAATAGTGGGAAGAATAATGGAAGCTACCTCGTAAGGTTGATGTGAGGATTACTAAGTGAGCCAATATTTACAAAGGATTTTTGCGTATATTTAAAAATAGCCACAAATTCTCTGCAGCTCTCCCAGCAAGAGGTGGCGTCCTCTTCGCCTTTTGAATCTGGGCTGGCCTTATAACTTGCTTTGACCAAGAGACTGCAACAGAAGTGATGCTATGCAACATCCAGGCCCAGGCCTTATGGGGCATGCAGATTATATACTTGCCCTCTTAAACACTGTTGCCATGTAAGCAAGCCCCAGCAAGCCTGCTAAAAATAAGAGGCCCAGCCAACAGCCAGCAACAACTCCCAGACATGTGGGTGAGGCCACTTTAGACCACTGGCTCCAGGTGAATTACCAGATGACTGGTTGAATAAGTGATCCCAGGTGGGAGCAGCAAAAGAACCACTCAGCTGAGCCCAGCCCAACCCGCTGAGCAAAAGACCCATGAGCAAAGAACATGGCTGTTGTTTTAAGTCGCTGTCTTGGGGTGTTCTGTGATAACTGATACAATTTAGAACAGTGTCTGGAACATATTAAATACTATGTAAGTATCCATTAAATTTCATAAATTCATTTTTTTTTAATTTCCAGCACCTTGCACAGGGCTCATACAGACTCTCAAAGATGAAAGACGTGTGAATTTTTATCTAGGAAAGGTTAGTATTCGACTTTCAGTTTCTGATTTGGAAAATAAGCAGCCAAAATTATTTTCCATTCACAACCAAAGAAGCTATGGAAAAGCTGACAAGCTACTCTGGGATAAAGACAAGGAAAATATGTAACCTCTCTCTCAAGCACATCTTATTTTATTCTTACACTTCAACAAGCTGGGATTCATTAAAATTAAACCGCAAATAAACGCAGTGTGAGGAAGCCCCCATTAAGAGTTATGCTCTCCCGAGGGCACTTAGGGAATTCCTGTTCGAGCAAACGGGAGCAGGTGCACACCTACAGGCAGAAGAGTCACATAAGGGAAACCAAGGATCTGGTAATCGGCTTTAAGGTTGAATTCCACACCCCCCTTTTTCACGAGGTGGTAGGTTTCATGGTTGACATTTAAATTAAAAACTCAGCGGCTACACTCTTTTGATATTCTGCTGCCTCAGGCTCCGAACGTGAGGGGTCAATTATAGAGACGGAACAGCAAAAAGTATATCTAATTTAAGAAAAAAAAAATTAAAAGGGGGAAGAATTAAGAATCTGGATCTACAGTTTACTCTACAAATTCACCCATCCTACCATGAAAGTAGATGATACCACAACAGCAATGTCGTCATAAAAGCTAGAAAGTGAAGATTAACCTCCGTGCAACAAAGAGTTACGCAGTGCCCAAGAGTGTCTCTGGTATGGCACTGAGCAAGGAAAAAAAAGATTAAGGGGAATTAACTGCTCCCGATCTAGCGAGATGATTGTGTAGGAAATTAAAATTCCACGTGAGAAGTGCTGTAACAGCGAAGTGCTGTGGAGGCACAGAGCTGAGAGAGAGAAAGTGGAAAGGTCTCAGAGGAGGGGACACGGGAATGGTTAGGACACGATAAGATGAAGCAAGGGCATCCTGGACAGAGCTGCATCTGCCAAGCATGGGGGACTCCACAAATTCTCTGACACAATGGGAGGGTTGGGTTCTGGACGGGGCGGGGGGCGAGGGGTGGGGTTGGGTGCGGGCAGGGCCAGGATTAGGAAGGGCCCTGCAGATTCGCTCTGCTGGGAACTGGATAGAAGCCTGGAGCAATCAGGTTTGCACGACAATATGAGATTTGCATTTTAGAGAAAGAACTACCGCACAGAGACTGGAGGATGGAAAAATCGGGAGGATGAAAGACCTGCTAGAAAGCTCTTACAAAGAACTTTCTAGGTCAAAAGAAGTTGGGTCTACTCTAGGTCAAAAGAAGTAGGGCCTATTCTTAGCAACAGAGGTCCAGTTGTCATATCAATGAGTAGAACAGGCCCGGTGTGACAGACTCAGCACAAACTCCCTTTGTTACATATTAAATGTTGAGTACCTATTCCTTACTTCCACAGAGAAACGTACTTTCCCTTTTTTCTTGCAACTCATGGCCCTCCCAATTGAAGTTTCTGTTTTCCCACTTTCAGAGACACACAGATTATGGAATAAAAAATCTGGATTTTTAAATATCTTCCCTTATTCTAATAGTGGCTCAAATTGTATGTTTTAAACATTGTGTGAGCTACACCAAGGACTGCTGTGGGCTGCACCTGGCCACTGGTCCCAGTTTGTAATCTCAGGAGTTATCACTAAATTTCAGAGGCAGGCAGGATCAGTTGCCTGAAGGCGTCAGGGGGCAGGAAAGAGAAGGTGCCAAGGCTGACCTGAGAAGGCTAGTGTGGGGCTGGGTGGGCGTGTACCCAGCCCGGCAATCCTAGGACTACAAAGATATGAGAAGGAAATCTGAGCAGGGCTTCCCGGTGTCCATGGTGGAAGCTGGTGTTAAAAGGGGTTCCACGCCATATAAATTGAGGAAATCTTGCATTAACAGGGCTAAACAGGTTTCTTTACTCCTTGAATTCCTGGAGCCTCTCCTGTGCTTGTGTGAATTATGAGCCCCTAGGAGGATAATTCATATAGGAATGCAGCTTTCCCCAAATGTGTGTGACTGAAAAACATTTTGCATCTCTGGGATGAGTGTTCTAGAATGCTCACTGAGAAACACCGGGACTTGCTGAGGTACCAGCGACCGGGTATGTGTGAGGGGGAGGGGACCACTTCAGAGACACCATCTCACCAAGGTGGTGACGGTTAGGAGTGCATGAGAAAATTGCAGGCAGATTATGACCGTTCATTTAAGGGATGTCCACTCCAAGAGGATATCTCAGAGACAAAGGGAATGAAGAGTGAAGAGGGCATCCTGAGGTGAGAGAGAAGCCACAAAATGCAGTCACTAGGCCTCTCCCAACTACCTGATTTTTTTTTTTTTTGTGAGGAAGATCAGCCCTGAGCTAACATCCATGCCAATCCTCCTCTTTTTGCTGAGGAGACTGGCCCTGAGCTAACATCTATTGCCAATCCTCCTCCTTTTTTTTTCCCTTTTTCTCCCAAAAGCCCCAGTAGATAGTTGTATGCCGTAGTTGCACATCCTGCTAGTTGCTGTATGTGGGATGCCGCCTCAGCATAGCCAGACAAGCCGTGCGTCGGTGCGTGCCCGGATCTGAACTTGGGCCACCAGTAGCGGGGCACGCGCACCCACCAACCACTAAGCCATGGGTCTGGCCCCTACCTGATTTTTCAAACAAAAAATTAACCTTAAATTTGCACACGATTAGGAAAATCTAGAGTAATTATATGAAGATCTACCATCCCCTTCCCACAGAGGTGGCTGCCATTAACATTCTGGTGTGCATTCTCCAGGATCTTTTTAGACAAACATGTGTGTAGATGTATACATGTGTATGTGTTCACATGTGTATAAACATGTATACATACATATACACAGCATTTCCAAATATAAATATTGTGGTTTTATAAGTGGAATATAGATATGTCCCTTTGTACACTTGCTTTTTTTTGTCTTTTGGCCTGATGACGTAACATAGTCATCTTCCCGTGCCCACTCACACAGACCCTTCACCTTTCTCAGTGCACACATTATTCCACACTGCAGATGGATCCTCCTGATGGGCATCTGGGTTATCTCCAGATTTTCACCATTACATAAGTATCCCACATTGGACTTGCAGGTGCCTAATTTTGCACGCACCTTTGGGCCTGGGCAGAGTATTGGTGGAGGGTAGATGAAGGTAGATGCCTAGAAGTAAAACTCCTTGGTCAAAGAGCAAGCGAGTTTTGAATTTTGATGGGTGCTGCAAACTTCGCTCCAAAATTGCCCAAATTTATAATATACCCAAAGTGTGTTCCCTTGCCAACACCAGATGTTATCAATCTTTTTAATTTTTGCCAATCAGAGGCAAAAAAAAATCTCATGGTTTTAATCTGCATTTCCTCAAGACGTTGGCACCTTCTCCTTTGTCTCTTAGCTGTGTTTCTTCTGAGCTGTTTGCTCACAACCGTCTGAAACCACCCTCCAGCCCTTCTCTATTTGGTGATCTTTTTTTGTTGATTTCTGGGTTCTTGCCTATATCAAGAATAGTAACCTTCATGTTACAAAATTTTTTCTCATGTCATTTGTTTTTAATTGTTTATGATGTCTTAAGCTGTATAAAATGTTTAAATTTTCATGTAATTAAATGTCTTTTACTTGATGGCTTCTGAGTTTTCTGGCTTTTTTAGGAAGGCCTTCTGTACTCCCTACACTCAAATTTCTCTTAGAGTACTTTTATATTTATTTCTTGCATTTAGATGTATTTGCATCTTTTTGACTGATTAGAATTTATTTCAGTATGGTGTGATACAAAGTCTAATTTTTGTTTAAATGGATTATCAATGCTTCAATCATCAGTTACAAACATGCTTTTTTGTCTAATTTAAAATGCATTTCTCAAGTACTCATGGACCAGTTTCTGGACTTTTCTACCATTACACTGATCTACTGTCCATCCCCGTGCTGGCGGCTTTATAGTGTTTGAGTAGGTTGTATGTTAACATTACATTTTCTTACTGTTAACATATATATTTTTAAAATTTTCAGCTATCCTTTTGCATTAACTTTCCCAGATGAACACTATATTTACTTCTAGATATTTTATAATTTTTGTGACCATTGTGAATGGGATCTTGTTTCCTCGTTACATTATTTCTGGAATATGGGAAAATAATCGACTTTTACATATTTAGATGTAACTGATCACAATTCTGAACTTAATCATTTCTAAGTTTTTCCATTGATTCTTGCATTTTGAATAGACAGTCCCATCACCTGCAATCTGTGGTTTTTGTCATTTCCTTAGTGTAGTAATTAAAGACCCAGAACCAGCCCCCCATGACCCTCCCCATGTTCATATCCTGTCTGATCCCACTTCCCAGCTGCCGCCTTAACCTGTCTGTGCTGCTGTAAAGTAGGCTTCATGTCTGCTTCACAGGGTTGTGATGACAATAAGATGTATTAATATCCATAAACGCCCAGGGCTCTGCCTGCCTCATTTTATTTTAGGATTGTCACTAAACCTATCACAGCCTTCCCTCTTTCCTAAGGTGGTCCCCACATGGAGGTGGTGAGAAAGATGACCTCAGACCTAGATATGGACTCATCACTTGGACATCTTTATAACATTAAAATTAACATCTAATATATATTAAGCACTGTGTGTCAGAAACATCCTAAGTCCTTTCAATAATAACCACAAATAATAGTATTAAGAGCTAACTCTTAAGGAGTGCACCCCATGTGCCAAGTACTGTTTCCAGTGCTTTATACAAATTAAGCAGCTAACATCTGTGCCAGTCTTCCTCTATTTTGTACAGCATGGTCGCCGACGAGTGGTGTAGGTCCACACCCAGGAACCGAACCTGGGCTGCCGAAGCGGAGCACACCAAACTTAACCACTAGGCCACAGGGCCAGCCCCAAGAGCCCATGTTCTTAACCCCTGTATCACATACTTTACTCACATGCACTTTCATTTAATGCTCATGACAGTCATAAGAAGTGTGTACCATTATTCCGTCCATTGTAAGATGAGGAACCTGGGCCTAGAGCAGTTAGGTCGTTTGCCCAAAGCCGCACGCTACTAAGGGGCAAAGCAGGCGTCCTAAGCCCAGGATGCTGTACTGTCCACGTGGGCTCAACTCAAAGCCACCAGCACCGTGTGGGTGGTGAGGCTACGGAAGAACATGGGGACTTCAACGGCCGTCTTATCGAGTCTTGGAGTTCCCTGCCAGGCTCCCCGGCAGAGCTGGTGCCACACCCAGAAAACTGCCCAGAACTGTGCTCAGCAAAGGGCCTGCCTTCTACGTCAGGGTGGCACTAAAGGGGAGACAAAAATGAGGAGCAAAGGTGTTGGCAAGTGGTAAATTCTAACCATAGGTTACTCGGAACTCCTCTTTAAAACTGCTCACCTCCCCTTTGGGGTCATATTTCCACAGTTCAAAAGAAAAGTGAAAATTTTCCTGAAAACCAGAGTACAGGAACAGCTCGTGAGCATCCAGCCGCACACACTGAGGAGGCGGGCTGAAAGCCTGCTCCTGACTCTGCTAACAAGGCCCCGCAGGAACATCATGAGCCGGGATGGCCTTTTCTGGGCAGCTGGCCCAGCGGGCCAAAGTTCCAGCAGGAGGTTTGTTCTGAGGAGGATGTAAGTCCTAGGGCAAGGCTGTTCACAAGCGCAGAGTTTGGGGTGGAAGATCAGATTCTCCAGGAGACCACCTGCCTGCCATCTTGGCTTCAGCAGGCTGCCTTCTGGGAAATGCCAGACTGGGTTCTTGGAATTAAAGGACCTTGGGGGAAAAGAATTCAGGGGATTTCCACTGTTCCTTCTATGCTTTATTTTGTTTCTAATTCCCTGGATTTTTTCCAGAGGCATCACCATTCCTTCTGTCCTCCCATTTTGTACGTATACGTCTCCTGAGAAACATACGAACCAAAAGCTGATAGAAAAATTGGTCTCCCCTCCACAATAGCCGCCAAGTGTTTTCATTCACATTCAGGTTCTGAGTACTCTTTGGGAGTCAGGAAAGATGACTTACTCTTCTGGGTATCCCCAGAGCCTAGAACAAGGCTAGCCCAGAGTAGGTGCTCAGGAGTCATGTGCTGGATGGCTAGATGGATGGATGGGTGGGTGGGTGGGTGGATGGATGGGTGGGTGGGTGGGTGGGTGGATGAGTGGGGAATGGGAGGATGGATGGACGGATAAATGAATGAATGGATGGGTGGATGCATGGATAGGTGGATGGATCGACGGGTAAGTGGGTAGATGGGCAGATGAATGGGTGGGTGGATGGAAGCAGGGTGAGGTGACTGGCTATAGGGATGGATGGATGGATGGATGGATGGATGGATAGTGGGTGGGTAGGTGGATGGCTGGCTGGCTGGCTGGGTAGATAGATGAATGGATAAATGAATAAGTGGGCTAAACAGGTCCTCAGACCTTTCCAGACTTTCTTTCCAATTCCAGTACAAGTCACCCCCTCCAAGCAGCCCACTCTTTGCACCCTAAACACACCGTACTTTCCTCCCTCAGTGCCTGTGCAGGGGCCATTCCTTGCCTTCCTAGAAATTCCTAAAAATACTTCTGCACTCTTTTCTGCCTAATTCTACTCACACCCAAGGCTTAAGCTCATCCAAAAGCCTTCCCTTCACCTCCAGCCAAAATAGTAACTTCCTGTTCCAAGCTCATGTCTCATTATTTAGCCCTTGGCTATGAACTCCTTGGACCATCTACTGCTAATCATGCATGTTCAAATGGCTCCAGTAAGTGCTGGCAGGGTACCCTGGTCCACCTACTCACACATCAAGGTCTAGGGTAGAAGATTCCCTAGGAAAAAGGCCCCAGTCTGCACTTGCCTCTGTTGCCCAGAACCACAGAGTGGGCAAAAATGCACAGTGTGCACCCTTTCCCCCAGACAGCACGTGGGAGAGGAGCCCAAAAGCTAAGGCATCCAGCCAATCCAGACTCCCCCAGGGCTTGTGGCTGGAGGGTCACTGCACACCAAGAATTCACAGGAGCAGGCAACAAGCATGTTAAGGGCAGAGGTGGCAGCAGCACGCTGCTTTATCCTAGCTGTCCAAAGAGTACATTCCCACTCCCCACTCATGGGTGGTTCTGGAGATGTGTTACAAGTTAGAATTGAGGCATCATTTTGTCTGTCCTGTGTGGCCCACTGAATTCTCAGAGTGCAAATTCCCATGTTACTGTCAGCCAGATATTTTTGTTACAACAGACTGAACCCCAAAGAGTAATGGCCATTAAGAAGTGGATCCAGGCTTAATAAATCTAAGTGTTTATTTATGTGTGTATAAACATGTGTACAAACACGCACATACACGCGCACACACACACACACACACAAAGCATAAAGTCTGGTCCTCATACACCTATCCCCACCCTGAAGGAGGGCAAAAGCAAATGAAGACATCATCTGTTAAGCATCTTGCACGCTGGGCACTGTACTAGGTGCTTCACATCTGACATTTTGCTGAGAGGTCTGCTGCAGAGGGTTGAATGGTGGCCCCCAAAAAGGTATATGTCTTAACCCCCAGCATCTGTGAAAGTGACCTATTTGGAAAAAGGGGCTTCACAGATGTAAAGTTAAGGATCTCTAGAGGAGAGAGATCATCCTGGATTATTTGGGTGGGCCCTAAATCCCATGACTTGTCCTTATAAGAGACAGAAAAGTAGACACACGAGAAAGGAGGAGACCATATGAAGGCCGAGTCAGAGATTGAGGTGATGCAGCCACAAGCCAAGGAATGCCTGGAGCCACCAGAAACTGGAAGAGACAGAAATGGATTCTTCCCTAGAGTCTCTGGAGGGAGCAAAGCCTTGCTGTCACCTTGATTTCCAACTTATGGCCTCCAGAACAGTAAGAATAAATTTCTGCTGTCTTAAGCCACCCAGTTTGTGGTACAATCATGCATTGCTTAATGACGGGGATACATTCTGAGAAATGCAGACATTTCTGCATGATGACTTCATCATTGTGTGAACATCACAGCATGTACTGAAGGGGAGCAAAATTTGCCACCTCAAAATGTGTCTCTTTAACAGGAGGATTATTTTAGGCTGATTTTTTTTTTTTTTGGTGAAGCTCAGCCCTGAGCTAACATCCATGCCAATCCTCCTCTTTTTGCTGAGGAAGACTGGCCCTGGGCTAACATCCGTGCCCATCTTCCTCCACTTTATATGCGACGCCGCCACAGCATGGCCTGACAAGCGGTGCGTCGGTGCATACCCGGGATCCGAACCCGGGCCACCAGCAGCAGAGTGCATTCACTTAACCGCTACGCCACGGGGCCAGCCCCTTAGGCTGACTATTTTTAAGAAACAAAAGACTAAGAAAGTTTTTCTTGTTACCTCTCCCTTAACTGTCTACAAGAATTCAGATTTAAAAACCTGTCTCACGAAGCGAGCTATCACCTTAGCATAACACGAACTAGGTGGTCGACAGGGAAGAACCTAGAAAAGTCTGTTTGTTGAGCTCCCCTCTGTGTTCTTCTGTTTCTGTGTGGCCAAACACTTGTTTTTCAAACAGTTGCTCCTTGTCACCTACCTGTGAACTGCCTTCCTTTCCTTTGAAGTGCCTGACTCTCCCCACCCCCAACATCTTCTTTTGTCTTTAGCTGAGGATGGTATTTAGGTTGAGGGCTTTGGCCACTGGGGCAAGTTAGTTGGTTTTCCTGGGTTTCTCCCATGTATACATGTTATTAAACTTGTTTTTCTCTTATTAATCTGTCTCATGCCAATTTAATTCTTAGACCAGCCAAAAGAACCTAGAAAAGTAGAGGAAAATTTCTACCTCCCCTACAGTACTTACAGAAACCTAGATGGCATAGCCTATTACACCCCTAGGCTATATGGTACCAATCTTATGGGACCACTGTCATATAGGCAGTCTGTCATTGACCATAACATCATTATGTGGCACATTAATATACTTTGTTCCAGAAACCCTAGGAGACTAATACAAGGCCCATATGTTTTCTGTACCCCTCACAGCCACCAGCCAGTCCAGTGGTCAACACACATTCATAAATCAATGATCACAAAAACGTTTAACTAGCAGTCAACTCATACGGCAGGCAATTCCATTCACAGACTGCAGGCCTCAGATGGGAGTATTCATCCTGTAATAAGGGAAGCAGTGAACTTTCCTAAAAGGATAAATGACCTGGAGGAGGGGGCCAGGAGTGGGTGTTTATACCAAGGGTCTCCAGTGGAGTCTCCAGGTAAAGTTGAGAGCTTCCAGCAAGCATGCATGTTTTTCCCCCAGGGACATACAGAGGAAGCAGGCAGTGGGAGAAGGGGTCTGCCCAGGGGGTGAAATGAGACTCTTCCCCCAGGTGATGTCTTTGTCTTTGTGTGAGAAAGACACCTACTGGGAGACAGGTGCCAAAGCCTGTGATACTGGGGTAGGAATGCAGGACAAAAGAACTCACCTGCCTCGTGTTCTGGGGCTCATGACCACCCAGCTCACAAGCACATCAAGAGAAAGGTGAATGCATCTATTTGTCACAGGTACACGGCATAGGGGCCAGCCCAGTGATGCAAGTGGTTAAGTGCACGGGCTCCGTTGAGGCGGCCCGAGGTTCGCCGGTTCGGATCCCAGGCACGCACCAACGAGCCGCTTCTCGGGCCATGCTGCGGCGGCGTCCCATAAAAAGTGGAGGAAGATGGGCAAGGATGTTAGCCCAGGGCCAGTCTTCCTCAGCAAAAAAGGAGGAGGATTGGCAGATGTTAGCTCAGGGCCGATCTTCCTCACAAAAAAAAAAAAAAAGATACATGGCATATACATTTTTAAATTCACAAGAGGTAAAATGTGAGATAAAATCCATCCACTTACACATAGAATCCTTGAGAGTTATCAATAATATCGTAAATCATCTGCGATTTGACGGAGCTAAGCTTCTCCATGGCTGCTGCACCACCGTTGTTCTTAATCCACTCCAGGACCAAGCCCATGACGTAGATGCTAAAAGAAAGATTTAGAAAAACATTCCTGTAGTTCAGCTTTGCACAAGTGGAAAGGTATTCAAACACACTGCTGCTTAAGTTGCACTAAAACAGACGTAAAGACGTCAAGGCAAGATAAAAGCAGGCCAGGTATAGACCAAGGAGAGAGCGTGTTGTGAAGCAAGAACCAGGATCAACCCAATTCCAGGCCCCCGAGGGCCATTCTGAAGAGAGGTTTAATTAGACATCTCATTGGAGGTCACTTCGGTCCCTACCTGTCCAGCCCAAGCCTAATGCAAACCCCTCACAACACACCTGACCACACTTCCCTGTCTCAGCCGCTGACACTTTATCCCCCCACAAGCATCCTCAGACCCCTGGCTCCCCATCCGCACCCCAGCCGTTAACCCTTCACTTCCTGAACTCCCAAAGCTCTCTGCCCTTACTTCCCACACAATTTTTACCATTCGCACCGTTTTTTTTAATATTTCTATGTGACCGTGTTTTGGATTCTACCATCTTGGAAAGCTGGCAGCACACAGTGTTCGCCTTTTCTACCCCACAGCCCTGATGCATGGCCCGCCGCCGGGTAGAGGGCAGTGTGACATAGTGCTAAGACCATGGGCTCCAAGTCACAGTCCTGACTCTATGCCCAGTGCTGCCACTTACTATAGATTACCCAGGATTAGTTACCTCCTAATCCAAACCTCAGCTTTCCCAGCTGGGAATAGGCAAGGCTACCAACCCACAGTGGACACCTGGCACTTTAGCTGCCCTGCTCTTCCCAACTCCACCCTCCCACCCAACAGGCAGATCCGGCAGGGTCCCCTGTTTCGCTCGTCTCAGAGTGGGGCAGGGGATCTAACCGAAGCAATCAGAGCCCTCCCTGGGATGTTCTGAATTGGGAGTTCGGAGAAAGAGGCAGAATGGGAGTTGGTGAAACTGTAGGATATGAGGTAAGAGCCCTAAGGAACATGTGAAGGAGGCTCATCTGAAAAAAAGAAGCCAGCACTCCAACAGAGAGAAGCAAGGTGCGTCCCAGGTTCTAAGAGGCCCCACTGCACCTGAGTCCTTCCTGCAGCCTGGGACCGTCCTTTTCTAGACAAATACTTCACTTCTCTGTCACCTGTGAGACCTCAGGGCTCCTGTGGCAACTGCACGAGACAGGCTGGGGGAAGTGCTTGGCCCGGGGCCTGGCACATGGCAGGTGGGCCACACAAGTGGTAGTTAGTGCTCCCATTTACTATTTATTTAGTGCTTTACTAACAAAGCACTTCACTATTAAGTGCTTTATTAGCACTTAATAAGCTGATTTTTTTAAGCTGATTACTTTTAAGAAACAAAAGACTCAGAAAGTTTTTGTTACTTCCCCCTTAACTACATAAAAGAATTCAGATTAGGGGCGGGCCCAGTGGCGCAAGCGGTTAAGTGCGCGCACTCCGCCTCGGTGGCCTGGGGTTCACAGGTTCGGATCCTGGGCGCCACCCACGCACCACTTGTTAAGCCATGCTGTGGCGGTGTCCCCTATAAAGTGGAGGAAGATGGGCACGGATGTTAGCTCAGGGCCAGTCCTCCTCAAGAGAAAAGGGGAGGATTGGCATCAGATGTTAGTTCAGGGCTAGTCTTCCTTACAAAAAAAAAAAAGAATTCAGATTAAAAACTTGTCTCAGGAAGCAAGCTATCACCTTAGCATAACAGGAACTAGGTGGTAGACAGGGAGGAACCTGGAAAGGCCTATTTGTCCCTCTGTGTTCTTCTGTTTCTGTGTGGCCAAACACTTTACTATTAAGTGCTCAAAACTAAGCCCCAAACACAGGATGCCGAAGGGCAGTGGATGGTTTCCTTGGTGGATCATCTGAAAGCTCTTCTCTTTACAAGGCTCTAACAGCCAGAGCTCATCCCAGGGAAGCCCAAGACACTGACAGGCTCATTCACTGTCTCAACGGGAGGGTGGAGGACCCAGGTGTTTCCATCCCCAGAAGGCAGCAGAAGCCAATGCTGGGCTGCCCAAAGGGCACTGGGCAAAGAGCAGCCCGTACCCAGAAGCACCCAATAGCTTCTCTGGAAGCTTCCCCAGCCCAGCTCCCCCAGCGCTGGGAGCAAAGAGAAAAAGCAGCGAGTGGCAGAGAGGGAAGGGAAGGCAGAGCAGAAAATGGCCCCTGAGTAATTTACAGCCTTAGCCGTAGCTCTCTGGATCAAGACTGAGAAATCAGGGGGACAAAGGAGAAAGAAATAAGAGAAGGGAATGAATGTTGCTGAAGTCTCCTGAGGGCCAGGCATCCTGCTAGTTGCTCTCTCTTTTATTTATCACAATAATCTTGAGGTCAGAGCCACCATTATCCTATTTTACAGATGAGGAAACAGACTCAGACAGCTTAACCTAGTGAAAGTCACCCAGCAGGTGGCTGATAAAGCCAGAATTCCAACCCCAGTCGGTTTGACTGCAAAGTCAAAGTTCTTTTCACGAGTAACAAGGGCCTCTGGTTTACTACCAGGAGATACAGGACCCTTAACCACTATCTCACCTGCCCGTGGGGCGGCCAGGCTGGCACCAAGCGTTACAGACACAACTGCCAAGTCCAACTACTACAGGGGCATCACAGCACACATGTACGTGTGGATGTGTGTGTGTTCCAGATAAGATGCGGTCCACCCACCCCGCTGTCTCGTAAGATGCTCTAGAATTCCCATCTAACCCAAAACTGCCGCTGCCCTACAAACCACAGAAATACACTCTGCCACACAATCCAAGCAGAGCGACCCTTGTGCCTGTTTACCGACAGTACTTTTCGGAGGCCAAGTCCACAGCCCCAGATAGACCTCGGCACTGACACACTATCCTCTCGGTGGCTGTCGTGCTGACTCACTGGCCATGCTCTCTGGCTAATCTTAATGCGATCTGAGCAGGCAGAGTCAGCAGAAAACCCACCCATTTACATGCTGCACCCTTAGCCTAGGTGACGAGGCCTCAGCAAGAGGCGGAAGGCTGTCCTGGAGACCAGAAGGCATCCCTGGACGGGAAGGATCTCTGGCCCCAGCAACTCTACTGTGGCTTCTAATTCCCTATGAACTCATGCTTCTACCCCCACACAATCCAAAATTTTCAAAATTTAGGGACCCTAAAATGCTCATGCAGCTTTGCAACTTGGTCTCAATTCTCCCCACTATCAATGTAACACCTGTAACTGATTTATGGCTTCACTTCTGAAATGCCACCTCCGAACACACAGCATAGGTTTACCATCTAAGCTTGCCTGTTAAATGACTGAACAAATCACAGCACATCCATTCTATGAATACCATACAGCAATTTAAAAAAAAAGTAAAAGGCAGGCATTTGAGCTGACAAAACAGCATTCATAGCACGATGTTGGGTGGAAAAAAGAAATTCACAGAACAGTCCGTACGGTCAAGTTCCATTCACGTAATTAAATATATGGCTCTGTAGATATGCATGTGCCCAGTTAAGGGTCTGTTAGGAGATAACAGTAAGCACTTAACAGTGGTTACCCCGGCAGGCTCTGCTCGCTTCAGACACCTTTACAAGAGCACATGTTTTGTTGTTAGTGCTGTCGAGTGGATTCCAACTCCCAGTGACTCTGTGTCCAGCAGAGCAGAACCCTGCCCGGTGTTTTTGCACCATCCTCTCACCTTCCAGTGCTGTATCAGACAATGCTCTGCTGCTATTCATAGGGTTTTCATGGCCAATTTTTTCGGAAGTGGGTGGCCAGGTCCTCCTTCTAACCTTCATCTGGAAGCTCTGCTGAAGCCTGTCCACCCTGGGTGACCCTGCTGGTATTTGAAATACCAGTGACATAGCTTTCAGCATCACAGCAACACGAAAACCAACAGACGGGTGGTGTGGTTCCCTGACTGGAAAAGAACCGGGGCCACAGCGGCGAGAGAGCCGAATTCTAACCGGTAGACCACACCAGGCTGGCTAAGAGCACGTGCTATTTTTACAAATTTTTTAAAGCAATACAAAGTACTCTCTGCACACTACAGCTTAGACAAGCACACCAGAATTCCCCGGAAAAATCCCCAGGCTGAAGATTCTACCTCTCCAAGTGAGTTTCTCGAGTTGGTAACGGGTGAGGCTAAGCCCCCTGGGGGTCTTCCTATAAGAAAGGGGGCTTGGGTTAGTGGGGTTATTGTTTCTTATTAGTTACTTTACCTCATACTACAGATAAAACAAATTTATACTTATGGGTTCAGTTAGTCATGGTAAGCAAAAACTGTTTTATGGGGCTAGAAGGAAAGTTTGGGCATCTTTTTGCTTATCCACTAACCGGGCTTAGTGTGTTCCACTACAGGGTTAAACAGCATGACCACGTGGCCATTTATTCCACCCCAATTCACGGCCCAGGGCTACAGGCAACTATGTGAAGCCAGGATCCAGCACAGTTCAAACAAACTGCCCAGGGCCTATGGTCATTTGGCTCTGATTTTAAAACAAAACAAAGGCTTCTTTTCAAACTTGGGACTTTTCCAAGGCTCCAATGTGATACAAAGTTCCGATGTGTTCTGGGGGCTTTATCAGCTTCTGGGGAAGACTGGGAGGGTGTTTTGCACAAATTGTCATGTCCATTTGGAGCTGCTTCTCCCCAGGTGAGCTATAATTTCCTAATCCTGAATGTTTAAGTACAGCAAATGAACTCGAAGCTTTTCAAGTCATATATTTAGGGTAACTGCACAATTATACAGACTTACATTTTTTCTCCTTTTCTCTTCTTTTGGGATAAAAGAAGGCAAAGTAACTTCCAGGGGGTGTCTTGGGTCAGAATATATTTAACCCGGTCTCTCTCGTCTTCTACATTTACATGATTCTAATCAAATATTATTAACAATCCTGCCCTGAGATGGTCTCAATTATCACTAGGCTGATCTGTCTGGGGAAGAAACTTCGCCCCTTTTCTGCCCTTGTTGCTGGCTCAGTTCCCTCCTTGCTGGAAAGCTCTGGGAGGGAGTTCCTGCTCTCCACTCTCCCCCCAGGTGACCAGCTGACCTGACAGGTCAAAGCCAGGTCAAGGCCTGCACAGGGGGTGGGAGAGGAGTGACCCTATAAGAAAGTCACTGTAGCAGGAGGACTTTCTCTCTGTGTCTCCAGGTCTGACCCCAGACGCTCATCTCCCGCTAGACAGACTGACCCACTTTCTCTCTGTTTCCACTGATTTTTCACCCTAACATTAACAAACAGCATATTAACCTATTCATCACACTTTTTTTTTAACTTGCAACAAGGTACCTCTTGGAGAAGGTGCCAGAGGGCATGTCAGCTCCCCTGCTCCTCCAGGCTGTGCTCGGATCAGCCTTCGGGCCACATTTCAGGGAAGGCTCTCTCTCTGCCTCCTGCCACCTTCCCAAGGCCAGTGGTGGCCTTTGCTTTGCCCTGAAAGGCTCACTTGCCTGCAAGCCAGGCCCTGGCCCCAGCTTCTACTGTAAGGAGCCCACCTCCCGTCACTGCGCAGCCTGGCCCCTAAGCCCCTTCTCCAGGAGCCCTGTACTTGAGGGCTCCCCACTGTGCCTGCACCCCCCGCCTCAGCACACCCAGTCCTCATTTCCCACTGGCCAGCAATCACTGTGTTCCCACCGCCTAGACCCAAAGAGCTAAGACGGGCGGGTGGGAGAGCAATTCAGGGCCGCCCCCACCCAATCCCTAACAGGCCTTCGGGGTGAGACAGAGCAGGGTTTACAGGTGACCAAGAGAGTAAGCACCAGAACCCCCCTTCCCTGAGGTAAGCAGGGGACACAAAATGAGGAGCTGCCTCATGGGAGCTGTGCAGAAAACCAGCGGAAGTTCCATCAGAATTCTAAGTGGAAAAAACTCCTTTCTTTCCTATGGCAAATTATGTGGAAGAAATTTTCTACAGGCAGCACCTAACGGGGAGCCCTCTGACAAAGTCCCAACCCAGACGGAACCACTGCCTGCACTAGCGGGAGCCCCCTTTCATACGCTCCTTTAAGAGAACTTCCACCCATCATGGAAAAATCCCATAGAGCTGGACTCTAATAGCCATCTATTCTCCCCAGATGGAATTCTTCAAACACCAACAAACCCGCACTGGCAATTTTGCTTGTGAAGAGGGCTAAGGTGCAGGGTGTACCTACCCAGGCTCTGGAGCCAGGCGACCTGGGTTCAAATCCCAGCTACGCCACTTCCTAGAAGTATGGCCTCAGCTTCCTCACTTGCAAAACAGAAATAATAATACCAATCTCCAAGGGTGCTTGAGAGATAGAGCCATACACATAACCTATCACTATTTTACATCAGAGCCGCCCTGGAAAGACAAATCCACAAACTCTGGCTCTTCCCTGCTCTGCCAAGCCTCTGGGAACTAACAACAGAAACAACAATAATAATGTAGCAGCTGACATTTATAAATCACCAAGTGCCAAGTACTCGCTCCATGCACTTTATTTATAAATATATAATTTTACATTATATATATATTTATAAATATATATAATTATTATATATACATCAACTCATTTAATCCTCCCAGCAACCCAATGAGAAGGGTACTATTAGCACTCCTGGAGGAAACTGCTGCACAGATAGGTTAAGCAACTTGCCCAAGGTCACACAGCCAGTAAGCAGTAAAATCTCCCAGGCAATTGTTAAATCCTGTGTCACAAAGATTTTCACAAAATACCTGAGTCTGGGAGTGAACAGATCGTGGGGAGGGCAGCCTCACTCTCCGTGAAAGTGCTGTAATGCACTTTCTCACCCAGCTAACGGGTAGCCAGGCTAACAGGACCCCCGCAGACCAGGTGAAAAACCAGCAAGGTGTTTGGTCTAAGCCAGTACGCTCACTGCCAGGCATCCAGCCTCGTGCAGGCCCAGCAGGGAAAGAAAAGAAAGACAGAAGGCCCGGCCTTTGGAAGTCCTTCTCCAAGCTGCACTGGCTGTTTGGGCTGCAGGCATTGATTCATCTGCGGAGAGCTTCCAAGTTCATGGGGAACCACCAAGGCTACAAGATCAAACAAAAATACCCCCCAGGGGCCTGCCCCGTGGCATGGCGGTTAAGTGCGCGGAGCACTGGTGGCCGGCCGATCCCCAGTGCACAGGGATGCACCGCTTGTCAAGCCATGCTGTGGTGGCGTCCCATATAAAGTAGAGGACGATGGGCACGGATGTTAGCCCAGGGCCAATCTTCCTCAGCAAAAAGAGGAGGATTGGCATGGATGTTAGCTCAGGGCTGATCTTCCTCACAAAAAAAAAAAAAAAAAAACCCAAAAGAGAAAGGGCAACAAAAACTGATCAAACAGCACAGAGGTGAGGAAGGAGAGGCGAGCTGGACAGAGAATCCTGATAGGGGATCTGGGCTACTCAGTCACCGGTTCATGGAAATCGGCTCTACTTTAAAAAGTCACCTCTGCTTTGATGGGAAATGGTGAGACCCCCTCAACTGGTCCACAGGCTGCGGCCCGGAGTTACCTGAAGCACGAAGGTGTATTGTACAAGGAGTTGTTTCCGGCCTGCACTTTGTAGTCCAGGATCGAGGGGCACTCTCTGAGGGCGAACCCCAGCAGGTCATCGCGGACGATCACCACCGTGACCCCCGCAGAGCCGACGTTCTTCTGCGCACCAGCAAAAATCACACCAAACTGAAAAAGAGATAACACCTGCTTTAGAAGCACTTGGTCATTTTTCATAAATGTATTCAAATTTCCTAACCTCTTTCCAAAGCACAACTTTTACGAGAAAGTGACTATTTTACTTCTGTTCAGAGCGCATTCTGTTCTCTAAAGGCATCTCTATCTGGGATGGCAAATCGACGCTCTCAGTTCAGAGGCCTGCAGATTACACGTCTGCCTGGTCCTTCAACCCGGTAAGGGACTAACCCACACCCATCACTGTAAAGACCTTATACATACTCACACTCACTCTGTATACCTCCTCTTCATATGCAAGTCAGTCTTTAAAAGGGGGCTACTAACTGTCCTTGGTAACCAAAAGAAACAGAATCTTTAATCCATTTATATTTATATAAAGGGATAATTAGAAAATATTGAGAAATAATGAGACAAGCTGCCAGAGACAGAAGAAATTTTAGAAAACATGTTTAAAGGTACTTCAGGAAATTTTTTTTTTTTTTTTGGTGAGGAAGACTAGCCCTGAGCTAACAACCAATGCCAATCCTCCTCTTTTTTTGCTGAGGAAGATTGGCCCTGGGCTAATATCCATGCCCATCTTCCTCTACTTTATATGGGACACCGCCACACCATAGCTGGGCAAGCGGTGCATCGGTACACGCCCAGGATCCGAACCTGCAAACCCTGGGCCACCAAAGCGGAGCACGCGCACTTAACCGCTTGCGCCACCAGGCCGGCCCCACTTCAGGAAATTTTATTGAGTAAGATGTAGAACCCTCTCCCATGTCTTCTCATGAAACCCTGAGGAAAATCAAGTGGAAAGAGCAGGGACAGCCTGGCCCAGCACAGAGGACTATTTTATAGTTGACATTGTTTAGAACTGTCAGTGCATGATGACTGATAATAAAAAGCAGACTATCAACAAAATGCGGTATATCCACACAATGGAATGTTATTCAGCCTTAAAAAGGAAGGAAATTCTGACACATGCTACCACATGGATGAACCTTGAGGACATTATGCTAAGCGAAATAAGCTAGACACAAAAGGACAAATACTGCATGATTCCATTTATAGGAGGAACCTAGAGTAGTCAAATTCACAGAGACAGAAAGAATGGTGGTTGCCAGGGGCTGGAAGGAGGGAGGACTGGGGAGTTATTATTTAATGGGTACAGAGTTTCATTTCAAGACGATAAAAAGTTCTAGAGATGGATGGTGGTGATGATTGTACAACAATGTAAATGTCCTTATTGCCACTGAACTGCACACTTAAAAATTGTTAAAATGGTAAATTTTATGTTAAGTATATTTTACCACATTTTAAAAAGGCAGACTACTATTTAGTTCATTTGTTTCAAATTCTTTACAGGTATTAGAACACCCTCTTGTTGCATGCACCTGGGTGCACTCCTCCCATGCCCACCTTGGTGTGCCACTCGTAAAGGCTATTGTCCTGTCAATGCTCTTGGAATTGAGGTGAGTATAAGGCGGTGGGGCTCCTTCACAGGCCCCCTGAGCTTGGATAATCTGAATCTTCCCTTGAAGACAGCAAGCCACTTCCAATGTACTGACCAACAGTTTTCTAAGAGCTACTCTCAAAGGCAGATAAATTCCCCAAGGGCTTGAGTCTGACAGTGATACTGCCTGTGAGCCAATCACTGACACAGGGCTGGGAATGTCAGGACTGAAACATTCTAACACCCATAATAAGCAAGCAACAGGCAGCCTGCTCATTGAGAGCTGCTCTGGCTTCGGGGGTCTCTGCTGGCCCAAGACTCTCACAGCCCTTCCCAGTTCTAGTATATATTCAAATGCCCTTAAAGAAATGCCCCCGCCCAGCATCTTTTACACTCTACCTTGGAAACATCCACTGGCTTGGAGAGGAAGTTTGAGGACATGTCACAAACCAGCACCGCTCCCTTGACATCAGGTATAAAGCCAAACTCCACTCCGTGCACGGTCTCGTTGGCGCAGTAATACACATAGGAGGCGTCCGGGCTGAGGTTCCAGGTGCTGGGATCCGGAATTTCTATCAGAGAGGACAAGTTGGAGACTCTGCACTTTTACTCCTCTCTTTCCTTATGGAGATGGGAGTCATCCGGGAAGGACCCCTCCCCTAGCAGAGAAAGACTGATTCCAAAGCACCCACAAGTGAAAGCACCCTATCCATCCTGCATTGTATCACCACCAACATCCTAACATCCTGAAGGGATGATCAAGCCCACCCTCTTGACTGTTATTGGGGGCAAATAATCTTCAAGAATGGCGTGGTGGATATTTGGGTTTTTTCTTGTCATCCTATGTCCACTGACGGTCCCAGAGTTTCCTCTGGGACTCCAGCCTCCCCCATTCTCAGCCCATGTAGTTCCAGTGGAGCCAGTTCTACCCGCAGCCCCAGAGGTAGGATGTGACTCAGGCACGGCCACATGACTGATCTGGAATGGGACACATGATAGATGAGACTGTTATTGGGAATGCTGGAGCAAAGGTATTGAAACTTGGGAGAACATAAGGTCAGGAGCGGCTGCAGCCATCTTCCAAGAAAGAGGGGACAGCTTTCCTAACTGCGGAGCCACCATGGAGGGGACAGGGAGACCCCAGGACCTGGAGGCATTGTTGCGGGCCCTTGATCAAGCCATACCTAAAGCCAAAAGGGCCCCCCGGCTTTTCAGCTAAGTAAGCTTATGAACACTCTTTCTACAGCAGCCAGTTAGTAGTCTTAACTAATACAGCCATCTAATCTAAATGGTGTCAAACTAACTACCGACAAGGAGAGGAAAGAATTAACAACTGCAGATTGCCCTGGGCAGGGGAAACCTGATATCTGAGGGACCACACCCCAGTCCGGATTTCACTGGCCAGCTCGGCTCCCCGCACTTACTCGTATAACTCCCAAGTTTAGGGTGGACGATATTCACAGTCCCAAACTTCTTGGCTTCTTCTGCAGCCTTAGCTGACCAAGCTCCTGTCACCACATAGTCAGCACACCTTCCTGCTTTCAGGCCAATCAGGTTTAACGGGACACCACTGAACTGGCCACACCCACCTCCTTGCACAAAAATCACTTTGTAGTTGTCTGGAACAGCTCTGGGCAGAAGCACAGGTGACAGGAAATACAGATTCACATGGGCAAAGCCTGAGAATGAGTGATGCTCTACCAGCACTTTGCCTTGGGTGGATATACTACAAGAAATATGGTAAAAGTCCCACTACCACTTTGTCTTCCCAATCCAGTCATTTATCTATTCCCTCCTTGGACGACCATTTATTGGGCCCCGCAGAGGAAGCCTATGGTTACTGTTGGACAAAAGCTAGGAACTCCCTGCTGTTCCTTTAGGGAATCATCCCTCTGCCACTCTCAGGCCACATGGTTCAACAGTGGCAACCCCAGCTCCAGGGGACAACCACATGACCCGAGCTGGCCAATGGGGTTGGGTTCTGAGACCTCTGATCAAACTTTTGGGAAAGAGAAGCTGTTTCTATCGAGAGAAAGAATGAACTTGTGGGAGCTAATCCTGCAAACACTGATGGCCATCTGGTGAAGCTAACACATGAAAACGCAGAGCCAGGAGATGGAGAAAAAGGCCTTCTTGACATCACCTGAGCTCCTAAATCACTCCTGCACTTTTCCATTACGTGAGGTAACACATTCCCTTTTTTGGTTAAGCCAGGAGTTGGGCTTCTGTCACTTGCAACCAAAAGTCCTAAAAGTATGTATGTGCTGGTCCACGCTACGAACCAAGTAGACACTGGAAAAGGATTTTGGATAATATTTTAGGCCTGAGCGTGTAATCACCTACCTGATATATATTGCGATTAAGAGCAAAATTTTTTGACTCCAGCATGGAAAATTAAGATGATAGTTGGAATGGTTGCAGGCAATAGGGTAAGGCCAGCTCCAGAGGGAGTAAGCCATGGAAACTGGACCCAAGCCTTTGAGCAAGGTCAGAGCTTAAGAAGAGGTATATAGAAGGCAGACGGCAGGCAGACAAAGCTCCAGCACAGAGGCATAAGTTAAGTACCAAAGGGCAGAGCACCTTGAGAGGGTCTTGGGAAATGGGTGGTGTGCAAATATCTGGTTCTAAACCATGCCTGCCTATACCCCTGCTCAGGAAGATAGCAAAGCACATGCACAGGCCTTAGGAGGGTCTAACCATGAGGTTCTTAGCAGCTCAGAGCCCAAGGCAGGGTTCCCGGTTTATGTTATTCAGATGCAGCGCAGTTAACAAAGCCAAGAACTGGATGGAAGGACACCCAAGAGAGGCCTGGGTACAGGGGTACAAGGTAGGAACTTGGAGACGAAGGGGTAGGCCCATAAATTGAACTGAAGTCCAGTCCAAAGAGGCTCACAGCCAGGTGGGTCAAATGCCACAACTCCTGGGCAATGGTCCAAATACCACCCCCCAAACGAGGACAGGATTGTTCTGTGAACATGACATGGGACCCAGCAGGCAGACCTGGCATGTGAGGCCAAGAAGATGATTACTGGTTCTGCACACTCACATTGCAACGGGCTTCTTATGCTCCTCACAAAAACATCACCAAGCCTGCCCCATGTGAAGCATTTTATCCAGGCAATTTAAAAGAAAATTATGAAACAATCCATAATTCAATCCATAATTCAACCCCTAATCCAAATTCCAATTTTGTTAATGAAATAATCCAACAGTGGACCCTAAAATGTTGACAATGATTACCCCTGACTGATGGGGTTATAGATAATTCCAGTTTAATTTGTGAGTTTCAGTTTTTTCTAAACTTTCAACCATAAACATGCACTAGTTTTGTGAGCAGAAAAAAGTGTTTTGTTTTCCAGCTTACCGTATTCATATGTTTATGTGAATACACTTATACAATATATACACTCTCTCTTTTACACAGCAATTTATTTAAAAATAGGTTTCCTCTGGGAAATAAAAGCAGTGCAAATAACCTAGGGGAGTTCAAGTTCATTTGAGCAGTGGTTCCCAGAGTTCAGAACTCTTAAAATTTCCCACAGAGCCTGTGAAAAATGAAGTTTCTACAGAGGTTCTAATTCAGCAGGCCTGGATGGGGCCCAGCCCTTGAATTTTTTAATATTTCCCCACGACCAAGTGATTCTGACAGGTGGTATGAGGCCCATGCTTTAAGAACCAGTGAACTAGATTATAATTAATTATGCTGACAAAGAGGACCATTTCTTTGTCATTTAAATCTGTTTCAAGCCAGTTCAACCCCCACAGTGCTGAAAAATCTTTGGAAACACCACATAAAATAAAAATCAAAACACACAAACACAAGATGGGAAACAAGTGAAAAGCATTATGTAGTAAATTAGTGAATTTGGGAGAATCTTAAGATTATTTTTAATTATGGAATATTCTGAACATACAGCAGAGTATGGTTAAATAACGTTATAGACACCCAGGTATACAGATTATCAAACAAGAATAACGCAATTTGGCATTTAAAATTTTAAACTTACAACAATTCCCGCACAAGATTCTCTGTGTTGTTAATAATCTTAGCGAAATCTGCTGATCTGTGGCTCATTTCTGTGGAAGCAAAGATAAACAACAAAAGTACCAGTTCAAAACCAAATGAACAGAAGTAACCACAAAACTTGTAAGTAAAATAATAAAGAGAAATTTCAGTTATTTTGCATTCAAATCATGGGCCAAGGCTCACTTAGTTTAAGGGAAAATTCAAATTGATATTTTTTTTCCACTGGGAAAGATTCACCCTGAGCTAACATCTGTTGCCAATCTTTTTTTTTTACCTCCCCAAAACACCAGTACATAGTTGTATATTCTAGTTGTAAATCCTTCTAGTAGTTCTACGTGTGCCACCACCACAGCATGGCAACTGACAGATGGGTTGTATGGTTCTGCACCCAGGAACCAAACCCAGGCCACTGAAGCGGAGTGCGCTGAACTTTAACCACTAGGCCATCAGGGCTGGCTCTCAAATTGATTTTTAAACTGCAAACTTTGTAGCCTCATATTCACAGCAGAATGATTTTTCAAGTGGCACATTCATCCAATGAGCCATTTACTAATTCATCCTTAGGTTTCTATGATTTCTCACATCTCTCTCACAAAGGAATCTGTGTGCAAAGGCTGCCCTTTAGGACAACAGCACAAAATTCCATACTGCACTCTCATTTCACAGACGTGTCCCAAACCCACAGGAACAATATTTAACAGCAATGAGCATACAGTAACCCTACAGTCTCTTAATAATATGCAGCCTTTGGAACTACCAAAATAGAAAAAGAAAATTAAATTTAAAAAGGTAAATTTTAGAACTCAATGGTCCTCTTCCCCAATAATAAAAAGGGGAGAGAAACTTAATGAAATTATTAATGTGCAAGGTCTTCATAAAGGGCTTGTGTACTTTAAAACTTGCAATAGGGCAGCCCTGGTGGCCCAGTGGTTAAGTTTGGCATGCTCCGCTTCAGCAGCCCAGGTTCAGTTCCCGAGCACGGACCTACACCACTTGTCCATCAGTGGCCATACTGTGGCAGCGCATCACATACAAAAAGAGGAAGATTGGCAACAGATGTTAGCTCAGGGCAAATGTTCCTCATCAAAAAAAAAAAAAAAAGCTTGTAATAAGTTCATTTTAAGTACAGTAAAAATTATAAAATGAATGTGAAACAATATTATAAATGTGTGGGGCACTATTATGCAAATGTGCAGGATCTAATCTCAGATCCTATGAAGAGCAAAAACCAATTATGAAGTAAGCTGAGATGTATGAACCCCTTACCAGCACTTATGTTGATTTCAAAATTGCTTCTGTCAAACATGTTAAAAATTTTAACATTTTAAAATTTAAAAGTATATCGACAAAGGCCTACAGGCACACCCACTGGAAATTCTAGGCTTGATGCATTTAAATTAGTTCCCTTTGAAACCTGGACATTCACAGAATCCAAAAGTAAATCTTACCAAGAACACTAATCCCAACTGCTTTGTAGTCTAATAATTCTTTTTGTATCTCTAACAATACCTAGAAAAAAATAAGAGAATATAAGATGATTTGAATATGCTGGACACAGCTCTCCCTCTGGACATACAAAGCTGGGGAGGTGGAGGGGCAGGGAAGGGGGTCCACGGTCCACCCACAAGGCCTGTGAGGTCGGGAAGCTTCTGTCCCTGCTCACAGCCAATTCCCTTCCTCCCACCATTCCCATGTAGCCAGCTGATGCAACTTACACACAGGTTGAGTGTGAAATTACCCAGCATGTTGATGCCAGGATATGGTTTTGCCAAAGGCATGAATTTACATAGATATAAAAATTCACTTAGATTTTTAAAAAAATGATCAAGTACAGAATTCTTCTGATGACAACTCTTAACTGTCAAAAGATAAAACCTCTTGGAAAAACCTGATTCCCTAGAAAATGTCCTAGGGAGGGGATAGGAAGGGGAGGGGAGAGGAGCGGAGGGGAGGGGAGGAGAGGAGGGGAGGAGGGGAGGGGATGGGGAGGGGAGGGAGAGGAGGGGATGGGGAGGGGAGAGGAGGGGAGGGGAGGGGAGGAGGGGAGGGGATGGGGAGGGGAGGGGAGAGGAGCAGAGGGGAGGGGAGGAGAGGAGGGGAGGAGGGGAGGGGATGGGGAGGGGAGGGAGAGGAGGGGATGGGGAGGGGAGTGGAGGGGAGGGGAGGGGAGGGGAGGGGAGGAGGGGAGGGGATAGGAAGGGGAGGGGAGAGGAGCGGAGGGGAGGGGAGGAGAGGAGGGGAGGAGGGGAGGGGATGGGGAGGGGAGGGAGAGGAGGGGATAGGGAGGGGAGAGGAGGGGAGGGGATGGGGAGGGGTGGGGATAGGGAGGGGAGGGAGAGGAGGGGATAGGGAGGGAGGAGGGGAGGGGATGGGGAGAGGAGAGGAGGGGATAGGGAGGGGAGGGGAGAGGAGGGGAGGGGATGGGGAGGGGTGGGGATAGGGAGGGGAGGGAGAGGAGGGGATAGGGAGGGGAGGAGGGGAGGGGATGGGGAGAGGAGAGGAGGGGATAGGGAGGGGAGGGGAGAGGAGGGGAGGGGATGGGGAGGGGTGGGGATAGGGAGGGGAGGGAGAGGAGGGGATAGGGAGGGAGGAGGCATGGCTCATCCTAGGCTTGCAAAACACATCTGGCTTAGAAGCCCCACAGTTTTTTTCCCAAAGGCAAGCAAAATGCAAATAACCACAAACTAAAAAGAAAGACACCTATCCTTTATTTTTTTTTAAGGAAGAACGATAGAAAGCCCTTATCAGAGATGCATGCTGAAGTATTTTGGAACGAAATGACATGATATCTGGGATTGACTTTAAAATAATCCAGAAGTAGGAGGGGAGCAAGAGGGTGTGGGGGAGGGGGTCCTGAAACAAAAGCAGCACAATGTCCATAGCTGCTAAATCTCCCAGATGGGTCCACGGATTTTGTTATATTATCGCCTCTTTACCTCTGCATATGTGAGAATTGCCACAAAGTGAAAGAAAAGCTCTAAAAAGGTACACAAAATAGGTGAGATAAGCCCTCTGCCGAAGCATCGTGCCATCAGAGATGGCTTCCTTAAAAGATCCAGGCTAAAGAGGACATCATAAAACATAATCTTAACTGGATTGAGCCTTGTCTGAAAAAACAACTTTTGAACAATAAAGAAATACATAAAAAAAAGACTCCTTTAATAAGGGGATTCAAGAATTTGCCATAGTTTTGCAAACTGTCAGATGCTTATTAGCACTAGCTAATCAAATAAACTTGAGTGAATCCTTTAGTAAACAGAAACACCCATCTGTGATAGAATCATCTTTGAACTTCTCTTTAAGACTGTAACTTCTCTTTAAGACTGTATTTCTTATAGACAGTATCCCCTAAAAAGACATCTATAAAAGTTTATAACCAAAATCATTACAAAGAGTTTTAAAGACTTCTACCCAAAAAGCACACCCCTCTAATCCAGTGGAGTTTTATTTTTTCCAAACTGCAAAATGCAATTGCTTTTGTAGGTCACAACTAATTTTGTAAAGGTAACAGAAGAGACTAGAGTGGAACAGAATACAAAAGTGTGTATATAGTAGGAAATTAGGCTAAATATTTCATACGGCTTTTGTTTTAATTATATTCATATGCACCTACTTGGGCATTTTGTAAAATATATTTTTCATTGTGGTTAAAGTCAAAAAGAGAATTCAACTCAATTCTGAGAATCCTAATCCTGAGAATTCAACTAAATCAAGAAGTCATAAAAAGCTACATATGCCCCCAGGTTAGAGGGCGTATGTGAGGGGAAAAATCCTCCCAAGAAAATAAATAATAGATAATTATATTAAGCACGACGACTGCCTTTATAATAAATGCATAACTAATTACACAGGAATCCAAAACACGGAGGGGGGGACCGTGAGGCGGTCTGCACAACTCTAGCAGGGAATCTCGCCTAAAATGGACTGCGATAAACCGAGAAAAGAAGCAGCCCTGTTCTCTCAGCTACTGTGAGCGCTGCCCCTAGAAAAGCAGGATGTCCTTTCCCTTCTAAAACTGTAAGATTCTCTGTTCTTAGCACAACACAAAGGAGGCTCTGTCCCAGGGAGATTTCTACTCTGCTCAACAATAGGTAATTGTAAAGCACTTGGCTATGCGCCATGTTGCTACAACATACATCAGTCATCCTGGTTAGAAAAATAGAATTATAACAGCAGCGGCGGCAGCTTGTACACGTGTTCAAGGCACATCAAAGACTCTGCCTCCTTCAGAGCTGGAGGGTGGGGAATGGGCGGGGGGGAGGGGAAGGGAGGGGGGGATGGGTGTGGGAGGAAGGAGCTGGAAGCTAGCTGGGGGCTGCGAAGGCAGGGAGAGAGTTCCAGTTGCACTTGAAAGGTCTGGTTGTGGCCCGGGGGAGAATTCAATCATTCCATTTGCTCCAGAACAAAGTGAAGCGCACTGGGCTAGCAGCCGAAAGCCGACCAGACTTGGAAGGTTCGAACGCCTTTAGAGGACAAGACGGTTTAAAAAAAAATCTACGCGTGCAACAGAGCAGAGAAAAAGGCTTTAGGGAAGGGTGCATTCTGTGTGGGCCTAGGAGGCAAAGGCTAGACTGAAGGCTTTCAAGTTTACATTTCTGAAAAGTAACGTTCCCAAGTGCTGGCTACACCAACACTTTACGGGGGGCCGTGCGCTGACCCCCGGTTTGCAGTCCCCCTGCCAGTTAACGCAATCCCCATTCCCCATTCATTCACAAAGTCCATTCGTGCATCCACTCAACACTGCCCGGCTCGCAGCACTGCCGGGTGAAGCAAAACAGAGATGACAGCTTGGCTCTTCCGCCGCGCCCCCGCCCCGGCCGGGGAGAGGATCTGCAGGTGCGCTGCCCCGGAGGGCCGAGTCGTGCACGCCTCGCAGGGGCAGTCGGCGCCCGGGGCAGCTGCACAGGCATGCCTCGCCGCACTTCCTCCCCAAAGTGCATTCTTCCAGAAGCCCGCCTGCGAAAGATCCTGACCTGGCCGTGCACGCCGGTGCAGAGCGTTCGGGAGACTCCGGGCGCGGAGCGGGAATCCGAGCGCCCGGCTCAGGGATGCACAGCCACCCTCGCGCGTGCTCCCGCCCGGACTGCACTCCCGGCGCGCGCTCGCGGGGACTCACCGAGCGCGGCAGCTTGGCGGGCCCGGGCCCGAAGTTGACCACCTGCCTCGGAGCGTCCATGGTGCAGCGGCGCGGGCGGCGAGTCAGCGCGAGAGGATCGATCCGGTGGGGAATGTCAGTCTGCGGCCGGCGCGGCCCCTCTGCCTTCTTCCAGCACCTAGCCGGAGACCCCATTGGCCCGCGCTGTCGCAGGCCCTGCGCTGATTGGTTCGCGCGACAGGGCTCGCATCCTCATTGGTTGTGTTCCCCAGCCGAGCCCAGGAGCAGTTGCTCCTCCTCGCGTTTACTGTTTCAACCCCCTTTTCGATCAGTGCAAGGCGCGCGGGAGATTGCACCAGCCAGCAGGCTCCACTGCGCCCCCGCCCGAGGATCGTGGGTGGCGGGAAGAGGCTGCCCCTGCGTTCGTGCCTCTGCGCCCTTGATCAGGTTCAGACCTCCAACCCTGACCTCAGCTCCGCTCTCTTGGCCGCACCGGGAGAGTCGGATCAAATCCCTATCCCCACCATCCAACCACCTCTCCTCCACCAGCCCCTGGGCTGGGCTCTGAACCAGCAGTCATTAATTCACCAAACTTTTCTAAGCACGCCCACGGGCGCCAGATACTCCAGTGGAGGGGCAGGGCTCCCAAGAATGGAACCGCAGAGTGGAGAATGGACCCTGGGTTGGTAGGTGGGGGATGAGGTTCTTTGCATGTGTGCCAGAGCCAAGAATTCCTGCAGGATTAAAGGATGAAGGCGGCCAAGGATGCCCCCCAGGCAAGTCCTTTAAAGTTGCTGATTCTCAATTTCCTCCTGTGAAAAGAGCCAGCTGGAACCTGCTCCTAGCTCTCAGGTTGCGCCTGCGCTGACAAGCTGTGAGTTTAGAAACGTGAGGCGACATTAACAGCAGCGCGATACCCCTGGGGAGCCGGAGCCCAAGCCAGCGGGGAGGCGCAGGACCAGGCCGGGCGCAGGGCCGGCGCTGCTCGAACTTTTCCACAGAAGTGCCCTTCTCCAAAGAATTCCAGTGGAGACCCACATGGGGTTCTGAAACAGGGAGGCCCCCTTCCCTGCAAGAAAGAAGTTTCTTTGAAGTCTGGAATTTCATCATTTTTTTAATGTGAATTCTGCATTCTACTCCATAATTTAACCTAGTTTCTTCTAATATAAAAGTATTTTCCCAAATCTATGAGCAAAATTGATGCACCAGGAATACACCCAATGCCTATCCTGGGGCTTTCTGTGAACCAGCCACAGTGTCAACTACCCCCGTTTGAAAAGACTTGTAAACTGATAGGGTTTTGGCTTTTGTTTGCTTTTTGTGATGAGTATGTGGGCGGGATGGGGCTGGGAGCAGAGGTACTGCTTTGGGTTTGGGAGTTGGAGGGCAGAGTTTCTAGAAAAAGCTGAAGTGAACAAGGTCACTGCCTTCCTCAGCACCTTCATTTAGAAAATGGGAAAATTGAGTAGAGGGTATGAATCTCAGTCCATAAACTCACGTGTGTAAGAATTGTCACATATCCGTTATTTTATATAATGACCTAGTTGTAGACCCCTGGCAGCTAACGTACTCGGGGAGCAGGGAGTTAGCCTTCCTCCCTGCAGTTCCTAACCTGAGATTTACGCAGCCCGGTGGTGTGTGATGGAGAGGGAAGCACACATCCCTCTGGTCCTGGGTCCCGAGGAAACCTGGCTGAGTTGTCTCCACTGTGTAGCTTTCCAGGCTGCTTCAGTCAGTCAGCTCTCTACCACTTCCGGGTGCCACAAGGCACCAATTCGGGTGAAGTGTGAGTGGCTATCATCCCATCTGCCAAGACAAGCCATACAGCCTTTCCTCCTAGGGTCCGGCAGTTTCCCGGATGATATTACAGGGAAGTAAGACACACAGACCCTCCGCCTGGGGACCCGCTGACCTGTCTCTCTCTCTTCCTCCCAGCCCAAGGGAATCTCTTTTTCATTCTAGGGAGAATCCATCTCTCTCCGTGTTTCGTCCTCACACTCTGTCCACAAACACCACAAGCCGGGGCCACAAACTCCAGTGCTTCCAGGGGCCACTCCAGGATAGAAAGACCAAGGTGGGGACTGTGGTGAATTAGAGTGCACACGCCCGTTTGTGGCGGACTTGCACAAGCCCACCACACATTTGTGCTTCCCCTTCCATGGAATAGTCACGGCTGGGAAGTGGCTGCCCAGCCAGGCTCCCCATTTCCCAGCTCCCCTTGCACTCAGGTCAGGTGACTGGGTCCCACCAGTGAATGGAGCAGAGGAGTCCCTGTCAGGCCAAGGTGGTTGAGAAAGGATGAGCTTCCCAGCTGCCTTTTTCCCATTCCACAGGCTGAAATCCAAGACTCCAAGGCCCCCGGGGATGGTGGAGACACAGGAAGGAAGGAGCCCTGGTCTCTGAATGACCTGCTCTGGGCTCGTTGTACATAAAGGAGAAATTGACTTCTTTTGTGTTATGTCACTGAAGTCTGAGGGGCTCTTTGTTCCCGTGGCTCACATTACCCTAATTAATACACCATTCCAAATGCAACAGCTGCAGCTCAGATCCAGCTGGTTGTTGCCAGGTGAGTAAACAATGTCGCTCAAGCTATCTCCTGTTTTTTAGAAAAACCAGAAACCCAGATTTTTCCGTGAAGCTTCCCAATTTAAAAGGTCTACACATTTTAATTTCAGAAAACACTGTACAGATCAATATTGTGATCTGATTCAGCCTGCCCATCACCAGCTCTCCTAAGGACCGTTTTTAGTGTCCTGACATGTATATCCCCTCATTCAACAAAGAACACACTCCGCAACCTGCTTGAATAAGGGAACAGGAAAAACGAAAACGCTGGGGAAAATGGAATTTAATCTCAAAATATTACTCTGTCGCCCTTGCCTGTTTTGCAGTGCAGATGCATAAAGACAGCCCAGGGAAGCCCTGCATTTCAGGAGAGTCTTCCCCTCTTAGTAAGTTCTCATGTGGCTGGCAAAAAGAAGCTCCTTTATGAAATGCCTGTTTTGTAAATGTCCGTTTTCACAGGTGTTTATTGAGCCCTTACTATGTATGACAGGTGCTGGGCTCAGCTGCCGTCTCCAGTCAGGTGGGCTGTCCTGTTTAGAGGGGATGAGAGGAGAAGGCGACTGAGCAGGGAAGAGACCTGTTTGGAATGAGGTGAGGTTGTTTCTGCTGCCATTTTTGTAGTTGGAGCTGAAGATCCTTTTCCCTTATCATTCATTATTCGCAGAGAAAGTGAGGAATGGGGCGAGGGGTCATCACAGTGTAATGAGCAAGAAGAAACAAAAAGTCATAATCCTGTTTCAGTCTTCGTTCTGACCCCAAGAGACAGGAAAAGATATCCGTCCTACTCACTTTACCACCTCAGTTTATTTCCTCATCCTACTTGGCTTCATTTTTTTAAATTGTGATAAAATATATATAACATAAAATTTGCCATTTTAACCATTTTTAAGTGTGCAATTCAGTGGCATAAGTACATTCGCATTGTTGTGCAACCGTCACCACCATCCATCCCCAGAACTTTTTCGTCTTCCCAGACTGAAACTCTGTCTGTACCCATTAAACGACTAGTCCCCATTCCTCCCTCCCCCAACCCCTGGCAACCACCTCTGCTTTCTGTCTCTAGATTTGACTACTCTAAGTACCTCCTATAAGTGGAATCACCCGGAATTTGGCCTTTTGTGATGGCTTATTTTACTTAGCACAATGTCTTCAAGGTTCATCAATTTTGCTTTATTTTTTTTTAACTTTTTTTAATAGACTTTATTTTTATAGCAGTTTTAGGTTCATAGCAAAATTGAGAGGAAGTTACAGAGATTTCCCATCTACTTCCCCTGCCCCCATACATGCATAGCCTCCCCTATTGTCAACATCCCCCCCGCCCGGAGTGGTACATTTGTTACAATCGGTGAACCTATACTGACACATCATTATCACCCAAAGACCATAGTTTACATTAGGGTTCACTTTTGGTGTTGTATATTCTATGGGTTTGGATAAATGTATAATGACATGTATTCATTATCATAATATCATAGAGAGTAGTTTTACTGCCCTAGAATTCTTCTGTGCTCTGCCTGTTCATCCCTCCCTCCCCTCTTTTGCTTCATTTTTTTTTTTAAAGATTTTATTTATTTTTTTTTTTCCTCCCAAAGCCCCAGTAGATAGTTGTATGTCACAGCTGCACATCCTTCTAGTTGCTGTATGTGGGACGCGGCCTCAGCATAGCCGGAGAAGTGGTGTGTCGGTGCGCGCCCGGGATCCGAACCCGGGCCACCAGCAGCGGAGCGCGAGCACTTAACCGCTAAGCCACGGGGCCGGCCCTTTTGCTTCATTTTTAAATGATCGTACAGAGAGCATTTCACTGCAAGCTTTGCACAAGTAAAGTCTCTAAATGGGTCATTTTAAGAGAAATGCTCTCTATGGACCAGTGGGCAACATCGCACAGGGGACTACACGCTGCTTCTGTCTCCTGACGTCCTAAAAAGAGTGTGATATGGAAGAAGCATCACGTTTTTTTAAACCTGAGAATGTAGTTATTTTACTACTTTTTTTTTAAGAAAAGGAACAAAACTCTTGGCTCCATCTCTCGAACGTGTAGACACACTGTTCACCACACTGAGCGGTGCTAGCCCTGGTCATATACATATGCACGTTTGGATCAGCTACCTTGCTCCACGGTTCCGCGTGGAAGCATGAACAGTTTAATCACCTGTTCAAAGTCTATGTGTGCCTGTTATAGAAACCATCAAGTCTCAGATTTAGAATGATTTTTGTAGTGTTAATAATCCGGTGGTGGTTTTGTTCTTTCCTTTTCTTTAGGGAGCCAGAGCAAATACTAAGACAAAGGACGAAGATAGAGCAAAGCCAGGGATCATGGGGTGGAGCCAGTGCAGGACTCGGAAATTCCTGCTCCCGCCCCTTCTCCATCTCATACCCCAAACTAAGTCCCAACTCCAAAGGGCCACACACTGCCGCAGAAATAAACAGTGATTGTGATTTAATGTATTTTTTGGCTTCTGTCTAGTACAGAAAGGCAGCAAAGATTAATAAAAAATAACGAGAATTCAAATTCAGAGCTGCCATCGGTGAAAGCCATGCAATCACAGAAATAAAATGGAGCACCAGCAAGGTGGGCAGTGTGGCCGGAGGGCAGTGACTGGGAAACACAGGTTTGATATACGATGGGTTACGTCTATGGTGAACTACTGTACCACTATTAAAAGTGATGCCTACGAAGACTTCTTAATGACACAGGAATATGCTCAGTATGAAACATCAAATGAAAATAAAAGCTGCTCCCCATCACTGCAACAATTAACCATCTCCATTCACACACAGCCAAGCATAACAATGCTTCCTCCACTAAAAAAAAAAAAAAAGCCCGCCTCCTTGGGGTCATAATTCCTGCTCACACTTAGACACCAATTTATAGTCCCAAACCAGAACACTAACAAATGCATTCAGACTCATTCATTCATTCAACAAATACTGCATTCCTACCATGCACCATGAAGAAGGCAGGCATGCTCCCTGCCCTCCTGGAGGGCACCTTCTGGTGTTTGCTACGTGTGTATAGAGTCTTTTTATATTTTACAAATGTCATCTGCTCAGTGAGGCCTGATTGCACTATTTAATATCAAACCTCCCCCTCCACACCTGGTGCTCCTGATTCCTCTTACCCCACGAGCATTTCTTTTTTTTCCAAAGCATGGATCACCTTCTAATATGCTGTATAGCTAGTTCATTTATGATGTGTATTGTCTGAGTGGTGGAATGCAAGCTCTATGAGGACAGGGCTTTTTTTCCACTTGGTTTGCTAATATACCAGAACAGTGCCTAGTCCAGGGTAAGTTCACAAGAAAGATTTGTTGAGTGAAAGAATGAGTTTATCAATACTGGACCTACTGTGATCGTTTTCCTTAAACAAAGAGAGGTCTGTCCCAAAGTTGAAGTCTTCCCCTCTAGAGATGGAAAACTACTTGCCATTATTAATGAATTATTCCCCCCCCCCTTCAGCAAGGTTTCACGGCAGGTTTCTCTTTCCTCATTGTCGTATTCAGTCTCTTAGCAAGTCTGTTCTATCTCAAAGCTTTGCTCCGGTCCGTGTACTTCTCTCTATCTCCTCCTGCCCAGTCCAAGCTCCCATGGTCTTTTCTGGACTCCTGGACCTGGTCTCATTGCATTCACTTTGCCCCTTTAGAATCCAGTCTCCAAACAGCAGCAACAGTCATCTTTTAAAAACGTACATGAAGTAGATCTTGTAACTGCCCTGCTTAAAGCCCTCTCACAGCTTCCCATTACATTTAGAACAATGACCAAACTCCTAACGGGCCCACAAGACCCTACCTGACCTGGTCCTTGGTCACCACTTGGCTCAGCCCCTGACTTGCCCAACCTCCAAACTGCCCCTTCAGTCCCAGGACTTTCTCAACTCCTTCTCTCCTCAGCATTCTCTCCCTCCAGCCTCCCCAAGGCTGGCTCTGCCCCATCCCTGGTCAGCAGTTCAGATCCATGTCCTCACGTCTTGCCTGACCACCTTATCAAAAGTACCCCCAGCCCACCCTCCAGTTCCTCGTCATCATATTTCCCGGGCTGTTTCTCTCATAACTGGCCAGTCTCTGAAATACTCGTGTACTTACTTGTTGTCCACCCTCAAACGTACGTTCTCTGAGGGCTGAGACTATGCCCACCTTGTTCACGGCTATACCCCAGCATCAGGCATGCATGTGCTGGATGGGTATTTCTCTAGTGAATGTACGGGGCAGGAAGAAGGAAATAAAGGACAATACTGACAGTCTTTGCTGTGGGAGAAAGAAATTGTGGGAGAAAGAAATTTCTCCAGAATTTTTATGTGAATATTCAAAACTTAATAATCATCTTTTTGAAAGTCAGTTATTTTCTTTCTTTTTTTTTTTTTTGTGAGGGAGATCAGCCCTGAGCTAATATCCATGCTAATCCTCCTCTTTTTTTTGCTGAGGAAGACCAGCTCTGAGCTAACATCTATTGCCAATCTTCCTCCTTTTTTTCCCCAAAGCCCCAGTAGATAGTTGTACGTCATAGTTGCACATCCTTCTAGTTGCTGTATGTGGGACTCGGCCTCAGCATGGCCGGAGAAGCTTCGGTGCGCACCCGGAACCGAACCCGGGCCGCCAGTAGTGGAGCGCGTGCACTTAACCGCTAAGCCACAGGGTCTGCCCAAAAAGTCAGTTATTTTCAAAGAGTGGGGTGAGGATAGGCGTAAGACCAGCAAGAAGCCCTGGCCATCCTGAGACTCCACTTTGCAACTTCTGAGAGCCTGTGACTGCTGAGGACCATCTTCCCTCAGGGCATTTCTGTTAAGGCCAATGGCTCATCGCTGTATCGAGTACTAACATGTCGCTGTGCAATTAGAATTCTAGGTCAGTGTTTTCACTGACAAGCGAGGCTGCAAGTGGGAGATTACCGAATCACTCACTTCTGTCCAACTGGCGCTTGTACAATACAATCATACTTCTCTGACTTTGCACAACTACCCAAATTTCATGGCAGGCCTTGGTGAGTTGCACGTTGTTGAAGGGGTGTGTTTTGTGGGGAAAGAAGTGATTAGAGGAGCAGGGCCAAGGGGTAGTGTATGTTTGTTTCTCAAACTAACAGAGCTGGAAGGAATCTTGGAATGTCATGTAGAATCATCCACCCACACACTCTGAGAGCCAGCCTCTCCCAGCATTGTCCTGGGGCAGTGGGGAGGAAAATTACCTCCCCCTGTAAAGCAGCACAAAGCCATTCCCAGACGCCTGCCCAGGGATTGGGGTGGAGGCTTGCAGAACTGGGGAATGGGATGAAAAATAATAATGATAATAGTAATCTTTATATTGACACTGTCTATCCTAAGGTCCCTTAACTTCTATTATCAAAAAGGAACTCTCAGGTAACATAGAATGACTTGGTGCCCAGGCTGGCCTATGAGTCTCAAATCTCTAAATGTGAATAAACTTCCTTGGCCAACTAAAGACGGTTAATGAACCCTAACTAGGTATACTGACAACATGGAAGTCAGCGGTCAAAAGAAGCTCTGTATGCGTTCTAAACTCTAAGGTTACAGATGGAAGAACATGACCAAGTGTGCTTATGAAGAATCAAGTCAAAAGCACCCACTGTCTTTCAAACAACATGGGATCATTCTCATGTACCAAACTATGAAGTATTTTCAGTGTCTCTTACATATATTTTTGAGTGTTTGTTATTGAATTAAATGCACATCTCAGGAATTTAGTGCAACTCCTTCACTTTCTGATGAAGAGAGTGGCCCTAGGGAGTAAAATGACACTGCTGGGCTGGACCAGTCCTGCCATGTGTGGCTGCACAGGTGTTATCGCCTGTCCTCTGCTGGTAACCTCCTTTCCCATTTCATAGAAAGAGAAGCTGAAACCCAGGTCAGGGATTCGTCTAGGGTTACCAAGAATCTGATCAATCAAATCAAGGAGAGGACACCAAACCATTGCGTTTGTGTTCTAGAGAATATAACTCTTTGTCTTATACACACTTCCCTGCTTTTTAAAATGATTTAAAGGTGTCAGTAAAGTCATTTAAATTCTCCGAGAAGAGAGCAAGCCAGAGAAATACAAGCTGAACCTGAGCAATAGATGAGATCTAGAAGGTGAAGGGCGTGAGCAGAGGAAGCAGTTGCACAAGCATGGGACGTGCCCTGCCTTGCCCTCCCGCCTAGCCATGTTGCCACTCCCTCAATAACATGCTGCATGCTCTCCCAATAGCAGGCAAGGGCTTCCGATAGTGTTCCTGTGACTTTACTGGTGAGGTGCCCCTATTCTGCAGCCCCAGAGTTGATCCACAGAATCTTAAGCAGCCTTGGTTAAGATTTTCCATTTTTCTCCGTGGGTCTATGGCCCCTTTTCATCCCAAGCTACTTCTCACGTCTTTTCGCCCGTCACCAAGGTAGCTGTTGCCATTATCTTGGTCTTCAATCTTTCTGCAATTGCTTAGGGCCATGGAGACATTGTATCCCTCCCTGGGAGTACGGCTCAGAGGAGAAGCTTCTAACCAGTTTGCAATATAAATTTTGAGATATGTTTCTATAGAAGAGCCAGTGGCTGGGAAAGTCTCTCTTCTGCCCAACTTGTTGGACTTGGCGTGTTTATATGCTGTTCTGGTCCCTGGAGAACCATTGGATACTTGGCCTTGGTTTTCCTAGATCTCCTTACATAGAAAAATGTTAATAGCATTTGTTGTTTTCTCCCTTTTTAAGTTTTCCCGAGGCAAGTGTAACACATGATGGTTTTAAAATGTTCAAACATTACAGAAATTCAGAATGCAGACAGGGAATGTCCAGCCCTCAAGGACAATTTTAGTTTAGGTCCTGAGCGTATTCTTTGAATTGGTGATAGATTCACATGGTTCAAAATCAAACATAGAAAAGAGGTACGGTGACAATTTCCTTTCTTCCATCTAGGTCCCACCCCATCTCCACTAGTAGCCACTTTTGTCAGTTGCTTTTGCATCTTTCCAGAGTTTGTTTAGCAAATATAAGCAAATGCAAATATACTTATTCCTTCCCTCCCTTTTACACAAAAGCTAGCGTACCGTATGCTCTGCTTTGCAGCTTGGTTTATTTTATGTAACGGAAGGTAAGCAAATTTTGGGTTAGAATGTAAAGAAACCAGAAATAAAAGGCCACATGCACTTATGTGCACACACACATGCATCCGTGTGCGTGCACACACACTTTTCTTTTTTCGTTATAACTAAGCAGGATAAATTACTTGAGGCAATAATTCTTCAGTCTACTTCTCTGCATGGGCCTTAGGAAGAAATAAATCAGTAGGAAGTTCTGATGTTACATTTCTGATGTAACGGTTTTGCATGAGAAGATCTTGTTTGACAGATAGTAGCAGAAGACAGGGGCAGGTGAGCCCAGCTCAGAGCCAGATCTGCTCAGGTTGGTGTCTTGCTTGTTCAGAAGACACTGTGACACCCAGCCCGTTTAGGGCCAACCAAAATTGGGGATGACTCTTTTCTTTGAGCAATTCCACGCTTTGATTCTTTTTATCACCAGGAAACAGAAATTACAGCATACCAAGAGACAGAAACTATGGGCCGGCCCCGTGGCTTAGCAGTTAAGTGCGCGCGCTCCGCTGCTTGTGGCCCGGGTTCGGATCCCGGGTGCTCACCGACGCACCGCTTCTCCGGCCATGCTTAGACCGCGTCCCACATACAGCAACTAGAAGGATGTGCAACTATGACATACAACTATCTACTGGGGCTTTGGGGGAAAAAAAAGGAGGAGGATTGGCAATAGATGTTAGCTCAGAGCCGATCTTTCTCAGCAAAAAGAGGAGGATTAGCACGGATGTTAGCTCAGGGCTGATCTTCCTCACAAAAAATAAATAAATAAATAAAAATAAAAAAATAAAAAGAGAGACAGAAACTAGAGAAAGGGCTTCTTCTTCTTCATTCTCTGTCAAATACAACGTCAATACAAATACAAAACTCACCATCTGTCTGAGACTGAGACTTTTCAACAGTCCAGACAGTCCCAGGGTCCAGAGCTGGTGAAGTGCACTCCTTAGCAGGCAGCCAGCCAAGGGTTCTGCTGAGAAGTTCAGCCTCTGAAAGCATAATTATTCCAAGACATCCTCTGACCCATTTTTTATTTATCCCAACACAAAAACTAAAAGTTCATGGTATCAACCAATCACAATCTGCTTTAACTGCTTTCGGACACACTCACTCACACACACACACACACACGCACACACATTTGAAGGAGCAAAAGCAAGCATATTTTTCAGAGAGACTTAGCCCTTTCAAGAGGCACCACATTATTATTCTCCTTCCTCACAACATAGACAAGATATTTCCTGAAAGGGACACGTGAACCCTAGTGCATTTTGCTTAAGAACAGTAGCCCTAGTTCTGTTGAAAATCCCCAGTCTGTTAAAAGGATCTTACTGGTTACCTTGGGGGAACTCAGACCTACTCAGACAGTTTTTCCAAGAGTCTTCCGTAATATCAGCTCTAACCACTCTTCAAACAGCAGGACTCAACTCCTGGCTACACATCCCTTCCATCTTTGGCCACTTCCATCCTGCAGTAAAACATCAGCCAGTGGCAGCATCCAACCTTGGATCAGAAGATGCTGAGGATAGTTTGAGATTCTTCTTTCCTTTACCTTCTTTATGCCTATGCTGCCAATAAATAGATATCTTTTCTTTATTAAATATCTGAGTGCTCAATTTAACTAGGGAGAGATAAGGTATGCTATTTTCCCGTCTTAGTTCCTCTGGCCAACTCAGGAAGACCAAAGTTAAACCCTGTTAAAAAAGTGAGCAAGACTTGAGCAGAGAACTGAAGGCAGAGTGGGCACCAAAATCAAAAGAAGACTCAGTGGCATGAATCAAATTGGCATGTAGGTATCTGAAAGAGTATAAGGGCTGAAAGTGCCCTTTGGATGGTATTATGTAGCACCTCATCTTTTTTTTTTCATTTGAGGAAAAGTCACCCTGAGCTAACATCTGTTGCCAATCTTCCTCTTATTTTGCTTGAGGAAGATTAGCCCTGAGCTAATGTCTGTGCTGGTGTTTCTCTATTTTGTATGTGGGTCACCACCACAGCATGGCTGACAACTGGTGTAGGTCTGTGCCTGGGATCCGAACCCTTGAACGTGGGCTGCCTAAGTGGAGTGTGCCAAACTTAACCACTATGCCATGGGGCCAGCCCCTAGCACCTCATTTTTTTTTTCTTTTTGTGAGGAAGATCGGTCCTGAGCTAACATCCAGTGCCAATCCTCCTCTTTTTGCTGAGGAAGATTGGCCCTGGGCTCACATCCATGCCCATCTTCCTCTACTTTATATGGGACGCCACCACAGCATGGCTTGACAAGCAGTGCTTTGGTGCACGCCTGGGATCTGCACCTGCGAACCCCGGGCTGCCAAAGTGGAGAGCGCACACTTAACCGCTGCACCACTGGGCTGGCCCCCCAGCACCTCATTTTAAGAGGACTAGACAGTAACTCATCTGGGATCACATGTCACATTAATGGTGGGACCAGAAACCACATTGCTCTCCTTTGCTCTTAGTCTGGTGTTCAAGAGACCACTTCCTGCTACTCCTTGTTCTCTCGTGAAGAGAAGGCAGTAGCCTAATCCTGTCTCTAGTGCATGTTCATCTCCCTCACACTAGCAATGTTGGGTGGCCTGTGCTCCATGCTCTTAGCTGCATCCCTGGACTCTTTTAATTGCAAGTGACAGAAATCCAGCTCCAAGCAGCTTAGGCAGAGGGGAAATGAATCCATTCATGGAACCTGGAACCAAACCTGAGGGCAGGTGGACAAGGGTAAGGCTCTACTTCAGGGACAACCTGGACAGAAACCCTGCATGCTGTGACCTGTGCGTTTGTGTATGTCTGTCTCTCCTGTCTTGGCTTCTCTCTTCACATCATTTCATTCTGTCAATCTGGCTTTCTCCTCGGGCCTGTAACCATGGCCAGGGACTATCCCATCTTTGCCATGAGAGAAGAGACTCTCTTCCCTTGTTTCTGGTTTGAAAATCATCTTGGAAGGACTCCAGGGCCTTTGGGTCGAACACCCACTCCTGCACTCAGGGATGCAGAGCGATAGGATTGGCAGCACCCACTGACCCACCACACTGAAGTGGGGTGGGACTAGTGCAACCCCAAAAGGGGATGCTCTTGGCAGAAGAAAGGCAGAGGGATGGGAAGGCAAGTACTACATATACCCCATCACCTTCCCCGCCTTAACACAGCTCGGCCTGGTGACCCCATCTCAACTTCTGTCAATGTTCAGAATCCTGAGATGTTTTGCTGATGTACGCTGCCTCCCAGACTGCCCAGTTCATCACCCGTGCAGGGAGACTCCTTAGAATGAGATACTAGCCCAGCAGAAATCCAAGTTTCAACAGAAAATCAATGATTAACGTTTTATTCTGAACCAAAGTTCTGGGTGATACTACAAAAGAAAGACGTGTTTATTTTAAAATCACTAAATCCTTATTGCTGCAAATTGCACATGACTTTAAATAGCTGAACTCAGAAGACCATACAACACTGGAAAATATTTATCATGCAGGAACACTTCATCTATTCTAGGGCTTCTGCAAAAAAATCTGTCTTTCTTGCACTTCCTGTCCTGTCACCTCATGTTGAACTTCTGAGATTTATTAGTTTTATTCTTCTGAGCTTGGACAACTCAGAGAAAAAATATTTCACTCTTTCCTTTTGACTGGTAAAAAACCTGCAGAATTGTTTCTTCTGCAAAAATCTCAATGACTCTTTGGTTCCATTTATGATTTTCTTTGTCACAGATATGTTTTAGCCACAGGATTCCAGAGTTTTCCAACGTCTCTCTACTTTCAAGTTAGATGAAGGCCAGCAGTAGCAGACATTTCAGTGCTCCTCTATCCGTGTGAGTGGAGGCTCAGATATTCTGAGCCAACCCTTCCCGTTGGCCACAATTGATGGCTTCAGGAGTGAGCCCTGATCTAAGGGGTATTCATCAAAAATCTTCCCCAGGATTTTTTTAAATTGTGGTAAAACACACATAACAAAAATTTACCATTGTAAACATTTTTAAGTGTATAGTTCATAATAAGTACATTCACATTATTGTGCAACCAATCTCCAGTACTCTTTCACCTTGCAAAACTGAAACTCTACACCCTTTAAACAACAACTCTCCATCCTCCTCTCCCCTTCCTCCTGGTCTCTGGCAACCACCATTCTACTTTCGGTCTCTATGAATATGACTACTCCATTGTATGTTGTATTAGAAAAAACCCAGTCTTCCCTCTTGTGTTTCTCCCTTACCCTCACACTACTACCATGCTCACACTTCTGACACCAGATATGTGGAGGTTTTTCCCACGCCAAGCAACTCTGCAACACCAGCTGGGTGTCTTACAATTCAACTCAATTCTGACACTATCTTCCTGGAGACAGCATCAGATCCCACAAGTTAAGGGCTTAGTCCCGTGAGACTGCCCCCACTTCAGATGCCAATAGCAAGTAGTAGGTCCCGAGGTTTCCCACAACTTCTGTCTGACTTGGCTACAAATTAGAGGTTCCCATGACATCCTCCCCCTTGGATTCCATTATTTGCTAGAACAGCTCACAGAACTCAGGGAAACACTTATTTACCAATTTATTCAAGGATATAATAAAGGATACAGATGAACAGCCAGATGAAGAGACACATAGGACGGAGTCTGGGAAGGTCGAGTACAGGAGATTCTGGCCCCGTGGAGTGTGTGTGTGTGACCCTCCCAGTACTTGGATGTGCTCACCGACCTGGAAGCTCTCTGAACCCCATACTGCTGGAATTTTATCAAGGCTTCCTCATGTGGGCACGATCGATCATTAACTCCATTTTTATCCCGTCTCTCATCTCTAGAGAAGGGGGGCACAGGGCTGAATGTTCTAAGCTTCTAATCATGGCTTGGTCTTTCTGGAGACCAGACCTCATCCAGAAGCCATTCAGAAGCACACCCAGAGTTGCCTCATTAGAATAAAAGATGCTCCTAGTGCTTATCACCTAGAAAGTTACAAGGGTTTAGGAGCCTTGTGTTAGAGACAGGGTCAAAGACCAAATATTAGAACAAGAGATACTCCTAGTGCTCTTGTCACCTGGGAAGTTACAAGGGTTTTAGGAGCTCTGTGCCAGGAATCGGGGCAGAGACCAATATTTTCTATTATCTCACATATGTATATACCACATTTTGTTTCTCCATTCATCTGTCAAGGGACACTTGGGTTGCTTCTACCTTTTGGCTATTGTGAATAATGCTGCTATGAACGTGGGTGTACAAATATCTCTTTGAGACTCTGCTTTCAATTCTTTTGGGTATATACTCAGAAGTGGAATTGCTGGATCACATAGTAATTCAATTTTTTTTTTTTTTTGCTGAGGAAGACTGGCCCTGAGCTAATGTGGGTTGCCAATCTTCCTCTTTTTTCTTGAGGAAGATTGTCCCTGAGCTAACATCCATGCCCATCTTCCTCTATTTTGTATGTGGGACGCCACCACAGCATGGCTTAATAAGCGGTGTGTAGGTCCGTGCCAAGGATCCGAACCTGTGAACCCCAGGCCGCCAAAGTGGAACTCAAAAACTTAACTACACTGTGGGGCTGACCCTTATTTTTAATTTTTTGAGGAATCACCATACTGTTTTCTATAGTGGCTGTACCATTTTACATTTCCACCAATAGTGCACAAGGGTTCCAATTTCTCCTCATCCTTGCCAATACTTGTTATTTCTGTATGTTTTTTGTTTTTTTCATAGTAGCCATCCTAATTGGTGTGAGGTGGTTTTGCCAGGATTTTTAACTGGAACTGAGGAAGAAGGTCAGTCTCTCCTATGACAGAAGCTATGGAGGTGGACTCCAGAGTTAATTGTCATGTTTCTTGATGTGTGAAGGAAGACAGTCTGTGTTGAGTTTTTAGGGTACTAATTAATCCTGCCCCTCTCCCTTCAAAGTTCTAAACCCAACTGAAACCTGTTCACAGAAGCCCAGTAGGCTCCAGTAGGGACCAAAATAGCAGCATTAGTACTTTTCAAGGTCATCTGGAGACCACGACTGGAAGCCAAGTCCAGACTAGTCTTCACATTCCTCTCCCCTCTCCCCAGATGGAATTTGCTTACCAGGTTAACTGTGCCCACCTTGCAGCAGAGAAGGCCCTGGTGAATTTACTACGGAAAAAGGATAAGACTAGAAGGAAGACTGCATGCTGCCTGGGGACAGGCAGCATCCAAAAGAGAACCGGAGGGAAGAGGCCATGCCTATGTAATGAACTATGCCAACCTCACCAGCTAGAAGAAACAAGCCACGCCATCCTGGGAGGAAGAAGTCTGAAAAGAAGATTGAGGCGCCCACGCAGTGGCTTAGCGGTTAAGTGCGCACACTCCACTACTGGTGGCCCAGGTTAGGATCCGTGCACACACCGACGTCGCACGGCTTGTTCGGCCATGCTGAGGCGGCATCCCACATACAACAACTAGAAGGATGTGCAACTATGACATACAACTAGCTACTGGGGCTTTGGGGAGAAAAAGGGAAAAAAAGGAGGAGGATTGGCAATAGATGTTAGCTGAGGGCTGATCTTCCTCACACACACAAAAAAGAAGATTGAAAGCTTAGTCCCCAAAAGCTCTGAGAAAGCAGACACTCATCTTTATGGACTTAGGCTGACACATGAAGGGAGGGAAAAATGTCTCTCCCTCTGCCTCCCCAATATTTCTAACATCTGGATTTCTTTTCTTTTTTTTTTTTTTAAAAGGATGCAGTTTTTTTTTTATAATTTTATTTATTTATTTTTTTCCCCCCAAAGCCCCAGTAGATAGTTGTACATCATAGTTTCACATCCTTCTAGTTGCTGTACGTGGGACACGGCCTCAGCATGGCTGGAGAAGCGGTACGTGGGACGCAGCCTCAGCATGGCCGGAGAAGCGGTGCGTCGGTGCGTGCCCGGGATCCCAACCCCAGGCCACCAGCAGCAGAGCGTGAGCACTTAACCGCTAAGCCATGGGGCCGGCCCTAACATTTGGATTTCTTAACACACAGAGCTCAGTACTTCACAAACGGAGCTGTTCTTCCTGGGGAAGGATGCTGAGTGCACGTGAGCAGTGCTGCTCACCCCTTGTGAGGCTGCTTCCTGCTGTCATCACAACTCCCTTGTGAATCCTCCTGAGGTCAGCCATGGGCCCCTGAAGGCTCTGAAATGGGTCTGAACAGAACATCAATTAGATGTACTCAAGGTTATACCGATGCCTTAGCCTGAAAATTCATTCCCCAGTCTGTTTTCCATTCCACATTTCCCAGGTAGGACATTCAGTAGAGCTTACTGGAGATTATGCAATGAACTCAAATGAAAACATAAAACTCCTCCAAATGATAAATGCCAGCAATATTAAAATGCCCTGATTTGAACTATATGAAATGCCTCACATTATTAAATTCTCGGGGAGGAATTAAAGTCTAAAAAAATAAATATCCTTTCTCTGGAAGGTTCAGTTCTAAAGAAATTAAAAGCCCACACTTATTTCCTGCCCAATTTCTTTTCGGTTCAGGGTCAGTCAGAGGGGTCGCATGCAGTAATCATGGTAGGTCTGGCGCTTTCCGCAGCTCCCTCCACTGCAGAGCAATCTTGGCGTCAGGATCTCCAAGATGTCACTCCCCTGGCCAGTTGTCTGGCGTCCATGCCTTGTGAACTTACACTAAGCCGGGAGAAACTCACTCTCCTGGGGTCAGTCCTGCTGCCGTGGGGCCCTCCCACGCCTGGCACAGTCCAAGGCTGGCTGAGGCCTGTGTGCTGAGGCGGTAGCTCTCCTCAGAAGCTGCTTCTCCTCAGAACCATTACAAGGAAACCCACCTCTTAGAGGAATCTCTGCCTAATTTCTCCTCAAGTTTCTCCCGACAGGAGGCCCGGTGGTGCTAAAGGCACTGGCAACGCCTGTGATGTGAAGAGCAGCCTGTAGGGCTGAAGCGGCGACGTAAGCTACTACAGACACAGAGGGCCAACACGCTGCAAGTCTAATGCTTCCACGCCCAGGGGCCAAGGCATTGACTTGGAGAAGTAGGGCGATGGAGAGGCATCTTTTTATTGTAGAGAAGAATTATGAGTTTCAAGTTGACCAAACATGGAGGAACCCTAGATGATTATAATCTCTCTGTAAATTGTGGAGAAGATCTGACTCAGGTCAGTGGAAAGTTCAGTTCTGTTCCTCTTTAGAAAAAGAAGTACTTGAAAGGCATGGCAAAATCACGGACAACTGAGGGTCTTAGGCCTGAAGTTTTACTTTAACCTAAAGTTAAACATCTAAAATGTTAACCCCAGTGAAAGATTCAGGGTAAATCTACTCCTATCAGTGAAAGAAAACACCAAACTTTATCTTGTCATTGTATTCAAAATCTAGGCCTTAAAGACTATGGACTTCACTCTAAGATGAGTGAGTTCTGCAAAAGATTATTTAATTAAAACTTTTTTAATATTTAATTTTTTTAAAACAAAAATGAATGGAAAACTCTACCAAAACTTTTTGAGGCATTAGCCAATTTAAACTTGTAGTTATTCTATTAATTAAATTGAGGAAGAGAGCAACTATAGAAAATAACATAAACCTAAGTGTCCAGAGAGAACAGGAAACCAAGAAAAACATGTTTCATGGCCTTCCATTTGCTGTTCTAGACGCTCATCACAGAAGTAGCCAGCAGTTCCCTTGACTGTGAGCAGTAGCTTGGACCAGGGTGTGACTGATGGTGTAGAGGTAACACCTTTGACCCCTTGCAGGTTTGCAAGTCTCGGAATAATGTACGAAAGTGTCTCCTATCCTGGTATACAGTGAGGCACTCGATTCTTAGGCAATTTGTGTAAAGTTTGACTTTGGTATAAAGAAATTAGAGCTGACTATTTAGCAAATTGATTTTAATGTTTTCAAACCCTACTCAAATTTTATCATTTACTATACTAAACTGGGATTATCTAGTTTTAAGATTTTGTGAGGTTTTGTTTTTTTGGTTTTTGGGTTTTAAGAGATAAAGCCTTCTCCACATTTCAAGGACTTTGAGGACTATCTTTCTAAGTCATTAAATAAACAAACTAATCCTCACTGGTCTCTCAGCAACAAAGTTAATAATTATTTAATCCACAGGAGTTATCCTTATCTACTTCTAAACTACTTGGGGTTTTTTTTTTTTTCAATTCATGCTGGTTTAAAATTTACAAACCGCACGAAGAGAACATGGACATTAGGCTGAACCCTGGCAACGCCTATCGTACATCATGTGCCCTGTGAGCAGCCACCCGTTACCAAGTGACTGCCTTAAGTCACAGGGCACTTGTCTTCCTGTTTTTTAACTCTTCGACCAAATTATATTTTAGAATTCTCCTGTAGATGTGTCAGTTTGAAAACTCTGGCTTTCAGTGCAACAATGGAGTTTTTACATGGGGACTCTAACATAAGTTACATTAAGACTGTTGAGAATTAAAGAGCTCAAGAAACATGGCTTTGGAAGTAACGCACAAATGGAGAAGGCCTTCCAGCCATAAAGTAAAGCGACTGTGGGAAAGGCTTGCATTCTACACACGCAGTTTATCAGGGATAGACAGAGTGACTGTTTGAGGCACTCCCGCCAGTGTTTTCAAATTGTAGGGCACGACCCATTAGTGGATTGTGAAACCTACTTAGTGGGTTGCAAACAGACTTCTCTTTAAAGGAATGAAATAGAACATTTCAGAGTGAGTCACTAGAAGTACAGTAAGAGCTGTTTGATGAAATTTTCATTCACTGTGTGTGCACAAAAGGTAGGTGTGGGCCAGGACGATTACCTTTTTCTTTGCATAAAATATAATTTTTACTGTGGGTTGTGGTTAAAAAAAATTTGAATACACTATGTAGGAACACCTCAGCGGTACAAAGCTCTGAGGGGTTACATAGTAAAGCGCACTTTCCACATAGATACGAGGACAGACACATTTTGAAAAATAAATGGACACGGGACATACGGGATAACACTACACATTTGCATTTTCCAAGTTTTCTATGATGAAGAGGAATTGAGAAAATTACTTGTCATCCATAAAAACATGCTTATTAAAAAAAATCATCGAACAACCTAGAAGTAAATGGAGTAAAATATGAAAAGTTCCCTTTCCTTCCTCCTCTCCAATCCTACTGCCTTCAGCAGAGGAAACTGTCAACAGCATGATATGTATTTTTTTGTGTGTGTGAGGAAGATCAGCCCTGAGCTAACATCTGCCAGTCCTCCTCTTTTTCTGCTGAGGAAGACTGGCCCTGGGCTAACATCCATGTCCATCTTCCTCCACTTTACATGGGACGCCGCCACAGCATGGCTTGCCAAGCAGTGCGTCGGTGCGCGCCCGGGATCCGAACCGGCGAACCCCGGGCCAAAGCAGCGGAACGCGCGCACTTAACCGCTTGTGCCACCAGGCGGGCCCGGCCCCCTTGATATGTATTATTACAGACTATTTTCTAGGCGTGCACAGACACACACACATCCTACATACGTGTAAATAGGTTTTTAACTATATAAATGTGAACAGGAGTGTGTGATAAGTATTATTGCACAGCTTGTTTAACTGCATTTCAATGTCTTAGAGTATTTTCATGCTCACACTATAGAGCTACTGTTTTTATCTGCTGCAGAGTATTGCATGATAGGAATTGGTCTGTACTAATTCAACAATTTCTGCATTTATGTACAATTATGTTGTTTATAATTTTTTATTATTTCAAAAAATACACATTTCAATTTCACATTCATTTATCTGACTCTTAGGACACTTGCGTGAATATTTCTTTAGGCTGGATGCCTAAAATCCGAGTTGTTAAAACAGAGGCTAGACACATTTTAAATATTGATACACACTGCCAAATTGTCCACACAAAAAGCTGTATCAGCTTACACTCCCTTCAACAACGACAGTGTTCATTGACTCACATTATCTCCAGCACTAGCTGTATCTAGTGTATCTCATTTTAGCATCTCATTTTAATTTTTGATTACTTAAGTTGAATGTTCATATGTCTTTGTTTACATTCTTCTTCTTTATAAAAATATTTTTATATCCTTTGTCCATTTTTTGTTTGGTTTGTAGGTACTTTATATTAAGGATCTTTAACTTTCTACTATATTTCACATATTTTCCCAATCTTTTGTCTTTTATTTATGATATTTAATTTGTGTACAGAAGTTTTACATTTTTTTAATGTAGTCAAATCTATCAGTTTTTTTTTATTCATGTAACTTTCTACTATATTTCACATATTTTCCCAATCTTTTGTCTTTTATTTATGATGTTTAATTTGTGTACAGAAGTTTTACATTTTTTTAATGTAGTCAAATCTATCAGTTTTTTTTTTTTCATTCATGGATATGGGGTTTTGTGTCCTGCTTAGGAAGGCCTTCCTCATCCCACATGATTAAAAAAAATTTTCCAATATTTCCTTCTAATTCTATTTCCATGTTTAATTCATCTGGATTTTATTTCTTGTCCATGGTATGAAGGAAGAAAATGTTTTTCAAGTAGTCAATAATTTCAACGTCATTTACGGAATGAGTTAAACTTGAATGATTTACATTTACTCTTCCCTACTTATTTGTAATACATTTTTCAAATATTAAATTCCCATACACATACATCACTTTGTTCCTTGATTCTCTCTTCTGTGCCTTTAACCTATTTGATTATTCCTGTGCTATTACCACACTATTTCACTTACCCTAGCTCTGTGGATTGCTTTGATATCAAAATTGTTTTGTGCATTACGTCTTCCAGATGAACTTTATAATCAGGTTGTGATAGCCATTTAAAAATTATTGCTATGATTATATGAAATTGCTTTGAATTTATAAGTTAATTTGGTAGAACTGACACATTTATTATGTTGGGTCTTCTCATGCAGAAATGTGGCATGCCTATTTTGGGGGGGCTCTCCTTTTATACCCTTCAGTATAGATTTTTTAAATTTATGTAGGCCTTAACATTTCTCTGTTAACCTTGTATCTAGGTGAATGGGATCTTTCCCTCTGTACATTTCCTAATTGGTTATTGCTGGTGTATATAAAAGCTTTTGTGTGTGTGTGTGAGGAGATGAGCCCTGTGCTAACATCTGCCAATCCTCCTCTTTTTTTTTTTTGCTGAGGAAGACTGGCCCTGGGCTAACATCCGTGCCCATCTTCCTCCACTTTATATGGGACACCGCCACAGCATGGCTTGCCAAGTGGTGCGTCTGTGCGCGCCTGGGATCCGAACCGGCAAACCGGGGGCCACAAACCGGGGACCGCCGTAGCGGTGGAGTGCGTGCACTTAACCGCTTGCGCCACCAGGCCGGCCCCTATAAAAGCTTTTGATAGTGGTGTTTTGGCGTGGTGCCCGGCCTCCTTACTAAGCTTTCTCATTAGTTGTAGTAGCATGCCAATAGACAATCATGAGTTTCTTTTTTGTCTGAAAAAACTTATTTATGATGACATTTGTCTCACTTTCCATCATGTATACTTTTTAATACTATTTTTGTCTTCTTTCTGAGTTAGCAAGAATACTTCAATTTTTTCACCAAATTTTGTTTGCTGTAGATTTCTGATAGGTACATTTAATCAAGCTACAGAAGGTAAGCTTAGAAATTTTGCTTCTATTTCTAGATCGTTAAAGAGTACCAGAGAATGTTGGCTTTATCAAATGCTTTTTTTAGCATTGAAGATATGTCATTCTTTAATCTGTTAATTTAGTGAGCTACAGTGATTTTGCACCTCTGTTAAATGAGATGGTGTCTACAGTTTTCCCTGTTTTATTTGTGCAGTTTTGGTATCCGGATTATGCTAACCACATGAAACCAATTAGGAAGCTTTACATCTTCTTTCCATCCTCTGGAATGGCTTACAAATAAATGTGTTCCTTGAAGGTTTGTCTAACAGTATTTGCCTTTTATTTTATTTATTTATTTGAGGAAGATCAGCCCTGTGCTAACATCTGCCAATCCTCCTCTATTTTTGCCGAGGAAGACTGGTCCGTGCCCATCTACCTCCACTTTATATGGGAGGCCGCCACAGCATGGCTTGCCAAGCAGTGTGTTGGTGCACGCCTGGGACCTGAACCAGCAAACGCTGGGCCGCCACAGCGGAGTGCAAGCACTTAACCGCTTGTGCCACCCAGCTAGCCCCAGTATTTTCCTTTTAAAAAGAAACTCTCATATTACCTTTTCAATTTCTCCTAAGATGTTTGGTCTATTTACATTTTCTACCTCTTGTCAATTTTTAGAATCTATATTTTTAAAAAAGTTGTCACATTTTATTTAGTCTTTCACACTTATTGGAATGAAGTTATACAGTCATATTAGGAATAAATTGTAAATAGTACTCTCTTGTAATTTTAGTCTCCATTTGTAGGTATCGTTCTAAAAATTATTCCTAATGCTGGTTATAAATTTTTGTTAAGTACTTCTTGCTATTTCTCTTAATCATGTTTTCCAAAGGTTTGCCTCTTATTGGTTTTTTATTTTGAAAACCTTTTAGTTTTATTGATCAAAATTTGTTTGCTTTCTATTTTATTAATTTCTGCTTTTAACTTTTTAAATTCCTCACTCTTACTTTCTTTCACTTTATCTTTTTCCTAGCTTCTAAAGTTAAATTGTTATTTCATCTATTTTGTTTTCTTATTTCCTGAAAAATAAATCAAAATCTATAAAATCTCCTCTAACACCTGATTTGGCAGAACCCCCTAGGTTTTGAGAACTAGTTTTTAATTCTAAATGGTCTGTAATTTGTTTTGATTTCCCCTATGAGTTATTTAAATGATAATTTAAAATTTTCCAAGTGGACAGGCCTTTTGCTATTACTTTATTACATTATTCAAAGAGAACATGCTCTGTATGATCTTTGTGTTTTGTAAGATTTTTCCCTCATATGAATCTTTTATAAATGTTCCATAGGTTTCCCAAAAGAATGTTTTGTATTCATAATAGATACGAAATATTTATGTTAGATGATATCTTCCCTATCCTGAGCTATTGATGGGGGTGGGGGGGAACCTGAGTTTTTGTTTTAAAATTATTATACAGTAAAAAAGACTTTTTTTTGGAGAGGGTACAGTTCCATGAATTTTAACATATGTATGGATTCATGTTACCATCACTGCAATCAGAATACAGAACAGTTCATCACTGAAAAAAACTCCCTTGCATAGCCTCTTTGTAATCAAATCCTCTCCTGACCCCAACCCCAGGCAACCAGTGATCTATTCTCTATCACTAAAGTTTTGCCTTTTCAAGAATGTCATATAAATGGGGGCTGGCCCAGTGACATAGTGGTTAAGTTCGCATGCTCCACTTCGCCAGCCCAGGGTTCACAGGTTCAAATCCTGGGTGCAGACTGACACATTGCTCATCAAGCCATGCTGTGGCGGTGTCCCACATACAAAATAGAGGAAGATGGGCACAGATGTTAGCTCAGAGCCAATCTTCCTCAGCAAAAAGAGGGAGATTGACAACAGATGTTAGCTCAGGGCCAATCTTCCTCACCAAAAGAAAAAAAGTCATATAAATAGAATCATAAAGCAAGTAATCTTTTGAGATTACATAAAGATGTAATCTTTTGGTTTCTTTCACTTAGCATATGACTCTGAGATCCATCCAAGTTGTTTTATGTATTAACAATTTATTCCTTTTCATTGCTAAGTAGTATTCCATTGTGTGGATATACCATCATTTATCCATTCACTTGTTGGAAGGCATCTTGTTGATTATGAATAGTAATGTAATAGTAATAGTAATAGTATGTAAACATCCATGTCAGGTTTTTATGTGAATGCAAGTTTCCATCTCTTTAGGGTAAATATCCAGGAGTGAGACTGCTGGGTCACATGGTACGTTTAATGTTTAAAGACACTGCCAAACTGTTTCGAGTGACTGCATTATTTCGCATTCCCATCAGCGATCTATGAGAATTCCAGGTGCTCTACACCCTCCTCAGCACACTGTCAGTATTTTAAAATGTTAGCCATTCTAATAAGTCCACAGTGGTAGACCCACTGATTTAGAAGACAGATAGTCTCTCTCTCATTATAATTGGTTCATTTTTTCCTGTATTTCTAACTCTTCACTCTATAAATTTTGAAACTGAGTTTTTAGATTACAGATACATTAAAAAAATATGTCTGCAAAACTCTACTTTTTATCAGCCAAAAAGGAATGTTTTTTTCTTTGTCCCATTTAATGGTTTTCATCTTGGGTTCTATTTATTCTATTTAGTCTGCAGTTAACACAGCCACATACACTTTTGTCAGCATCTGCCTGGTATACTTACAGTAAGTCTGCACTTCTCTGCTCTGTCAAACTCAGGCCTGGCCATGTGACTTTCTTTGGCCAATGAAATGTGAGCAGAAGTGACATGTGTTACACCTAGACAGAGGCTTTAAGTCCATGTAGTTGCATCACATGCTCTTCTTGGGTATTGCAACCAGCAATGTTCTAAATAGTTGTGCTTTGCCAGCTGGCTTTCAGGTGGAGGACGCCATGGAGTAGGGTCCTCAGCCAATCTGCCAAAGGGATACAGCATGAGCACAAATAAACCTATGTTGTGTTAAGTCACTAAGATTTTGGGCTTGCTACAGAAGCATTACCTAAACTATCCTTACTGATATACTTTTAACCATAAATATATTGTAATATGTTTTTCTATCATACCTAGAGGTAAACACTATATCCTTCCCTTGCATAAAACAAGATCCTGAACATACTGTCATTTTCTATATCCTGCCCTGCCTCCATTCATGTTAAAACCTAGAATTTTAGCTCACTTTATTTTCACATATGCATTAATATTTATTTAGACTTTTTCTGACTACAGGCATCTCTGGTGATTATAAAGGGAATTGGCAGGTCACATGGTATCATCAGTTTCTTTGATTTAAAATCTTCTTGATTCATTGTTCAGTTTGCTTAGTAATTCCTAGAGAAAGATTTCTTCTCATTACTGATAAGAAGTCTAATGCTGATATCAGTGTCGGCTCATTAATTCAACAAATATTTGTGCACCTCCTATATGCCAATTATTCTATACTTCTAGGATTCTCACTTTTCTTTAATAACTTTTCTTTCATTGCTTTTCAGTGCATATTAAGGGGATCTCTCAATCGACTCTTCCGTTTCATGAAGTTAAGCTTCAACTGAATCCATTCTGCTATCTAGTCCATCTTCCAAGTGTTCTATTTTCACAATTATATATATATATTTTTTTAATTTTTTTATTTGTTTTATTTTTTCCCCCCAAGCCCCAGTAGATAGTTGTATGTCATAGCTGCACATCCTTCTAGTTGCTGTATGTGGGACGTGGCCTCAGCATGGCCAGAGAAGCGGTGCATCGGTGCGTGCCTGGGATCCGAACCCGGGCCGCCAGCAGCGGAGCGCGCGCACTTAACCGCTAAGCCACGGGGCCGGCCCCACAATTATATTTTTAATTTCCAGAAACTCTAAACATTTCTTTTTCCTAGCATCCTATTCTTGACGGATGCAATATCCTTATGAATCTCTCAAGATCTTAACTGTATTAATTTTTAAATTTCTTCTGTTTCTTCTAGTAACTACTTTCTTGAACAGGTTAATTTAATTTGGTATCTCCTTTTGTTATTGGTTTTCTTCAAATTTGATGATTCTAGGCATATTTGTAGATGAGGGCCTAAGGCTCAAGTCGGACCTGTTTTTCCTCAGCCAAATGAGAATTCTGGTTCACTTTCAATGAACACAAATTCTGATTATAGGTACCTCTGGTGATTATAAGGGGAGTGGCAGGTCATCACAGCCAGAGAGTGTGTGGGCAGCTTATCTTTTCAGTTCCTCCTTGTAGTCATTTTAGATAATGCTCTTCTTTTCCAATTCCTGTTTCCTGTGTCAGAACTCCCACTTCAGAGAGCTGCTTTCTTAGCCTTAGCCTGGTGGCAAACTCCAGAATTAGGTGCTTCAAAGATGAATGGAATGGCTTAGCTGTTCCCCTCTTTAATTAACTAATCCTTTAATAATTTGCTTTTTATTGTCTAGAAATTCCACACTGTTCATTTTCTGGTTTTCCAATTCTGCTATCAATGTATTTTTGTTTTAGTATTTCTCCAGTCATTTCAATGGGATTTTAGAAGAGTAAAAAAATGTGTTCAGTTATCCATGTTAAATCCTAAGTTCCAGTAGGTAGTTTATAATCAGAATCTTTTAAAAAATTAATCATCATCTCTTATGTTGCTGATTCCCTGAAAATCAAGTGTTACTGTCTAGGGATTATTCTGTAAATATCCATTTGAAGTTAGACTGACTCCTGGATATTAGTAATGGATAGGCATACAATAGTAATTTTTGACCACTGGTAATTATGGGTGGATTTAGGGTAGGATGACAAGCTCTTTGCTACAGTATCACATCTGACACTGTTAAAAAAAAAAAGAAAAAAGAAAAACTCCTGTTTGCATAGATTGCATAAACTCTGGTAAACACTCAGCAAAGGTACACAGTAATCTCTCAGTAAAGGTACACGCTTGTAACCTTCTGTTACCCTAATGAAAATACTGTGTTTCAATTAAGTCATACTGCTTTAGGTTTAGTACTGAAAGTTTAACAACCACTCAAAGGACTAAAATTGTACATAATAAGCAGCAAAATATCCGTATTTATAATTCTTACTGGAATCATTTCAAATGATTGATAAAATATATTTAAAAAATGAAAGAATTTTAAAACTATGTTTGCACATGTATGTCTTTTAAAAATCTGTGGTCAAAGAAAACAGAGGCTATCAGTATAAACTCATTTAACCTCTATCTCTTCTCACCTTTATTTCCCTCCAACTTACCAGTATCCATCCAACTCTAAGAGTACCAGTCATTTTTATATATTTTGCCATGTGTACTGTTTTTATTTCTTATCCATACTTTCATGTTTCCTGGATTCTCTCAATTACTTGTCTAATCATTTTGCGCTGCATGTATGTAGGCAAGCCACCTCAAATTTACGGAGGACCTCAAATTTACGTAGGAATCAAATAATCCTCACCCCCATTGTTCAGATCTCTTTCTTCTGGTCTTAACAGCATTAACATAACTCATGCTCCCACCTCCTTCGAGATCTTGCTGCAGAGATGAGCCTCTCACTCTTCAGCATCTGCATATCTCCTTTAGCTGGTTCCTTCCTTTCAACCTACAAAATTTAAGTCCTTCTCATTCTAAAAAATTCTTTTTTAGCTAATTGTTTCCTCTTCTCATCCAAACGCCTTCCAAGAGTAGCCCATAGCCACTGCTTTCACTGTGCCCTCACTTACTGCCCTCTGGCTTCACTCCACTTCACTGAACTGCTCCCACGAAGGCCGCTAAGGACCCAAGTGCCAAAATCCAACCGACACGTAGGTTCTCTGCAGCAATATTATCTGCTTCCTCCTTGAAAACTACCACCTCTCTCCTCAGAATCCTTTCTTTATCACTTAAACGTCGACAGTCTCTCTGTCATCTCATCCACTTTCATGATTTTAACTACTGTTTATATGTGCTGATGACATTCAAATTTTTATCTTTTCATGTCTTCACATGCGTGTCCAGTTGTCTACCCGTCATCTCCTGAATTCTACAGGTGCTGTAAAATTCAACGTGTCCAAGACTCAGCTCTTCTCCCCAGTTCTTTACCCCCTATTTCCACCCTCAGTTTACCACCACCCAACCTTAGTCACACAGATGGGAGTCTAGCCTCGGCCTCTTGCTTCGTCCTTACTTCCCATAACCAAGTCTTGCTTAGTTTATTTCCTAAATAAAACTTGAACTTGAGGGGCCGGCCCTGTGGCCTAGTGGTTAAGTTCGGCATGCTCCGCTTTGGTGGCCCGGGTCCGGTTCCCGGGTGCGGACCTACACCACTCGTCGGCAGCCATGCTGCGGTGGTGACCCACATACAAAATAGAGGAGGATTGGCAGAGATGTTAGCTCAGGGCAAATCTTCCCCAGCAAAAACAAAAAACAAAAAAACCTTGAACTTATTCTCTCCCTTCACCTATACCTTATTTGAGACCCCTTTTTCCTCTTGCTATTGCCTAATTCAGAAGTTACCTAAGTGGTGTTTGGTGGAACCAGTTGTTAGACACTCCTATTAAAAAAGTATTCTATATGAAGTTGGCTCTGTGGCATAGTGGTTGGGTTCGACACGCTCTGCCTCAGTGGCCCAGGGTTCATGGGTTCAGATCCCAGGTGTGGACCTACACCACTCGTCAGCCATGCTGAGGTGGCGACTCACATACAAAATAGAGGAAGATGTTAGCTCAGGGTGAATCTTCCTCAAGCAAAAAAAAGAGAAAGACTGGCAACAGATGTTAGCTCTGGGCCAGTCTTCCTCAGCAAAAAAAAAAAAAAAAAAAAAGGATTCTATAATCAAATATATTTGAGAAGAGCTGCATACCACATGCCTGTCCTGGAGATTCAGAATGAACACTAGTCTACAGTAGACCTGAGAAGTCATACAGTAAAGAAACCTGCTTAACTCTATTCAAGTCAGGGTCTCCCGTATGTCTGGCCACAGGCCCTTTCAGTACGGACAGGAGAGGAAGTGGGAGCATTTAAACCCCACTTAGCAATAAAAAGCAATGATCCTCAGAAGAGTGTGGCATAACTGATCTCCATGCTTCTTCATAGTGATCTTCCATACTGAAGCTAATGATCTAAAATGCAAACCCAAATATGTCATTTCCATTCTTCAATCCCTTTATTAGCTCACTATTTCCTGAGGAAAAAGAACCAGCTCCATGCAACACAGATTATAAGGCCTGCTCTCATTCTCCTTGCTGCCTACTTCAGCATCACCTGCCTTGCCTGCTGACACACCACTACTTCTAAATTACTTGTATGTCTGAGTCCCCAAATGTGCCACCCTCACCCTTGGCTGTGTAATTCTCCTAATGCTGCTCCCTCTACCTTCAGTATCCTCTCCCTTTATTGCCTTCATCACCAGTTTCCAACTAGTTCTTCAAGACTTAGCTTAGGTATTACCTCTTGAGATGACCTTTCCTGGCCCCACAGCTCCCCCTCTTCTTCCCCAAACTTTGACTAAATTCCCTAAATATTTTCAACACACAATGTAACGTGTAGTATTAAGATATCAGCTTGTGTGTCTTCCCCTTTTGCTCTACTGTTAAAGGGCCAAGAGTACATCTTGTTCACTGTTTCATTCCCAAAACACTCTACCCATGACTAACGAACTAAATAGTATTGTAGTTGCCCTTTTGACAACAGTCAGACACAACCTTCTAGAAGAAATCTGTCACTCCAGCTTTTCTCTGATCTTACCTCTCAAGTCATAGTCTGGTTGAACTAAAAACTTATCTATGCATGTTTTACCAGGGAGGCAAAATTTAGTCTGGAGACCTGTGTTCATATATTCTTACATACTCTGCCTGTAAAAAATTCTACCCAGATAGGGGATGTGGACGGGGACAGGTGTGCTTTCTGACAGTCCCACTCTTTGCACTTCTGGTGCTCACTGACTTTTCTCTTGATGTCTTCCTTAAGCCCTTTACTCCCTTAACAAGGAAAAAGGATAACAAAGTGATTCAGAACATGGGTTCTGGTTCAAATCCTAGTTCTACCACTTATTTATAGGGGTGTCATTTTGGGCAATTCACATAATCTGTCTCCTCATCTATAAAATGGGCACAATAATAGGTCCCTACCTTACAGGACTGCCGTAATCCATACACATGGTTAAGTATCTTGGTACATGTCTGCTGCTCTGGTTATTAAGAAGTAGGATGTGTCAATGGCTTCTGGCCACGTGATTTATAATATTTCCACATTTAACCAAATGGTAAAACTATTTCATTTATTCACTCCCATCCCTTTCTAGTCCCCTTACTCTGCTTTGTTTACTTTTTTCTCCCTCCACAGAGTGTAGTTCCACAAGGATAAATGCTTTGTTTTGTTCATTGCTGAAAGCAATAGCACCCAGAAAAGTATCATGCATATTAGGTTCTCAGTAAATACTTGATGAATGAATGATACAAAGTGTCAAAATACACCAAAAGTTTCATTATAATAAAAAGTATAGATCAATCTTTCTCTAACGGCTTTCAGTCCTATATTTTAAAACACCATACGCCATACGGAAAACATGAGTAATTTATTAAAATTTGAAGGCAAAAACATAATTTCAAAAGATTTAGACCTATGTCAAGCGTGATACAGTCTGGATGCTTTCCTGAAATTCAAAATCAGATCCAAGAGTATCACTTTCAGAATGTTCTAGTACATTGAGTTTACTTTTAGTTGTCTTGGATGAAACAGTCAGTATTCTACTTTCTTTCTTGACAGATATGTGTTTTTTCAAAGACTCACTTTTAATTGGTTCATTAACCAAAGAATCATTCTGCCCAACTCCTTTGCTTTTCTGGTTTACAGATGAGTCAGAGCAGAAATGCAGGTCCTTTCCAGGCTGTTTCTTAGCAGAGTGTTTTTTGGTATATTCACCTGTTTTGGTCATTTTCTCTGAAGAAGATCTGCCATTTCTAGACAATTCCTCTTCTTTTCTTTGACTTTCAGTTCCAGAAATCACATCTGCTAAAGGAGAACATGTTCTAGCAACGAACTCTTCAAAAGACTCCTGCCGCTGCTCCGTGACTGGGACTCCCACGTTGTCTCTGGAAGTCCCCAAGGCCTCCTGAGTAGAAACTGGGATCTGGAAGGAGTCGAGAGGCAAAGGAATTCTCGCATCACCTGTAATTTTCTGAAACTGGAGGGAAAAACGAAAGAAAAGACAAAAGTTCAGTGATGAACAAGGCCAACCATTAAAAAGTAGAGTCTACACCTTCAATGTTGCTCTGTGATCTCATTATTAACACAGTCAATTAATTATTCAGAAGATTTTAGAGCCAGTTTTTTTCTAATTATATCTTGCCAAGTGATTCCCAACTTAACTTAGCTATATCCAAGGCTACGTCCACTACATTTTCAGACTTACGTGTTTGGGGTAATTATTACCTGTTTCCCTTTCCCTCATTAAAAATAATAAAACTCTATTCCCTAAGAAAATTAATTTCTTTTCTATCCTCCAGGCACATGTAAACAGTATCCAATTTGTGACTGGACTGTTCTCAAGCTGTCGGTGCCCAAGACCGGTCTGAGACTGGCTGGGATGGGATATGGGGGCTCCACGTAAGGCTAGAGGAAAAGCAGACAGGTTTTCCCCTCCCATTCCTATAACTGGGTGACTCACTACAATATATTGCCTATTAGTTATATCTGGATTACTTATTTTAAAAGTTATCTGTATCAGTACTTGTACCTTCATTAGTGTTCCTTCATTGTAAGCTGACTGCATACAAATAGAAACCTAGATGAAATATGAATAGAATAGACATTTACACAATTTAAAATTTGGAATATTTTCTCTAATGTTTTCTTTCTTTCTTCACTGAGGAAAATTTGCTCTAAATAATAAATTTTCAAAAGAACTTCCAGTTTTCTTATTTACATAATACAACATCACGAAATGGGACAAATTTACTAATCTCAGATTCGGAAAGGATCCCAAAGAGGCTTCTAGCTCCCAAGCTTGTGAACTATTAGAGACTGATTGTTATCACTTTCGCTCTGACTTGGTAATTCCCTTTTTGCTAACCACTCTTAGAATCATTAAGTTCCGTTCTGTCCACTTACTTGGATATTTTGCATTTGTCCTACAGCATTCTGCTTTGATTCTGGCTTTTCTTCTTCAAGTGCCTTCTTTTCTTCTTCAGGTGGACTACTAACAGTAGAATTCATCTGGGGACGACCCAGCAAATGAAAATCTGACTGATCTATACCGGCCATTGTGGCAAGTTGCCCAAGCCTGGACAAGAGAAGGAAAGGAGGAAAAGGCAGGGGTTATTAAATCGCGTACGGGCAGATTAGATTCCCCCATACCTGCAATCATGAAATACTTCTATAATCCTACTCCAGACTACAAGCCTTGATTTCTCTCAAATTCTTAGCCCTTTCCAGATTCATGCTCTGGGACCACATCAGATCATCCAGTCCTTTAGCACTCGCTCTTCCCCCAACAATGTGTTAATACCATTTGGTTTTACTTCCTTACCTATTAGCACTCCATTGTACACACTGTCTCACTAGCAGCTTCAGCATCTCCCACGCACCTAGTCCACTGGCTCTCACCTCCACTCCCCCTTCTTAACCACCTTTCCTCCAGTTTCCAAGAATGTGTTTGTTCCTTCCCAACACCAACCCATTCCCCTATAAAACATCACCCCATCAATGATCAATCTCCAATTCTCTTTCAGCATCTTCTTTCAGCAAAATTGCTCCCAGGTGAGAACCACTGATCTATGTCTACATCTGCTCTGCGGATTAATACCAATTTTTATGTCTAGGACAAGAATAACTTTAATTCAAATTTACTTAACAAGCAAGATGAATAAAAGGTAGGAAAAGTGTTATGCATTCAGGACTATTTTCAATTAAAATTACCTTCAATTTAGTCTTTACCAAAAACTATACCTACTAATTACTCTATCTACAGGTTTATCTTTTATAACAGGGTCTCTACTCTACCAAAGCAGGTTTACCATTTTGCACTTCTTTTAAAATTTAACTCCTCATTTTTAAAAAAAACCAACTGTATTACCTATAATTACACACTAACATGGCTATGGAAGCGATGTAAATTGCTCAAGGCCCTCAGCAAACTACCAAGAGAAGAATGACATGCAGAAAAATTAACTAACCCTGCATCTTTAAGGAGATCCAAGAAAGCATGGAACTTCTGAAAAGAATTCTCAATGCTGCCCAAAACACCTTCATCATCCAGGATCATGTTTGTCAATGACTGTGCATGAAGGGCTTCAGACAAAGAGAAATTTATATTTCTTAACTGGGCATTTTCATGTTCCAGCTATAAAAGAAGATTGAAAATGTCTGACATGATTTTCTCTCATCATCAAAAGAAAACAGTTTTTATGTAACAAAACTAAATAAAACATTTAAAAATGTAATAAATTTGTAATTAATCTAACTCTCCACCAGGAAAGACAGAGATCATATCACATAATAATCAAAACCCTGAGACACTCAACAAAGCTTCCTATATAACACTTAGGTGGTCTATAAATAAACCAAAGTTACTGTTTTATTAATAATCTTTTGAAAGATCACATTTCTAACTGGTTAAATTCATAATGGATCCTCACCCTACAATAGAAAAGTAGCTGCTTAAGGTTTTCCTTAATTAGAAAATGAAATACAGAGTCTGATTTGAGCAAAGCACATTTTTTTTTTTAATTTTTATTTTTTTCCCCCAAAGCCCCAGTAGATAGTTGTACGTCATAGCTGTACATCCTTCTAGTTGCTGTACGTGGGACGAGGCCTCAGCATGGTCGGAGAAGCGGTGCGTCAGTGCGTGCCCGAGATCCGAACCCAGCCCGCCAGCAGCGGAGCGCGTGCACTTAACTGCTAGGCCAGGGGGCCGGCCCGAGCAAAGCATATTACAGCTCTGCTGAGTGTTAAGGATTAACTTCAGTGAGCAAAGTATTTAATATGTTCTAAATTTAAGTATTTAAAAGTTCTAAATTACCCAATTTATTAACTGTACAATTACCAATATTCTCCTTGGCTTCTTGAAAATATTTACTCCTCTGCACTCCCCTCCCCACCATCATCTACTCATCTAAAACCACACATAAGCCAACTCTAGTATTTCTCACAAAGGCCATTTTGTTCATGATGTACATTTTGCCTTTTATAAGCAGTTGCTCAATATTTACTGAATAAGTATTCTCCAATCCAGTGTATGCACTTTCAAAAATTCCTCCCTGAACTCACCTTGTAATAAAAAATTATATTTATATAGAACTTTTTAGCTTATGTCCTGGTTTCATGCACATTAGCCTAATATAATTCTCATAGCACATATTTTTATCTTTCATTGCATTCTTAGCAGTTTTCCAACATCTAATACTTATTTAACTGATTCACTATCTTAATTCACTGTTAGCAGATAGTCTCATCATGTCTTTTATGTTACTGTATATACAGTATAAGCACAGTAAGTGCTTTCTGGAATCGAAGCATCATGAACAGAAAATGAGCTAACGTCATATAAAAGCACACACACAAAAAACCCTAAGATCTTTAAAAACATGCTTTCTGGGATATAGACCATATGACCACTAAATATAAGTAAATACCAAGGTTCATATAGTACAATCAATTTGCAATATGTTACAGTTTTAAAATTTACACAGTGTGTTTGTGTACGGCTTAAAAACAAACCAAAATAAAACCAAAAACTCTCAAAAGTCTAAGAAAAAAGTTGCTTACCTCACTGACTCGTTTGTCAGCCTCAAGCCTTATTACTCTTTCCTCCTTTAACTGCTTCAGGCACTCCTCCAGTTTTCCCTAGTGTAAAGACAGAGTAAATATTATAAACAATTCAAGGCACGGTATCCAAAAGCCTTTCTAGCTATAGATCTCACCAAGGATTTAGGGGCAGAGCCAGAAGTGAACTCAGATTTCAGGATTATAGTCCACTACTTGTAATATACTATGCTAGTGAAATTAATTACCAAAATATATCAAATTAGCATATTAAAGATTTAAATCCCACTCTTTCCGAAATAGATTTGAGGCAGCTCACCATAAAAGGCATATGTGTATAATATAGTAATAAGTCAGAAATAAAAAATGAAGGCCAAGAAATGAAAATTCTATTTTTATTTGTGGGTCACTTTATAACAGGAAGCCCTATTAACATGCTTAATACACCTGAAGTGTGTAAGAGCTGATTCAAATGCATTTTTTAAAAAGTTAAATAATTTAAAGAACTTTATTATATGCCAAGCACTATTCTAGGAGTTTCCTAGGCATTAAATAATTCAATCATCAAAACCTTACAAGGAAAGAATGGATTATTAACTCCATGTTATTTTACAGATGAGAAAACTGAAGTAGAGAGGAGAGTAGGACACCCAAAGTCACATCCTTAATTAAGTACAGTCATGTCTCTTAAGGACGAAGATATGTTCTGAGAAATGCACAGTTAGGTGATTTCGTGGTTATGTGAACATCATAGAGTGTACTTACACAAACCTAAATGGTATAGCCTACTACACACCTGGGCCACATAGTACTAATCTTATGGGACCACTGTCGTATATGTGGTCTGTCGTCAACAGAAATGTAGTTATGTGGTGCAAGACTGTGTTAGAACATTTTGAACTCAGGAAGTTGAGTGCCATTGCTGTTCACAGAAGTAGCAATCTTCCCATTCGCCAAGGTCAATAAAACAGAACAGACATTGGTAAACTCCCTTATGATTTTCAAGAACTAAGACATGTAAATCCTTGAAGTGGGGACACTACTTGTGGTAGACAGAATTCTAAGACAGCACCCAAGATTCCTACTTGCTGAAGTAAACAAACCTCCTAGCTAGTCAATCAAACACTAGCCTATGTGCTGTACTGAAAGGACTTTGCAGATGTAATTAAGGTTCCCCAAATCAGCTGATCTTAAGATAGGGAGATTATTCTGGGTGGATGTGACCTAATCAGGCAGCCCATTAAAAGAGACCGGACTCTTCCTGAAGAAGATTTGAAGTACAAAAGAGACAAGAGGGAGATTTTGCATTGCTGGCTTTGAAGAAGTCAAGTATGATGCTATGACAAGGAATGCAGGAGGGAGGCCTCTCGGAGCTGAGATTCTCCCCCAGCTGACAGCCAGCAAGGAAATGGCGATCTCTGTTCTACAACTGCAGGAGCTGAATTATGCCAATGAGTTGAATAAGTCTGGAAGCAGATTCTCTCCCAGAGACTCCAGATGACACAGCCTGACTGACATCTTGATTTCAGCTGTAGGAGACCGAGCAGAGAACCCAGTCACACCATGCCCACACTTCTGACCTACAGAACTGTGAGCTAACAAACAGGCATTGTTTTAAGCCGCTAAGTTTGTAGTAATAGAAAATTACTTTCCTACTCAATCCCCAGGTTCATGAACAAAATAAATAATTGTTATTGTTTTAAGCCACTGTTTTGGGGTGGTTTCTTACACAGCAATAAATAAACAGAATACCTATATTTATTAAAACAGCAAGGTACACTTATATATTTTAAAGGCTTTTGAACAATCACTTAAACAAAGAATTTCATTAAAGTTTAGCTTACCCCTGGTGTGTGCGTGTTGAGGGGACGAACTCTATTATATGCCACCAATGGGAAAGGAAACTGGTACGACTTTCTGGAGAGTAATTTTTAGTACATACCAACAATACTATGTGCAGGAATTTACCCCATGGAAATCATCAAAGATGTAGGCAAAGATTTATCTACCAACATGATGTCACAGGACTGTTTATAACTAAACCCTAGAAGTAAGCTAAAAGCCTCCAAATCGGGATTGGTTTAAATAAAAATAGCAATCCATATGAAGGAATGCTCTATGAAGTGACCAAAAAACAATGATGACAAGAGCTCTCAACCAGAGTTAATGAATGAGCTTGAGGAGCTCTATATTCAAAATATATCTGTGTGTTCTTTTTGGGAGATGGTCCACAAGCTTACTCAGACTCTCTGACGTATAAGAGTATTTAGTGACATGGCAAAATATTTTTGATACCTTTTTAAGACAAAAGGGTAGATTAGGTGTGTGTACATGCAGAGGTGGCTTTTATTTCCTTCAATAAGTTTTTCATTCTTTTCAAAAATCTGCTCAATGAACATATATTTTTATATTCAGAACACGTTTAAAAAAATTAATAAGTAGTCTAATAACTTCAAATTCTTTAATGGTTCATTACCAGTGAAAGCCAGTCAAGTTTTTAACAGGGAAAAAAAATTGCAAAATTCCTCTACTTATTACTTATATAATTTTTGTGTGTGTGTGAGGAAGATCAGCCCTGAGCTAACATTCATCGCCAATCCTCCTCTTTTTTGCCGAGGAAGATCGGCCCTGGGCTAACATCCGTGCCCATCTTCCTCTACTTTATATGTGGGACGCCTGTCACAGCATGGCTTGACAAGCAGTGCGTTGGTCCATGCCCAGGATCCAAACCCGCAAACCTCGGGCTATCAAAGCAGAGCACGTGAACTTACTGCTACACCACCGGGTCAGCCCCACTTATATAATGTTTTTAATATTTAAAACTGATTTCATAGAAATTCTAAACAAATAAGCACACAAACAAAAAAAAAAAACCCTCACCACAATCAGAGAGACTACAACACTCTATTCTTGACTGGTTCTAAACAGCACATCAAAGTGCAATTACATGAAATAGTTTCTCCCTCTAGTGGAGGGAATTAGAACATAATGTTAATTTTTTTACGAAAAAGTGTATCCTCCTCCTACAAAGTAATTCATGTTCCTTGAAAGAAAATATGGAACCAAAAAACTAGAAAGTAAAATCACCTGCTAGTCTATTACTTAAATAAGACTAATGATAAGGTTTTGGAGTAATTTTCCTTTGTGTCACCTGCTCTCCCTCCTCCTTTCTATACATTGGCTAGTTGATTTTTTTTCTAGAACAAAGCTCCCATCATACTGTCTATCAAATTTTATGTTCAACTTTTTCCCATTTAACATTGAATTAATCATTTCTCATATAATCAGGGGATTCATAACCTTGATTTTTTTAGTGGGCTACAAAATATTCCACTGAGTAATCATTTCTTTTTGGTTAAACATTTAAATTCTTTCCAACTTTTCAATATTATAAGACAAAACAACTACTTTATGCATAAAGGCTTTTTTCCATATTTAGTATAATTTTCTTGCAATAAATCAATAAAAATGAGTTTGAGATCAAAGCAAATGAACAATTTTAAGACTCTGAGGGACTTATCTCCAAACTGCTTTCCAAAAGATTTCTAAGATTTTATACTGCTATCAGCAATGTATCATGTGGTATATGACCTCGACTGTGACTGCTGGCTTACTTCCTCACTTAAAGTGCAAGATATCTGAGGGAAGGGAGAGAATTTTATTAAGCACCTCAGCACCTGTGCCCAGCACAAAGCAGACAATTAATAATTGCTGAATATGGAAAATCCCTGCCAATGCAAGGCTTATGTGTGTGAAAGATAAAATGTGTGTTTTTCTCTAATTGGATAGGTGAAAACTTGCCATCTTCCTTAAATGTGCATTTCTTTGCTTATAATTAGTAGTTAAATTTCTCTTTTAGATTATATTTCAAAAGTTCAGATTCTCTGGGGCAAAATCCTGGCCCTCACCTTTAGCTATATAACCTCAAACAAGTTCAATAACTTTAGGCCTCAATTTCCTCATCTATAAAACAGAGCTAAGTTCTCACATCACAGAGGTTTTGTGAGGATTACATGAGTTAACACACATATAAAATTTAGAAGAGTGCTTGATACATAGAATATGTTCAATTAATGTTAAATGAATGAACATGTGAATGCAAACAGTAGCAAAGGGCTTAAAATGAAACAGTCTCATCCCACTCACATATCCAGCTCCCCAGAGGCAAGCATTTCTTTAAAGCAGGCTTTTAATTATAAAAAAAGACACGCATACTGAAAAGTGCACAGAACAAAACTGTCAATGTGACAAATAAAAAGAGAATACTTATATAACCACCACTCAAGTCTGCAAGTACAACTTGTCAGCATCTTAAAAATCACCCATATTCTTTCCCCACCACAAGCCCCTCCCTACCCCCCAGGGTTGAACAGCATCCTCATTTTCTGACAATCATTTCCTTTCCATGCATGTATCTCTAACAATTTAGTTAAGTTTTGCAACTTCTAACTTTATGTAAAGAGAATCATACTGTATGCAGCCTTTGGATCTTATTTCTTTCACTCAATATTGTTTTTTTTTTTATATATATAATTTTATTTATTTATTTTTCCCCCAAAGCCCCAGTAGATAGTTGTATGTCATAGCTGCATATCCATCTAGTTGCTGTATGTGGGACGCGGCCTCAGCATGGCCGGATAAGCGGTACGTTGGTGCGCGCCCGGGATCTGAACCCTGGCCGCCAGCAGTGGAGCGAGCGCACCCAACCGCCAGGCCACGGGGCCGGCCCTCAATATTGTTTTTAAAATTTCATCCACATTGTTGCCTGTAGCTCTAGTTCATTCAATTTTATTGCTTTATAGTTTTCCCACTGTATGAATATTTGTCATTTATTTAATTTTTAACTCTTAATGGACATTTGGGTTGTTTTCAGTTTGTGCTAATGCAAATAATGCACATGTACCCTGTTGCACCAATTATTCTAGCGCATATACCAGAGGGGGAGGGGGTAGTTGGGTCATAGGGTGTTTATACACCTTCAGTTGACAGACAATGCTAAATGTTTTCCAAAGGAGTTGTGTCATTCATACTCCCGTATAAGTCGGGTGTGAGATTCCTATTGTATTCCAGGTCTATGACACTTGTTACTATCAGATTTTATTTTTTGTCAATCTGATTGGCGGGTAGTGACATTTAATATTGGTTTTAATTCACTTTCCTCTGATTACTAATGAGGTTGAATACTTTTCCATGTTTACTGGCTGTGTGGACTCTCTTTTTTATGAGGTTTAAGTGAACCATTCTTATTTTTAATTCTTCTCTATTTCCAAACACCATACTTACGTGACTACTTCACGGCTAAATTTTAGACATTATCTGTTAACTTTCTACTTTACTAAATATGAGTTTAGTTCATTTACGCTCTTTCCTATGTCCACTCCTCTCAGTAAACTTATGTCACCATTAGTTTTCCCACTGGTCATGACCTTTTAGACTTGTAGTGATATACTTAAAAATCCATAGTGTTTACCAACTGTAAACTCTCAACGCCCCACTCTGTAAAATGAGGACATTCATGCCTTTTTCCCTTCTTTCCACCTCACGCCTACCTTCCAAACTTAGCTTTTACGTTGTCAAAGTTGATATTTATCTTCTGTTCTATGTGCAGTTAAGTTTTCTGTTATTTGAGAGCCAGTAGAGTAGTGTTTAAGAGAAGAGACAGAAAGCCTGAGCTCAAAGCCCTAATCTAACCCTAAATTAGGTACAGGTTGGGCAAGTTCCTTCCCTGTCTTAGCTTCCTTTTCTGAAAAATGGGAATGATATTAGCACCTACCTCAAAAGGCTACTCAGAGGATTAAATGAGTTAATATATGTAATACAAAATACTTACAACATAATACATACTAAGTACATACTATTACTAATATATACTAGTACATGCTAAGTTAATACAAATACATGCTAAGTATAGTGTAGGTTAGTTGTTGTTATTATATGCAAGTTGATAATAAAAGCCACAAGCTAAGACAGTATTTCTGCTATTATGATTAATGTTGCCCACTGCAGGCTTATACTGTCTCTCTGTGTATACAGAGATTACACCTCCTTCTATACTGTTTCAGTGCCATAACCTTTGTGTAGGGTGACCACATATCCCAAATTGCCTTGTACTGTTCCAGTTTATACATGCTGTCCTGATGTTATAGCATTATAGTGCCTTCTTACACTATTAGAGTGTTCTGGTTTGGACAACAAATTAGATATGTAGTTACCTACCCGTGTCACTGAAAAGAGTGACTTCTATAGTGTCAAGTTTAAGCAAATTCTTCTACTTGCATACCAATAGTAGTTTAAAAATCTGCCATAGTTCAGTTTGCTTCATTTTAATGCCAGTATAGCCTCTTCTCCTCTGGAGTGCGCTTCCTCCCCCTCTTCCTCTCCCTCTTCCCTTCTAAGACCTAGTGAGCACCTAATATATAGTAAGTACAATGTGCCTCAAGGTGTTTCTAAGCTCTCATCACACAATCAATGGAAGCCTCTCAAATCTAGGCTAGTTGCTCTCTGCATTGGAATCCACTGTTTCCTGAATCCCGGATTATCTTCCCTCTTGGTTTATTTCACCATTTAGCTGGACTGTGTCTTCAAATTCAGGAAAAGGTGTAGTATAGGAGGTAAACTTTTCAAGCCTCTTTACGTACAAAATATCTTATTCAGCCTCCACTTATGATTGACATTTTGGCTGGATACGAAACCCTAGGTTGAAAATTATTTGCCTGCAAAACTTTGGAGGAATCTTTTCAATGCCTTCCAGGATCCATGGTAGCTGATGACAAGTATGATAAAGTTGAACTTTTTTTTCTTTTTTAGGTGACCAACATTTTTCTCTCTGAAATGTATGTACTTTTTTAGGTGGCCAACATTTTTGTCTCTGAAATTTATGTACTTTCCCAGTATTTTGAAGTTTCACAACAAGGGGTGTCTAGGTATGTGAGTCTATTTTCATCCATCTTGCTCAAAACTTGGGTAGCTCTTTTCAATTTGAAGCCTGTTTACTTTCAGCTATGGGGAATTTTCTAGCCTTTTGACAGTTCCTTTCCATTTTTTTCTGTCATCCCTGGAACTTCAAAGAGTAACATGTTGGATCTCCTAGACACAGTCTCTCCACCATACCCTTTCTGTCATATTTTCCATTCTGTCTATCTTTTTTATATACTACGAAATTTACTTAATTCCTACTGAATTTATTTCAGCAATCATACTTTAATTTCCAAGAGATCTCTCTTGTTTTCTGATCATTCCTTTTTAAATTAACACACTATTCTTACTTTATAGATGCTATCTCTTTTTCTAAGGATACTAATTAGAGTTTTTCCCTTAATTATTTTTGTTCCCTAAATTGTCCCTGGTCCTACTAGAATATGTTTTTACTCTTTTTTTTTCCTGTCACATTTTAAGTCTTACTCAACTATCAGGCAAACTGTGGTTATTTACTATTTAAGAAGGAGTATAAAGTTCCTTGGAAGCCAGTGATTGATGGCTTCTCTTATGTAAAGAAGCAGGTAGTCAGTTGTAAGAGGATACCCACAAGTACTCTTTTCTAGGGTACAAAAATTCACACTAGCTGCCCTAATTTTCCCCAGTTTTTGTTTTCAAAGTGAAATTATCTCATTTCAGGAGAGTGAGGGTAGGGCTGGGACTTGACTCTTCTAAATACACATCTTCATTGTCCTCTCCCTATTTTAGTCACATTTTTAACTAACTCTGCCCTCTCTACATGCACATCTGAGTGTGGGCCTACTCCTGCAGGGGGATTAGACTCCCTCCCAGATGCAGATGGTCCCTGTGCATATTTTAGGTCACGGTTTTCCTCTGGTCTGCTGCTTCAGTTTCATACTCTTCCATTTATTTTCTGTCTTTCAAAGATATGTTGAAATCTCTTCTCTTGATTGTTATGGGTTTATATATTTTAAAAATGTTGATACCATCATTTTAGTGTCTTATCAAAATGGAGAAGAGCTGAAAAGGTCCCAAGTGCATCCTGAATCAGCTATTCCCTAGTCACAGTTCCTAATCTTTGTCTTCCCCAACGTCTATAATCATGTTTTAGAAATACACTCTCCTAGTCTCCTGGTGAAGGAAATGAATACAATACATCCAAAATGACAATGAGTGGGGATTAGTGTTCTAGAGTCTTGTCTTTACTCTGCAACTTAGTAATAAATCACTTAAGTGCTACAAATTGCAGGTGCTCATTTATAAGATGAAAGGGGTAATTCTACATGAACAATAAATTCTTTCCATTCTAATATTTCATAATTTTCTAAGCACTTATCTTAAAATTTCTCTATATCATCACTAATTTTAATTAAAAAAATAAAAATCTGACTTTCTTGTTTGAAAATCAAATTGTAATTTCCATAGTCCTATAATAATGGGATAACTAGTTCTAAATCTGTCAAGTTTCATACTAAGAAAATCGTATTAAATAATTTTTAAAAATTAAATGTGAGGGCCGGCCCAGTGGCATAGTGGTTAAGTTCACGCGCTCCACTTCAGCAGTCCAGGGTTTGCAGGTTCGGATGCCGGGTGTGGACTCACCCACTGCTTGTCCAGCCATGCTGTGGCAGCGTCCCATATAAAGTAGAGGAAGATGGGCACGGATGTTAGCCCAGGGACAGTCTTCCTCAGCAAAAAGAGGAGGATTGGCAACTGATGTTACCTCAGGGCTAATCATCTTCCTCACAAAAAAAAAAAAAAAATTCAATGTGGATTTGTAACACAAAAAAAGACAAAGTCCTCCCAAATGGTCTTTCCTTTACACAAAATATCAGCGCTGCATTAAAGTTGAAATACAATAAATATAGTATTTTTGAGGTGCAAACATTTGTTATAAAAATCAATTTTTCTTTTCCATTCATACAAACACAAGTATGGAATGACATTAGACGTCAGGTTTATTAGGCAATATAATATAGCTTCTGGAGTTTTTTTTTTTTTTTTTTTAATCCACTTTTCTCAAGTGAGTGGTAACTTTATTTTATTTTATTTTCTATTTTATTTTTTTTTAATTTTATTTATTTTTTTCCCCCAAAGCCCCAGTAGACAGTTGTATGTCATAGATGCATATCCTTCTAGTTGCTGTACGTGGGACGCGGCCTCAGCATGGCCGGAGAGGTGGTGTTTCGGTGCGCGCCTGGGATCCGAACCCGGGCCGCCAGCAGCGGAGTGCGCGCACTTAACTGCTAAGCCATGGGGCCGGCCCTGGAGTTTTTTTTATTTTAGGAAAGGAGAATATCAAAACTTTTTTTCAACTTTAATTTTATTAAAAATGAGGTCATATTTTCCTTTTATAAAAAGAGAGCTCAGCTAGAACTGTCAATCTTCTGACCTATAAAACAGAAGCCCTGAATCAGCTGACTACCTTCACATCCAGAACTCAATTTCTTTGAGTTTATCTTACGATCATTAAAATTCTCCCTAAATCTAATATTCTATGGCTCTAAGGAAAGGAAAATATATTACTAATGACATACTTTGATTTTTATCTCTTTGAGTTCAAACATCCATCTCTCACCTTGGTCTAAGCTAAGGAACCATTCAAGGGGACACGACACAGACAGGAGGGCAAAACAGAACCCCCACACAAGCGGTCCAGTGTTGTAATCAGGCTTCTGCCAGATAACAATTACAGTTTGAAAAATAATCTTCTCTATATCTTTAAAGTGATAGCTTTGTACCTGTAATGCTTCTTGTTTTAAACTAGTTTTCTCAGGCTCTTCTGGAACACTGTCTGAAGAATCGTCGGCCTCTTCGATTTCTGAGGAGGAAGGACTCTCTACTGTCACAGTCACAGGAAAATCTGATTGCTTAAAGAAAGAAGATAAGATTGTATAAGAGATAATATAAACCAGATACCAAATATTAAAGGACATTTAACAAAAGTGATCTGAGGTATCAAGTCATTATAAATATCTTTCACTGCTCCTTAGTCTAAAACAAGCAGTGACAAAGTAAAATGACAGTTAACTTATTTTTGCTGTTATTGTACAGAATTCTGTTGTACTTGGTTAGGATTAATATTTGGAATTGCCCATGTCATTTTATTAAATTTCTTTCACATAAGTCAAGAGAGCAGCCAGAGTAAACATTTTTTCTCAGATCAACTTTATGCTGCGGACAAGAAACTTATTCTCCACCATTAGACACAAAGAGTCTGGAAGAAAATGTAGTTTTTAGGAAGAAAATCCATCAGTAGGGGACTGATAAAGAAGAATTCGAAGAATAATTGAAAAGTCAACATATCTAAACTGTGAATAATAAACACTAGAATTTTTAAAAAATAAATCACATACACATACACAACTAAAACTGACCCATTAAAAACCTCATCTTCTCATCATCCTTAAGCCAAAACTAGTTTAACAGTAATACACTTCTCCTGTCAAGTTTCACGGCCACTGGAATGCTGTTCAATATGACATTACAAACATTTAAAAACTGACCTGGCCACAACCCCATAAGAAGTCTACACATCAAATACAAGTGTGCTGGGATGACATAACTGCACAGAAGACAAGTCACCTGGCTATCATTTCAACCACAAGCAGCATACCCTGCAGTAGAGGAAAATCCCAATGGTAGAACGAGGTGTGCACCCCTTCTTCTGGGCACGCAGGAGCAGTACTGACACCCAGGGTGCTCTTCTCCCAATCTCGGTAGTGCTATCTTTTACAGAGCAACTACACGGTATCCCAGGACGGCTGGGAAGGAGAAGCTGATGCTCTGACAGGGTCAGCTTGCTCCAAGACCAGGTGGCAGCATGACAGGGAATGTGTGGCCTTGGTGAGAGAGCAGTGCTCCAAGAGAGCAGAGGCCTTGGGATTTGTTGCTTTATTTTGGTTTTAGGATCTGGAACTTATATAGCCAGCCCTCAAACAACATTTCTTGAAAACAAAAGAACATTCTTGAGTATGGGAGCTCCATGTGTTGGGTCAGAAGTGAAGTCAGGGCCGGCCCCGTGGCTTAGTGGTTAGGTGCGTGTGCTCCGCTGCTGGCGGCCCAGGTTCGGATCCCGGGCGTGCACGTGCACCGACGCACCGCTTCTCCGGCCATGCTGAGGCCGTGTCCCACATACATCAACTAGAAGGATGTGCAGCTATGACACACAACTATCTACTGGGGCTTTGGGGGGGGGAATAAATAAATAAAATCTTTAAAAAAAAAAGAAGTGAAGTCAAATTTGTCTCACTGGGTAGCAGCTGGTCAGCAGACTGGAGAAATGGCTTCCTTGTTTACAGATGAAACCACAAGGCCCCCAGTATGCACAGCTACACGCTGGCATCAGGAGAGTGACCCAACAAGTTTAAATGGATCTATTTCAGGGAGGGACATGTTTCTTGTAAGGCTCTGTTCAGTTTAAAAAGCAAAGAGAATAACCTTCACCTTTCCCACTTCAGCCCCCTATATATTATAAATATGATAACTACATACCTGCAACTGATTATATACATCACGAGTTTTGATTAATGGAAAACCCCTAAAGAGATATCAACAAAATAAGTTATATTTTGATGTAAATACATCACCAGTTAACCCCAGTTAATAAAACTCATTAGTATTATGTACAACATCCATATAGAACTGTGTATAAAAATAAATATGCTCAAAATAAGGAGATGGAAGGATGTGCTACGCAGAAAATGGAACAGAATTTAGCAGATTGGCTTTGTGATAAGTCGGAACTGCTGAGAGCACCTTCAGTTCCAGTGCTCAGAAGGTTGAGGTTTCTAGTCTAACTTCTTCAACTGGTAATATTAATTGTTCTCTAATTTATAATTCCTTGTGACCAGGATGGACTTGAGATTAATAAGCGTCTCAAGAAGAAGACATGAAACCACAAAGTTATAAAAGTAAAGTGCAAAGACTGGGGCCTCAGCACTATAGTATGTGATAATAATTCACATTACCATTCACAAAAAAGCATAGTAGTCAGTTGTCCAACGGAGATTATACACATCAATTTAATATGAGCAATTGAACAGATATTTTACATAGTATCTACTTCAAGTCCTATTTAAAATCAATTCTTTTTATTTTCTTAAGCAATTGTTAATTTCCAATTTCTTGAATACTACCATGTAAGTCATTTCAAAACAATCTATAGCAATCTAATTCATTCAGTGAGCCTAAAATTATAGTTCAACAATTTTAAAAGGCTTTAACCCTTCCACGACAAAATAGCTGTATTAAATAGCTAGCCCCTGGGCAAGTAATCAGCTAAAACTAGTTAAGCCTAGTTTGATTCATTCAATCTGACTCATTAAAATGAGTTAAGTCGGTTGATAGAGTTAGATTAAGTCCAATTCATACTTCTTATCCATTCTGCACTAAACTATTTCCCATGCCTAAAATGTCTTTTCCCCCATTTCTACAGATCCCAGTTCCTACTTCTGTGCTGTAGGGCTTGGCTCAACTACACCAACCTTTTAATGAAATCTTTCTCACCTGCACAACTGGAGATAATTTTAATCTCCTCTTCACTCCCACAAGGTTATGTTTGTTGTGACACTTAAGAAACAACTTGAAACTCCCGATTACAATTATTTTTTGTTTTTCTTCCTTAAAGGATTCATTAGGCAGAAGCCAATGTGTGAGTTATCTTTCTTCCTCTATAGAAACCCCCACAGACCTCCCATGTAATAGAAGCTCCAAAATAAAGAATTCTGAATGACTAAAGATAAGGAATGAAAATACTCTACCTGTTCCTTTTTGCACGTTCTGCAGTACGCCACGGCAGGAAACCAGACACGCCAGGCGGCAGAGGTTCAGGAGCATATTCTTTACCAAGGGAGGGTTTTCTTCCATTACTTACAGGTTTCTTTGTAGCCAATCCTATGTTTGAGGAAGCATTCAAAGAAAGAATCAAGATGCACCAAAGGTCTACAGAGCAATTATCACAGGTGCACACTTTCAAAAGAATACAAATGGACACTTGACAATGATGCCAAGGCCATTAAAAACATGATCATTTTGTAAAAATGTTTTTACATAGGCCAGCAATGTTTAAAAACATAAATTCTCTACAGTAACAAGTTATCATTTTAACTAAAATTTAAGTATATGAGATGTGCAGAACACGCAAAAAGTAAATAAAAAATATATCCCAAAGAATGAAAAATTATACATGATACATTTCGTGTATCATGCAGAAACATTCAGTTTATTAAATCTCAGAATATCTCTGGCATTTCTGAATCTCAAGGATAGAGAAACACAGATACACTCATTACTCCTGCCAAAGACAACCTTTTGTATTAGACCAAAATTTCAACTCAGGATTAATTTTTCTGTGTGAAAACAATCCAGGTGGTGAGTGAGTCAGTGTTACCCTCCTGCAAGTCTGTTGACCTTCACTGCTCATTTGATTTCATACAGAAAATACAAAAGAAACTATTAAGACCCACTGGATAAAAGAGCAAAATGTGAGACATCCTACATTTCAATACTGAAGAGTCAAGTATCTTTATATGAAATATTTGGTAGCAAAAACTAGACCTACATGTCAATACTTTATTTAGAACAAACCATATATTAAAATTCACATTTAAATATTTAATTTTCTCTGTAACTGAAAACAAATAATACAGTTTGTTCAAATGGCTATATTTATCCTTCAAATCTATTTTCCTATACAAGACCTGCTTTAGCAGCATTAATATGGCGCGCAAAGTGTATGTGGTAACACAGGACAAATACTTCATACGGGGTAGCTTATTTTCACCACATGATCCTGTGTGATTTCTCTGGATAAATTTACATGCCCCTTAAAATATATAGGAGCTCAGTTCACCTTGTACTATTTTGTTTTGTTTTTTAACTAAATGACCTTCAATCAAAGAATGTTTGTGTGTATGTGGTTTGTATGCGTATACCTTTTACTTTACTTTTAGAAACTAATGCAAATGTATTTGTAATTAAAACCAAAAGAATTTATACAGCTTGTTAGGAGATAAAAAAAAATTCTAATGAACGTTCTTATCTTCTTTCTGCAAACACAATTGCAATATAAATGTGAAACAATTTATACAGTTTTTTAACCCTATACTCAACTGGATCTAACTATATAGCAGACACTGATTTGGCTTACCTCTATGTCTCCAAATAACTGAGGCAAACACAAAAAAAAAGCCCAAGAAATAAAATTACTCTTAAAACAGCTCAGTGAGCTTGTAAACTTCAGTCACATTTCCACTTTGTTTCATCATGCTAAGAAAAAAATTTTTAATTGTTTTCTTTTCATTCCAGGATGCCGTTACATACCACCAGGCACTGAAATTACAGAATTCCTAGTATGTTTTATATATATATATTTCTAATATTACATCAAAACACCAACTTAGATACTTTTAAGAATGCTTTACACATGATATAAACTTTTAATAATATATAATAAGTGTGATATCATAAATCTCAACTTCTTTGTATGTACTATTTGATTGACTACTAAAATATCACTGTTTCGAAATAAAAATTGGTAGACAAATTGTAAGCTTTCTTTTGACTTAATAAACACTCTTAACAACTACTATTTAATACATTATTGACCAAACAAGTTAATTAATGGAAAATCAAAAATACACATCTTTTACAGTAAAAAAGAAGTTGTATTTATGAAGACGTTTACAATAGCATTTAAAAAAATTACTTAATATTTAGACTATTTCCAATACTTCACCAATTTTAAAAACTGAGTAATCAACTCTATAAAACCTTGTGACGGCATTAAAAAGTATAACTCTGATTCATAAAATTTTAATTTAATATAAAGTGAAAAAAGAATGGCAAATTATATTTAAGCTATGTGGAATTATGTTTACAGACAACAGGAGGAGAAAATGAAAATGTAAATATTGCTTGATGGGATAATGGAATTAGAGGTGGTTTCTCTTTTCATTTCCATTGTTATGCTAACACAGTATCTTCAAATAACACATTTTAAAAAAATTGTGGTAAAATATCCGTAACATAAAATTTACCACCTAAACCATTGTTAATACAGTTCAGTGGTATTAAGTCAAACAACAATTTTTTAAAATTTCAGGAAGCATTCCAATAAAAGATTATTTGTTGTTAATTATTTGGTAATCTTAATGTATCTGGTATATAACTCATGTTACCACACATCTTTTTCTGGGAACTTGGCAATTATAAATATAAAAAATTTATCTTGCTTCCTTTATATTAGACCTTATGGTTTTAGTGTTTCAAAGTTCAAATTTACTCAAAAGAAAGGATAAGATTCATATTAGATTTGGTTTAATTCCACTCTGCCATTCATTCTCATCACACACACACACACACAAAAAGCTATTTGTGACTAAAGATAATGTGTTCTAGAAAAGTTAACGTCTCTTTAGAAACAATACAAAAATATCAGTAGAACTGGATTATACCAAATTTATATATTCAGGAGAATATGAAACTTACATTATTGGTTGTTAAAGGGTTTCATAAATAAGATTTTTTTTATTATATTTCATCAAAAAATTATAAGCTTAATTTTTAAATTCTGGATTAACTATTATGTGGAAAATTAAATATACACTATAGCAAACACAGAGAAAATATTTTTCTAAAATGTTCCATCTAGGGCCAATAAACTTGTTTACCTCAATCTTTTGTAAGGATTATACAAATTTAAATTTTTTTAAATCACTGAAAGAAGCAAGGTGTTACCTGATTCAATAACTTCAGTTTAGAATTTGCAAGAAAGAAGAGAACAAGGGGATAAATGGAACTGGAAAACAATTTTGTTTCTTACAGCACAAAAGGACAATTCTTCATTTAAAAAAAATCATCACTCAAAAGCACCACTGCTAAAACTGTCATCACAGTGCACCCCAAATTTCAATTGCACAGTATTAGAAGTAATCATCAGCCAGGAAATATATTTAAAATAATGAACGTCTTATGAAAAACAAACAATAAATTTGGTTAATTTAAAAAAATGGAAATATTAGCATCTCTTTCTTTAAATTCATTTCTTATTTTTACATTCTATAAATTCTCATAATCTGTATCAGAACAATTACAGTCCTCCTAGCATGCACGTAGTAAATATTGGTTGTTACCATCAATATCATACAATGAGAAGACATTTTAATTTTAGCAAACTGGAACTCATAAGGGGTATAAATTCTAGTAGCATTAAAAAACCAAGACGGGGCTGGCCCCGTGGCGTAGCGGTTAAGTGCACGCACTCCGCTGCTGACTGTCTGGGTTCGGATCCCGGGCACGCACTGACACACCGCTTGTCAGGCCATGTTGTGGCGGTGTCCCACATAAAGCAGAGGAAGATGGGCACGGGTGTTAGCTCAGGGCCAGTCTTCCTCAGCAAAAAGAGGAGGATTGGCATGGATGTTAGCTCAGGGCTGATCTTCCTCACCAAAAAAAAAAAAAAAAAACCAAGACAGAAAGGGTTACCAATTCTAATAGTAGCTTTTCCTTTTCGACCACTTCCAAGAACTATAGTTCTCTTTTTCTGTCTAGCAGTTTTGAATGGTTCCTTCACTGATGGAGAAGTTATCCACTGGTACTGGAAGAGAAATAATAAATACTCCATTTCAGTTACAAGTAATTTATGAGTTTGATCTCATTTGGGAATTATGAAGATATTTTAAGTTAATAAAAGGTTTGCAATCTGCATTTCTTTAATTCCAAATTAAAGAATCACACAATACTTTCAAAAGCAGAAAAGCCACTTGATTTGACTAAAAACTTAATTTAAGATGGCAGAAAAGTGCCTTGATAATTTTATTTTATTAGAAAAAAGAAGAAAAACAAGCAATTCAAGAGAAATTCTTTCTAGAGAACTAAAATATGTTATACCTCTGACTTGGCACTCCTTCCATTCTGGAGAACTTTTTTGATAACTGCTTTCATCACAGAATGATCTAAAGTAAAATAAATTGAAATTATAGTAATTATTTCCCAATGAGTAGCTATTCCTGTTTAAAAATAAAAGCCAATTTATTATTGCCTTTCTCATAAAACTAAATATGATATCCACGTTATGTAATTATATACCTATTTCCCTCTTTGTATATTCTAATTTCTTCCTCAAAAACCTAAGACTAAAGTATGCCATCTTGCATAGTGCCCCCAATGGCTACTCTTTTGGCGGCAGTAAAGATCACATCTAAATACTCTGGATCTAAAGTGGCTTTGGATACCTTTGGATAGAGAGCAAAGAGTCTGGGCACTGTCCAGACACTTAGATACCTAAAGGGCACCTAATATATCAAATCAAAGTCCTGATATTCCCTCAAAGCTGCTCCTCTCCTCAGCCCCCTTCTTCTCAGAAAGTGGTACCACCCAGGTGCACACATAATCATCTAGGACTTGTTTCTTTATTACTATTTCCTTGATACCCCACATCTAGTCTATCTGCAAGCCTTGTTAGCTACACTGTCAAAACACAACCTGAATTCAAGCACTTTTCACCAGCTCTAACCTTCCACCATAAGCTAAGCCACAAGCATCTCTTATGTGGACCACTGTAACAGTCTCCTAACTGGTGTCCTGTTTCCCTTCTTTAGCCCTGCCACACATCTACGCTCTATACCAGGCTCATTGTATTAAAACACTATTCAGATCATGCCTTTTTCTAGCTCAAAACCCTCCGCTCATTTAGAATAACCCATGTTCTTACTCCAGCCTTCAAGATCAGGCCCCTGGCTAGCTCTCTGACCTCATAGCACACACCATGCTCTCCCACACTCAGCGCTGTGGCCATGTTGGCCTCCTTGCTTTTCCTTAAATACTCCATCCACCCTGCCACCTACATGCCTGCGTACTCACTGCTCCCTTGTCCTGGAATGTGCTTCCCCCAGATGTTCCATGGCTTGCTCCTCTTTTCACTCAGGTCTCTAATCAAACGTCACTTCTCCAGTGAAGCTATCCCCTGACAAACCTATCTAACATACTCCTACCTGCCCCCCTCAGTCTCCTTAAAGGATTTTTGTACTTCCTAATATCTAAAATTACATTTCTCATCTGTTTACTCATTTCTATCTGAGCTCCTCCACTAGAACGTAAGCTCCATGAGGGCAAGACTGTCTATCTGGTTCACTGCTATATTCCTAGTGCCTAAACCCATGTCTGGCACACACAATGTATTCAAAAATCACTTGCTAAACTGACAAATGAAAGAAATGCTCTTTCCAAGAATTCAGAGGTTCCAGAAGAAGGAAACAAGGCTCTTGGTGGAAGCAGGCTTATTATCTAGGTTCACCTCTATTCAGAGTAGAAGCTGAGAACAATTTACAAGTATAATTCATTTTAATTAGTAAATTATCTGCTAAAAACATAAGGGAGATGCAAGATTAGAAAAGTATAAGATTAGGAAAGTAAACACATTAGGTTTTAAAAATGGTCAATACACCAACAAATTCTTTTTGGTTTGCTATTCATTAATCAATTAAAAAAAATGTGGTAACATACCAACGAGTGGATTTTTTCTTATATCCAGAATGACCAGAGTTCTGTTGGTTTCAAGGGCCTTTAGTAAAGCCTTTGCTCCTTCATTGGTGAGGCCACACTGCTGCAGGTCAAGTGCTTTCGATGAAAGACAAAAGGTCACTTGCTAACTCTATACAGATTTATAGATACACACAACTCTCACTTATTCCTGCGTGGAAGATTCCTACACAAGACTAGTCATGGCAGGTTTTTAATCTTGGGTATTGAAAAAATAACACCAGAAAAGTATATGCACACACACAATGCAAAATCCAATAAAAAAAACTCTCTTTGGATGTGTCATGATTATCCTTCCTTTAGTACCAATAAATCACCCAACATATTTTACAATCACAGAGTTGAAGAATAACTCTATATAATCTGTGAGCGAAAAAAATCACAAAATGAGTATCAGTTCATAATTAGCAAGGATGCTAGTGGTAGTGTAAACCTCACAGGTAAGCACTGGGTGGAGCTCAGAAATGACACTGCATTCTTTTGATCATGATCTTGAGCTCCAAATCACTCTTGAAACTAGTTAAAAGGGGAAAATAAAATAGAAGAAATGTAATAACTGTTAGTTTTAGAATAAAAAAGGCAAAGAAAGAAGTCGAAGAGGATGCAAATAATGACAAATCCAAAGAATGTGTGAATAGAAAACATAGGCTAAAAACCTATCACGAAAGAACGACGGTCAAGAACTCTTGGTAAAGGTCAGACAACAGAATAAATGACCACGCATACTAGCAGTTCTGAGGTTGAACAACCTACTCATTTAAACCAAAGGGATCATCACAAAAGCACACGTAGAAAAAACGATTACACGAGAGGAAAATATATGAGCCTTTTTTTAAGTATTGTATATGCCATTACATTAAAATAACTGAAGTCTTTCAAAGTTCCACGATACATAGAAACAATAAGTCAGATATATGGATTTGACAGGATATGACGTAACCCTTACAAACTCTTACTACAGAAGAATGGACGCAGGATATAACTAACCAACCAGCCAAATTAATAAAAATAGCCAGTAAGTCTCACTAGTAAATCAAATGAATACAAATTAAAACAATAAAATGTGATTGTTCTATCACTTAAGCCAAGATCATATAACAAAAGCCTTTAAACTGTGCATACTCTTTTGACCCATCAACTCTTTCTAAGAATTTAACTGAAGGAAATAATCAGAGATGTAGGCAGGGTATATCAGAGTACTGTTTATAACTGAAAAACTGGAAACAGCTTATATTCACAAGAATGAATAAGCTAAGTGTACTATGGCATATTCATATGGAACTCTGAAAAGTCACTAAAAATCATGTGATAGATGTAAATTAGACTTTTTAAGATACTCATACTATATTAAGTGAAAAAAGTCATAAAATTTGGAGTAATCCCACTTGCATTAAAAAAGGGGGATACTCATTTTTGTAATTTTACAGTTTTTTTTTTTTAATTGAGGTAACACTGGTTTCTAACATTATATAAATTTCGGTGTACATCATAGTTCAACTTCTGTATAGACTACATTGTGTTCACCGCCAAAAGTCTAGTCGCCATCCATCACCCTACAAATGTCTCCCTTTACCCCTTTCACCCTCCCCCTCCCCCTCTTTCTCTCTGGTAATCACCAATCTGTTCTAGTTTTATAGTTTTTAAAAGCGACATAAGCCGGTGTTTATGAGGGTACAAGCCTCACATACACGGTTAGAGTGGACTATTAATTGGCCCAGTATTTCTGGCAATTTGGCAACATGTTTCAAAAGTCTTAAAAATATGTCACACTTAGTCATTCCACTTCTAGTAACTTATTCTACAGAAGTAATCCTGATGGACACAGAGATGTATAGACAAAGCGTTCACTACACATTGCTTCCAACAGGGGAAAGTGCAATCTGTCTAAATCTAATTGCAAAGAACTGATTAAACTATTACTTATCAATATAATGGAGTACTACATGATACATCACGCAGTGAAAAAAGCAGGGATATAAAATAGCAAGTTCACTACGATTCCATTTTTGCAATCTCTAAGTGTACACATATATTTATAGGAAAAAAAAGACTAAAAGTACATACCCCAAAATTAACAGTGATTATGTCTAGGTATTAAGATTATAGGTAATTTTGTTTTCTTGTTATTCTGTATTTCCTATAAAGAATATATGTAACTCTTAGAAAAGTTTAAAAACACAATAAAAGCTCCTAGAAAAAATATGGTTTTAGAAAAATCCTAAGACAACAGTATTGTGCCAAAAGCTAAGTATGTTGAACATTAAAAAATTCAACTTTAGTATTTACCTCTAAGCCACAAATCCTCACTAAGAGATTCTGCAAAAGCACTTGCGCCGAGGTCACCAATGAGTGTGTTGCAATTGAAAGTGATGCGCCTCAAGCCAGCCATACAGTCAAGATCAGGTCTCCTATAACGAAGACTCTCAGCCCAGGTTTCTTCATGCCTTCTCATGGTCTGATACTTCAAAGATTTAAAAGGATGAAATTAAGATGCTTGAATAAGGAAACAGGGTATACCTACTGAGTATGGCTTATTATGTCAGATTTACATATACATACCAAGTATATATGCCAGGAGACTCAACCTGCGAGATTAAACAGTTGATTCTGGTTTAGGAGTCCAGTGACCCAGATTCTAGTCTGCCAGTGATTAGTTAGACTCTAGCCACTGGATGACTTGTTGTTGATTAGTTACACAACCTTTTGACAACTCAATTACGTTTAAGAATTTTATTTTCCTTATCTGCCAAGTCAGGGAATTGGTTCTAAATTCTATCATTGCTGAGGCTCTACATTCTATCATTCTGTCCTCCAGTGTCTCCAAACACTTGATTGGGCATCCCACAAGTCAACATTTTTTTAACATGTACCTTATTTATTAATAAATTATATACACGAAGTTCTGTACAAATATTTTATGTACATTATAAACTGCACAGATATTTTGTGGATGATACAAAAATAAATATAGAGATTCTAATATTTTCTTCCCCTAACCTAATGGATCTCATATACCACTTATGGTACGCACACCAACTTTAGAAGCCTGGAATACGAGAGGCCAGTTTGACATGCCTTAGGAAATTGATGGTTTGATTTTTAACTACAGATATTGTTTTAAAGACATAGTTCTCTACATTTATAAAATAAATTTTGGCAACAGGGAACACTGACTTTAAAAGAAAAAAATCTTATTACATTTCTGAACAACAAAAGACTCAAAGTTCCTCTGAAACTCTAAAAGGAAAATCATTAGTGTCATTTTTCTATTAACAATAACTTATAAAAGCAACAAGCGGAAATAACAGCACAACACTTACATAGTGCTTATTATGTGCATTATTTTATACAAATTCATTCATGTAATCCTCATCACGAGGCACAGAAGTGAAGTAATTTGTCCATGGTCATGAGCTATGAAATGGGAGAGCTGGAATTTGCATCTAGGCCATTTGGCTTCAGAATCCATGCCCCTGATCGTTTTCTGTATCATTTTCAAGGGGTCAATGGACTTGCTCTGAATAGGCCAAAGGTAAATTTTTCAGCTTTGTGGGCCATACAGTTACTGCTGCAACTACCCAATTTGTGTAGGGTAAAAGTAGCCATAGTTACTATGTAAACAAGGACGTGGCTATGTCCCAAAAAACTTTATTTACAAAAATAGGCAATAGGCTAGATTTGGCCCACCAGCCATAGTTTACCTATCCCTGATGGGTACCATCAAACTATTAAAAAGGCTTCATGTCAAATTATTAAGTAATTTTAGGCCTAAATACAGTAGTTATAATCATTGTACAGTTGTTAAGGTATTATTTTTAAAACTATATTTACAAAATGCTAATATAGTGATTTTTATTAGTTTATAAATTATAGAAGTTAATGATAAATATTTAAGTCATTTGAAGATTGTAACAGCATAAAGTTTCTTCACAGTATCACAATAAATGTTTCCAATAACTAAAAATTCATAAAATTATTACTTATAATTTATTATATATTAAATCTCTTATTTGCAAGATTAAGTGAACTACGTTTACGGAACGGTAGAACCCAAAACTGAAAACTAGTCATATTCTTTCAACAATTTTAAAATTGCAATCACCACATGTATCAAAAGACAAAAACTGCCACCTTTATCAAAATATTAATGTGCTTCAATCACATAATACGTTCTCATGAAAGTTGAAACATAAAATCACCTTTAAGATCTTTGCCATGTGCTCTGCTCCCTGCCATGTCAGATGACACCCCATGAAGTTTACTGTCTTAAGAGTGATAGAGTTCTTTATACCTTGACAAATAACTAAAAGGAAAAAAACACATACACAGTAAGATGAAAGAGCCTATACAGACTGGTCAGTCTTGACTTATTCGCTTTTCTTGAGTCTACTGGCGGTTTATAGTTAATTGTGTTCTTAAAATCATTATCTACAATCTTCCCAGGCAACTGATGGCTTGGTGCATTCTAAAATATGTCAATAGCAAAGTGTTACTTCAGTTTACAGCAACGGTTTAATTCTATTTAGATGCTAAAACTGAATACTCTGAACATTGCAAACTTGATTCCCAACCACTCAGCAAAGTACTACATACCTTTTAAGACATAGGAAAGAAAAATAAAAATCTAAAAAGCATAAGACTCTTCCTATTTTTATTTCCAATGATAAACCCTGATCTCGATTATCAATTAACAATTTAAATGTCAACTATAAACCTAGAATTTTATTAGGTGATATGCAATATAAGATAGAGGACCTCAAATTCTCCATTCCCTTAACTTGAAATGCAGGCTTCCTTACCCCTCCAGACCACTATTGGACACAGTAAACATACACTGATTCTTCAGGACCCCAATCAAGTCACTTTCTCTGTCATTACTTCCATGATACACCCTCACCAACACTACTGAGTTTGCTGGCCTTTCCTATGCTCCCACAGCACTTTGCATATACTTCCTATTTTAGCACACACCACAGCACATTATAATTATGACTACAGATGGATGTTAGAACTATTTAAAGATAGTGATGAGTTTTTTTTTCTTTATGTCTTGCTATTTCCTTAAGGTCCCATAATATTTCTTGAAGACAAACCATAAGAAGATGAACACAAAAAACAGAAAATACAAAATATTATACATTTGTGTGGCTTGTGGCTTAACATAACCTTATGTAAAATTATTTCAGAGAGTATCCAGCATGACAACCTTTCATGGTGCAAGTGAGACTGGACCAAGGTCTGAGCAGGCACAGGAGACAATCCAGAGAGAGGCAGCACCAAGGAAAGGTACAGCCCGGAGTTAACATGGCATGTAGGCAATCATGAGACCAGTCTGACGGGAAGAGACTTAAACAAGATTGAAACTCACTTTCTAAACCTCCATCTCCAATTGGGCAATTTGCAAGAGACAGGTGCACCAAAGTAGCTGATTTATTCAATCCCTTTAATGGGGAGAAAAAGTTAAAAAATTTATTGGTTTAGTTTCCCTAAAAGCAACTATCAAATGTTCGCAGGACACACTGGAGAAGGCTTACCTTTGCTAAGACAGTTAAATCTCTCTCTCTCAGAACTAGCCCATTGAGCTCCAAGTTCTTTAGAGCACTTGATGCACTTAAACAGCATTTCAGAGCTTTACATAACTGGAAGGTCACATCTTTGTTTCTTATCGCAGGGACACGACTTCTGCAAACTTTATTTCTGTCAGAACCTAAAGCAAAATTATTATAAAATCAGTGATTTCAATTATAGATTTTGTCATCATTAAAAAGCATCTGCTCTGGGCTAAGGCACAGAAATGACTCCTGCCCTTAAAGCCCTCTTTAAGGAGGGACATGCGTAAACTCAAAACTTCAACCACATGAGATACAGAAACATCAACTATGTGTGTAGAGGTTCCTATGGAAGCAAAGTTATATCTAAGTGATGGTTTCAAGACAACCCTGAAGTTAAATCTACCAAGATGAGAATGACTATATATAGTCGAGTGGGAGGTGCATTAACTGCAGAGGGAGCACATGTGCAACGACCTCCAAGCCTGACACCTGCCGGGCATTGTAAATACTGCAGGTGGGATGACTAAAGGCCACGGGTGCAAGTGGGAGGAGAGACAGAAATTAAAACAGAGAGGTCGGCCGAGGCAAGCCTGGGAGAGAGTATGGCTTTTATCGCACAGGTGATGAGGACCAGGCCTACCACTGGCACAGTAAAGGTGCCTCTGCAGGTTAGGAAAAGGTGCCCCATTGCTGGCCAACCAACAAGATAAAGGGAATGATTAGAAAAAGGCACCTACTGGGCCGGCCCTGTGGCTTAGCAGTTAAGTGCACGCGCTCCGCTGCTGGCAGCCCAGGTTCGCATCCTGGGCGTGCACCGACACACCACTTCTCCGTGAGGCCGCGTCCCACATACAGCAACTAGAAGGATGTGCAGCTATGACATACAACTATCTACTGGGGCTTTGGGGGAAAAAATAAATAAATAAAAGTTTAAAAAAAAAAAAGGAAAGAAAAAGGCACCTACTTCAGATAGACAAGAAAAAGCACCCCTTCCTCAGGGCCAACTAGCCCCATGAGGCTTGGCAGAGCACAGCTCAGATTGCACGCCTCTGTGCAGAACACAAACACACAAACCAGCAGGCACTAATCCTGTGCGGGCGAGCCATTATAAGCATTATTTTAAGCATATCTTTTCATTTTCGAAGCTCACTCAAGCCGAGTAGGCAGATAAGTGAGAGACACTGAGCTCAGGGGCAGCAAAACCAGCTAGAAGCTTCTGCAATAGTCCAGGCAAAACTTAATTAAGGGTGAAGAAGCAAATCTAGGAGGTTAAAATCTACAACCTAGACCCACTGGATGCAAAAGATAAAGAAGGTTCAGTGAAGGAACTCTGAAGAGAATGGTCTAGTACATTTTTCTTACGTTCAATGTAAAATATTAGGCAAGATTTACTACAGTGCCCTTGACTCCAAGGTCCTTTCCAACTATAACTTCTTTTGATTCCTAAGTTATTACTTTAAGTCAAGTCCCTTCAGAGGTGCAGAACAGCTCCTACACCTGAATGAGATGCAGAGAATAACCTGATTTTTTTTCACCAGTGGATGAGTTAAACTGTCCTTGCCTAAGAGATAACAGATGGTGCGAACCCCAGAGCCTAGAAAAGAGCCAGGTATATGACAAATGTTTAGGTTTTTTAAAATAAATCAATAGTCATTTCTTCTCCTAGATCTTCACACCCTCCCTCTCTGCTAGCTACTTTCTCTCAGCTTATAAACATACTCAAGTGTGTCCCTCTAAAAAACATCTTTCAGACCTATGATTTTCTGGATCTTCTTCGTGGGTAACGTCAGCCTTCAAACTTTTGCCCTCCCATAAAGCCCAGATCTCTAACTTGGGCCCAGACCTGTCTAGCAAACATTCATGGATGCCCCACAGGCCCCTCTTAAAGCATTAAAGACGAAGTAAGATCCTCTCCCCACTCCCAATCTCTGCCTACTGTGCTCGGCATCTCACAGAAAGGTGTTGCTGCAGACTGTCCCCCAGATGCAGCCCTCCCTCAGCTAACTGGTCAGCAGGCCCCATCCATTCTGTCTCTTTGATCTCTGAAATCCAGTCCTCCCTTTCTATACCTTAATTTGGGCCCTCAGATTACAATTCACCCTCTTCCCAACCAACTGCCTTCCAAACGGAGGTCAGAGCGAGTTTCTAAATCAAAAGCCCAGCTCATCATCCTCCGTGTTTCCCACAGCCTTCAGGATTAACAGCCAACCTTTTAACAGGACAAACAAGGCTCCTCTCTGTTTGGCCCCCATCAAGTTTTCAGTCTCAACTCTCCCTTCTTTCTCAAACCGTAAGTTCTAGTCCTGCACCTTAGTTTTCCTGTATTTTCTTTTATGTGAGGAAGATCGGCCCTGAGCTAACATCTGTTGCCAATCCTCCTCTTTTTACTGAGGAAGACTGGCCCTGGGCTAACATTCGTGCCCATCTCCCTCTACTTCATATGGGATGCCGTCACAACATGGCTTGAGAATCGGTGCGTCGGTGTGCGCCCGGGATCCAAACCTGCGAACCCCGGGCCGCTGCCGAAGCGGAGCACGCACTTAACCGCTGGGCCACCGGGCCGGCCCCTTCCTGTATTTTCTTACACGTCTCAAACTTGGACACAAGCTGCTCCCTCCTGCCATCTGAGTACCTTGAAAATATCCTTAGAAAGGAGGACACCTCCTCCAAAAAGCCTTCCCTGCACCTTCCCTTCCAATATTTTGTGCTCCGCAGCACCGGAGCTCACTTCTTGCAGACTGCCGTGCTGCCTCCCCGACCAGAAGGGGCGATCCTTTAGGGCAGGAGCCTGTCTCCAGCAGTGCTTGGTGCTGACTGAGCTCATTCAAGTGCCAGGATCCTTTACACACATAACCTGCTTAATTCTAAGAACCCACTGGCAGAGCGGGTTTTAATGCCATTTTACGTGTGGGTATCGTAGTTCAAGAGTAACCTGCCCGGGCCACACAGAATGTAAGCCCTGGAATTCAAACCGTAGGCTGCCTTCACATCTGTGCTCTTGTCACTATATGATGCTACCATTCAAAAAAAATTTTTTCCCTATCAGAGAGAGTCTTGTCTTAAAACGAAATGAAGCAAAAGGCTGGGATGCATCAACTTCCTAATCTCTTTGTTCTGTATCAAGCAAAGTCATTCATTAAACGAGTTAACATCTCTCTAACGCTTAACAATGTCCCAAACTGTGCTAAGTGCTGTACAAGCACGAACCCGGCGAATCCTTGCAGTCACCATACGGAGTGGGTCCCGTTAAGCCCGTGTTACGGATGAGAACAGAGACCCGGAGCCCTTAGGGGAGTCGCCCAGGGTCACCGAGCTGGTAAGGGCCCCGGGGCGCACGCCCTGTCTACCGCACACATACCCCGGCACTGGGCACCCGCCCCGGCGCCCAGGCTCCACCTGGCACCGTCTAAAATCCCGCTCTGCGGCACAGCCATGGGGCCACTGGGAGCGGGAACTACAAACCTGTTTCGCCCAGCCACGGCTGGAAGAAGCTCCTGACGGAGACCAGCGGCAGATCTTTGTTGATCCTCAGGGTGCTCAGCAGCGGCGCCCAGTCCACCACGCGGAGGCGGTCGGCGTTGAAGTCCAGCACGCCCTCGCGCAGGCAGGCGCGCACGGCCGGCAGCGGCACCGAGTCCTGCAGCGCGCACAGGTACTCGTAGTGCGAGAAGAAGTCGGCCGCGCAGTCGCGGCGCAGCTTCACCGAGTCGATCATGGCCAGGGGCGGCCTCGGGGGACGCCGGCGGCGGAGACAACGCCCGCCTGGGAGCCCCCGGTCGCCGCCCGGCCTCTCCGGCGCCCAGGGCCGGCGGCTGCGGCCCCGCAGCGAGCGCAGCAGCGGCGGCTCGGCCAGAAGACGCAGGGCCCCGGGCCCCAGCTACGCCGGCCCCTTGACGCCGCGCTCCCGCGCCGCCTCCCGCCCCGCGGCGCCGGCCGTTGGCGCCCGCCTCAGCGCCCTCCGCGGCGCGGGGCTGCGGTTCAAGCCGGAGGGCGGGTGCCCGCGGGGGCGGTGCGCAAAGACGTCAGCGCGCTCGGCGTGCGTCAGCACGCAGGCCCCGCCTCCTGCGGAGACAGGCCTTGAGGAAGCGAGGCGGGAGCTTCGGGGCGCGGAGGTGCAGAAGGTAGGTGTTTCTCGGCATTTGGGGTTTCCGAAAAAGGTTTACTGATTGGTTCAATAAAAGTGAGCTATGGATGTAGCGACGCATTTTAAAAAGTGACCTAAACTGTAGAGTGTCTATTCACGCACCGCCCAGGAGGGTACACTCAACAAGGGATGTACGAACGACACCCACTCAGATGTCCACTGTCGTCCATAACTCTTTCACGTCTGTGCTAGTTGTACAAAGAACTCTTAATTTCTGTAGTTTCTACTTGCCTCCCATGGTTGTTGGCAAACTGTAAAGTGTTCCATGAGTTCAGGACATTATTAATGTGATTACTAATAATCACTTTGTTTTGTACTCATGATGATGATGGTTAAGTCTCTAGTAACTTGTACTTTCTGTCTCCTAGGCATTATTTTAAGCACTGTTTCAGTATGAAATCGTTTAATTTTCCTAAAATCTCCACAAAGAATATACTATTGTATATCCACTTTACAAAAGAGAAACTGAGTCACGGGAATTTAAGTAACTTACGGCTAAGGAAGTGGAAGAACTCAGACAATTGGTGTTAAATTAATTAAACAAGGAAGCCATTGGACTGATGTGGCTCTAAAGCTCTGGCAGTCTACATAAGCAAACCAAAATCTAAGGCTGTAAATGCCTCAGGGTTAGGAAATGGAAAAGCTAAGGACAGCCCATCACAAACAGCCAACTATAGGGTATAGCCGATCAATAACTTCCTTGCTTTGCATCCTCCTTTTCCTATGCACGTCTCTCCCCAGCTGCTGTCGGTGGAAGCACTCCTAACCACTTCTAGTGTGGTCTTGCTCGATTTGAATCCATTTTTGCTCAAATAAACTCTTAAAATTTTTGATGTGCCTCAGTTTATCTTTTAATATTGGCCTCAGAACCTGTATTTGAATCCGGTTTCTGGAACAATAGAAGTCCTCCAGTCTGGCCTTAGGCATTATGTTTATGGCATTCCTCTTCCACCCACTACCAACACACACCTCCTCCACTAAAATTCCCTAGATGTGGTCAGTCATGACTTTTCCATGCAACACGCTCAAATTGTAATATAGCAGACCCTCCTCTATCCTCCAACTAGCTTATGAAATGAAACATCACCATTCCTGTTGAAGAGCCCCATGTAACCACTCTCCCAGTCACAACCACTCTCTAACAACCCTGGATAACCGCTCTTCTGAAGGTATTCATCATTGCAATATATGTCTTTATATTTCTGCTACGTTTGTAAGTATTCTTAAACAGCATATAACATTCTATGTTTTCTTCTGCTACTTGCTTTATGTAGTGTTATCTCTAGTTTATGTACTTTCCTTGCCGTATAGCATTCCTATGTAGGAAAATGCAATAATTTGTCTATTTTCCTGTTGATGGAAATTTAATGTTTCCAATTTTCAGTATGATTTCTTTGTTGCTATATCCATTTTTAGTCTCCAGCATCACTTACTGTAGTTGTCCATTGTCTTCTTAACGTTCCCTCTTCCCTGTTTTCCTTGAAGCCACCTGACTTTTTTATACTTCTCTAGTTTCTTCTTCTCTGTCTTGCTCTTGGGTGTCTCTTGCTTACCTATTCTAAATGTTGGTGTTTTTCAGGTTCCCATCCTCAGCGTCCACCCCTTCTGACCTTTCCCAGTTTCTCTGGGTAATCTTGTCTCCTGCTCAGGCTTAACTTCCCCTTCCAGGCTGATGACTTCTAACAAAGATATCTCTCTCCATACGTCAGACTGCCTCCTGGAAAGCCAAAGATTTCTCACTGGCCCCAGCATCAGGTCTGTATTCCTTAGCTTGCCATAGAGGCTCCTTCATGATTTGACTACCTGTGTTGTCTTATTCCTTGCTACATTCCTCCCTGAATGTCTTCTTTAGACACGTGGAACTACTTGAAGTTTCTGATGTTTTATCATTCCTGCCTGGGCCTTTACAGATGCTGCTCCTTTACTTAGGACCCTCCTCCTCCACTCCCTCTTTAGTGGACTAACTTGCGCTTGTTTCCCAACTTCAGGTTGGGGGCCCCCTTCCCTGGGAGGCCTTCTTTCCCTAACCCTCACCTCTCCTCCCCTGCTTGTTTAGTACCTCACTGCTCTGCTCCCTGACATCCCCTTGTCATAACACTTAGTATATCCAATGACAAGCATCTTTTTAGATGGTTTTCTTTCCATAGACTGTAAGCCCTTTGAAGGCAGGGACCGTATCTCATTCATGCTTATATTCCCTATGCCTAGCACAATGTTGGTACATAGGAAGTGCTGAATAATGACTATGGGAACATTCTCCTCTGTTCTCCCTATAGCACCAGTCGTCACCAGCACCTTGTGGCTGCTACCTACGGATGCAGCTCAAGGAAGCCTTCATCATATTAATTCATCACTTAACATATTAACTTAAAATTTATTTCCCCCAAGCTTACTTATTTTCTGTCTGGCAAGATTTCTTTCAAGGCTTGCCTGAGAATCTTTTCTCTACTTCCATTTAATTATGGCTTAATAGTTCTCCTTTTGGCTCCTATGGCTTCAGTTCTGCTTTCAGCATCTTGTGGGCTCTACCCACATGCTTCCCTGAACATGGTGAGCAAAAGCTGCCTCCCCACAGCACCCCTAGGATCCTCTGATAAGCCAGGTTCGTGCCTGGCCCAAGACAAAATGCCTTAGCTTCCCCGCAGATACATGACTTGGGAGGGACATGCCTACTGGGCAGTACAAGAGATGGGCTCTCCTCCTTCAGGGGTCTGGTGAGTGGATGTTTGACTAGAATACGGTTAAGTGGTATCACTTGACCTTTTATTCACTGTACTCTACTCCCAGCCCATCCTGACAACATTATACCCAGACTTCCAGGCGAACTTACCTTTCCATGGAACCTCAATGCTAATGCCATCTGCACATCTCTAACATTCATGTTCTCTGGACCTGCTTTCAGAGCAACGAGTTTGTTGGATCCAGTCACAGAGCTATGTCAACAACATGGGCTGTCTTATTTTAACTGACATATGGTCCCCATTTCTTTTTTCCATGCCCTTCCTTATGGCTATTGACAATGGCTCCTCCAAACCCCCTCCACTCTTTTTTTTCTTTATTGTGAAATTTTTATTGTACATTATTGTTTGTCAGTCACTTATAAATGCATCCCTTCACCCCTTGTGCCCACCTCCCACCCCCCTGCCCCTGGTAACCACCAAACAGTTCTCTCTGTCCGTGTGTTAGCTTATCTTCCATTTATGAGTGAAATCATGTGGTGTTTGTCTTTCTCTGTCTGGCTTATTTCGCTTAACGTAGTACTCTCCAGGTCCATCTATGTTGTTGGAAATGGGACGATTTTGTCTTTTTTTATGGCTGAGTAGTATTCCATTATATATATATACACCACATCTTCTTTATCCAATCATCAGTCGAGGGACGCTTGGGTTGCTTCCACTTCTTGGCTATAGTGAATAATGCTGCAGTAAACATAGGGGTGCATAAGCCTCTTTGGATTGTTGATTTCAGGTTCATTGGGTAGATACCTAGTAGTGGGATAGCTGGATCATAAGGTATTTCTATTTTTAATTTTTTGAGGGATCTCCATACTGTTTTCCATAGAGGCTGCGCCTGTTTGCATTCCCACCAGCAGTGAATTAGGGTTCCTGTTTCTCCACAGCCTCTCCAGCATTTGTTGTTTTTGTCTTGGTCATTATAGCCATCTTACGGGTGTAAGATGATATCTTAGTGTGGGTTTAATTTGCATTTCCCTGATGATTAGTGATGTTGAGCATCTTTTCATGTGCCTATTGGCCATCTGTATATCTTATTTGGAGAAGTGTCTGTTCATTTCCTCTGCCCATTTTTTGATTGAGTTGTTTTTTTGTTGTTCAGTTGTGTGAGTTCTTTATATATTATGGACATGAACCCCTTGTTGGATACATGGTTTGCAAATATTTTTTCCCAGCTAGTGGGTTACCTAGTCATTTTGATCCTGGTTTCATTTGCCTTGTAGAAGCTCTTTAATCTGATGAAGTCCTGCTTGTTTATTTTTTCTTTCATTTCCCTTGTCCGAGTAGACATGGAATTTGAAAAGATCCCTTTATGACCAATGAAGAATAGTGTACTGCCTATATTTTCTTCCAGGAGTTTTTTATTTTCAGGTCTCGCCTTCAGGTCTTTGATCCATTTTGAGTTAATTTTTGTGTATGGTGAAAGCAGATGGTCCACTTTCATTCTTTTGCAAGTAGCTGTCCAGTTTTCCCAGCACCATTTATTGAAGAAGCTTTCCTTTCTCTATTGTATGGTCTTAGCTCCTTTGTCAAAGATTAGGTGTCCATAGATATGTGGTTTTATTTCTGGGCTTTCAATTCTGTTCCATTGATCTGTGGGTCTGTTTTTGTACTAGTACCATGCTGTTTTAATTATTATAGCTTTGTAGTATATTTTGAAGTCAGGGATTGTGATGCTTCCTGCCTTGTTCTTTTTTCTCAGGATTGCTTTAGCTATTCGGGGTCTTTTGTTGCCCCATATGAAATTTAGGATTCTTTGTTCTATTTCTGAGAAGAATGTCATGGGCATGTATGTATGTTACATTTCTATTTAAAATTTTACTTAAAAATAAAGAGCTAATATTTTCCCCTAGAGGCCCATCCTGCTGATAAGCAACTGCATTGTCCCTAGTCATGGTCTCTTCCCCTCTCCTGGGCCAGGCAGTAAAATGCAAACCCAATTTATACTCTGCCACTTAAAATCTGACAGTTTAGCAAAGTTGCAGGCAGCATTGTGTTTGGAAAAAATATGGGTTGAGGAGTCAGTCTAGGGTTCACATCCATGTTTTACCACCCACTGGTTGTGCGACCTTGGTCTTCATTTTCCTCATCTGTATTATTAGTATACATCAGAGGACTGCATGGCAAACTAGAAATCATACAATATACACCTATTGTAAAATTCCCCCTTGAAATTCCCCCGAAGTCTTGTAATGGTTTCTATATGCAGCATCTGTTCAACTTCCTCACATTACTATGGCCTTCATGCTCAGTTTGGCCTGACTCCCAGACCTTTGTTCATCCTCGTCCAGACAGAACATTCCTGAAACATTCTCTTAGGTTTTACTTCAGGCAGACTGCTTTACTTATCTGCCCACAACTTCATCCTAAAACAGTTACCCTCTCTTGGTCAGCCTCAGAGACTATCCCCACGTGAAGATCTAAAGAAGCTATTTGCTTTATTTTCTCCTCAGTATTTTCTTTTAGGAATAAGTGCTTAATCAATAGGAAAGTGGTTAGATGAAGTATGCTAGATCCATTTTATGGAATGGCATGTAGCCAGTAAAATATGCAGTGAGTTTACCTATGCTGATGTGGCAAGGTATCCATGATAGATTGTCAAGTGAAACAGGCAAGATACAGGACCCTCAGACAAGTACCATGCCCACTGGAATGTAAGAGATATGAGGGCAGGGAGCATGTCTGTCTTCTTTCTCTGCAGCATCTAGTGGACACATAGTAGGCACTCATAAATATTTGTGGACTGAATGTAAGAGCATAGAAAATGACCTGGAAGAACAAACAGCACGCTGTTATCAGGGTTACCCGCCTGGGGGGGAGCAGCACTGGAGTGCTGGTGAAGACTTGCATTTTTTGTTCTCTGCATTGCTGACGTTTCAAGTGGTTTTATTAGAATGTTTTTATGTTTTGTGCTTTCTGGCACCTAAGGTGTTTCGTCCACCAACAGCCAGCACCTTTGTCTTTGTTGCTAGGGTGACTTCAGGCTACCAGAAACAGCTTTGCTGCTGGCCTGGAGAGCCAGAAGTGGCTGGTCATTTGTGGTCGCTCTCCCCACACCCCCAGCTTTTAACAAATAACTGACAGGAGGTGTATAAGGATTCCCGCAGCCTGGCCCTTGATTGGGCGACTCAAAGGCATGACTTATAGATTCTGCACAGCTCCCCTGTGATTCAGCCTAAATAAGTTTATTGACTTCAAGGGACTTGACTTGAAATTGTACTTTCTTTCTGGCCTCCTTCCAGTTCAGGTCCCTTGGATTGTCTTGGAACAGTTCCCCCTCTCAGAGTCTGCTTCTGGGGACTCAATCTAAGTCACTTGTGTAATTAAAAACAATAAAAACAATTTGTGCCTATTGGAGGATGGAGTGGATGATTTCCTCACCTCAGACTTTTTACCCTCCATGGCTTTAGATTAATCAGAAAAAAGTCTAGGCACAGCTCCATAACTTACGGGGCCCAGGGCAAAATGAAAATGTAGAGTTCCTTTTTTGACATGCAGGAAACAAGTGGTGTTAGCAGTACTAAAATATAAAACATTTTCCTTTTTTCCAAAGTCTGTCTCTCAACTTGTCAGGGTATTTTTGATTTGCTATTGATTGTTGTTCTAAGTAAAGACAAGTTAAAATTTTACATTATTAGCATAAATTTTACCATTCATTTTTATATTGTACCATGTGAGTTTTAAGCACAAATATAAGAGCTTTTTGTTTGTATGCAAAAATCACCAAAATTACACAATTTATATTTCGTAGGTTGTACAAGCATATGTATTTCTTACCTGTATTGTGGAAATGCTGCATAAAACTAACTCAGCTGTTTTTTTTGTGTGTGTGTGTGAGGAAGACCAGCCCTGAGCTAACATCCGATGCCAACCCTCCTCTTTTTTCCTGAGGAAGACTGGCCCTGGGCTAACATCTGTGCCCATCTTCCTCTACTTTATATGGGACGCCGCCACAGCATGGCTTAACAAACGGTGCGTTGGTGCACGCCTGGGATCCGAACCGGCAAACCCGGGCTGCCGCAGCGGAGCGTGCGCACTTAACCGCTTGCGCCACCAGGCCGGCCCCAAACTCAGCTGTTTTAATTTCACTTCTCAACACATGCAGTTTCTGCCATGATTCTCCACCTTCAGCTTAGTGTCATGAGAAGGACTGAAAGGGAAAGCAGATTTAGGTCACCCTGTCTTTCCCTTGCCATCTGTGTCATCATTTTCAGTGTAAGTAGTTGGCTAATCCAGGGAAGTCAGTGAGTGAGGAAGGATATGGTGGGTTCCTCGGTCATTCATGCTTCTTGGAACACCATTGCCTTCTCTGTGTTTGAAGGACTCGGACTGGAATGTGAAGGGTGGCCTCTCAGGGCTGTCAGCACTTCTGCTTACTCAGGCGTACAGGTCACATGCCTTGAGTCTTGCTGAACTCCCACCCATCGCCAGTCCACCTGAATTCTGTGCGCATGGGGCATCGCGATTGCTGTATTTGAATGGGGCTGCAAGGAACAGTGGACACGCTGTTGTGTGTATCTACTCTTCTCACATGCATGTTCCATTGTCCCATAGACTTCACTTAGAAAACATAAGCTGCAACATAAAATTAAGAATTTCAAGATGGTGACAGTAGAATACTAAACCAAGCGTGGGGCCCTTCTGAGTGTGGAGCCCTGGGCAACTGCTCATGGAGACAGCCCTGACTGGAGTTGAAAAGTGAATAAAGCCCAGGCTCTGCTCAGTCCTGTGGGCAGTTAACCCACAGATCTCTAGGTTTCTGGTTAGGTGTACTTTAGGGCGGCCTGGGCTTCTGTGTTGACACACCACTCTTGTTTCAACACTTAGAAGAAATTTGTGGGGGCCGGCCTCATGACTGAGTGGTTAAAGTTCCACAAGCTCCGCTTCTGTGGCCTGCGTTCGTGGGTTCCGATCCCTGGCACGGACCTACTCCACCAGCCATGCTTTGGAGGCATCCCACGTACAAAATGGAAGAAGATTGGCACAGATGTTAGCTCAGGGCTGATCTTCCTCAAGCGAAAAAAAAAAAAAGAGGAAGATTGGCAATGGATGTTAGCTCAGGGCAAATCTTCCTCACACACACAAAAACAACAATAAATTATTTAAGACCATCTTTTTTTCTTTTGAGCTTGTAGGAAATTTCAAGCTACGTTTGCTCTAATTTATCCAGCATTTGGTGTTTTGTGATGGGAGGGATTTCCAGAATATCTAGTCTTGTTAAACTCATGGAAATGGAGAAAGTACATTTTTTGTCTACTTACAGATTTCACAATGTTCCAAGCCTACTTCAAATTTCACAAACCTCTGATGAATACTCATTTTTATCTTGGTTAATTTTTAAAGTAATTTTTATTTTTTATCAGAGTAATGCATGCACTTTGTCTGGAATGTCAAATCTTGCTAAAAGTCTTATAACAAAAAAGAGAGGTCTCTTCTCCCCCACCCCCTTCCATCTCAAGTCCTCCTTCCCAGAGGCCATAGCTTTAAACTCCTGTAGCCATTTCTTGCAAAATTCATCTCCATATTTTAAAATAGTATATTTTTAATCAGTTTTTTATAGAATCATCAATTTTAGACCTTATATATCGTAGTGTACTCTAATTATGTTAACTTTCCTAGAAAAATTTTTGTTCTTTATGCAGGCAATATATTTTTTTTTTTTTTTTTTTTTTTTTTTTTTTTTTTTTGGTGAGGAGATCAGCCCTGAGCTAACATCCGCCAATCCTCCTCTTTTTTTGCTGAGGAAGACGGCCCTGGGCTAACATCTGTGCCTATCTTCCTCCACTTTATATGGGACGCCGCCACAGCATGGCTTACCAAGCAGTGCGTCGGTGCGCGCCCGGGATCCGAACCAGCGAACCCCAGGCCGCCGCAGCGGAGCGCGCGCACTTAACCGCTTGCGCCACCGGGCCGGCCCCTGCAGGCAATATTTTTTTAATTTACAAATTTTATTTTCAATTCACCAGATTTCTCATGTATCTTAATTCTCATGCCCATTTCCTGCATGCTCAAGACCATCACACAATCATTGCCTTTATCCCCCAAGGACATCCTTCTAACAATCTCCCATCCTCTTATTCAATATGGACTATTTGTTTTCCAGACCTGCTGCACAGCTGCCACCCAGGAACTTCCAAAATTCTATGCATGCTTGTACTGGGACCCTATTTCCTGGATGCTGAGTTTTTCCTTTTCTTGTATTTCCCTCTCCTTTAGTGGTGACACATCCTCCAGGCACTATGTGAAAGGGAGGTCAGTTTTGGAGACCTTGAATGTCTGAAAATGTTTTTATTCCATCTTCACTCATGATTAATATCTTGCGAAAATAGAGACTACAAGGTTGGAAATAATTTTCAGTTAGAATTTTGATGGCTGTCTTCACTGGACCTGGCTTTCTGGGCTGCTGTTGAGAAATCCGTTGCAATTCTGGTTTCCCTATTTTTGGTTATCTGTGGTTTTCCTCCTGACACCGTTAAGTATTCTCCTTTTAGCCCAGGTTCTCTGAAATGTCCTGTGGCCGTGCCTTGCTGTGGATCTTTTCATTTTTTGTTGGTGGTACTCAGTGGTCCCTTTATGTTGCGAAGCTCAGTCCTTCACTTCTGACCATACTACCGGATATGCTTATGAAATAATTTTTCTCCCTTCTCGAAGACCTACCAGTTGGATGCTTGTCTTCTTGGACCAAGCCTCTAGTTTCTAATCTTTTCTGTATCTTTTTGTCTTTTAGTTCACTTCTTTGGGAGATTTCTTAAAATTTTATTTTCCATCCTACCTATGAACCATTTTCCTTTTGGAAATTATTTTTGACTTCTAAGTGCACTTTCTTGTGCACTGCCATTCAATTTTTATGATATCTAATCATGTTTCAAGTATGCAGTATTTTTTCTTACTTCTGAGAGTATTAATAATAGTTTCTTTTTGTAGTTTTCTTCAGCTTCCTTTATTATCTTGTTTTTCTCTAAGTTCTATTATTTGTTTTTTTAAGTCTCTGTCTTTCACATCTTAGATTTTTCGTAAGTGTATGGTGATCTTTGGATTTCTACCCATCTTTAAGAATAAGACCTTAAGTATATGGACTCTGTGTACACACATGGTTATTTTACTCCAGAGGGGTTGTGTGGTGAGCTTCCTTTTGGGGTTGGACACTGGGATTTTGAAATATCCCTGGGGAAGGCCCACTGATCTCCTGCCTGGGTTTCTGTAGCTGACTACTGGGATTTTTGAAGCAATGGTGGGTGCTTGAAGTGGGTAGTTAAGAGGGGAACTCCTGTTCTCAAGGCACTTCCAGGCAAGCCCTGCACCTCACCTTACTCTCTGCTTTACTTGGATCTCTGAGGTCAAAGCCTGTTGAGTCTCACTTCTCCAGAGATTATCACCAACCCTCCACTCCCTTGGAGCCAGGGTGCAGGGATGGGGAGGAGGTAGAAGAGGGAAGCTAACTTGGCTGTTCAGTGATGGGTGGGAACCCAGGAAGGGGGTCTGATTATGCAGATCTATAACCAATCCCTTGTTTTCAGCCCCGTGCCTCCCTCACTGCCCCTTATTTCTTATTTGGTGTCTCCAAAGCCTGAATCTGGTGCTTTGAGGGCAATATTTAAAAACATTTCGTTTGGAAATAATTGCGAACTATGAAGAGTTGCAGGAATTCCTATATTTTTAAATATGTTATCCCATTTACTCTGTCTCTCTCTATATATTAATCTCTTTCCTGAATATTTGACAGAAAGTTGTATATGTCGTGGTCCCTTTCCCCAAGTTCTTCAGAGTATATTTCCAAGACAGACTTCTTTACATACCCACATTAAACTTATCAACTTCAGGAAATATAACATTAATAAAAATTTTATTTAAATCTACTGTCTGTATTTCAATTCTGTCAATTTACTCAGTAATGTCCTTTAGAGCATTGTTTTTCCCAAAGTCTTGGGTCCAGCAAAGATCGCACAGGTGTTTAGATATCATGTCTCTGTGGTCTCTCAGGATTTAAGATCCCCAGCCTTTCTTTATCTTTCAGGATATTGACATTTTGGGGAATACAGCTGATGGACCATTTTTATAGCCCTTTCTTGTCATCTGGAAATTTTCTTTCTTGAGCTTATCTACATTTAATCTCTGAAGGGCATTTGAGGTATGAAATCCCAGAGCCTTTGGGTTTGTTAGGGCCAGAATCAGGCCATAAAGGCCAAAGTCAAAAATGCTAGCATGTGTGGAAGACTTTGCTAAGAGTCATCTTATGGTGAAGGGAGAGTAGAGAAGGAGTGTCTTAAAGGGTAAGTTCTTTGGAGGATGGAAACTGGGAAGAAGCTGATTTTGTGGGAGAAAACAGGCAAAGAAAAGAGCTTCCGACTCTTGAAAGACTTCTTCACATGGAAGGGAAAGGTTTGGCTTTCGCAACCATGGCTGATTCATTAAAATTAGGAGGAGACTTGAGGAAATCAAAGCGAGGAAATGATATGGTGCTTGATTTCAGCAGTGTAACATCGTTTTTTTTTTTTTAGAGGGGGTGAAAGATCGGCCCTGAGCTAACATCTGCCAATCCTCCTTTTTTTTTTTTTTTGCTGAGGAAGACTGGCCCTGGGCTAACATCCATGCCCATCTTCCTCCACTTTATATGGGACGCCTGCCACAGCATGGCCTGAAGACTGGCCCTGGGCTAACATCCATGCCCATCTTCCTCCACTTTATATGGGACGCCTGCCACAGCATGGCAGGACAAGCGGTGCGTTGGTGCGCGCCCGGGATCCGAACCGGTAAACCGCAGGCCGCTGCAGCGGAGCATGCGCACCTAACTGCTTGCGCCACCGGGCCTGCCCCAGCAGTGTAACATCTTACTGAAGCTGTAGGCATCACAACCCTGGGGAATGAGGGGAAGCCAGTAGGTGTGGAGCTGTCAGGGAGGTGGCTCTGGGCTTTGTTCACCCTCTGCCCCCCAAAAAAGGTGCTCATTGGTGACCTGCTTCCGTTCTCTGTCAATCCAAGTGAGCCTCAAGCATCTAAGTGAGTGACACAGGTGGATGACTTGTGTTCAGTAACCTTGGCTATCTCCTGTTGGGTGCTGTAGCCCAGGTGAGGTGAGGGGGTAGTCTCCTTTTTCTCTCTTGCTTCCCCCAACAGGAGAATGCCAAAGATTGAGGAAGGCAGAGGCAAATCTTGGCAGAGCTAGGAGGGGAAGGAGGACATACCAGGGTTGGGCAAGAAATATTTACATATCTCCAGGTGGCACTCAGGTCACTCTCCAGCTCCAGATGAGAACTGGATTCAAAGCCATGGGCACGGGTATTGCCTCCTGCCCTGGGCCAGCTCACCTGACCGTTCACCCTGTTAACCATACCACATCAGCACGGAAGGGGCTCAGGGACAGGAACATTTTGTTGAAAACTGTCACCGTTTTTGTATTCTAGCAAATGTAGCCAGTGTCCAGTGGACACAGATCTGGAGGGCCATGGGTGAGGATGTGTGTAGTGGGTGAAGGTGCTGCTCTGGTTGTGGCTGGGAGGGCTGGGGCAAGGCATAGGAGGAGGATGTGTTGTGCCTGGAGTGTTAACCTGTCTGAGAACCCATCTGAACACAACCTTGAGGTCTCCTGCTGGCTGGGCATCTTCTCAGAGAGGAGACCCTCCTCAGAGACCTCTCCATGGTACTTGGCTTGGTGACTTCATTCAGGACAAAGGGATTACCCGTCCGTCTGTGGTGGGAGTGTTCACAGTGCGGCCGCACAGAACCTGGGGGAAAATGAGACAGGGAGTGAGGGGAAGCTGGGTGGATGTTTGAGTTGCAGCAAATGAAAAGGTGAAAGAAAAGGTGAAAGAATGAAGAAGCAGGTGGGACCGGATGGAAGTGTTCCCCTCCTACTTACTCCTGGCTCTCCTCCTGCGCTCTGCTGCCCTCTCCCCCCCCACCCCCCCAACCTGATCCAGGCCACAGGACTTCGTGCCTGACCAGGTCAATGTGCAGTACTTGGGTGCCATCCCGGCAGGGGTGTAAATGGCTTTCTGTGAACACAAGACAATATCTGCATGCATGGATGTTGTCAGACCAGGCATTGCCTTGTCTTCGGAAGGTGATCTTGGTGCCTTTTTCCAGCCACGTAGGATGAGAATTTGTCAGACTTTGTCCTTGATGCAAACTCTTCGCTTACCAGGTTGGGTCGCCACCTAGTGGTCTTCATGAACTTGGAGGAGCCAAAATAGGTGTCCTGCAGGGCCCCCATAGCTGAAGTGGGCCCTGCCCGTTGTTCTGAGGGTTCAGTGGTCCTGGGCTTGCCTTGGATCCTCACTCAGCCTAAAGTCAGAGTTTTCAAAGGCCCCCAGAGCATCCTCATTCTCATCTTCATTTATGTCGTAAGGGACACAGACTTCAAGGGCTGAGTGGAGCAGCACCTCTCAAAGACTTCAGAGGGTGAGGCTACAAAGGACAACGCAAAGGAGACGTGGAGGTTCTCCTTGAATGTGTGATGAAAGAAGCCACTGGAGCCACCTTTTGTACCAATGCTGGCCTTTACTCCTAGAGGGGTGGAGAAGTTAAGGGCAGTGTGGCTCACCTGGCTCCCCCAGGCAGTTCACCTGCCCTAGCTTCTGGATTATGGTCCTAGAAAAGCAACCTTTAGCTCCTATGAAGTGGGGCAGGCTCAGACAGCAAGCAAAGCCTAGAGTCTGGGAAGATTAATTTCTGATTTTAACAATCTGTTGAACAATACTGCGTATCCATCATTGTGTTTCAGGTTTCCAACTTGAAGTGCAGAGATTCTCAGTGACCCATTAGGTATAAAAGGCAGGACTAGAGACTCAGGGGAGGAGCCTCCCATGCCAGTGATCTCTTCCCTGTATGTTCAAACATACGCTTCCTGAGAATGCACCCTGACCTTCCGCATTGGAATCTCTCAGGAGTGGGGCCATGTCTGTGTGGTCTGAACACCTCCTGGGCGATATCTTACCCTGCTTAGGAACCAGCTATCTACTTTAGTGTCCCCAGGCCTGTGTGATGGGAAGCGTCCTGCTAGACAAACACATGCCTGGGTCTCACCCCAATTTACCGTCACAGGTATTGAATGAGGCTTCAGAATCTGTACTTTTAAGCAAAAGTGAGGCTCACAGAGGCTGAGTGACTTGCCCACGGTCACAGGCCTGGGGAACAGGGCTGGACTGTGAACTCCGTTCTTTAGGTCCACCCATGTCGCATGCTGCTGGATGCTTAGCTCTATGGGAGGGGAATTCTTCATTTTAGCGAGCTAAAATCCTTAGAGGGGAAACAGAAAAATGAAAATACGGGAATAAGTACCCCAAAGGAGACATCCTAGTCTTCAAATGTATAAGGTTTGTCTGCGAGGTCTTCAAAAAACTCTGCTAAGGAGTCCAGTGTCTCTTCTGCCAGTCTTCATAGGTAGTCTCATCTAGAGAGCTGCAGGGGAAGCACAACCAAAACATACCATTGCCAAACCGCTCCATTTTATTAACAACAAATCAACATATTTATTTAAATTTTAAAAATTAATGAAAAATAGCTAACATGTAGAGAGTAAGATTTAAACAGCATGAAAGAGTTTACAGAGAAGTAAGCCTTTCTTTCCAAACAGGCAGCACCCATCCCCAGAGTCAACTATGACAACCGTATGTCTCTTCTGTATCCTTCCAGAATTTTATGTTCTTTTTAATATGCAAATTAAGCACCTCACAGTTTTCATTTAATATGCCTTGGAAATTGTCCCATATTAGCACATATGGATTTTCACAGTATTTTATGTTATTTATTCGACCCGTCTCCTCCAGCTGGAGGTTGTTGAGGTTGAGGTTGTCTCCATTGCTTTTGTGATTTAAATTAATGTTGGACAAACCACAAAGAGAGAGAAAATATTTGCATTACATATATCTGAAAAAGGACATTTCCAGAATATATCAAGAACTCCTATAAACCAATAAGAAAAAGAAAACCCAATAGAAAAATGGGTAAAATACTTGAACAGATTTCATTTAAAAAAAAAAGATATCCAAATGGCCAGTGAACATAGGAAAAAGTGCACAGCTTTGTCAATCTTCAGGAAAATACAAGTTAAAAAATCACAATGTTACACCACCAGCGTGGTTAAAATGAAAGAGACAGATAATATCAAGAGTTTGCCAGAAGTGAAGCAACCAGAGCTCTCAGATTCTGCTGATGGGCCAGGAAATGGGCTAATCACCTTGGAAAACTGTCGGGCAGAAGCTACTAGAGTTGAAAACATTCATATGCCATCAATTCCACTCTGGGTATATACCCAACAGAAATGCATACCTAGGTCCACCAAAAGACATGCACCATACTAGAATATTCATATCAGAGTACCCCATAGCCCCAAACGGGAAACTGCCCAAGTACCCACAGGCAACACAAGAGATAAATACATTGTGGTATGTTCATACAGTGCATTATTATACAGCAAAATAGAGCTGCTTATAAATATAACAACATGGACGAATCTCACAAACAATGGTGATTGAAAGAAGGCACACACAAACATTTATATTTAATGATACAGTTTATATAAAGTAAAAAACCCCGGCAAAACAAATCCATGTTATTGGAAATCAGAATGGCAGTTACTCTGGTGCTGGGAGGGGTTACTAACTAGCAGTGAGGAAGAGGTGTGCTTTCAGGGGCTGGTAACATTCTATTTCTTGAGTTACATGGTTCAGTTTTTGAAAATTTATCAAGCTGTATATTTATGACTGCAGACATTCCTGTATGTATACTATTTTCAATTTTTAAAAATTGCTGGGGCTGGCCCAGTGGTGTAGTGGTTAAGTTTGCATGCTCCACTTCAGCGGCCAGGGGGTTCGCAGGTTCAGATCCCAGGCGCGGACCTAAGCACCGCTTATCCAGCCATGCTGTGGCAGGCACCCCATATACGAAATAGAGGAAGATGGGCACAGATGTTAGCTCAAGGCTAGTCTTCCTCAGCAAAAAGAGGAAGATTGTCAATGGATGTTAGCTCAGGGCTGATCTTCCTCACCAAAAATAAAATTGCTAAAATCCATAGAGACAGAAAGTAGATTAGTTGTTGCCAGGCGTTCAGGGAAGGGAGGACTGGGGAGTGATTGCTAATGGGCATGGGGTTTCTTTTTGGAGTGAGGAAAAATGTTCTGGAATTAGATACTGGTGAAAGTTGCACAATCTTGTGAATATATCAAAAAACCACTGAAAGGTACATTTTTTTTTCAGGGTTTTTTTTTTTTCCTGAGGAAGAATCACACTGAGCTACTATCTGTTGCCAATCTTCCTCTTTTTGCCTGTGAGCTGCCGCCACAGCATGGTGACTGACAGACGAGTAATGTAGGTCTGTGCCCAGGAAGTGAACCTGGGTCGCTGAAGCAGAACGCGCCGAACTTAACCACTAGGACACCAGGGTTGGCTCTGAATGGTACGTTTTTAAATGGTGAATTTTATGGTATGTGAGTTATAAAAGTATTGCTATGATAAACATCCTTGTATGAGCTTTTATGCCCTTGTGAGGATGTATTGGTAGGTTACAAGATGGATACCAGACAACTCCATCATCTGAGTTCCTAAAAGGCCTGGAATGAGACACTAGTGGCTGGTAGGCAATTAATGCAAGATTTGCCATGTGACTACCCCCTCCAGCCCATCACCCGCCTCCAAGTACAACGTGGGGAAGGTGAGGGGCTGGTCTTTAAAGAGAGTGGTGGGCCTGGTAGGGTGTGCTGGACGAATCCCTCCCTCTCTCCTCAGTCACAGCTGATGGAGGGGATGCTGGAGAGAACCTGGAGAGGAGGTTGACATGTGTCTTGAGTGTGGGGAACATAAAGACACACCTGACCCAGGTAAAAAGTCCAAAGTCAAGAGCTTGGCAGGTGCTCCCTGACAGTAGCCAGCTGGGCCAGGGCAGAAATGGGCTGTCCTTCTATGCATGCAGGACAAAGGTGTGTTCCCAGAGACCAGAAGTAGACCCTAAAGAAGGGAGCTAGACTTGAGGCGTCCTGCAAGGGCCCCACCCAACGTCAGAGAACTGCCTGCAGGGGTGAGGGGACAGTGGCAGTGTGGGGAGGAGCTGGACATGGTGCCACCAAAGCAAACAGCTAACATATGCAGACACAGCACTGGCTCAGAGACTGCGTGGAGGGGCCCACGGCACAGACACTGTAGGCTGGGAGCTCGCCAGGCCGTCTGTCAACCTGCTGCCTGTGACACCCTGGAAGGCCAACAGTGTGCTGATTGAGCCTGTAGTTCTGGGGACAGTTAGAATGTTCCTGCGTCTGGGTGGCTCCTTGCTGCTGTCAGCAAATGCGGCACAAGAACGGTGGGCCAGGAGAGAACTGGCACGTCTGCAGTTTGATGGAATGAAATGGAGTGTTTGGGGATTAAAGGTATAGAGATGGAAAAGCCAAGGGGAGAATCTAAGGGTTTGGACAACAAAGGCCTCGTGGGGCTGGACCAGTGGCATAGTGGTTAAGGCTGTGTGCTCTGCTTTGGCAGCCTGGGGTTTGCGGGTTCAGATCCTGGGTGTGGACCTATACTGCTCATCAAGCCATGCTGTGGCAGCGTCCCACATACAAAAAATAGAGGAAGATTGGCACAGATGTTGGCTCAGCGACAATCTTCCTCACCAAAAAAAATCCCAAAAAAACAAAACACAAAGGCCTCTCAATAAGCCAAAAAAGAGGATCTGATCCTGTTAAAATCAAGTTGAGGGTGTTGCTGGTCCTCAATCTCATTGTTTCACACGACTTCTCCAACCTGCCCTTAGGTTGAGAGAGCTGGGCATGGGGGCGCGGATGCAAAAGATAAGGCAGTCTGAGGCTCCCATCTGGGGAAGAAATGTGGAGGTGGTTCCTGGCACTGGAACTGACTGGGAGTAGAGAGATCAGAAGCCTGCTAGGATTTTGAGAAAATCCTATTATCTAAGAAAAATAAATCTGGCCCACAAGGGGCCTACCAGCTAACAGTTTGCTGCTCCCCAAACTGTTAGCAGCAGCAAGGGGGCTGGGAAGGCTGCCTGCCCCCAAGGAGGGCACGCGTCCTACTGCCTGCCACCCTGCGGCCAAGGGGAGGAACGGACGAGGAGGAGCCTCAACCAGGGTGTCATGGAGGAATGTCGCCCTCTGTGCCAGGGCAGAGGTTGTCCCAGTGCTGCCCAGGAGGCCTCCATCGCTACCCTGGGCCAGGGGCCTGTCTCTTTTCTGAAGGGGAGTTGTTGCGGTAGTTATCTTGCCCCGTCCATCATTGTGTGTGTGCAGGTCAGAGAAGGCACGCCTAGACCTGAGAGAGACGACTGCCTGTCACCTGGAAACCTTGGCCTTCGAGGTGCTTGAGTGACCATGTGGGCCTGTGGTTGTGGCCTTGGGGCTGGGGATCAAGGTATGTGTGTGCGGCACAGGGGGAGACTGGGGCAGTGCCCGGCAGCTTTCCACCAGAACCCCCCGCCTCCTCCTTCCAGGGCACCCCCTAGGCTACATTTCCCAGCCTCCCTGCAGTTAGCTGGGCCTTGTGACCAAGTCCTTCCCACGAAAATGTGAGTGAGCAACAAGCGCCACTTCCAGGCCTTCCGTGCTCTTGTCCCTCTCTACAGCATGGAACCTGGACAGGGTGACCAGCCTCGACCATGCAGAGGGCAGTAAGGTACTGACAGGCGATAGGAAGGTGGAGGGAGCCTGACTCCCTGTCACAGAGGCAGGCCCACCCTAGACTGTCCAGAGAGAGGGACACAAACCACTCCTGGTTTGAGCCATCACAGTTTTGGGTCTGTTTGTTACAGAAATTTGGCTTACCCTAACTACTAAGATATGAAAGAGGATGATAACAAAGCTCTGGAAACAACCTAAATGTCCAACAATAGGGGACAGGTTAATTGAATTATGGTAAATCCATAAAATTTAATACTATTTCATCAAGAATAATGTGGTGGAGAGTTAGTGATGTAGAAAGATGCTTATGAGTGCTGCTGCTAAGGGAGCAAACAGGTTTTGAATGGGATGGATTTTTTTGGTAAAAGTAAGAGAAAATGAAAAATTAAAAAAGATAATAGAAGTATGAGTATGTGTGCATATGTTGTATATTGAGAGAGAGCAAGAGAGGGAGGGAGTGGGAGGGAGGGAGGTGGAGGAAGGGATCTCCGATGTGGAAGGTGTTTTATCTTACCCCAGGTTGCCCCAAGTTCCCGTTGTCCTCAAATTCATCAAACAGACACTGCATTTTGACATTCAGAATCTGGTTGAGGCAGTGGAGGCTCAAACTCTAAAAAGTCAAAGTTAAGAACATGACCATTTTTCAGTATATTACAGTCCATTAATGCTTGGTTTAAATATCACTTCTACATTCAAGAGCAACCATGTTCAAATTTTTCAGGAGTATTTCTTAGGAATTTGTTTCACCTTCTTTTAATGCATTACACTGAGTTCTCTCAGTCTCTCTCTAAGCCAACATAGTAGCCACGAGCCACATGCAGCTATTTAAATAGAAATTTATTGAAATAAAATTGAAGTCAGTTCCTCAGTCACACCAGGCACATTTCAAGTGTCCTGTGGCCTCATGTGGCTAGTGACACAGACATAGAACCAGTCCGTCAGTGCTGCTCCAGGCTGTTCGGGTTATGTGATGCTTGGCACAGGCTGGGCGGGAAGGCGTCAGCGACGCTCCTAGAATTGGACTGAAACAAGCAATGACAAATAACGAGAGGCAGAAGTCTGCTGACGTCCAGGAGAGAGGCTCTGGCTGCAGGCTGCTGCCTGACGTCTGATCAACACCATCTGCAGGAGACAATGTGACCTGGTGATTCCTTGCAACACATAACTGCTGAGGGTCCGGGCGCCGGGCTCTGAGGAGATGGGGTCTGGGTTGAGTACCACCAGCCCTACTGGCCAGCTGGAGAGAAGGATGAAATAACTGGGGGACTGAGAGGGGGGCCCCTTGAAGAGGGGCCTGCCCCAGTGTGGGAGGGAACGGAGCATGTAAAGGGAGAGAAAAGTGGTCCAGCCAGAGTGGAGAGGGCAAGGGAGGTGATGGAGAGAGGCGGGCAGCCACAGGGCCTTGTGAAGGCACTCAGCTGGACTTCATCCCGGGAAGCTCCAAAGGGCTTTAAGAGGTTGGTGGTAAGATTTACACTCTCCAAAGGTCACTCTGGTTGCTCTTGAGCCACCAGTGCCCCTGACAAGCTCAGGAAGGAGAAGGCAGAGGGCACGGGGCTGAGAGGAGAGCAGAGAAGGAGGAAATAGGGGTGCAGAGTGTGGATGGCGTGTTTAAAACAGGCTGGCGCTGAAGGAGAAGTGAGAGAGCCCAGGTGGTTTATGGCTACAGCACATTCTAGAACGCTCACTGTCTGCTGAGTGTTGTTCTCAGTCTTTCTAGAAATGGATTCATTTAGTCCTCATTACAATCCTGTGAGGGACATACATTATTATAGTCGTTATTCGTGACGGTTATGTTCTATAAAGTTGCCAGAAACACTCGATTAGCGAATTACTCCTGAGGGAGATACGGCGTGAGGTTCCTGTGAACCTCTGGTCACGTTGTGACCGATCGATCAAGGCATAACGTTGTTCTACGTGTGTTTCTGTTTAAAGACACCTTGTTTAATATGTATTGTTGATTCATTAACACTGAACTCAGGGCCAACAGCGCTGTAACTCATGTCTGAACAAAGCTTCTCTAACCCACGTATTTTCTCCGTAAGGCACCTCACAGCCTTCCTGTGCTCAGGAACACCAGACAGCACTTCAGCACCATGGTTGGGAGTCATTTTAAATAATAAATCACTAACAAAAAACACAGAAATGTGAAAAACATGCCACTAAGCAGCCCATGAAAAGGACACTCATCATATGAGAATAGAGAGCTGAAACAAGAAGGCAGAGTGTCACCTTGCTTGACCTCAGCTGGGAACATACGAGCGTGGGGGGACTCCAGTTTTTTGCAGCTCTGTGCATGTCCGAGAATGACCACAAAAGCACCTTGAGTATCCATTTTGGGGTTACAAATAAATTTCAGTGAGTAGGTGAAATTACAAGCACAGGATCCACAAATCATGAGGATCAACTGTATTTGTATTTTACAGATGAGGAAACTGAGGCATGGAAGGGTAACTCGCCCAAAGTCACACTGATACACAGAAAGTGGTGGAGCTGGGATTTGAACTCCAGCTGTCTGGCCCCAGCGTACGGGCCACGAAGGAAAGAAACACATACCTGAATCTTAGAGGGTTCCAGGCATCGAGGGGAGTGTTTGAGAACGTGGGGCTCAGCTCAGGGAATCTCCCTGCTCTCCAGGATCCTGGCCCTCAAATCCTAGCTGTTTTGGTCTCTCTAATACCTTCACAGAGCTGTTTTTCTGCTTTGTTTTTGTTTTTTAATTTTATATCTTTGATGGTTATTCTTGGTGGGAGGTTTGGTCTAATGCAAGTTACTCATTCACAGCCAGAAGCCTTTATTCGGCTGTTTTTCATCATAAAGGAACAATTGCCAAAGACTCCTGGCCTTGTCTCTTGCCTGTTCTGGATCTAACACATCCTGGGTAAATGCTTAACTTTCCGGAGCCTCCGTTTCCTCCTCTGAAGGCAGGGACCATGGTACTTGCTGTGCAGACCAGTTATGGGGATTAAACAAGAGGACCCCAAACACAGGGCCTGAGGGTGTTCAGGAAATTTCATTTTTAAGGATGTCAACAAAAGTGTGGAGAGGCAGGAGGTGACAGGCAAAATGCGGCCCCTGCCCCAGGGAGAAGCTGCCCGGCTCTGCTCAAGGGAGGCAGGTGGAATTCACCGTGGTGAGGGCTGTGTTGTGAGTGCTCCCCCTGAAGCCACCCAGCAACCACCCTCCTGCTTCCAGGTCGCTGGAGCCCTCGGACTCTCCATCCCTGGTAGGTGTGCCTCGCTGGAGTCTCCAGGGCTCAGTCAATCCTAGAGCTCAGCCGAGGCCAGCTCACGGAGGCCCGTGAGGAAATACCAGATCCTAGTTCCCAGGCCTGCAGTCCAGGCTCAGGCCCCGGAACCACATGACCCAACTGAGGCCCACCCCTGGCGAGGCCTGGCCTGGGTGGCTAGCAGGGACGCCAGCCTTCACCCCAGGGGTCCCTGGTCACCCTGTCAAACCACAGTGCTTGAAGAGTCAATCAGGTCTCATCAGTGCTGGGGAGGATGAATTGGTACAACCACTCTCGGCATCAAAGGAGTTCAATATTTGCTGGCCCCTCGCCCAGCAGTGCCATTCTGAGGAATTCACCCAAAAGGAGCCTCTGTTCACGCACAGGAATGCCCACAGCAGCACCACGTAACAGGAGCACACTGGAATCAACCAGAAGTCACCGGGAAGAGACAGGATAACGTGTGATATACTCACCCAACGGGATGCTACCCAGCAGAGGAAACAAATAAATGACAACTGTGAGCATCAAAAACATCCATGAGTCTCAAAAACAACAATGAACACAGGACAAGTCACAGATTCAACACAGCACAACATTCTCTGTATACACAGTGCACAGTTCAGGGAGTCATGTACAGGAGGTGAAGCTCTAATAAAAGCAGGGGACGGCTGACAGACTTCAGGACGGCAGACTCCTCTCAGGGAGGACCGCGCTGTAACAGGAGAGCACCAGGGCCTTCCCAGGAACAGGCAATATGCAGTTCTTAACCTGCTGGTGGGGACATGCGAGTTTGTTATTCATCTTTAAACAATAGATATGTTATATACACTTGTGTGTGTATAAACTCATGTATATTGTCTGTGGAAGACAATAAAAAATAAATTTAAAATGAATTAAAGCATAACCTGCTTGCCAGACCTAAGGCCAGAAGGTCATGGGGTCATAGGTGACGGTCTTGTCCCTCTGGGAAAATGAGTGGATGTCTAAAAGCCTTCTAGAAGGGGCTGCAGCAGGAGCTCATGAAGTTATATCAGAGGCCGTGACATCTGAGCTCTCTCCTTGGAGCCGCCTCCAGCATTAAAGGGGAAGGTTAGACACCCAGCCACTGTCACGTTCTCAGTGGGTCAGAGGCTGCCTGATGGAACCAGAGTCCTCCCTGAGCCTCTGGGTGAGTAAGGCGGGAGGTGGAGGGCCGAGGAGCTGCACTTTTACAGGCATTTCTGTGGATTCTGGGTTCTGAGGAGCAGCTGGAGCTGAGAACCAACGATTAGAAGCTACATATGCTCTACTCCAGGACTGTGCATGCGGGAGCCACCAGCCACATATGGCCACTGAGCCCTTGAAATGTGGCTAGTGTGCCTGAGGAACTGGATTTTAAACTTTAATTTTAATTTAAAAATGATAAATTTATTGGAAAATTTTAAATATGTTTGGAACAACTCGAGTGTGTGAATTTTTTTCAGTGGTGAATTTTATAAAATCTAAATATAGATCAAGTATTTCCACAATAAATTCAATTTAACATCTAAATTGACATGCTGGAAGTGCAAAATACATACTGGAGTTGGAAGAATGAGTGAATAAACTATATAAAAAGTACAAAAAAGAATGTAAAATATCTTATTAATGAGTTCAATATGAAATGAAAATATTTTGGATATAGTAAGTTACATAAATGTATTGTTGAAATTAATTTTACCTGTTTCTTTTTACTTTTCGAATGTAGCTACTAGAAAATTTAGAAATCCCATTCTATTTCTGTTGGACAGCTGCTGGAGAAGCAGAACTAGAGGGCAGAGAAAGAAGGATGGGGAAGAGGCCCCCCAGATGAATTCAGGTCCTGATGAATTCTGGGGTACCAGGGACCTTAGGGATCAACCTGAGGACTGTTAAGGCCTTAAAAAATTAAACAGGATGGTGCCCCCAGTTGCCATTGTCATTGCCCAACTCTCCAAGGACCTGAGATGTATGTGCAAGGGAACTGTGGAACAGACAGGTTAAATGAACGTGACTAATTTACTATTAATTTACTAGGGTGACAACCACGTAGCAACCTCCCAAGCACCCCTAATCCCCGTGTGTGCCCTGTGCCCACTTCCTGGCGGCAGCCCCGAGTTGGGCGTCCTTCTGAGTCAACAGCCCCCAACAGTCTCTAGGTACCATCCAAAAGACCACACCACATCTTCTCTCTCTGCTGATTAAAAACTGCTGACCACCCGTGGTGCCCACACAGGCAGAGGTCGAAGTGCAAGCTGGGGCAGCTCCAGGTGGGAGCAGCACAGAAGGAGCAGAGCACTACATGTCTGTGTCTGCAGAGGGGGATGTGGGATCAGCATGGCTGTACCCACCCATTTTCCCAGAGAAGTCGGCAAATCCATTATCTAGGTCCCAACTTTGAGTGCTGGCAACCAATCCCGAAGTTTCTTCCAACACGGTGTAGGCCAAATAACACGTGTCAGTGGGAAGTTTAAGCCTCAAGTCCAAATTCCGGAGCTCTGAACACAATTTGGGGTGGATTTCACCCGCCTCCTCCATCACCAGCAGCACATCCAGCGGACCAGCCGCTCAGAACTGATCCCCATCTGTCTTCCAGGCCTGGCCCAGGCCCTTCTCTCCTGGAGGGCCCTTCCCCCTCGCCATCTTCAAGACCCTGATTAAGACTCACGGCCATCCTCCTGGGTAGCATTTCTCAACCCCATTCTTTGGGCTTCCTCCTTGCAAGTCACAGAGTAACTGGGTCAGGTATTTCTTTGCATCCCCAAGGGAAGTGGAATTAACTTTAAATGCTGAAGACTTTATATGTTAATCCAATTTAATCTTCACACCAGCTTCGCAAAGTGGTGTTAGCCTTTATCTCCTCTTTACAGAAGAAGCAGCCGTACCTCAGAGAGGTTCTGGGGCTCCCACTAGGTCACACAGTGCTGCTGAGTCAAGGAGTCAGAATCTGGAACCCAGACCCAGTCATTTTCCAGAAGCCCTGCTGCTCTAGCTACTGTACTCGGCAGCCCTGACATGTTCACCTCGCTCCAAGAAAGCCTTTCGTTCATAAAAGCCCATGCTGGAAAATATCGCTCTAACATTATGTATATATTTATGTAATATACTATTATATTGATAGATACTATTTTAATATAATATGTATATATCTTTACATACCATACTAATATCACAAAATTACATATATATGTATATTATAGTACCTAGTATATATTATTACTTAAATGTAAGAGTTAACCAAGAGAAGGGTCAAGCTTGGAGACCACCACTGACCCCTCAGACCTGACCCCCTGCACCCTCCCTGCCCTTGCCCGTGCCCCTCCCCGCGGAGGCATTACAGGACATGATCGCTCTCTTCCACCAGAAAGCAGAAGCCGGTGCAAATGTAACGGCGAGAACCAGGGAAGGGGGACAGCACGGCGGTGCGCCCGGCGGGGACAGCGCGCTCCCGCTACACGTCCCTTCTCCCCCGCAGAGCGCGTCCACTTCCCGCGCCCGCCATCCCCATCCCCACCCCCGAGCTGCAGCGGGCGCGTGCCCGGCGCGTCCCCGGCGTGCGGTCTGGGCGGCCGAGGGCGCAGGCCCCGGCAGCCGGGGAGCGGGGCGCCTGAGCGCCCACATGCTGCTCGCGATCCGCGGCCGCTCCGCTCTCGCTCGGGGAACGCCACGGCGACACCTGGTGGCCGCGGGTCGCAGGAGCCGGGGCTCGGCTCCGCGCTCCGGTTCCCTCTTCTGTTGGCTGTGGTAAGCGGCCAGAGGTTAGACCTCAGGAAGAGCTTCCCAGCATTGCACACTCTCTGCGTTTAACAAAAATGGAGAGCCTGCTTTGTGCACAGCACGGGGCTTACCCCTTGAGCAACATAGGGAAGGCGTAACCAAGGGCCCTGACCCCGGAGGCTTCAGCCTAGTGACCCCCTACTGCAGAATTCCATACAGGAAGGATTTGGGAGCTGTAGTCTTGCTGTGAACTGAATGGGGTGCAGGTTCTTGAAGCTACTTGGCCGCCAGTATAGGTTACAGCAGTTACGAGCCTGCAGACAGGAGACGGACTGCCTGGTTTAAATCTGAACTCTGCCCTCTTCCTAGCTGTGTGACCAGTGGGCAAATTAATTAACTTCTCTGTGCCTCGTCTGTAAAATGGGGTTTATAAAAGTTTCTCCTTCATAGGGTGGTTGTAAGGATAAAATGAGTTAATCTATGTAAAGTTTTTTTCGGCAGGCCCTGGACCCTGTTAAGTGCAAATAAATATTAAGTTATTAATACATTTAAAAGAAAATTTTACTTAGGTGTATATTGCAAAGAAAAAAAAGTGAGTTTCTTTCATATTTTATGTATACCTTAGAAAATATCAAATGTGCATACCAGAGAATATCATTTTTATGGGAAAGATAGTGGGTAGAGAAGATGGAAGGTACTAAAGTTCTTCCAAAGCCACCTTGGTACTTTGTGAATAGTGGAGATAAAACACGTGTATAAATACTTAGGACACTAAGTGTCAAGTGTTAAGGAGGAACACAAACTAACGGGTGTCAGTATTGAGTGGGAGAGTGTATATAACTAGGGCAATCAAGGAAGTCTTCATGGAGGAAGTGGCATTTGCACTTGAAGTAGGGTAGAGGAGGTGGGATCTGACTGGCTATCAGAGAGGTAATCCAGGGCATTCTTTTGGATGAGACACTCTCCTACATTCAGTTAATTCTAAGCAGCCATTGAGCACCTGTTATGTATATGCCAGGCACGGAGAAACCATTTTCCTCCCGTAAAGTGTCTGGAGATAATTTTGATTGTCACAACTTGGCGAGTTAGGGGTGTGTATGCTACAACACTCAGCACAGAGCCACACACATTAGCAGCCCTCAGAAAACACCAGCCATACAGGTCAATGAAGAAAGGGCCCTGCCAGACAAGAGATGGGTGGGCTACCTGGCTCAGCCCTTCATCTTCATCCCAATAAGTGCCTGAAAAGATCTGGATCCCACATAAGCATCTTCATCTTCCTCAAGTCAAGTCATTAAATACTCTTATACACACAAAAAAGATATAATCCTGTGATCTGAATAGATTGCAGACCATGGAATTAAGTTATTCCACGGTGTGTGAAGTTACCCACTGGGAGGAGAATCACAGTTACCATAAATCTCTAATGAAGAATAAATAGGGTATAAATGAGGTATAAGTGGAAATATTTAACTGAACTAGTTCCTTTTGTAGAATCAATGTTCCACACGCGTTGCATAAACTTCGTATGTTAATCTCTCTGCCTTGGAAAAGCAGGTATATGACCCTCTGCACCCTGTCCCAGTGCATGTAATTATTTTGGTGTTTAACCTCAGAGCAGGTTCTTTAAGGCCCCAGTTATTGTTTATCCTTATGCACGAGATCCCCTTCAATGCTATGAGGCTCAAGAGATTTCATAGTCACCTCCTTGGATGTTAGCTCAGGGCGAATCTTCCTCAACAGAAAAAAAAAAAAAAGCCGTTCTTAAGTCACCTTATGCACAAGAGTCGTCAAAGTAAGCAGTGGCATTGGACTCTTCTCTTTTTTTAATCTGATCCACTAAACTCTTCATTGTCTTTCTTTTAGCATTACCTTTGAGAACTTTTAAAACCTATTCAGTATTGATAAGCTTTCTTCCCCACGGGTCCTGTTGATGCCTTTCATGTTAATAACAGTCTATAACAACAAAATTAGTAAAGAACTTTTATGCTGCTTTAGAGTTTACAAAATATTTCCACTCAATGTATCTTTACATTATGGTTTGATTCTACAGCAATCCTATGAGATTGCCATTATTCTCTCCATTTTACAGATGAGGAAACTGAGGCTCAGAGAGGTCAAGTGACCTGCCCAAAGCTACCGTGTGTAGCTACTAATACATGGTGGAGCCAAGACTACAAACCAGATCTTCTGACGTCAATCCTGTGTATTCCCTCTGTGGAGAAGTGTGGATTTTCACTTTTCCCTGCTGCTTTCCCATTTGAGTCTTGTGTGATCTTTATCAACAGTTCAGTTCATGTTGATGCTTTCTTTTTTCTTTCATCATCCTGTCTCTCAAATACCTCAGACTCTTCCTGACTGACTCAGAGCATCATTGTTCCTCACCTGACTGCACAAGGTGAGACAAGGCTTGACTTGCCGCGAGCTGGGCCATCGAGGGACAAGTGTCCTCACTCAGACCACTGACAGGTGGCTAGGTGGAGGCAGGCTCAGCATTAACCAGCCCTGGTTTTAGTTTTCAGCAAGTTAGTGGAACTGAAATAAACTTTTAAAAACCTAATGGGGCCAATAGTTTTGCACCAGAGAAACTGCGGGCGAGCTTTCAGGTTCTAGGATGGCTTCAGTGTGTGATGTCCAGAGATGCCAAGATGGGCCAGGTGACCTCTAGAAGTTCATCTTCAACAATGATTCCTTTTCTCTCTTCTACCTTACTTAAAAAATTTTGTTTACCTTCAAATAATGCACTGCTTTGTTATAGTGGCATTTAATAGATAAGTTCAAATCACATCGCCTCACTTCACTAGCTGTTTGAACTAGCAAGTTGTCTAAATCCTCTAAGTCTCAGTTTTTACATGTGTAAAATAGTGATAATAATATCTAAATCATAAGGCTTGTTATGAGGATTAATTATGCAATTCATAATTATCACTAATATATATTAATTATTCATGTGTCAGGCACTGTTCTAACAACTTTCTCAGTAATAACTTGTTTAATTTTAGCTATGAACATTAGCCCTACATTACAGACCTGAGACACAGAGCTGTTGTGTGACTTGCCCAAAGTCACACAGCTCATCAGTGGTATGGCTGGGCTTTGACCCATGCAGACTTATTCCAGAGGACAAGCTCCCAACCGCCATGCTCTGGTGTCTCATTTTTAGGTTCAATAAAGTGAACTAATGTTCATGAAGTCCCTAGTGGACTATCAAGTATGTAGTAGAAACTTAATGAATGGCTATTATTGTTAGATTTAGATGCCAAAAATCTTCAAAAGAAGTTACATCTATTATTATGTAAACGTCAACATCACTCATGTCACCTCCTATTTCAAGATGTTTTTTAAGTTGAGAAATTAGAAGAACTGCTCAGAGGTACATTTAAAATGTCTTCTATCCCCTGATCCCACTCCACACAACTTAAAGCTCGTGTGAAAGGGGGGAAGCACATGGGTGTACAGAAGGCAGAGGTAGTGAACAGTTGTTGTGATGCTGCTACGTGAGGTGAGTACTAGATCCTCTCACGTGTGTTATCTAACTTGATCCTCACAAACAGCAGGGGAGAGATTGTCATGCCCAACTGACAAATCAGAAAACTGAGAATCATTAGATTTATTATATAGTTAGTAATAAATCTAATGAGCAAAGAGTCTAAAGTCACCTGTCCTGTAAATGAACCCTGTCTGACTATGTTATTTCCACCACACTCAACTTAGGAGCAAAGCTTCGTGTTCAGTCTTCACTTCCTCCCTTGGTTTCAGATATTACGCAGAAAATGCCACTGGACGGTGTGAGAGGTGCAACAGGAGCTGCGAGGCCTGCCGGGGCCCAGGGCCTGCAGACTGCCTGTCTTGTGATCCATTTTTCCTTCTGCTCCGCCCTGCCCCAGAGCATTACTATGCAGAGCAAAGCACGCAGGCTGTGAGAGATGCCATCCATGTGCGATGAATGCAAAGGTGAGGGCGTGTCTATCATTTTGCACGTACGAGTGGAAACATGAAAAGTTTCCTTCCTGCCGAGCCCCTCTCTCCTCCTCACCACCTATGGAGGTTCCTCTCACTTGCCAACCTCATAACCAGTCCTCTCCAGCACCCTCTGTTCTCGCTCAGCTTCTGCATCTACCCTCTAACCTGGCTGCTCCTGCGCCACGCGGCCGCCTCTTCAGATCCTCCCGTCCTTCACCGCCCAGAGGCAGGCATCATCCTCCAGGAAGTGTTTTCCACCTACTCTGTCTTCCTTCTCTACCTGTTAAACTTGGAATCTGTCTAGCGAACTTTATTTTCATTACTTCAACAACTACTTAAGACGTCTGCCTCAAACTCTCCCAAGCTCCATTCTTATTTTCCAGATGCTTACTTGTCTGTCCCAGAGATCCTTAAAACCAGCACACCCCAGAGTCAACACAATCTGGGTTTGCTCTGCTAGTCCCTCTTTGTCTTCATGGACCCACTGTCCAGTCAATTGCCCAGGTTTGATCCCTTGAAGTTATCCTTGACTCTTCTCTTTCCCTTGCCTCCTGCCCAACCCATGTCGCTCCAACAAAGGAAAACTCAAGGTCTGTTGATTCTCTCTCTTAAACATTTCTCTACTCAGATCTCTTCCTCCATCCTCACTGTTCTCATTTTCCATTCTCAGCATCTCTTAGCAGACTTTCTGAAGTAGCCAGCACGTCACCCCAATTCTGGTCTTGTCACCACCACCCCCTCCAACCCACGTCATCTTGTCCAATAATGCCGGAGTAATCTTCCTAAAATTCAAACCTGCTCATTTTCCTCCATAGCTTGCCATAGAAAGGTGGTCACAGTGACTCCTCAACAAGACAGAAATACCTCCTACAGTGTTTTAATTGTTAAAACTTATTAGATTAATATTGATAGCTGGTAGGGTATATTCCTGTTATCCCTTTCAAAATGATCTTGGCTATTCCCACCCCTTCTTCTATTTAAATTTTATAATCAGTCACATTTCATTAAAAAAATCCTGTGGATGTTGATTGGCATTGTGTTGAATTTATTTGAGGGGAAAAATCCGTCTTTATGATCCTAAGTCATCACATTTATGAACATAGTATATCCCACCATGGTATATATTTACTTATTGTCCTTCAATAAAGACTTCAATAAATGTTTTCCATTTTTAAAAGGTAATTAAATTCTCTCCTTTTGGCTTATGTCTCAACTCTCCTGCCATGTACTCTAGAACTAGAACCACCTAGAACTCCCTCAGCAGCCACAAATATGTCATGCTCTTCTTGCCGCCATGACTTTAGTCCACACCTTTCCTCTTCCTGGAGAACAATGCTCTAGGGAGCTCTCAACTTAAAGACCCAGCTTGAACATCATCTCCTCTCTGAAGCTTCTTAGTCCTCCCAGAAATATTCTTCCTTCTTCTTGATTCTGTAATACACGGTTTTATCATAGCTCTTTTTACACTATACTTTAATTAAACATGTCCATCTCTCCTACTAATTGTGAGACCCACAGAGCAAGGATTGTACCACATTCACGTTGTATCCCCCGTTCCTAGTCTAGAGTGTAACACATAGTAAGTGAGCGTTAAGTGTTAGCTGAATGAATAAAAAACGAAGAAATCCTAATGTCTTTTTGCAAATTGGAAAATTTTTAGCTATTAGATCTTCAGGTATTGCTTCTCTACCCTTCCCTCCATTCTCCTTTTCTGGAATTCCTTATTAAATGTAATTCAGAGTTTCTTGATCTATGATCTTGATCTTGATCTCTATGTCTCCCACCTGCTCTTTTACATTTTTATCTCTTTGACTCTCTGTGGTTTATACTAGGTTAATTCTTCAGGACTCTATTCCATTTCCCTAATTTGTTCTCTGAATGTTTAGTCTAAAGTTCACCCCATCTATTATTTTAGTTTATTTAAATGACCTATTTTTAAGATTTCTAATTCTTTTTCATATCCATTTTTGTTTCATATCTTCCTATTTGTGTTTCATAATTTATTTTTTATGGATATTAATGTCTTTACCTATTTTTTGAGCATCTTAAACATCCTGATTTTAAAAACTTTGTGAAACTTTTCCATAAATTTAATATTATCTGCAGTAAATTTATGTTCTAATTCTTGGTTGTGTGTCGTTTTTCTTAGCATTCATTTTATCCACACACTTTGGAATTTGGGTCTCAGGCTCATTTTGAGTGGGAAACTTTGGGTTCAAGTGTTCCTGGAGGTGATATTTATGACAATGCAGATCCCATCAGTGATTCAGGGCACAGCTTAGGGAGTTCCTGGTCAGAGGTGATGTCAGTGAGGGCAGAGAGTCGACCATGACACCTGTTTTAAACTTGAAGCCTGGATTTTGGCCCAGGTCTCATATGAAACACTTTTAGTCCCTATTATGTAGAAAATTGAACTCACAGCCACCACTGCCTACATCTGGGCCCAGAGCAAAGCAGGTGGGTGGCTTGAATCTGACCACTATTTTGCATTTATATTCTCTTTCAGGTCCAAAGAGATTTCATCTTATTGTTGAGCCAACCTTTCTCTTTTTCTGGTTCTCTCTGTTTATATTAAGTCCACCATTTCAGTATGTTTGGAGCGAAGGGGTTGTGTCAGGACCTGAACTTACATGTGAGTTTTTGAGGTATGTGTGTTACTAATGGATGATCAGATTCTTAGAAGAGCATCATGCCCTAAATTATTGCCCAGCCTCTTTCTGCTAATCCAAACACCTGGGATGGGGAGTGTATTTTAGAGTGGGTTTTTTGTTACTTAAAACTTTTAGATGAAAGAAGCAAAGGGCAGCCTCTTAGAGCCTGCTTCAAATCTTGCTTCCTTTCCCGTACAAAAAGGTTCGTCTTGGAGCAGTAGGTTGACTACATAAAAATGTCAGGGAGTGGGGATGACAAGACGAGAAATCAGCTCCTTCCCCACCCTGGGAGAAGGCCATCAGCCACCCTTGCTGTCTAGCCACTGAGCTGACCTTCCTGAGCATTATCTTGATAATATTTTAAAATAACTTATTCTTAAGTGCTCCCCAAGTGCATATGAATATAGCCATCTCCAGATTGAAGGTGGCTTTTCATTATCACCTCTGTCTTGATGCCCCCAAATCTACTTCTCTTTCCCAAATGGTTTTCCTGAGCTCCAGTTCCATACATCCAATTGCCTGTTAATATCTCTAATTGGATGCCCAACAGACTCCTCAGACTTGAAATGTAAGTGCATTATTCTCCAATCCACCTCACTCCATCCCTAGACCACTTTTTTTTTGCTCCCTATTTTGATAAATGGCTCTACTGCCCACACAGTTGCCTGAGACAGTAACCTGGCCATTACCCACTGCTCCTCCTCTCTGAATTCCCACATTCAATTTGTCCTCAAGTCCTCTCAAATCTACCCCTTAGATCTCTGCTAATTCCATCTCCCCTCTCTTGGCTGTCTAGTATCGCTGCCTTACTTCAGACTCTTATCTTCCCTTGCCTGAATTATTCACCAATTCTCTAACTGGTCTTCTTGCCTCCAGTATTAGCCATTCTGTAACCAACCAGTTCTCTATGTGCTTTCAGATTGATCTTTCTACATCACAAATATCATAATGATGCTTCTCTGAGTAAAAATGACTCTCCATTGATTTTAGGACAGAATCTTAACTTAGTAGCTTTGCATATGAGGCTCTCCATCATAGGACTCTCTCCGTATTCAGCCTCATCTCTCATCACCTCCTGCACCAGCCTCTAATCCAGGCATAATTAGTTACTGTAAACCTGAGCCAACCTTGTCCTTTCTCCTTCCAGAATACTGTCTCCAGCCTGCTTTGCCTGGCTACCTCTTTCTGATCCATTAGAGTCACCATTTCCATTAGATCCATTAGAACACCATTCTGTGTTCCCTTAGTATTTTTCATTCATTCCTCTATTTATTTATTCATCAAATATTTATCCAGCAGTATGGCCAGAAAATGTCGATACACTATGAACAAGACAGTCAAGGTCCCTGCATCCTGGAAGGCATGCTTGTAACTGGTTATTTATTCTTTGTCTCTCTCTCTAGACTGAGGTTCTCAAAGGCACAAATTAATGTGTCTTATTCACCTTTGTATCTCCAGCACTTAGCACTGTCACAGGGTGAGTGGCAGTGGAGCGGGTCACTTCAGGGGGGCCTCCGGCTGACAGTGGTGACACCGCCTGGAGGTTGCACCTGCTGGGGTCATGGGCGAGGGATGGTGGTGAGCTTGGGCCAGAATGGCAGTGGCCCAATGCCCCGGCTAAGGCAGCGGCTACCAGGGTCCATGACGTGTCTGAGACAGTGGAGCTCTGCCATCTGTATGGCCTCTACCTCAACCCCGTCACAAAGACAACCATCAGCCCAGCCCTCCTGCAGCTGAAGCAGCCCAGGAAGTCCATCTCCAACTGTGAAGTGATGGAAAGGCTAAAGGGCATGATGCACAATCACCAGTTCTTCACCCTCCAGGTTTCCAGGAGCGCCATGGACTTCATCTGCTTTGAGGGTGAAGTGGAGAACAAGAGTTGATACACCACATTAACAAAATGAAGAATAAAAATCACAAGATCATCTCAATAGATGCAGAGAAAGCATTTAACAAGATACAGCATCCATTTATGATAAAAACTCGCAATAAAATGGGTATAGAAGAAAAGTACCTCAACATAATAAAGGCCATATGTGACAGACCCAAAGCTAACATCATACTCAATGGTGGAAAACTGAAAGCTATCCCTCTAAGAACAGGAACCAGACAAGGATGCCCACTTTTGCCACTCTTATTTAACATAGTAGTGGAAATTCTAGCCAGAGGAATCAGGCAAGAAAAAGAAATAAAAGGGATCTAAACTGGAGAGGAAGAAGTAAAACTGTCACTATTTGCAGATGACATGATTTTATATATAGAAAACTCTAAAGAATCCCCCAAAAAACTATTAGAAATAATAAGGAATACAGTAAAGTTGCAGAGTAAAAAATCAACACACAAAATTTGGTTGTGTTTCTATATGCCAGCAACAAAATAGCAGAAAGAGAAATTAAGAATATAATCCCAACAAAATGTGTAAAATACCTGGGAATAAATTTAATCAAAAAAGTGAAAGAACTATACACTGAAAACTATAAAACATTGTTGAAAGAAATCGAAAAAGACACAGAGAAATAGAAAGATATTCTGTGCTCGTGGAGTGGAGGAATAAACGTAGTTAAAATGTCCATACTTCCTAAAGCAATATACAGATTCAATGCAATCCCTATCAAAGTCCCAATGACATTTTCCACAGAAATAGAACAAAAAATCCTAAAATTTATATGGAACAACAAAAGACCCCAAATAGCCAAAACAGTCCTGAGAAAAAAGAATAAAGCTGGAGGTATCACACTCCCTGATTTCAAAATATACTACAAAGCAATAGTAACCAAAACAGCATGGTACTGGCACAAAAACAGACACACAGATCAATGGAACAGAATCGAGAGCCCAGAAATAAACCCACACATCTATGGACAGCTAATTTTGAACAAAGGAGCCAAGAACATACAAAGGAGAAAGGAAAGTCTCCTCAACAAATGGTGGGAAAACTGGACAGCCACATTCAAAAAAATGAAAGTAGACCATTATCTTATACCATACACAAGAATTAACTCAAAGTGGATTAGACTTGAATGTAAGACCTGAAACCATAAAACTTCTAGAAGAAAACATAGGCAGTACACTCTTTTTCATTGGTCTTAGCAGTATCTTTTTGAATACCGTGTCTCACCAGGCAAGGGAAACAAAAGAAAAAATAAACAAATGGGACTACATCAAACTAAAAAGCTTCTACACAGCAAAGGAAACCATCAACAAAATGAAAAGACAACCTAACAATTGGGAGAAGATATTTGCAAAACATATGTCTGATAAAGGGTTAATATCCAAAATATATAAAGAACTCGTACATCTCAACAAAGAAAAAACTAACAACCCAATTAAAAAATGGGCAAAAGGTCTGAACAGACATTTTTCCAAAGAAGATACACAGATGGCCAACTGGCCCATGAAAAGATGTTCAACATCACTAATTATTAGGGAAATGCAATTGAAAACTACAATGAGATATCACCTCACACCCGTCAGAAAGGCTATAATTAACAAAACAAGAAATAACAAGTGTTGGAGAGGATGTTGAGAAAAGGGAACCCTCGTACAGTGCTGATGAGAATGCAGACTGGGTGCAGCCACTATGGAAAACAGTGTGGAGATTCCTCAAAAAATTAAGAATAACTACCATATGATCCAGCTATTCCACATCTGGGTATTTATCCAAAGAACATGAAAACACAAATGGGAAAGTCGATCAAGAATAAAATTTACACCAACACCTATTTATAAACCTGAAGCAAAAGTTTCAGGAAACAATACTTATCCAAATTATGTGATATTTTCCATCATATTCTAATTTATTATTATTATTTTTGAAGCTGATCACCATCCACTAATTTGATTTCACAGTGCATAGCTTAAAAAAACCCTGGGTTCGGGGAAAGAGCCCAGCCCTACCTGGCTGACCCTGAGCTCGCAGTGCTTAAAGCGGATGCTTTCTGAATTTTCCTTTCTGGGGCAATTCAATTGCAATGTCGGTGGTGTGGCCAAAGCCCCCTAAAGGCCTTTCAGACCCTGGGCTTCCGGAAATCCTTCCTCTGCCCCTCTTCTGGGTCCCTTCTCCACTCCAGGCTGCCATCTGGGGTGGAGTCTCTTTCAGATATCGCTCCAGTCTTATCTGCACATCTGGTCCATGGGAAGCATGAACCTTTGCCCCCTTTCCTCTCCCCCTCCATTGAGAGTGAAAGTGCCGCCTTCTCTCCCTCCCTGTTGTCTAAGGACAATCTAGCTACACTTTCTCACACAATTCTTTTGTCCCATCTCCCAACGGAGGGGACACAAGCTCTCTGATTGATACATTTGAAGAGGATACAGACAGAACTCACTGATATTTATCTCCAAATGAATTCTCCCTCCTCCCCTCTTTAACTCAACACCTCTCTAAGTAGGAGGGGGATGGGCAGAACAGGTTTCACATTCTCTTAGCATGACCTGGATTTTCTAGGACCTAGTATTGGCATATGGGGGATTTAGCATCATCCTATTACAAACATTTTACCCTTGGCAAGCTCTTCCAAAAGTATGAAGAAAAGAAGAGTTCTATATTCACATCATTTTGCAGATGGGTGGGCTCTGGGTAAGTGGAGGGGATGGGAAAAGAATGAGCCAAGGCTTGGAGTCTGGAATAAGCCATTAGAGTTTGGGGGTTACTGGGGAACATGAGCTTCCTGTGAAGAGTCCATGTATGATGGAACTCTACAGGGAACGAAGATGGAGGTCAGTGGAATAACAACAGCCCAGCCTGCCAGGGGCTCTCCCTGACATTAGTTGACCATCCTGGTCCAGTCTGTGACCTGGATCCTTGGCATATCCCTTTTCCTCCAAACTCAGAGACCTAGTTCGTGCACACAATGTGTCAATTTGATTAAGGCTTATGTGTTTGTGAACTTTCTGCCTTTTTGCTGCCTCAACTAAAAGTTTGATCTTGGCTTTACTAACTCTATCCTTGTGCTTGAAACACTCTAGCAGTAGAGGCAAGAGCCAAGCAAAGGGTGAGCTCCCCTTCCTGCAAAAGCTGCTAGCTGGTGGGCCTGGGGATGGTCCTCGCCCACCACTCCCCCATCCATAGCTCCCAGGGTCCCATGGACACAACTCCTCCAGGGCCAGGCAGCTACACCTGAGTCTACTAAGATTGTTTCCCTCCCGAAGTAGGTTGAAGACCTGGGTTCCCCGCTCAGCTCTGACATTTCCTACCTACACAGTTTGAGTTGGTCTGAGTTTATCATTGACTTTCAGTTTCTTCATCTGAAGTGTGGTAACAATAACATCTAGCTAGATATCTCAGACTTGTTGTGAGGAGCAGTGAAGTGATGTGAATAGAAGCACATTGAAGCTCCTGTTGCTACAACCGCTAAATTTTACCACTGGTCAGTAGATGAAATGGAGAGGATGTCATCATTCACATCTTGAATCTCTAGTGAAAGAGATTCAAGGGCCCTGACTCTGCTTTTGAATGTTCAATGTGCACCTAGTTATCTGTGTCTGACTTTTAAAACTGTGATCTTACAAAGAACACGATATCCTCAATGTAGTTAAACTGACGCAGTAATAGATATTTCATATTATCCCTCCCTTTGCAAGACTGTCTACAAAGGAATGAAGAAAATAAACTTTCAAAAAGGGCCCAGAATCCAAGATAACACTTCCTTCCATCTTCTAAAACTTCAAAAAAATACTCAAACGAAATCTACAGGAAACAGTAGAGAACAAGTCTGGCTGGTCAGGCAAAGGGCCTTCCCAGAGCCTGAGCTTAATAACCATTTGGGCATAAATGACTATCGGACACTGGGAAGGATGGAAGCTTCTCGAGTTTTTCATATAGCCAAGGAAGACATATATAGCCAAGGCAGACAGGGAGGTGCTCTGTCTAGAGACACTCCTACTGGTAGGTTGGTGAAATACAAACAGTATTTGATAATGTACATAGCATAGAAAATTGCCAGCAGGAATCCTGCTGCCCAATAAAGCTGTACGTACAACCTTTCTCAGTGTCAGAGAGCATTAAAGATCCTGTCTATAACCCTTCACTCCCTTCTGAAATTTCTCTCATATTGCGTTTTGGAGATAAAGCTCCTCTGTCTCCCCAACCACTCCCATCATTAAATTATCTCTTTCTGTTGGGACTAGATCAGCCTTTGCCCTTTTTTCCTCTAGTAATTTGTCTTAGTGATTGGAATATGGGGGACACGTATTCCTCCTGGGTGGGGTTTTGTGAGCGAAGGTTTAGAGAATATATGCTCTGTTCAGCCCTCTCCTGATGTCATTTTATTTATTTGTGTTCAAAACAAACTTGCTGCCTGGGGTATCTCAGGGTTCGCCTGAACCACAAGTCCCAAGTGGGGAATTCTCTTAGTGCTTTTACTGTTCCTGAGCAGCTACACATTTCCTTTTTTGCAGAAACGTCCTGCTCCCTCCCCATGCCCTCCCCAACTACCCAATTCATTATTCACATACAGTCACTAGTTGCACTGGGATGACTCTCTTATCATCTCTCTGTTTCTCCTTTTGATTTGGGAAATGTCATAATTTTTTGTGAGTAAAAGACTAGCAAATCCAGATGTTTAGTGTGTTTGGAAGTTTATTCATATTCTCTTGAGAAAGTTAAAAAGAGGAAAGGAAAGTTTGTTCCTGAAAAGTTCTGATTTTGATGTGACCTAAAGGAGAATCGTGTTACCTGCTTGCTGACTTGGGTTGGATCTCAAGGCAGTTCTGCTCTTGGTGCTGGGGGTGGTCTTTGTCCTCACGGATGACTACAATCTGTATGTAACTCAGCTTTTTCCTTTGCTGCCATTTCAGGATTTAATACTTCACCACTTACCACCTCTTAGTAGCTGCCTGTCCTTGGGCAAATTAGTCTCTCTGAGCCTCCATTTCCTTAGTTAATAAATAGTGTATCTTCCTTGCAGAGTTTCTCTGGGTTTAACTGTAATTTATACACACATGTGAGCGTGCCCATACACACCTATTACACATTGCTCACTCCTTACAAGTTGCTCGTGGTGGTAGTTTTAGAAGCAGTACAGCTGTTGGTAGCAACAGTAGCTGTGAGAGGAATAGCAGTACTTTAGCCCATGGAGTGTAGATCTATACATACACACATAATTTTTACAGGTTGCTTATAAGTTTATGTGAGTTTTGTTTGGAGAGTCAACTTGCTTTGAGCAAGGAGAAAAATAGGTAGACAAGATCAGAAAAGTTGCAGCTCTCTATCAGAATAGGTTAGCAAACACTTAATTATAACATCAAAGATTAAGGGAAGGAAAACACCAAAAATAAATATAACCTCGTCACTTTAAATGCAAACTCAAAACACAAGATGGAATAAATTGTGACAATAATAACTTAGAAGTGGAAGAGGAGAGGGATGGAATCGACTTAGTCTAAGGAAATAAGAGGCCATCAGAAAATGGACTATCTTATCTATGAGATTTTTTATACAAACCTCATGGTAACCACTAAACAAATATACAGAACAGAGACCCATACAATAAATAAAGAGAAAGCTAAGAAAACCGTCATACGGAACTACCAAACTGAATTGGTAGTCTGAAACACACGGGATGAAAAACAAAGCAAATGCAAGAGAGCTGGAAAATGAGCGATAAAATATCAACATTAAGCCCTAATATATCAATAATCACTCTAAATGTAAATTGATTGAATTCTCCAATCAAAAGATACAGAAGTGTGGGATGGATTAAAAAACAAGACCCAACAATATGCTGCCTCCAGGAAACACATCTCAGGTCTAAAGACAAACATTGGCTCACAGTGAAGGGATGGAAGACAATACTCCAAGCTAATGGCAAACAAAAGAAAGCAGGTGTTGCCGTACTTATATCAGACAAAGTAGACTTCAAGATAAAACAGGTAATGAGAGACAAAGAGGGGCAATATATAATGATAAAAGGGATACTCCACCAAGAAGACATATCACTTATAAATATATATGCACCCAACACAGGAGCACCAAAGTACATAAAGCAACTACCAACAAACCAAAAAGAGATATTAACAACAACACAGTAATAGTAGGGGATCTTAACACCTCACTTACATCAATGGATAGATCATCCAGACAAAGTCAATAAGGAAACAATGAACTTATTTAAATGAAAAACTAGACGAGATGGACTTAATAGATATATAGAGAGCACTCCATCCAAACATAGCAGATTACATGTTCTTCTCAAGCACATGTGGAACATTCTCAAGGATAGACCATATGTTGGGAAACAAGGCAAGCCTCTATACATTTAAGAAGATTGAAATCATAACAAGCATCTTTTCTGACCATAATACTATGAAACTGGAAAGCAAGTATAAGAAAAAAACTGGGAAAGTAACAAAGATCTGGAGACTAAACAACATACTACTGAACAACCAATAGATCATGGAAGAAATTAAAGGAGAAATCAAAAATCAAATCATCTGGAGACAAATGAAAATGAAAATACACCATACCAACTCATATGGGATGCAGCTAAAGCAGTCCTGAGAGAAAATACAAAGGATTATAAAAGAATACTATGGAAAACTCTATGCCAACAAATTGGACAACCTAGAGGAAGTGGATAAATCCTTAGACTCATACAACCTCCCAAAACTGAATCAAGAACTCATAGCAATACAGGCCTGTCTTAACCAACAAGAAAAATCCCAAATAACAAACCTTAAACTACACCTAACAGAATTAGAAAAAGAAGAACAAGCAATGCCCAAAGTCAGCAGAAGGAGGGAAATAAAAATTAAAACAGAAATTGAAACCACAAAAAAATAGTAGAAAGGACCAATGAAACTAAGAGCTGGTTCTTTGAGAAGATAAACAAAATTGACAAACCCTTAGCCAGAGTCACTACGAAAAAAAGAGAGAAGGCTCAAATGAAGTTAGAGATGAAAGAGGAGAAATTACAAAGGGCACCACAACCTCCCAAAACTGAATCAAGAAGAAATAGAGAATCTGAGCAGACCAATCACAAGTAAAGAGATTGAAACAGTAATCAAAAACCTCCCAATAAATAAAAGTCGTAGGAGCAGATGGGTTCTCTGGAGAATTTTAGCAAACATTCAAAGCTTTAATACCTATCCTTCTCAAACTATTCCAAAAAATAGAGGAAGATGGAACACTTCCTAACACATTCTATGAGGCCAACATCACCCTGATACCAAAGCCAGACAAGAACAACACAAAGAAGGAAAATTACAGGCCAATATCGCTGATGAACATAGATGCAAAAATCCTCAAAAAAATATGGGCAAACCGAATACAGCAATTAAAAAGATTGTACACCATGATCAAGTGGGATTTATACCAGGGACACAGGGATGGCTCAACATCCGCAAACCAATCAATGTGAATCACCACATTAACAGACTGAGGAATAAAAGCCATATGATCATCTCAATAGATGCAGAGAAGGCATTTGACAAGATCCAACATCCATTTATGATAAAAACTCTGAATAAAATGGGTGTAGAAGGAAAGTACCTCAAAATAATAAAGGTCATATATGACAGACCCACAGCCAACATCATACTCAACAGGGAAAAACTGAAAGCTATCCCTCTGAGAACAGCAACAAGACAAGAATGCCCACTCTCACCACTCTTATTCAACGTAGTACTGGAGGTTCTGGCCAGAGCAATCAGGCAAGAAAAAGGAATAAAAGGAATCCAAATAGGAACCAAGAAGTGAAACTCTTGCTGTTTGCAGATGACATGATTTTATGTATAGAAAACCCTAAAGAATCCATCAGAATAGTATTAGAAATAATCAACAACTACAGCAAAGTTGCAGGGTACAAAATCAACTTATAAAAATCAGTTGCATTTCTATACTCTAATAACGAACTAACAGAAAAAGAACTCAGAAAGACAATCCCATTTACAATTACAACAAAAAGAATAAAATATCTAGGAGTATATTTAACCAAGGAGGTGAAAGACCTATACAGTGAAAACTATAAGACATTATTGAAAGAAATCGATGATGACATAAAGAAATGGAAAGACACCCCATGCACATGGATCAGAAGAATAAACATAGTTAAAATGTCCATGTTACCTAACACAATCTACAGATTCAATGCAATCCCAATCAGAATCCCAATGACATTCTTCGTGGAAATAGAACAAAGAATACTAAAATTCATACGGGGCAACAAAAATAAAATTAGAAATGAAAGAGGAGAAATTACAATGGACACCACAGAAATACAAAGGATTATAAAACAATACTATGGAAAACTATATGCTAACAAATTGGACAATCTAGAAGAAGTGGATAAATCCTTAGATTTATAGCCAAAGCAATCCTGAGGAAAAAGAACAAAGCTGGAGGCATCACAATCCCTGACTTCAAAATATACTACAAAGCTATAATAATTAAAACAGCATGGTACTGGTACAGAAACAGACACACATATCAATGGAACAGAATTGAAAGCCCTGAAATAAAGCTACACATCTACAGGCAGCTAATCTTTGACAAAGGAGCTAAGAACATACACGGAAAAAGGAAAGTCTCTTCAATAAACGGTGCTGGGAAAACTGGACAGCCACATGCAAAAGAAGGAAAATAGACCGTCTTCTTTTGGCATACGCAAAAACTAACTCAAGACAGATCAAAGACTTGAAAGTAAGACCTGAAACTATAAAACTCCTGGAATAAAATATAGGCAATACACTCTTTGACATTGGTCATAGAGGGATCTTTTCGAATTCCATGTCTACATGGACAAGGGAAACAAAAGAAAAAATAAACAAGTGGGACTTCATCAGACTCAAGAGCTTCTGCAAGGCAAGTGAAACCAGAATCAAAATGAAAAGACAACCCACCAGCTGGGAGAAAGTATTTGCAAAGCATGTATCCGACAAGGGGTTCATCTCCATAATATATAAAGAACTCACACAACTGAACAGCAAAAAAACAAACAACCTGATCAAAAAATGGGCAAAGGATATGAAGACTTTTTTCCAAGGAAGATATACCGATGACCAATAGGCATGTGAAAAGATGTTCAACATCACTAATCATCAGGGAAATGCAATCAAACCTACACTAAGATATCACCTTACACCTGTTAGAATGAGTATAATCACCAAGACAAAAAATAACAAATGTGGAGAGGCTGTGGAGAAAAGGGAATACTCATTCACTGCTGGTGGGAATGCAAATTGGTGCAGCCTCTATGGAAAACAGTATGGTGATTCCTCAAAAAATTAAAAATAGAGGGCTGGCCCCGTGGCTTAGCGGTTCAGTGCGCGTGCTCCGCTGCTGGCGGCCCAGGTTCGGGATTTCGTATCCCGGGCGTGCACCGACGCACCTCTTCTCCAGCCATGCTGAGGCTGCATTCCACATACAGCAACTAGAAGGATGTGCAGCTATGACATACAACTATCTACTGGGGCTTTGCGGGGGATAAATAAATAAATAAATAAATAAATAAATAAATAAATAAATAAATAAAATTATTAAAAAAAAATAGAAATACCTTATGATCCAGCTATACCACTACTGGGTATCTATCCAAAGAACCTGAAATCAACAATCCAAAGATGCTTATGCACCCGTATGTTCATTGCAGCATTATTCACTATAGCCAAGACATAGAAGCAACCTAAGTGTCCCTCGACTGACAATTGGATAAAGAATATGTGGTATGTACATACAATGGAATGCTACTCAGCCATAAAAAAAGACAAAATCGTCCCATTTACAACAACATGGATGGACCTGGAGGGTATTATGTTAGGCGAAATAAGCCAGACGGAGAAAGACAAATACTGCGTGATTTCACTCATATGTGGAAGATAAACTAACACACAGACAGAGAGAACAGTTTGGTGGTTACTAGAGGGAAGGGGGTAGGGGGCTGGGCACAAGGGGTGAAGGGATGCGTTTATATGGTGACTGACAAGCAATAATGTACAACTAAAAGTTCACAATGCGATAAACTATTATGACATCAATTTAAAAAATGGTATAAGATGGTGTCCTTCTTTAGTGACAGCAACCTCACATTTGTAAGCAAAACCTCACGTTTGCACTTCACATGTACAGATTCTCATAGCAGCGTGGGGTTGGAATTTGTGTGGACCCGTCAGTCATGATTGAGTTTTAGACCAGTCTTTGTGACTTCTGTGAACACAGAAAGCATTCATTGGTCCTCAGTTCCTTTTTATTTTGCTGTATTTAGTAAATCAGATTTTTCTGTTTTATTCGTTGACACATTTAAGATTTAGTTTCTGCCCTTATCCCTCATAGCTGTGTCTGAAACAGCTTTTTTGGCACCATCCTTATTCAAATCAAAACCAGCACCAAAAACAAATTCAACCTAACAGACAGTGGAATCATTTCATGTTTTAAAAATATCTGGTCAGTTGCTCTTTTAACAGATACGAGACAATATGGCACCTTCAAAATCAAACAGATCACAAGATACCAGAGAGACAGAAACTCTTAACTGTGGGATTGCTGTAGAGGCTTGTCCCTTATGGCCAAAGTCAATCTGAGCTGAGAGTCCCTGGAGAACTCCATCAACAGGCTGGACTAAAGGATCCAATCAGCTCAAGTAATGAAATGTGAAATATTAGGAAATAAGAGCTTAGGAGGAGAAAAATGATGGTTCTTCTCAGAGGAAGTCTGAGTGGACCTGAATAGTACCCACCCCTTCTCACCAAATAAAGGTGGCATCCCTGACTTTGTAGAGTCTAGAAATCCATCTGCCGGGACTGGTAGACCAGGTTAAGCACAAATGTGTGTGATGCTTGAATCTGGCTCTGATAGAGCACGCATGCCAGTTAAGGGAGGCGTAGACTGAAGATAATTACACCTGGTGTCACGTGCTATGAAAGAAAAGAGAAAACAAAGGATGATATTGTGATAGAAAGGGATGGTAGGGAAAGGTAGAAAAAGGTGAAGAATAGCAAATAAGGAAAGGATGAGGCCAGCCCATCAGTGAGAGGATAGCTTTTTTGCTGAGGCTGCAGTTGTAAAAGTGGTTCAGCTTATACTTGGTTCTTGAGTTTACTGAGTTATTGTTTGATTGCTACATTAGCCAAGGTTCACCTTTTTCATCCAATAGTGCTTGCAAACATGGCCAAGCCTTAGGTAATAGAAGGCCAAATGAGAAGGAGAAAAGGCTGAATGATCCATATTTTTTTAAATTTCTACAACACATTTAGAAATTTGCCCGTATATGATTGAAATCTGGTTGGGCGTCACTTCAAAGATAAAATTGTTCATCCAGTCAGAAAGGATACAATAAAAACCTTATTTTTCTATCTTTGGTGGACAATCTAGTTTATCTGAAAAAAACGGTACACGACCAGGGAATGCTGGGAGGAGGAAAGAATTTGAATGAATTTTAAGGTAGGCTCTCAGGGGAGTCTGCTGGTTATTTACTATCCAAAACCTTTACAGCTGACTTGAAAGAATGTTGTGGAGGGCTTCCTGGAGAGAGCATGATACAGGAGTGATCGTATTAGGCTGAATTCTGATTCGTTGCTCTGAATTTAGGTGCCATTGGAGTTGACACCGAATAGCCTCATTTTCCATAGCAGATGTGTTCAATTTTATACATTTCATTGTGCTAAAACTCTCAATTACATGTGATACCTTACCTGGAATATGAAATAATTGTTATCAGTTTGTCTGAGAAATAATATTGGAAGGTTGCCCAGAGACCATCTGGTCTGTAGAGATGCTGTTTAGTGAGAGTGTTCAAGGATCACCAGGCAAAGGAAAATAATAATGGTAATGGAAGGTAGGAATAAAGGTATATTTTGTAGTTTTTTTAAAAAAAATTTTAAAGAAACTTATTTGGAAATTATATACTATTTTGGTATAAAATTTTCATCATCGTATGAAATGATGCTGTCCTTATTTGGCAAAATTTAAAGTTACCAATCTTCCAAAGATTTCCATATTAAAAAACAACCTGCATCTTTGAAATCCAGAAGTTTAAGAGCCTTTTTCATCCTAGTGGTGCTTGCAAACAACCCACTGATTCCATTTGCCACTAACTTCTTGGAAACAAATATTTAACACTGAAAGATCCTAGGAAGAGCAATCCCATTACCACCAATATTGTTAGTAATAGAACCATTTTTAAAATTAGATTATTATCACTAGAATAATACATAGTCTTTGAAAAAAATATATGAATCACACAGAAATATATAGGCAATGGTTGAAAGTCTCTCTACACAACCAACTTTCAGCAGCTGTTTTATGCTTGAACATTCAGTGCAATAACTCCTGATGCTGTGATGGCGGTTCCAAGTATTCTTAACATATACGATGTATTTATTGTGAAAATATTTCCTACTTTATTATCTTCAGTCTGCCTGTCGCTTTCCCTTCAGATCCTGTCGTTCACTTTGTCATCGCTCTCCTGTTATCATACGTTTTGACCAAATAATGCTTTATCTGATCTGCAGCCAAGCAAGCTTAGATTCAGGAAGGTTTCAGGTCTTTGTGGCTGCTGTCTCTGTTCACTTGTTGCAAATTGAGTGTTGAGAAATTTCTGAATTGTAAGAAGTATTATTAAAATTGAATTTCAGAAATGTGTTGCCAAGTCACTCAAAAGGGTAACACTGCTGTGACTGCTCTACGAAGTGCCTGCTAATCTTCTGTGTTGTATTTTCCTTATTGGTATATCAAATACTGAATATAGTACTGCTTGGCCACGGTTATTACAAATATTTTATCAATTGGTCATTTGCTTTCAAGTTTTCTTCATACTGTTTTGACATAGAGAGCTTTTTTCTTATTTTGAAATTATTATTTGGTCAAATATATGTGTACTTTATACATTTTCTTTATTTAGTCATACCGCATCTTCTGGGACCTCCTGGAGAATTTTATGAATGCTGACGAAAGCTATGTATGCTTTCCCCCTAAAATGAGCCCGAATATACATATGGCAGAGATTTGCTGTACCGTAGAGTAATCCATGGACCCCAGGTTAGAAAGTCCTTTCCTATCTCAAAATCTATTAATTACCAACTTACATTTTCATCTAACGTTTTCTCGTTTCATTTTTCAATGTTAATGTCTAACCAACTAGAATTTATTTTCGTTCAGTGTGAGGGTCTAAATCTAATTTTTAGGGGGGGGTCCCCTTTGCCCAATGTCGTTTAAGTGATCTATCTCCCCGCAAAATAATTTGTTTTGCATTCTTTAAGTTGTTGCGTTTATGAAGGTCTCTTTAGAGTTTTCTTGTACTATTATTCTGTCAATTCTTTTGGCATTATAGTATCGCTCCACTTTTCAAACATTTTCTGAAACATTCTTACCTGTTCATTTTTCCAAATAAAATTTAGAACCGTTTTGCCATGTTCCAAAAGCAATCATCGTGACAATTTATGACACTTGTGTGAATCGTGGCTTCTTTATATAACCATTGGTTTTCTCATTCAAGAAAATCCATCTCTGAATTATTCAGATCTTCCTTTTATTGTCATAATAAAGCTTTAGTCTTTAGTTCAAAACTTTTTGGTTTCAATTTATTTTTTGGAATAGTAAATATCTGTTATTTTGCTGTTACCATTGTACGTTTAACTGGTTATTGCGTATTTATAACAGAGCTGTGGTTTTTGTGTGTTTTTCTTATCTCTAGCCTCTTTTTGTTTTTTTTTACCTTTTGTTCCCCTTTTTGTTAATCATTGAGGCTATGCAGCATTTTTGGTTTTATAAAGGTTTTGTTGAGAACAGGATTTGGGTGTTTTGTCAGTATCTATTGAGATTAATATCTAGTTTCGCACTAGAATTGTTGATGTGATTTATTAGAATAATAGATCTCTTAATATTATTTTCTGCTTATATTCATGAATTAAATTTATTTCTTTAATATGCTGTTTAGTTTTTGAGTATTTTATTTATGCCTTTGTATTGATTTTCTTGAGTGAGATTTATAGTTTCTTTTACTGAATGTGAACGTGTGTGTGTTTGTTCTATATTATTGTTACAGCAGCTAGTTAACATTAAGTGTGTACTTATGGCAGAGAAACAGCACATTTTAAATTCTTCTTTATGGTTTATTTCATTTATTCCTCATGTATAAGATAGTCAGGTAGTAAATGAAGAGTCAGACTTCCTAACCCAGAGTGGTTTCACCTTGAAATTGGCCTCTGTCTTGTCTCTGCCAGTTTTGGTATCAAGTGACGTTAAATTCACAAAATACATTGTGAAAATTTGCAACTTTTCTTTTCTCTGGAGACACTTGGGATCACTGTCCTTGTAAGTTTGAAGGAAACCATCTCACCCTAAAGCCTTTTTGGGAGGTAATTCTTTGATAAATTTTTCAATTATAATTTTTTTTCATTTATATTCTCCAGAACCAGGTCCATTTATAAGATTTTCAAATTTATTGGCCAGTTGTTATATACAGTATTATATAAATAACTGTAATGTAATTGTATGCAATACAATTATTATATAGTTAAATATATATAGATATGTTTCCTAATACTATAAAAACCCCTGTATTGGTTTTTACAACTGCTTTAATATTTAAAATTTATTTTACTAGTATCTTCTCTTTATTTTCTTTATTAGATTTTGTTGTTTTTTTTTTTTTTCAAAAGGCCAGTTCTTGGATTTGTTGAGCAGTAATGCTGTTTTTCTTTTGTCCCTTTCTTATTTCATTAATATCCTTCCTGCTTTCCTTAGGATCACTCTTTTTTCTTTTATGAATCTTATTGGTTGAATCATGGTTCCTTTATTTTTCCTTTTACGTTAATACAATTTTTTGAAGATGCACATTTACCTCTAAACACACTTTTGGCTGACCGTCATGATTTTCTAATGATGTTTTGGCTTCCTCTTTGATAGAATGATGATTGATAATCATACTTTTAAGTGTTTTACAAACTTTGTCTCAATTGAGATATATTATTAACTTTTTTTTCATTGCATTTTGGTGAGAGAATAAGGTCAGATAATCACCCACCCTAGTGGTTTGTGAGGTATTGTTTTTCCTTAGGGCAATTGTTGTGATTTCCTTTTTGCCCAATATGTCTTCACCTTTTCTTTCAAAACTCTTTAGTTGATCCATGCATTCTTAAGAAAAAAATTACTGGGCTGGCCTGGTGGTGTAGTGGTTAAGTTCACGGTGCTCCACTTTGGCAGCCGAGGTTTACAGATTCAGACCCTGGGCCATGCTGTGGCAGCGTCCCACATACAAAATAGAGGAGGATTGGCACGGATGTTAGCTCAGGGCCAATGTTCCTCAGCAAAAAGAGGAAAAATTGGCAACAGACGTTAGTTCAGGGCCAATCTTCCTCACCAAAAAACAAAAAAACTCTGTAGGGCATATATTTTAATATTATTAAATTATATCTGTTATGTAAACAAATCCTCTATTCTTTTTCCTGAAATAAGCTGGATTAAATTATCTGAACACTAGTGTGGTTACATCAGTTACTTCTTTTTTCTTAAAGTCCTTGATCCATATGTTTTGATGTACAAATTTCATGCTGTGAGATATCTATTACAGATAGCATCTCATCTTTCAGCTAAACTGTACATCTTTGTCCTTTTAGTGTTTTTTGTCTAAAATGTTTTATTGTATGCAACTGATTTTGCCATCCATACATTTTTGTGTGTTTTGCGGGAAACTCTCTAACTATTCTTTAATTTTTAGTTTTTATTTCATGTTTTTAGGTAAAAAGCTCATTTTTAAATAATTTTAAAATGTTTGCTTTTTTTTTTTTTTTTTTTTTTTTTTTTTTTTTTTTTTATTTATTTTATTTTTTTCCCCCAAAGCCCCAGTAGATAGCTGTATGTCATAGCTGCACATCCCCCTAGTTGCTGTACGTGGGACTCAGCCTCAGGATGGACGGAGAAGTGGTGCCTCGATGCGCACCCGGGATCCGAACCCGGGCCACCAGCATCGCAGCGCGCGCACTTAACCACCAAGCCACAGGGCCGGCCCTAAAATGTTTGCTTTTTTAAATAAACAAAGCTGATATTTAAAAATAAATGTATCTTATAATGAGGAAATTGCCCCCTTTGACTCCTTGCCATAGAGAGCTGGCTTACATTTACTTTACTGCTTCCCTCTATACTCATTTCTCCATTTTTTTTTTTTTTTTGGCAGAAGATTCACCCTAAGCTAACATCTGTTGCCAGTCTTCCTCCTTTTTTCTTCTTCGCCTCTCACCCCGCCAAAGCCCCAGTACATCGTTGTGTATAGTTGTAAGTTGTTCTGGTGTTTCTATGTGAGCCACCACCACAGCATGGCTACTGACAGACAAGTTGTGTGATTCCACGCCCAGGAACTGAACCCAGGCCGCTGAAGTGGAGTGAACTGAACATCAATCACTAGGCCATCAGGGCTGGCTCTCATTTCTCCATGTTTTGTGTGTGTGTGTGTGTGTGTGTGTGTGTGTGTGTGTGAGAGGAAGATTAGCCCTGAGCTAACATCTGTTGCCAATTCTCTTCTTTTTGCTGAGGAAGATTGACCCTGAGCTAACATCCATGCCCATCTTCGTCTACTTTATATGGGACGCCGCCACAGCATGGCTTGACAAGAGGTACATCATTCTGCACCCGGAATCTGAACCTGCAAACCTCAGGCCGCCAAAGCAGAGTATGTGAACTTAACCACGGCTCCACCGGACCAGCCCCTCATTTCTCCATCTTTAATACCATACTCAGGATTTATGCAACAGACTATTTTAGTTAATTTGTGTCTTATGGTTATTTTTCTTTTTCTTTCTTTTCAGAAGAATTGTGTTAAAACAATTAAGTCTTAACTGTGTTTATTTTAGAGCTGTCAGTAGGTCTTTTGTAACAACTATGCATTCTATGGTTTTTAATTTTGACTTATTTACTCGTCAGCTGAAATAGATCTTTGAATTATTTGTTTTATTCTGGTTTTCAGAGTGCGTGTTTGTGGAGAGGTAGGTTAGTGCTCATTCTCAGTCCTGCCAATGCGTGTCTTCTGCGTTTACTCATGGAGGACAGGAGCTTAGTATAAAATTCTTGGATTCATTTTTTTTCAACAGCTTTAACTGTTCTTTCATTGTCTGCTGAAATTAGCTTTGCAGACAAAGTCTTCAGACAGAAATCCTGTTTTGTTTTGTTTTTTTAAATCCTGAATACCAGACTTTAGGATATTTTTTCTTTGTAATGAAAAAATATATATTTAAGGATGAGTTTAGGAGATGCAACTCTGAATATTTCCTGAAACATATTGAGTCCTTCCAGCCTACCTTGGACATTTTTAGTCAAATGTAATTTTGATTCCTGGCAAAATCTACCATGAGACTTCCAAGCTTGGGCCCTGGAGTCTGAGAGATGTAGCTTCAAACCCCCTTCTAGTTCTCACTGTTCTGTGACTTTGGGAAAGATATTTAACCTTTCTCAGCTTCAGTGTCCGCGTCTATAAAGGGGGTAATAATGTGGTCTCCCTCGTGGGGTTGGGTCATGTGCACTGAGTGCAGTAATGTGTGTGAAGCACAGTAGAGCACCTGGTGAGTAGATGGAGAAGACCCAGTAAGCGTTAGTCCTCAGAGGAAGGCAAAGCTGGTATCCTCAAGTGGGTTTCTGTTTTCTATCCTCCAAATTGAGCATCTTGTCCTTCCTCATCATCTCTTCATTATTTTCCTAAAAAATATGCAGGAAGTTCTCACATGCATATTCAGCATCATTAGCTCAGTTTTCCACGAGATTAGTTCCACAATATTCATATCAGTTGACTCCCTCTAGTGCCGAATTCTTTTGGCTAATTCCACTGTATGTTCCTTGTTGTCTGCCTTTCTCTCAGCTTCTATGTTGACATCTCAGCTTGCTTGCTTGCTGGATTCCTTTTTTCTGCACTGTCTTTCCTGTGACTCCATATTATTGTTGTTCTTATTCTCTGCTCTCTTCTCTTTGTCTTTCTCTTTCCTCTTTTTCTCTTGTACTTTCCTCTTATGTTTCTTTTACCTTTTTTTTTCTTTTTCCTTCCTCTCTTTCTTCCTTTGTTCCATTCTTTGCTTTTCTTTTTTTTTTAATTATTCATCCTCAGTGAGAAACTCTGGCTTCAGAAAGGGGGTGATGCTGACCCTGCTCACATCCCAGCACAGACCTGCTCTAATTTTCCATTGAAGGGTGGGATGATGGGCAAACCCCTCATCAACTCTGAGATCCAGGCAGAGATCCTTCCAAAGTGAGTATGCTGGGTGAGGACAGGATCATTTTTAACAGTTCTGTAGAAACTGGGGGCTGCTGGCCAGTCCCTACGAGCACTGCTGACTTGACTTCCCGTCATGGCCCTTCCTCCAGTCCAAGACGTGGTGCTGGAGTGGATCAGAGCCAGGGCTCTGGGGTCAGACTCCCTGCGGCCAGTTTCAGTTCTTGCTAATCATGTGACCCCGAGCAACATCATTCAACTTTCTGTGCTTTGATGTCCTTATTTTGGTAATAAAAGTAATAATAGTGCTTGTCTCCCAGGATCATCATGAGAAATAAATGGAATAATGAATATGGAGTACTTTTCACAGTGTCCCTGGCACACAGTGAGCAATCAATAAATGCTGTCTAACAATCTGTACCTTTGGAGATACATCTTTCAGGAATTATATTCAGTAGCAAGAAAGTGTGGCTGGTACAACAGGAAATCCACAAGTCAAGGTGTTGGTTCAGATGCTTAAGGCTACCAAGGCCAAAGATAGTATTCTCTTGGTCTTTTCTTAATGGCTGCTGCAGCTCCAGCCATCACATCCACATTGAGGTAAAAGGAGGAAGGAAAGAATGAAAGAGCATTAGGGAATGCCTGTATCAGGAAAACAAAGGCTTTCTCAGAAATGCCCAGTAGATTCTCTACTTATTAGTTAGAACTCTATCTCACATGCATCCATCACTATTGGGGAGTCTGGGAAGACACAATTTTGGCATCCCAACATATAGGGGAGGCTATGAAAAAGAAAGTTGGAATTTCCCTGCTATTTCCTACCATAGTTTCTGGGAGTTGAGAGTCTGAAAATAGGGACAGGAGAGAGATCAGAGTTAATACTTGGGCTGCCTTGAAAATAAAAAGGATAACTTGTCTAGTAGAGAATTATGCACCTACTTCTTTAGCCCATGAATATCTTGGATCTTTAATTCAAGAGATACATGGAGAAACAAAGCTTAGGATTTGGGGTTTTGTGGTTACTTTTCCCCCTCTCTGCTTTCTTTTAGATGACAAGCCAGCTTTGTTTTCTTAATGTAAAGTATGGGAAAGTTAAAAGTTATTTTTCTCATTCCAGTCACATCAGCCATAGAGTTTTTTGAAATGCCTCCAAAATTTTTGTAACAAATTTCTGTTAATCTTAGCTGATCTTTTCCTGTCTTTGTGCAGTGTATAAAGTTTTTTAAAAATATTTTTTGTTACTGTTGATATCTAGATTACGTTAGATTAGATTAGCAATACTGCTAGGAGTTAACGTAATAAACCAGGAGTTTCTTGGGCTGGCCCCGTGGCTTAGCGGTTAAGTGCGCGCACTCCGCTGCTGGCGGCCCGGGTTCGGATCCCGGGCGAGCACCGACGCACCGCTTCTCCGACCATGCTGAGGCCGCGTCCCACATACAGCAACTAGAATGGATGTGCAACTACGACATACAACTATCTACCGGGGCTTTGGGGGAAAAATAAATAAATAAAATCTTTAAACCAGGAGTTTCTGGATGTCAACATCATGGCAGAGTGAGTTGTTCCCTTTGTCTCTCGCCTCTAAGTTACAATCAGTCAGACATCCATTGACCAAAAGAGGATTTCCTACACAGCACAACAGGATGCATAGAGATCTAGACATCTATACAGCTGAAGGTGGGTGGACTGGACCACCGGGAGGTAGTGGACCTAGGGGAACAGCCCCCACCCGCCTCCCCTGGCAGCAGCAGTCCAGGGCATGCATCCCCACACTGGCCCACATGCCTATGAGAAAACAGGTGTGACTTGCTCCACTGGTCCAGACGGGGGCAGACGGGGCAGATCGGATGCTCCCTGCCTATTTCCCTGGGGACCTAGCCTGTGTGCCTGTGAGCAGTCCCGGCAGGGGCGGAGAGGGAAGATTGGATTGCTCCCTGCCTGTCTAGCAGCAGATCCAGCATGCGCCCCCTCCCACGGCAGTGGCCAGGTCCTTCCAACTGTGGGGATAGTATACAAAACTCGGATATTTCCAGCTAAGGTGGGGGGCTCTGACCTGAGTTTTAGAAACATACCGGCTAGCACTAGAGACCAGAGGCTGCACAGTGAGCAACAACAAAAACTTCTCCCTGCTTAGCCCTTGCTGCCCCTAGTGGCAGCAGGTGGAATCTGTGACCAGAGGCTTCAGGAACCATAGCAAAACTGGTGACCCAGCCCCCAGTGGTGACATCCCCGACACCAGCTCCACCAGCAGCAGGGGCTGCGGCACCATTCCTTGGATCCCCAGGCCTCCAGCAGTGACACCCATGAACCCAGCACACCTGGTAGCAGTGCAACCAGCACCCTCAGACAACCCAGAAGCAGCAGCACAGGTGGTGCATGGGGCAGCAGCATCCAAGCCTGCAGAGAGCCAGTGGGGAACATGAGACCCTGGAGACCACATAAGCAGTAGGAGTGCTCGCAGCCTGGTGACCCCAGTGGCAACACTTGAGACTAAAGTGAAGGCACCAGCAACCCTGGAGCAACCTTGTACCACAAGTGGCACAAGGAGAGCACTGATGACACCCCTGGCAGAGGCAGTGGAGGGAGGAAAGCGTAGGCTCTCAAATACAACAAGAAGCAGCTCAGAACCAAAATAAACAAGCCATACCCAAATAAGAAAGTGGTTACTACCACGAATATGCTGGCAGAGGACCAATTCATCAAACACCATGGAGAACTACAGTAACAGCAGAACAGAAAGAATGACAACTCTCCAGAAACCAGACTTGAAGTCACAGAAGTTTACCACCTGACTGACAGAGAATTCAAAATAGCTGTCATAAAGAAACTCAGAGTTACAAGAAAACTAAGAAAGACAGTTCAGTGGGCTCAGAAATAAAATTAATGAACAGAAGGAGTACTTCACCAAGGAGATTGAAACTCAGAAAAAAACAAAACAGAAATTCTGAAGATGAAGAACACAATAAATGAGAAGGAAAATAATGTAGAAAGCATTAAAAATAGAGCAGACTATATGGAGGAGAGAATTAGTGAGCTTGAGGGTAGAAATCTAGAAATGAGTCAGCTAGAGGAGGAGAGAAAACTAAGATTTTAAATAAATAAAAATTCTTTGAGAAATACCTGATTCAATTAGGAAAAGTAACATAAAGATCATAGGTATCCCAGAAGGGGAAGAGAAGTAGAAGGGAGCAAAGAGCTTATTCAAAGAAATACTAGCTGCGAACTTCCCACACTTGGGGAAGGAACTGGACATGCGCGTACGTGAAGCTAAGAGAACCCCTAATTAGCTCAATGCAAAGAGTTTCTCCAAGGCATATAATATTAAAACTGTCAAAAGTCAATGACAAAGAAGAAATATTAAGGGCAGCAAGACAGAAGAAAATAACTTACAAAGAAACACCCATCAGACTTTCAGCAGATTTCTCAGCAGAAACCCTACAGGCTAGGAGAGAGTGGAATGATGTATTCAAAATACTGAAAGATAAAAACTATCAGCCTAGAATACTCTATCCAGTGAAATTATCCTTCAGATACAACAGAGAAATAAAAACTTTCCTAATAAACAAAAGCTGAGGGAGTTCATCGTCACTAGACCTGGCTCATAAGAAACCCTTGAAAGGAGTCCTCCTATCTGAAACTAAAAAGCAAAGATTCAGAAAACCTTGTGCAAGGTGATAAATAGACAGAATCAGAAAATTGGAGCTCTATGTTAGAATAGGTTAGTAAACAATTATAACATAAAAGATAAAGGGAAAGAAAGCATAAAAAAAAACTATAACTAATACAATTAGCTCACAAACTCACAACACAAAAAAGAAATGGCAGATAGAAATACAAGGAAAAAGAAACAATGGAAATATAGAACAACAAGAAAACAAAAGATAAAATGGCAGTATTGAGCCCTCATATATCAATAATCCCCCTCAATATAAATGGATTGAATTCACCAATAAAAAGATACAAAGTGGCTGGATGGATTAAAAAACTAGACCCAATAATATGTTGCCTCCAGGAAATGTATCTCAGTTCTAAAGACAAACATAGGCTCAGAGTGAAGAGATGGAAGATGATACTCTAAGCAAGTGACAAGCAAAAGAAAGCAGTTGTAGCCATACCTATATCAGACAAAACAGAATTCAAGGTAAAATAGATAATAAGAGACAAAGATGGGCATTATGTAATGATAAAAGGGACATTCCACCAAGAAGACATAACACTTATAAATATATATGCACCTAACACAGGAGCACCAAAGTATATAAAGCAACTCTTAACAGAACTAAAGGGAGAAATTGACAGCAACACAATAATAGTAGGGGACTTTAACACCACACTCACATCAATGGATCATCTAGACAGAAAGTCAACAAGGACACAGTGGCTTTAAGTGAAACACTAGGCCAGATGGACTTAATAGGTATATATAGAATATTTCATCCAAAAACAGCAGAATACACATTCTTCTCAAGTGCACATGGAACATTCTCAAAGATAGACCATATGTTGGGAAACGAAGCAAGCCTCAATAGATTTAAGAAGATTGAAGTCATATCAAGCATCTTTTCCAGCCACAACAGTATGAAACTAGAAATCAACTACAAGAAAAAAGCAGGTAAAGTCACAAATATCTGGAGACTAAACAACATGCTACTGAACAACCATTGGATCAATGAACAAATTAAAGGAGAAATCAGAAAATACCTGGAGACAAATGAAACTGAAGACACAACATACTAATTCTTATGAGATGCAGCAAAAGTGGTACTAATAGGGGCCTACCTCAACAAACAAGAAAAATCTCAAATTAGTAATCTTAAACTACACCTAAAAGAACGAGAAAAGAAGAACAAACAAAGCTCAAAGTCAGTAGAAGGAGGGAAATAATAAAAATCAGAGCAGAAATAAATTAGAGACTAAGAAAACAGTAGAAAGGATCAATGAAACAAAGAGCTGGTTCTTTGAGAAGATAAACAAAATTGACAAACCCTTAGCCAGATTCACTATGAAAAAAAGAAGAATTCAAAAATGAAAGCAGAGAAATTACCATGGACACCACAGAAATACAAAGGATTGCAAGAGAATACTATGAAAAGCTATATGCCAACAAATTGGATAAGCTAGAAGAAATGGATAAATTCTTAGAATCATACAATCTCCCAAAACTGAATCAAGAAGAAATAGAGAATCTGAATAGGCCAATCACAAGTAAAGAGATCGAAACAGTAATCAGAAACCTCCCAAAAACAAAAGTCCAGGGCCAGATGGCTTCCCTGGTGAATTCTACCAGACATTCAAAGAAGACTTAATACCTGTCCTTCTCAAACTATTCCAAAATATTGAAGAGGATGAGGTGCTTCCTAACTCATTCTATGAGGCCAACATTACCCTGATAGCTAAACCAGACAAGGACAAAACAAAAAAGGAAAATTACAGGCGAATATTGCTGATGAATATAGATGCAAAAATCCTCAACAAAATATTAGTAAATTAAATACAATACATTAAAAGGGTCATACACCAGCATGCAGGGATGGTTCAACATCTGCAAATCAATCAATGTGATACACCACAGTAACAAAATGAGGAATAAAAATTACAGGATCATATCAATAGATGCAGAGAAAGCTTTTGACAAGATCCAACATCCATTTATGATAAAAACTCTGAATAAAATGGGTATAGAAGGAAAGTACCTCAACATAATAAAGGCCATATATGAAAAACCCACAGCCAACATCATACTCAACAGTGAAAAACTGAAAGCTATTCCTCTGAGAACAGGCACAAGACAGGGATGCCCACTCTCACCACTCTTATTCAGCATACTACTGAATGTTTTGCCAGAGCAATTAGGCAAGAAAAAGAAATAAAAGGAATCCAAATAGGAAAGGAAGAAGTAAAACTGTCACTATTTTTGGATGACATGATTCTATATGTAGAAAACCCTAAAGATTCCACCAAAAAACTATTAGAAATAATCAACAAATACAGTAAAGTCTCCGGGTACAAAATCAACATACAAAATCAGTTGCTTTTCTATACACTAACAAAGAACTAGTAGAAAGAGAAATCAAGAATACAATCCCATTCACAATTACAACAAAAAGAATAAAATATCTAGGAATACATTTAAGCAAGAAGGTGAAAGACCTATACACTGAAAACTATAAGACATTATTGAAAGAAATTGAAGATGATGTAAAGAAATGGAATGATATTCCATGCTCATGGATTGGAAGAATAAACATAGTTAAAATGCCCATATTACCTAAAGCAATCTACAAATTCAATGCAATCCCAATCAGAATCCCAATGACATTCTTCATGAAAATAGAACAAAGAATCCTAAAATTGATATGGAACAACAAAAGACCCCAAATGGCTTAGGAATCCTGAGAAAAAAGAACAAATTGGAGGTATCACACTCCCTGAATTCAAAATATACTACAAGGCTATAGTAATCAAAACAGCATGGTACTGGCACAAAAAGAGACACACAGATCAATGGAACAGAATCAAGAACCCAGAAATAAAACCACACATCTATGGACAGCTAATCTTCAACAAAGGAGCCAAGAACATACAATGGAGAAAGGAAAGTCTCTTCAATAAATAGTGTTGGGAAAACTGGACAGCCACATGCAAAGAATGAAAGTGGACCATTATCTTATACCATACACAAAAATTAACTCAAAATGGATTAAAAACTTGAATGTAAGACCTGAAACCATAAAAATCCTAGAAGAAAATATAGGCAGTACACTCTTTGACAATGGTCTTAGCAGCATCTTTTGGAAGACCATGTCTACTCAAGCAAGGGAAACAAAAGAAAAAAGAAACAAATGGAACTACATCAGACTAAAAAGCTTCTACAAGGCAAAGGAAACCATGAACGAAATGAAAAGACAACCCACCAACTGGGAGAAAATATTTGCAAATCATATATCCAACAAGGGGTTAATTTCCACAGTATATAAAGAACTCGTACAACTCAACAACAAAACAATTAACCTGATTATAAAATGGGCAGAGGATATGAAGAGACATTTTTCCAAGGAAGATACACAGATGGCCAAGAGGCCCATGAAAAGATGTTCAACATCATTAATTAGTAGGGAAATGCATATCAAAGCTACAATGAGATATCACTTCACACCCATCAGAATGGCTATAATTAACAAGACAAGAAATAAGTGTTGGAGAGGATGTGGAGAAAAGGGAACCCTCATATACTGCTGGTGGGAATGCAAACTGGTGCAGTCGCTATGGCAGACAGTATGGAGATTTCTCAAAAAATTAAAAACAGAAATACCACATGATCCAGCTATCCCACTACTAGGTATTTATCCCAAGAACATGAAATCAACAATTCAAAGAGTTTGATGCACCCCTATGTTCTTGCAGCATTATTCACAATAGCCAAGACTTGGAAGATACCCAAGTGCCCATCAACAGATGAATAGATAAAGAAGATGTGATATATATGTATAGAATGGAATACTAATCAACCATAGAAAAAGACAAAATCATCCCATTTGCTACAACACAGATGGACCTTGAGGGTATTATGTTAAGCAAAATAAGTCAGACAGAGAAAGACAAACGCAGTATGATTTCACTCATATGTGGAAGATAAACAAACAGATAGATAAGGTGAATAGATTAGTGGTTACCAGAGGAGAAGTGGGTGGGGGAAGGGCAAAAGGGATAAAGGGGCACTTATATATGGTGAGGGATAAAAACTGGACTATTGGTGGCAACACGATGCAGCTATACAGAAACTGAAATATAGTGATGTACACATGAAATTTACACTGTTGCAAGCCAGTATGACCCCAATAAATTTAAAAAAATAAAAAATAAATAACAATAAATAAACTGGGAGTTTCTAAACTAGAATAACATGTACCTAAATTCTAGCATCCATAATGCTTACTGATTTTCATTAAATTTTAAAATTAGAGCTGAACGTGAAAATCCTTGTTTAAGAATATAGTTCTTCAATAAGCATGTAGAAAAGCATTATTTTAATTCTTTGTATTTAACAGGGGAAAAAAAGAGAAAAAAATGCTGTAATTTAGAATAATAGTGTCGACCAAAATAACCAATAACCATTCTATATAAATAAGGTGAGTTTACTTGAGCCAGAGTGAGGATTATAACCCGGGAAGGCCTTAGAAAAAGTTCCAGAGAATCATGGTTTTCAGTACAGTCTTATATCTTTTTAGAACAAAGAACATACATACACACCCAGGATACATTTTCATCAAAATTTCCAGAAGGTATCCAGTTGCAAATTAGCAGGTCAACGTGACCCTGATGTCAGGAAAGAGACTAATCCGGGCTGTTAGCAATAGGGTGTTACCAATAGGGCATAGGAGGGGAAGTATGCATTCTGATCTTAAGAGAGTATATTCTTTACTTTAATGGTTAAGTAGATGTACAGTGTATGTTTGATAGGCCATAAGTCAGGCTTTTTAGTTTAAGCCAAATCAGTTTTGAACCCAAATAATTACCGCATATACCTCAATATGTGAGAATCTCTTGTCAATAGTAATAACAGAGATGCAGCCAGCTGTTTTTGTTGCCTGTCCAAGGTTCAACTGCTGGCTTTTAAGGTGAGAACTTTGCAAATCCCTGAACGGTGTAGACAAATTTCAAAAACACTTCAGCTTGGCGGTTCGGTTAAATGAATAAGTGTGTTTGCAGCCTTCCTTCTGATATTTGGTGCTGTAAAGCATGCCAATATCAAACCAAAGAACATTTCACCATCCTCTGCAACATCCCTCAATGACCACCCATCGAGAGGGAGGATCTTCCACAAATGGAGAGAGAGGATTTGTTACAATCACAGAGGTACAGTTTCTTCCTCAGCCAGTCAGCTTGCTGATTACACTATCAGCTTGTTGAAACCAGATATTTTTGACAGATCTTAGGGCACTATTATTTCCACTAAGCAGAAATATACGAAGGTGTTGAAAATGCTATTTTGTTCATCTGTTGCAAAAACTAAAAAAACAAACTATTAAAGATTTAGGAACACAAAAGAAAACGTTGCTTAATTAAATGGAGATTCATCAGATGCTAGTATAAATTCAGAAAGTGGTCCTTCTGAATTCTTCTGGGATGGTAGGTTGTTGATCTTAATAAATCATAAGACTTGTATTTGGGAGCCTATCATATGCCAGGCACTTTATATTCTTTGCATCAAATTCTTGCAACCACTCTGCAGAGTAAATGTCGTCTTCATATTACAGCTGAGAAAACCGAGTCCTAGAGAGGCTCAGTTAAAGGTCCAGTGTTACAGAACTATTATGTAGCAGGTCATTAGTTACCCCAAGTCTTCTTGATTCTAAATTATGATTTACACCATTCTCATGTGATTGGAGGCTATGTTTATTATTATTTTAAGATCAGTTTTAAATAAAAAATAGAAATAATGGGGGTGACAATGTCTTCCTGTGGTACTGGGTCAGTTAGCCTAGAATTACATATTCATGGGGAGTGCTGGACAGCCTACAAAGTTAGAAAAGGGAAAGTGAATAATGTCCTCCAGCTTCTTTCTCAGCCTCGAGTTTCTCACAGCTTGACTGGGATAAGCTTAGGGAGGAAGCTCTCGTACTGTCACATTTTGTGTATTTCAAAAGATTTCAAAGCTTGGGGACAAAAATGAGGGTCAGATTTAGATTCCAGGTTGCAGGTTGCATAAAAAGAGAGAGGCCTTTATAATGGCCAGAAATTATAGTCTCTGGGTAGCATTGTTGGAGGGAATGGAATATACAGGGAGAGCTGGTGGAAAGTTCCATCATTGTGAATTGATGTCAGTGCATGTGATCTCAAGTTTGTGTACCTCTGATCATTCATCAAATTTTATTCTAAAAGAGTTTATGTAGCAAAGTATTTCAAGGAAATGATTATTGAGCTTGCAAACAAAATACCATTTGTTTGTAAGCCTGCATAAAACTTAGTTGATGTCTTTTAGGTGTAATGACAAGTTGATACTGAGCCTCTTTCTCTCAAGTTCATGTGCCCGATGCACAGCAAGCCAAACACTGAGACATGGGTGCTTGGAGATGGAGAAAGGCCCCATTCGAGTTGGCCAACATGAGAAGGTGGGAGCATGGGTTCACTCAAATCCACCTTAACCAGAGCAAAAAGCAGGGGGTTTTGTTAGAGCTAAGGAGCTTGTCAGGAAGAGATTCAGAGAAACAAAGGGGTCATTCCCAATAAGCCCCTGGGCAATCTGACTTCTGGGCTTCAACAGCTGCTGAGGGCAGCCATCTGGTGATCGCAACCTCCCCGAGGGCATCCTCTTTCTTCTGCAAAACAAACTCACAAATCCTCAAGGAGACCTGAGTCACTCCTCAAGTTAAACAAGAAACAGCAAATTGACAAGCTTCATAACAAGGTCAAAAGGCAATCATGTTCGTATTGATTATCTACAGATTATCTACTTACTGAATATCTACAGTAATCCTCAGGTACCTGGCTTCAAAATCCTGAAGAAAGCCAGGATTTATGAAGGAAAGAGGGCACTTAAATTTAAGATTTATTTATTTATTTTTTCCCCCAAAGCCCCAGTAGATAGTTGTATGTCATAGCTGCACATCCTTCTAGTTGCTGTATGTGGGACGTGGCCTCAGCATGGCGGGAGAAGTGGTGTGTCGGTGCGTGCCCAGGATGCGAACCCGGGCCGCCAGCAGCAGAGCGCGAGCACTTAACTGCTAAGCCACTGGGCCGGCCCAGGGCACTTAAATTTACATGACAGAATTTTTATTTGTAAATTAGGTACTGTCTTCTCTTAAGTGTGTTTAGACACCAAATTTCTGTACCTTTGGTTTATACTAAATTCAGGGAAACTGTGAGTGGTTTCACAAAGGAGTGTAATAAAAATTTGACTTTGGTGGTCCCAAACCAATTTTCTCTTTTCTTTTCTCTTTCTGCTTTGTTTCAGGTGTGGATGTGATGCTGGCCCTGATATCAGTTCCCCTACTTTAAACCCAGAATATATGAGGTTAAAACCAAAAACACTCATCTCCTTTCCCTGCTTCTCTAAGTTACAGTCACATGTAAGTATCAGTTTTTTTAACCATTGTATCCTTGAATTTCACAAGGCAAATGGAGGTTGCAAATTGTTCAAGCCCAGGTGGCATCACACTGGGGCTCCCACTGAAGTTTGGCTAGTTACGGGTCCTTTGAAGTTTTGTTACAGGGAAACTAATATCCAGAGAATATCAAGAAGATGAAGCTTCCCAGACCCCAACTCCTTGGCTTCCTGATGCCGAAATCCACTATTCCTCACGGAGGCAGACAACCGAGGACTCCGGCAGATTCCCTTATTTTGGCCAAACGAAGGCTGGTGGGAGGGCACCGACCTGCACAGCCACAGCTTCCCCTCCCCAATCTAAAACCTTGTAAACTTTGTAATCGTTAATTGGCAGCAGTTTCCGTCCTCTCCCCAGGGCACATTTTCTGGTGGCGTGGGAAGATTGATCAATGGAGCACTGAACTTCCTGCTGTAAACCTAAATGACAGCTGGCCCGATGCCAGAATGTCTGGGACCCTCACACAATTGTCCTACCAAATGGGTGCAGTCAGATAGACAGCACATTCTTTCTCATGGATTTTCCCTTAAAAGTCATAACTGTTAATGCTTCGGGAGGACAGTGGGTTTTGAGGCACTGGCCTATCAAGTCCTCATTTTGCTAGCAAAATTAAAAATTACTCTTTCTTTTCCTCAATCCCTTGTCATTGTGTTCATTGATTTGGCTACGGTGACAAGGTCCTGGCTTTTTGGCAACAGATGAAGTGTGAGTAGGTGTCCAGGTGATACCAATACAAGTCACATTTCTAAATCTGGAGGTATTATTAACTGTGTTTTCTGTTACCACAACCCAATTTAGGCCTGGAACTTTTGAATTAACGTAGAACACAAATGGACTCCCATTAGTGATATACTCCTGCTCGCAGTGGGGCTGACAATCTGATGATCCTCTTGGGGTCTTCATTACTTGACCAAAGGAAATTGGTTTCCTTTGTTGGGTGATCCCTATTTTATTCCTGAATCATCATTGGCATGCACTGGCTGCAGTCAGAGAAATGTTTTTACTGGTCTTTGCAGGCTTTAAACACTTTGGATGAGCAGAAGTTCTTAATTTATTATGGCCCAATAATCAATGTTTTCCTTTATAAGTGTGATTTTTTTTCCATATAGATATTGACTCCTCACTATTTATTGAAAAGTCCACATTTTGTCATAAATCACGTGACCATATTTGTGTAGGTCTGTTTCTTGACTTTCTATTCTGCTCTGCTTGTTTCTATTTGTGTGCCAATTCCACACTCTCTTTTTGATTACTATTATTTTTATAATAAATCTTGACACCTGATGGAGCAGGGATAACAGGAGATCATTATGAAATTATTGCAGTAGGACTGGGAGAATTGATGGGGAGACAGTGTGGTGGATGCTGTGGTGTGCCACCCAGATCCCCCCTTTATGACTAAGGAATTTTTCCCCAGATGGTGGGAATGTTGGTACGTGATGACTCTCAATTGAATCCTTTCTAGGAATTGCCCTTTGTCACAGAGAGCCTGCTTTGCTCAGTGTAACACCGCTCCTGGGGCCGTTTGCTTCCAGTTGCTATCAATGCTAAGGTCTTAAGTCTAGCCCCCTTGCCCTGAGGCAGGACAACTCTCAAGGGCCATCCCAGCTCCAGAACTCCTGATGCCTTTGTTGCAGTTCCATTTCAATTCAATTCTGCCTCTGCCCAATCCTACTTCTTTTTCTCCTTCACAATTATTTATCCCAAAAGAATTCCTTAGTAAAGTTTCTGCATGCAAATCTCCATCTCAGAATCAGTTCCCAAGGAACCTAAGCCGTATGGGCCAGGATGGAAGAGATAGAGGTGTTGAAGAGTGGAAAAATTCAGATATATATTTAAAGTAGCGCTGGCATGATTTCTTGGTGGATGGATTTGATGTGGGATGTGAGAGGAATAGGTAAAGTTGATTCCAAAGATGAGGCTGAGAAATTAAGTGAATGGAGATGCCATTTGCCAAGTTGGAGAATCACTGGGAGAGGAAAATATATGGAATCTCTTTAAGAATTAGGTATTAAACATTGTAATATTGAGATACCTATTAGATATTCAAGAGGAGTCTCAAAGATGTAGTTGGATGAGTAAGTCTGAACATTAGGGAAGAGGTTGGGACAGGCATTACAGCATTTAGCATGTTTTAGAAATTTTTAGAAACATCTTTCCACAGCAAACACCACATTAACAGATTAAAGAGAGAACTATATGACCATCTTAATAAGATATAGAGAAAAATTATTCATTGAAATCCAACACCTTTTAATGATTAAAAACTTGTGGCAAATTAGGAATGGAAGAGGATTTCCTTCAACTTAATAGACAAAAGGTATGTACCAAAATATCACAGCAAACATCAGTATTTTTATTTTTTGGGAGGAAGATCGGCCCTGAGCTAACATCTGCCAATCCTCCTCTTTTTGCTGAGGAAGACTGGCCCTGGGCTAACATCCATGCCCATCTTCCTCCACTTTATATGGGACGCCACCACAGCATGACTTGACAAGCAGTGTGTTGCCTGGGATCCGGACTGGCGAACCCTGGGCCCCTGCAGTGGAGCATGCGCACTTAACCCCTTGCACCACCGGGCCGGCCCCCAAACATCAGTCTTAATAGAGAAAATTTAGACGTGTCCTCTTTAAAATCAGGTATGAGACAGGATGTCAAATTTTCACCCCTCTGTTTATCATTACACAAAAAGTGCCTGTGCAATAAGATAAGTAGGGAAAGAGGAATGAGAACTGACAGTAAATTAACAAGAGATTTGGCTGCATATTACAGAAATTTTAAAATAGTCAATTTAAACAAGAGAGGGGGTTATTTTTTTCTCATGTAAAAGGAAATCAGAGATGGGCCATTGAGGGCTGGTCGGCAATTCTGAAATGCCATCAAACACTGAGATACCCTCGGACTTGGGTTTTGCCATCCTGAGTGCTTGATTTTCGTTCTCAATATTTCTCTTCTTCCAAGAAGCTACAGTAATGTCTGCATTCTGGGTAATAGGAAGATAGAGGATGAGAGGGATAAAAAAGTATGCCAAGCTTGCTGTCCTTGTTTGAAGGATCTGTTCCAGAAATCTCACCCGTTAACTTCTACTTATAGTCATAGCTAGCAGCAAGGACGATTTTTTGTTATTGTTTTGTTTTTTAGTTGAACCTATTGCTTTCCTAAATAAAATTTCTTCTTTTACTAAGGAAGATGGGAGAAATGGATATTGATGGAGACTTCTTGCTGTTGACTCAAATCTAATCTCACTTTCTTCCTTTACTGCTTAACTAAAAGCTACTTTCCTAGCCTCCCTTATTGCTACATATGGCCTCGTGGCTACGTTCTGGCCTTGAGAATGGGAGTAAAAGTGATGTGGGCAACATCAGCTTCCCTTGCCCTGGTTGCTTTCCCCTTCCTGTGAGCTGTACTACGGACGTGCCTGCAACCTAGCTTTGAACATGCATTTGAGGAAAATCCACTCAGGATGGAAGAGAATCAAGATTGAAGGAAAATTGTGTTTTCTACGTGGAAAAATATAACACCAGATTCCTACCTCACACCATCCATAAATATAAATGCCAGATGCATCAAAGACATAAATGTGATAAAACAAAATTTCAAAAAATTTTAGGAAAAAAATCTTAGGATCTCTAGATCAGAAGGGATTTTTTTTGGTGAGGAAGATTGGCCCTGAGCTAACATCTGTTGCCAATCCTCCTCTTTTTGCTGAGAAAGATTGGCCCTGGGCTAACATCTGTGCCCATCTTCCTCTACTTTATATGTGGGACACCTGCCGCAACATGGCTTGATAAGCAGTGCATATAGGTCCATGCCTGGGATCCAAACCTGTGAACCCCGGGCCGCTGAAGCGGAGCGTGCAAACTTAACCACTATGCCACCAGCCTGGCCCCCAGAAGGGATTTCTAAACAAGACACAGAAACAAAAATCATAAAAGAAAGACTGAAAATTTTGACCACATTAAACTTTAAAACTACTTAATGATAAAGGAAAATATACACAGACTTAAAAGATAGGCTGTGGCTAATCTCTAAATACAAATTATTCCTACCCGTTGATAAGAAAAACTAAACAATGCAGTAGAAATACGGACAAACATTTGAACAATCAATTTAGAGAAGAGAGAATTCTGAATGGCCAAGGAACAGATGAAATTAGTTCAGCCTTGCCGTTGATCAGGGAAACGCCAATTAATACAAGATATTTTTCCCCATAATAACAAAAATTGTAAAGATTAGAAGCATCTGATGCTGTCACAGAACAAGAAAACAGCCTCACTATCTATAAAAAGGGAAATTGTTGAATCTACTGGGATAGATTCATGCTATAAAATATTATGCGGTAATTAACAGAATGAGGTAACTTTCTACATGTTTGGAAATGTCTCTAATATTTTTAAATGAAATCAAGCCATTTCAGAATAAGGATAGTATGATCTCATTTTTGTAAAAACCAAACAATCCTACCCCTTGTAAGCAAGCAAACCCTTATAAATGTCTGTAAGAGAGAAACATTGCTGTTAAGTGGGTCCACTTAATGAAATGATTCCTGTATTACAACATGGGAGCTTTCAGGAGGCTGTGAGCAATACACTTTCTGCTATTGGCACTGCTGTCCCATTGACTTGTTTTCCATTATTTATGAAGTATAATATACAAGTTTTGGCTTTTATAGTAATACCATTCCCCAAGGGCACATTGATAAGTAGATGAGGCCTTAGCAAAGAGCTATGCATAAGTTTGACTGTTAGCGCTTCTTCAATACCTATGTGAATGTTTCTGAAATCTTTCAAGCACATTCATATCCAGATCTTTAAAAGTTGAATCTGCTGGGAATTTTGTTCTCAAAATCATTTTTATCTTATTCTAAAGGTTAGGATAAACCGTTGTTCAGGAAGTTTTTAAAAAGGCTATTTATCTTTGAGACAGAATCTGGCACATGACCAAATCACTTTCTATTAGTACGTTTGACATGGGTAGAAACATTAACTTGTTCATGCCATTAGGATGCTATTGTTTAGCACACCAGTAATGGGCTAAATGATTCTCCATGTTATGCCTATTCCCAGGGAGATTCTTAAGAAGTACAGAGTTCACTATGTTCACTGGTGCTGTGTTATTGGGAATCAGCAGTGAAACGGAGTAATCACAATGAACTACACAAGTGGTGAAAGAAAAGACATAAGGCATCATAATGCAGTAGAAAACACACTCTGCTTGGTGGGGCTGGAGACCTGTACTACAGACCCACTTGTGCATCTAGTTGTGTAACTCTTGAAGCTGTTGTCTCCCCGTTAAAGAATGAGAGACTTGTCTTAGATAATGGATTTCCAGCAAGTGTTTCTCCAATTCCTAAGGTTCTGTGAAGCTTTTTCAGGGGCAGAGGTGGAAGGGGTGGCACAGAAGATGAACAAAGGTGGGGCTCTAGTCTTCTCAGGCCTAGAAAACCAGAACAGCTCTGTTTTTCTCAGTTTCATATACTTGGGTTCTATGTAATATTTGGTTTGAAAACCTCTCCACCAGATTATTTCCTTGTTCCCAAGCAGTTCTCAAAATTTTGTGGTTACATGTACAGATGGTAGGTGTTACAATGGACTTTCTTCATTCACAATTTTTGCTGTGTCAAGAGAAGTATTTCCCAAAGTGCATTCTTTGAAACTCTGATGTTAATAGAAAAAAGCGAGGAGGGCTACTATATGGACAAATACACTTCATAAAATCTGCTCTGAAGGACTTCTCTTTTATATGTTTATGCACAATGTGAACTTTAGACAGGATACAGTAAACCTCTTCTCCCTACTCCTTTGTGCATTTTCTTGTGTAACCTGATTTCTACTGAGCTCCACCTTTCCACACCTTCCCACATCTTTCCACTAAGAACCCAGGAAGCTCTATTTCATGTGGCAAAAACCTCCACATCCTCAGCCTTTTCACTGAGTGCTATTCCACCTCTTGATTTATCTACAGTCTCTTAACCCAAGAACCTAGGGATAAAGAATGAGATCGCTGTTCGTCCAATTGCCCAATGTCACATCTAGGGCATTATTACTCCATATATTTTATATCCCTAAATCTACTTCACATTGATTTTAGTGAATAGCAACACTGTTGTGGTAGATGATAATATTACTTGCAAGCATTGAATACCCTTCTCTGGGGGTGCCATACTTCCCCAATGCATTGACGTTAGGCTTGGCCCTATGGCTTGTTCTGGTCAATGAAATGGGAGCAGAAGTGATGTCTATCTTGTTTGAACAGAAACCTTAGCAGCAGATCATGTTTTACCATGAGCTGTCTTTCTCTCTTCTGTAAAATGGGTTGTATACCAGACAGATGTTAATCTGGGCCCCAGAGTGAGAATATCATGGAAGGGAGCCATAGCCAACCCACAATTGACATGTAACATCAGCAAGAAACAAACTTTTGTTGTTGCAAGCCACTGACATTTTTGGGGGGTTGTTTTTGTCTGCTTGGGCTACCATAAAAAAATGCCACAGACTGGGTGGCTCAAACAACAGAAACTTATTTCTTATGGTTCTGGAGGCTGGGAAATCCAAGATCAAGGTGCTAGCTGATTCGATTCCTGGTGAGGCCTCTCTTCCTGGCTTGCAGATGGCCACCTTCTTGCTCTGTCCTCACATGGTGCTTAGAGAGAGGGCAAGAGAACTTGCTGGTTCCTCCTCTTATGAGGACATTAATCCTATTGGATCAGAGCCCCACCCTTATGACCTTATTTAACCTTAGTTATTTCTTTACTTCAAATACAGTCACATTGGGGGTTAGGGCTTCAACATAGGAATTTGGGGGGAGGGATATAATTCAGTCCATAGCAGGGTCATTTGTGTGGATCATCTAGTCTATTCTTATACATTGTCTACCTACTTGCAAAAGCCGGTATCTAGATATTATCTTTGACTTCTTCTCCATCATCCTTCACACAAATATATTACCAAGTTCTGTTATGTTTGCCTTTTAAAGCTCTCTGTAGAACATTCATCATCTTCCTTCTCACTGCCACTAAAGCTATACAAAAGGAGCAGTCCTGTGTGTTTAATCACGCTCCCTATGCCTCCATCCAATTAGAGTCTCTTCCCCAGGAAACAGAGTTTGGAAACAAGGTGAACGTGATGTGATGAAAAGGAGGCTGTGTGCTGTGTGTAAGTAGGACAGAGACACAGTATCTAGAGAAAGAGAGAGAGGGAAAAAAGCAGACACAATGAGAAGCAGAAATGAATGACCACGTGTCCCGTGGGGAGAAGGGAAAAGTGGCTGTCTCCGTGCCTGGCGACTTGCCTGTTCAGGATTTCAGTCCCTGGCTGTACTTTTTTCCTTGCTTCCATGTTTCTGCCCTGATTCTCTTCCTCTTTTCTATTCTCTCACCCCACTTCTCTTATGCTGATCCTTGTGCTGGTACTGATGACAGAAGGATTCTGCCTTGAAAATCCTTCAGAATCAGAATTCAGTCCCAACATAGCATATTTCTAGGGCCCATCATAAGTGTCTGTATTGCTAAGGAATCTTAAGAAAATTTTGCAGAACTGTGTTCCATAAAAAACAAGGACCTCCAAAACTTGTAACTGGCACCTCTTTCTTGCCGCTTGTACGGGCTGTGTTGTGTCCCTCCCAAAAAAAGGTATGTTGAAGTGCTAAACCCCAGTATCTCAGAATGTGCCCTTGTTTGGGAATAGGGTTTTGCAGATGCAATTAGTTAAGTTGAGGTCATACTGGATTAGGGTTGGCCTGTAATCCATGGCAGTGAAGACAGCCTGGGAGAAGGTGGTCATATGACAACAGAGAAAAAAATTGGCTTGGTACATCTAAAAGCCAAAGAATGCCAAGGATGCTGCTAGCAAACGCCAAGACTTAGAAGAGAGCATGGCCCTGCTGACACCTTGATTTCAGACTGCTAGTCTCCAGAGCTGTGAAACAATAAATTTCTGTTGTTTTAAGGCACTCAGTTTTTGGTACTTGGTTATGGCAAACCTAGGAGACTAATATGCCACTATTTTGGAAGTCCTGTTCCGAGAGATGACAGTCACTCCCAGGAAGCCACAACTTGAGTCACTGAGGGAGGACTTTGGCTCAAAGTACTTGGAGGCTGGGGCCAGCCCAGTGGTGCAAGCGGTTAAGTGTGCGTGCTCTGCTGCGGCAGCCCGGGGTTCGCCGGTTCGGATCCTGGGCACGCACCGACGCACCGACGCACCGCTTGTTAAGCCATGCTATGGCGGCGTCCCATATAGAGGAAGATGGGCACAGATGTTAGTCCAGGGCCAGTCTTCCTCAGCAAAAAAAAAAGGTACTTGGAGGCTGAGGTGAGAGAGATGGGAGTTCAGGTCAGGAGGGGGGGGCAGCCCGGCTGGGCTCCTCTACTCTCCTTGCTCCACAGCAGATCCCGCCTGCTTGTCTGAAAGCAGGTGAGGGGTCTTCAGCAACACATCCAAGCCACCAACTCCACCTTGCTTCCCTCCTCTCCCTTCCCTGCCCCACTGGCACCACCCACTGCCACAGCCACCGGTGTCTATGTTTTTCTAACTAGTTAGAAATGTTAGTTAGTTAGTTTCTAACTAACAAAATTTAGTTAGAGTTTTGAAAATATCACAATCATCAGTATAAAATTTGGAAATAAAATCTCTTGAAATGAGGGATAAGCCATATAGATTTGGGCCAAGTGGTTAAAAGCCATTTGTCCTAGGCCATGGCCCTTGAACATCTCTTGGTGTTGTCTCCCAGGCATCCTTACCCTCCTCACTCTTTCCCCACATCTTGGGACTATCTTCCCCTAAGATTCTGCAATTCTGACTTGTCACCCATCTTGACTTACCAGTTTGGCTCCATGTATATTAGAAAGTAGCTTTCCTTTCCCAGCCAACTCCAAACTGTTAATACGTTGAGTCAATACAAATATCCTTTTCTTTCCTTTTTTTTTTTCATTGCAGTAAGATTGGTTTATAACATTTCGGGTGTATATCATTATATTTCGATTTCTGCATAGACTACATCATGTTCACCACCCAAAGACTAATTACAATCTGTCACCATACACATGTGCCTAATCACCCCTTTTGCCCTCTTCCCTCCCCCCTTCCCCTCTGGTAACCACCAATCCAATCTCTGTTTCTATGTGATTGTTTGTTGATGTTTTTGTCTTCTACTTATGAGTAAGATCATACGGTATTTGGCTTTCTCTCTCTGACTTATTTTGCTTAGCATAATAACCCTCAGTGTCCATTCATGTTGTCACAAATGGCCAGGTTTCACCCTTTTTATGGCTGTGTAGTATTCCACTGTGTATATATACCACATCTTCTTTATCCATTCATCCCTTGATGGGCACCTAGGTTGCTTCCAAGTCTTGGCTATTGTGACTAATGCTGCAATGAACATAGGAGTGCATATATCTTTATGCATTCATGTTTTCATGTTCTTTGGATAAGTACCCAGCAGTGGAATAGCTGGATCATATGGTAGTTCTATTCTTAATTTTTTGAGGAATTTCCATACTGTTTTCCATAGTGGCTGCACCAGTTTGCACTCCCAGGAGCAGTGTATGAGAGTTCCCATTTCTCCACATTCTCTCTAACACGTGTTATTTCCTGTCTTGTTAATTATAGCCATTCTGACAGGTGTGAGGTGATATCTCATTGTAGTTTTGATTTGCATTTCCCTGATAGTTAATGATGTTGAACATCTTTTCATGTGCCTGTTGGCCATCTGTATATCTTCTTTGGAGAAATGTCTGTTCAGGTCTTTTGCCCATTTTTTAATTGGTTTGTTAGTATTTTTGTTGTTGAAATGCATGACTTCTTTATATATTTTGGATATTAACCCCTTATCAGATATATGATTTTCAAATATCTTCTCCCAATTGTTAGGTTGTCTTTTCGCTTTGTTGATGGTTTCCTTTGCTATGTAGAAGCTTTTTAGTTTGATGTCCCATTTGTTTATTTTTTCTATTGTTTCCCTTGTCGGACATGGTACTTGAAAATATGCTGCTAAGACCAATGTCGAAGAGTGTACTGCCTATGTTTTCTTCTAGAAGTTTCACAGTTTCAGGTCTTATATTCAAGTCTTTAATCCATTTGCAGTTAATTTTTGTGTATGGTGTAAGATAATGGTCTACTTTCATTCTTCTGCATGTGGCTGTCCAGTTTTCCCAACACCATTTGTTGAAGAGACTTTCTTTTCTCCATTGTATGGTTTTGGATCCATTGTTGAAAATTAGTTGTCCATAGATGTGTGGGTTTATTTCTGGGCTCTCAATTCTGTTCCATTGATCTGTGTGTCTGTTTTTGTGCCAGTACCATGCTGTTTTGATTACTATGGCTTTGTAGTATATTTTGAAATCAGGGAGTGTGATACCTCCAGCTTTGTTCTTTTTTCTCAGGATTGCTTTGGCTATTAGAGGTCTTTGTTGTTCCATAAAAATTTTAGGATTCTTTGTTCTGCTTCTGTGAAAAATGTCCTTGGAACTTTGGTAGAGATTGCATTGAATCTATACATTTCTTTAGCAAGTATGGATATTTTAACTATGTTAATTGTTCCAATCCACAAGCATGGACTATCTTTCCATTTGTTTGTGTCTCCTTCAGTTTCTTTCAGCAATATTTTATAGTTTTCAGTGTACAGGTCTTTCACCTCTTTGGTTAAGTTTATTCCTAGGTATTTTATTCTTTTTATTGCAATTGTAAATGCGATTGTATTCTTAATTTCTCTTTCTGCTACTTCGTTGTTAGTGTATAGAAACGCAACTGATTTTTGTTTGTTGATTTTGTATCCTGCAACTTTACTGTACTCATTTATTATTTCTAAAAGTTTTTTAGTGGATTCTTTAGGGTTTTCTATATATAAAATCATGTCACTTTCAAATAGTGACAGTTTCACTTCTTCTTTTCCAATTTGGATCCCTTTTATTTGTTTTTCTTGCCTGATTGCTCTGGCTAGGACTTCCAATACTATGTTAAATGAGTGTGAAAGTGGGCATCCTTGTCTGGTTCCTGTTCTTAGAGGGGTAGTTTTCAGTTTTTCACTGTTGAGGATGATATTAGCTGTGGGTTTGTCATATATGGCCTTTCTCATGTTGAGGTACTGTCCTTCTGTACCCATTTTATTCCGAGTTTTTATCATAAATGGATACTGTATCTTTTGTTTTTTTCTTTGTGAGGAAGATCAGCCCTGAGCTAACATCCATGCTAATCCTCCTCTTTTTGCTGAGGAAGACCGGCTCTGAGCTAACATCTGTTGCCAATCCTCCTCCTTTTTTTTTTTCTCCCCCAAAGCTCCAGTAGATAGCTGTGTGCCATAGTTGCACATCCTTCTAGTTGCTGCATGTGGGGCGTGGCCCCAGCATGGCCGGAGAAGCGGTGCATTGGTGCGCGCCCGGGATCCGAACCCAGGTCGCCAGTAGCGGAGTGCACGCACTTAACCGCTAAGCCACGGGGCCGGCCCCTGGATACTGTATCTTGTTAAATGCTTTCTCTGCATCTGTTGAGATGATCATGTGATTTTCATCCTTCATTTTGTTTATATGGTGTATCACGTTGATTGATTTGCAGATGTTGAACCATCCCTGCATCCCTGGAATAAATCCCACTTGATCATGGTGTACGATGTTTTCAATGTATTGTTGTATTTGATTTGCTAGTATTTTGTTGAGGATTTTTTTGCATTGATGTTCATCAGTGATATTGGCCTATAATTTTCTTTTTTTGTGTTGTCCTTGTCTGCTTTTGGTATCAGGGTAATGTTGGTTTTGTAGAATGAGTTAAGAAGTTTCCCTTCCTCTTCAATTTTTGGAAGAGTTTGAGAAGGATAGGTATTAAGTCTTCTTTGAATGTTTGGTAGAATTCACCAGAGAAGCCATCTGGTCCTGGACTTTTATTTTTTGGGAGGTTTTTGATTACTGTTTTGATCTCCTCTCTGGGATGATTGGTCTATTCAAATTCTCTATTTCTTCTTGATTCAGTTTTGGAAGGTTGTATGATTCTAAGAATTTATCCATTTCTTCTAGATTATCCAATTTGTTGGCATATAGCTTTTCATAGTATTCTTTTATAGTCTCTTGTATTTCTGAGATGTCTGTTGGAATTTCTCCTCTTTCATTTCTGATTTTATTTATTTGTGCCTTCTCTCTTTTTTTCTTGGTGAGTCTAGCTAAAGTTTTGTCAATTTTGTTTATCTTTTCAAAGAACCAGGTCTTAGTTTCATTGATTTTTTCTATTGTTTTTTTTAGTCTCTATTTCATTTATTTCTGCTCTGATTATTATTTCCTTCCTTCTACCGATTTTGGGCTTTGTTTGTTGTTCTTCTTCCAGTTCCTTTAGGTGCATTGTTAGATTGTTTATTTGAAATTTTTCTTCTTTGTTGAGATAGGCCTGTATTGCTATAACCTTCCCTCTTGGAACCACTTTTGCTGTATCCCATAAATTTTGGCATGTCGTAATTTCATTTTCACTTGTCTCCAGGTATTTTTTAATTTCTCCTTTGATTTCTTCATTGACCCAGTCATTGTTCAGCAGAATTTTGTTTAATGTCCACATATTTGTAGCTTTTCTGATTTTCTTTTTTTATTTTATTTTATTTTTTATTTATTTATTTTGTGAGGAACATCAGCCCTGATCTAACATCCATGTCAGTCCTCCTCTTTTTGCTGAGGAAGACTGGCCCTGAGCTAACATCCGTGCCCATCTTCCTCCACTTTATCTGGGACACTGCCACAGCGTGGCCTGACAAGTGGTGCCTTGGTGTGCGCCTGGGATCTGAACCCCGGGCCGCCAGCAGCGGAGTGCGTGCACTTAACCGCTACGCCATGGGGCCAGCCCCTCTGATTTTCCTCCTATAGTTGATTTCTAGTTTCATACCATTGTGGTCAAAAAAGATGCTTGGCCAGAAATAAAACCACACATATACGGACAGCTAATTTTCGACAAAGGTGCTAAGAACATGCAATGGAGAAAGGAAAGTCTCTTCAATAAATGGTGTTGGGAAAACTGGACAGCCACATGCAAAAGAATGAAAGTGGACCATGTGCTATCGCCATTCACAAAAATTAACTCAAAATGGATCAAAGACCTGAAGGTGAGACCTGAAACTATAAAACTCATAGAAGAAAATACAGGCAACACACTATTTGACATTGGTTTTAAAGGAATCTTTTCGGATGACATGCCTACCCAGACTAGGGAAACTAAAGAAAAAATAAACAAGTGGGACTTTATCAGATTAAAGAGCTTTTATAAGACAAATGAAACCAGAATCAAGATGAACAAACAACCAACCAGCTGGGAGAGAATATTTGCAAAACATACATCTGACAAGGGGTTGATCTCCATAATATATAAAGAACTCACACAATTGAACAACAAAAAAAACAAACAACCCGATCAAAAAATGGGCAGAGGAAATGAACAGACACTTCTCCAAGGAAGATATACAGATGGCCAATAGGCACATGAAAAGATGCTCAACATCACTAATCATCAGGGAAATGCAAATCAAAACAACACTAAGATAGCACCTCACGCCTGTTAGAATGGCTATAATCACCAAGACAAAAAACAACAAATGTTGGAGAGGATGTGGAGAAACAGGAACCCTCATACACAGCTGGTGGGAATGCAAATTGGTGCAGCCTCTATGGAAAACAGTATGGAGATTCCTCGAAGAATTAAAAATAGAGATGCCCTATGATCCAGCCATCCCACTACTGGGAATCTATCCAACGCACCTGAAATGAACAATCCAAAGAGGCTTATGCACCCCTATGTTCATTGCAGCATTATTCAGCATAGCCAAGAAGTGGAAGCAACCTAAGTGTCCCTCGACTGACGATTGGATTAAGAAAATGTGGTATATATATACAATGGAATACTACTCAGCCATAAAAAAAGACAAAATCGTCCCATTTGCAACAACATGGATGGGCCTGGAGCGTATTATGTTAAGTGAAATAAGCCAGAAAGAGAAACTCTGTATGATCTCACTCATATGTGGAATATAGACCAACACATGGACAGAGAAAACTGGACTGTGGTTACCAGGGCAGTGGGGGTGGGAGGTGGGCACAAGGGGTGAAGGGAGTCATATATGTGGTGATGGACAAACAAAAATGTACAACCCAAAATTTCACAATGTTAGAAACCATTAAAACATCAATAAAAAAAAAAAAGATGCTTGGTATTACTTCAATCTTCCTAAATTTATGCAAACTTGTTTTGTGGCCTAATATGTGATCTATCCTGGAGAATGTTCCATGTGCATTTGAAAAGAATATATGTTCTTTGGTTTTTGGATGGAATGGTCTGTATATATCTACTAAGTCCATCTGGCCCAATATGTCATTTAAGGCCAGTGTTTCCTTATTGATCTTCTGTTTGGATGATCTATCCATTGGTGTAAGTGGAGTGTTAAAGTCCCCAACTATTATTGTGTTGCTGTCTGTGTCTCCTTTCATGTCTGTTAATAATTGCTTTATACATTTAGGTGTTCCTATGTTGGGTGCAGAGATATTTACAAGTGTTATATCTTCTTATTGGCTTATTCCCTTTATCATTATGTAGTGCCCTTCTTTGTCTCTTGTTACAGTTTTTGTTTTAAAGTCTATTTTGTCTGATATAAGTATTGCTGCCCCAGCTTTATTTTCATTGCCATTTGCATGGAGTATCTTTTTCCATCCCTTTACTTTTAGTTTGTGAGTGTCTTTGGGTCTGAAGTGTGTCTCTTGTATGCAGCATATATATGGCTCTTGTTTTTTTTAATCCAATCAGCCACCCTATGCCTTTTGATTGGAGCATTTAGTCCATTGACAGTTAAAGTAGCTGTTGATAAGTATGTACTTATTGCCTTTTTTTAGTTTTTTCCTGGGTGTTTTAGTAGTTCTTCTCTGTTCCTTTCTTCTTCTCTTGCTCTCTTCTCTTGTGGTCTGATGGCTTTCTTTAGTATTATGTTTGGGTCCCTTTCTCTTAATTTTTTAATGCATTTGTTATAGATTTCTGGTTTGTGACTACCATAAGGTTCATATATAATAACCTGCATGAATAGCAATCTATATTAAGTTGATGGTCTCTTTAGTTTGACCTCTTGCTAACAGCTCTACTGTTTTACTCCCCTCCTCCTACACTTTATGTTTTTCATATCATATCTAACCTCTGTTCTTTTGTGTTTGTGCCATTACCCTCTTATCATGGAAATAGATAATTTTGATACTTTTGTCTTTTGACCTTCACATTAGCTTCATAGGTGGTTGATCTGCTACCTTTACTGTATATTTGCCTTTACCAGTGATTTTCTTGCTTTTTTTTTTTTTTTTGATAATTTTCTTATTCCTATTTGTAGTGTTCTCTTTTCCACTTAAGTAAGTCCCTTTAGCATTTCTTGTAAGGCTGGTTTATTGGTGATAAACTCCTTTAGTTTTTGCTTCTCTGAGAAACTCTTTATCTCCTCTTCCAGGTAAAGTATTCTTGGCTGTAGGTTTTTTCCTTTCAGCACTTTATTGTGTGTGTGTGTGTGTGTGTGTGTGTGAGGAAGATTATCCCTGAGCTAACATCTGTTGCCAATCCTCCTCTTTTTGCTGAGGAAGATTGGCCCTAGGCTAACATCCTTGCCCATCCTCCTCTACTTTCTATCTGAGACATCTGCCACAGCATGGCTTGATAAGTGGTGTGTAATCTGCTGTGTTTGGTTGGAGTGCTCTATATATATCTATTAAGTCTGTCTCATCAAGTTTTTTAAGTCCACTATTTCCTCGTTGACTTTCTGTCTGGATGATCTATCCATTGATGTAAGTGGGGTGTTAGTATCTCCTACTATTATTGTGTTGTTGTCAATATCTCCTTTTAGGTTTGTTAATAGTTGCTTTATGTACTTTGGTGCTCCTGTGTTGGGTGCATATATACTTATGAGTGATATGTCTTCTTGGTGGAGTGTTGCTTTTATCATTATATATTGCCCCTCTTTGCCTCTCATTACCTGTTTTATCTTGAAGTCTGCTTTGTCTGATATAAGAATGGCAGCACCTGCTTTCTTTGTTTGCCATTAGCTTGGAGTATTGTCTTCCATCCTTTCACACTGAGCCTGTGTTTGTCTTTAGAGTTGAGATGTGTTTCCTGGAGGCAGCATATTGTTGGATCTTGTTTTTTAATCCATCCAGATGCTCTGTGTCTTTTGATTGGAGAATTCAATCCATTTACATTTAGAGTGGTTATTTTTATTTTTTTTTTAAGATTTTATTTATTTATTTATTTTTTCCCCCCAAAGCCCCAGTAGGTAGTTGTATGTCATAGCTGCACATCCCTCCAGTTGCTATATGTGGGATGCGGCCTCAGCATGGCCGGAGAAGCGACGCGTCGGTGCGCGCCCGGGATCCAAACCCGGGCCTCCAGCAGCGGAGCGCGCGCACTTAACCGCTAAGCCACGGGGCCGGCCCTAGAGTGGTTATTGATATATGAGGGGTTAATGTTGCTACTTTATCGCTCGTTTTCCAGTTCTTTTGCATTTGCTTTGTTTCTTGTCCCATGTATTTGGGACTACCAATTCAGTTTGGTAGTTCTGCATGATGGTTTTCTTAGTTTTCTCTTTATTTATCCTATGTGTCTCTGTTCTGATTATTTGTTTAGTGGTTACCATGAGGTTTGTATAAAAAATCTCATACATGAGATAGTCCATTTTCTGATGGCCTCTTATTTCCTTAGACTAAGTCAATTCCATCCCTTTCCTCTTGCCCGTCTAAGTTTTTATTGTCATATTGTATTCCATCTTGTGTTGTGAGTTTGTATTTAAAGTGCTGAGGTTATGTTTATTTTTGGTGTTTTCCTTCCCTTAATCTTTGATGTTATAATTAAGTGTTTGCTAACCTATTCTGATAGAGAGCTGCAATTTATCTGATTTTGTTTACCTATTTTCTCCTGGCTCAAAGCTTTGTATCTCATTTCTCTTTTTTTCCAGGCATGAGGGTCTTCTTAAGCATTTCTTGTAGTGGTGTCTTGTGGCAATGAACTCCCTTAGCTTTTGTTTATCTGGGATAGTTATTATTTCTCCATCATATCTGAAGGATGTTTTCTCTGGATAGAGTATTCTTGGCTGAAAGTTTTTGGCTTTCAGAATTTTGCATATATCATTCCACTCTCTCCTAGCCTGTAAAGTTTTTGACAAGAAATCTGCTGAGAACCTGATTGGAATTCCTTTGTATGTTATTTTCTTTTTCTCTTGCTGCCCTTAATATTTTTTCTTTGTCATTGACTTTTACCAGCTTTACTACCATAGGCCTTGGAGAGCGCCTTTTTTTGTTGATATATTTAGGAGATCTATTGACTTCATTCACTTGTATTTCCAGCTTCTTCCCAAGGTTTGGGAAGTTCTCAGCTATTACTTCTTTGAACAAGCTCTCTGTTCCTTTTTCCCTTTCTTCTCCCTCTGGAATACCTATAATCCTTATGTTGCATTTCCTAATTGAGTTGGATATTTCTTGGAGAATTTCTTCCTTTCTTTTTAGTCTTAGTTCTCTCTCCTCCTCCATCTGGAGAATTTCTACATTCCTATCCTCAATAATACTAATTCTTCCCTCCATATTGTCAGCTCTCTTCTTTAAAGATTCCAGATTTTTCATTATCTCCTCCATTTGTGTTTTTCATATCCAACATTTCTGATAGGTTTTTCTTTATAGTTTCAATCTCTTTTGTGAAGAAGCTCCTAATTTCATTGACTTGTCCATCTGTATTTTCTTGTAATTCATTGAGCTTTTTTATGATAGCTATTTTGAATTCTCTGTTGTTTAGGTTATAAATTTCTGTGCCTTCAGGATTGATTTCTGGGTGCTTGTCATTTTCCTTCTGGTCTGGAGATTTAATATATTTTTGCATTGTGCTTGAGGGAGTGGTCTTATTTTTCCTGATCCTGAAAATATCTGGTCACAGCTTCCACCTGCCACCACTAGGTGGGGGTCAAGAGCTGTGTATTCTGAGCCTGCTGCGATCTGCAGGTGCTCTGGCTGCGCTGAAATGCAGCTGAGCTGAAGCATGGCTGAGCTGGGGCGTTGAGTTGAGGCGCCATGTGTAGCTGAGCTGGGTCACCAAGCACCGCTGAGCTGGGGTGCCAAGCTGGGGTACTGAGCATGGCTGAGCTGGGGTGCTGAGTTGGGGTGCCAAGTGCAGCAGAGCTGAGGCACTGAGTGCTGCTGAGCTGGGGCGCTGAGTGGGGGGAGGAGGAGTACTTACTTTCACTTCCCTGATCCCAGGGGCTTCTCTCTCTTACCTCACTATCTGCTCTCCTGGGGTGCTGGCTTAATGAGGACACCCCCACAACTGTTCCATTCCCTCTGTGAGGGAGTTCCCCACGGGCTGTAAGGGAACTTGGAGAGTGACAGTTTTCTTGCAGAGGGCCACCCCTCCGCCCCCGAGAACCATGCATCCTTGGTCTCAGGGTCCCTGTCGTTGGGGAAGGAGGGAAGTTCTCCTTACCTCCTCCCACTTCCTCTGGGGGTTCCAGCACCACCACCTTCAGATGTAAGGCTGCATGGGTCTCTCAGATGTCTTTTGTGTAGTGTTAAAGACCTCTGTTCATATATGAATGTCCTTTTTGTTGTATCTTGGGGGAGAGAGTCTAAGGGAAAAGCTCACTCCACCATAATGCTGACATCACTCCCACATCCTTTTATTTTTTAAAAAAATGTTAGGTATTATCTATTGACTTTCTCCTATGGAAGATGAAAGTTCACACTCTTGTGTCCTCCCCATTCCTTGTCTCTCAAATACACATTTCTCCTCCACAATGATCCCAAGGGAGTTATATCACTTTTCAATATGTATATTCAGTATGTATATTATTGCAACTGTGCAAATAATAGTCACAACTGAGCCATGAAATTAACTCTGATTATATTTTCTTTATTGTATGACTTTTTGTATTAAATGCTGTTAATGTTGGCCTTGATTTTCTGCTTGCTTTATTTTCTATGTTACTATCACCAATTCATTCTTAAATTATCTGAAATAAGTATAATCTGAATTTGTTTAATTAAACAAAAAATCTATCCATTTCTTTCCCTTTATTATTTTCTTTTTCTTTCCTTCTTTTGTTGTTTTTGAGGGTCATCCTTCCTGTAGCCCTCTGTCTTCCAGCTCCAATCTAGACTGTTTTCCTTGCAATTGATATTTGAGATGGATATAAAATTCTAGGTTGAAAAATCATTTTCCCCTAGAATTTTGAAGGCATAGTTTTATTGTTTTCTAATTCCCATTTCTATGTACGGACCTGTCTTTTTCTCTCTGAAAGCTTCTAGAATTGTAGCTCTATCCCTGGTAATCTAAAACTCTGTGATGACACATCTTGGTGTGGAACATATCTTTCATCCGTTATGTGGAACACTCAGTAGGCCTTCCACTCTGAATTTTCATTTTTTATTTCTGGAAATTCTTTTTGTATAATTCTTTAATAATTTTCTCCTCTTTACTTTCTCTGTTCTCTCTTTATTGAATGATTATTAGTTAGATGTAGAATCTCCTTTCTGATTCTCTCGTTTTCTTGTCTTTTCTTTCCCATTTTCTGCCTTATAGTCTTTCTGTTCTAATTTCTAGAAGATAGCTCACTTTATTCTCCAACCATTCTATTGATTTTTATATATCAGCTATTGTATTTTTAATTTCAGTACAGCAAGTTGACCCTTTTTTGGATGTAATAACTTCTCCCATATATCTGAAGATATAAATGATTTGAAGTTTTCTTCTGGTCTTGGTATTGACTATTTTTCCTTGGGGTTTCTTTTAATTCCCATCTGTTTTGGTCTCTATGCTTACTGTTAGGGGTTGTCTCCAAATAGCTGTTGACCCTTGGCTTTCCAAATGTGTTAATGTGTGAATGCCTCAAAAGCTGATTGGAAGCTCTCTGTGCACGTGGTGTGGTGGACTTTCCTAGAAGACAGTCTGGCTGTTTTGTGAAGATATCCCCAATTGTCAATATCTGTAGGTCTTTTTCTTAAACCAGAATAGAGAGGAATCCAGTCTTCAGTATAAAAAAGTATACAATCAGGCGGGTTGTGTTCTTGGAAGTGAGTGGGGGAAAATGGGATCAGTCACTTAATATCCCTTTTTTTGTACTACTCCCCATCCAATAGTTTATCTGAATACCTTTACTTCCTCTGGTTTAACTCTCTTGTCAATAAATCTTCAGTCTGTTGCCAGGGATTGTCTCCTGGCTGGCTGTGTGAGAGCTCCAAGGAGACCTAGAGGGTCTAAATGTTTCAAAAGTAGACTTTTTAGCAATTCCACACCTCCACTATCAAAGATAACCAAGTTCACCAATTCCTGAACCTTTCATGGGTGTGGAGGCATGAATTGGCATTCTTATTTGTTTCTCCCTTATTTCTTTAGCTTTCTCTGGTTTTCCAAGTTGGTTATCATTTGTATATCTACTTTCAGGGATCTAAAATTTAAATGACGTCTCTCATCTCCTGGCATCTCTAACCGCATTTTCTTTGACCTCTTGGGTTTCTTCTGTTTGTTTGTTTGCTTTTTAACAACTCTTTTGTTGTCATTTTGCTGTGGTTTCAGGAGTCAGCAGGGAAATGCTTACATTCAGTCTACAATGTTAAACCAGCAGTCTCATCTAATATTCTACATGATTTTGAATTTAGTTTACATAGTTGATCATATTGAAGAATATAATTTAGTATCCTACTCTTTTTATGGGTTATTTTTCATAAGCATTTTGCCAAGATAATATGTCCATACTTTTTGAAGACTGGGATGATATTCACATAATTCCCTCTTATTTCAAGTATAGAGTTAGTTTAGTGTCTAATTTAATAAGCCTTTATTCTCTCTCTCACTCTCTCTCTCTCTCTCTCTCTTTCTGTCTCTGTCTCTGTCTCTCTCTGTGTGTGTTATGTATGCATAATGGCTTGGGGAATTGTGTGTTATGTATGCATAATGGCTTGGGGAAATGCTATCGAACGATTTGAACGTAACCAGAACATCAAGATAATCAATCATCCCACATCTGTGTTATGGCTTCATGGAAATAAAGTAATTCCACCATCTTGCTCACAACAGAGAGAGACTTCCCTTACACTGAGCCTAAGTTTCTGGGTTTGAGCAAAAAATCTAAAGACAAGCTAAAGGCTCTGTTTGGCTTTTCAATATCCGCATTAGTCACCTAGGATGCTTAGATACTAATATCAGTTATGTCTAGTGAGGGATGTGAATACTATACTATTTTTGAAGCTACTTTTGTTTTCTGCTCTGACTGCTTTTTATATACATCAGTGTTCTAATCAGCTTGTCAGTACTTGGTCCTTTCACATTTGATATTCAGGGCACACACAGCCAGCTATTTTTTCATTCAGGTGTGTGTATTCCATTTCCATAAATTTTATGAACACTCCCAGAAGGAGCCAATATGTGTATGATGCTGAAATAGGGTCATGGAAAATATATTCTAGTTTTCAAAAATCATTAAGCCTTACAAAGTTTGAATCAATAATAAAGGCACAGGCCCTATTTATATTTACCAGACCACCCAAAATAATAGATTTAGCTGCTTCCACTCCTCCTTCCCTCCTTTCACATTATCAAACCATCTTTCCTTGAGCCTGAGACTCTTTCCTCCTAACCTGGTGGTTTGATGGCTGTTGACAATGTTTCCTGTGTCTTGCTGCCCTACTCTTGCTATGCAAAATAACAGAGGGCAAGGGTTCTGTGAAAAATAACAGATAATTATCATTCTACTATGAGACATTGTTATCTAGAAAGAGCTATATTCTATGCTAAAACCAATTACACAATCCACTCCATCAGCAAAATGGATTCAGAGGCCATTTGGATGAAATGAAACAAAGATGGGTATAGATGGGATGAACATTGTAAGAGGATATATTTTACAAACTGCCTCAAAAATGCTTTCCTCATGCAGATTACAAGATGGGTCTAGAGACAAGATATGTTAAGGATGAGGAACGTCTCTTGAACAGACAGATGTCTGTTCAAAGCTTCATTCTTCTGTAAGAGAGCACTGGTAAATTCTGCCCAGATAATCACTTTCCCCTAAAATGGGTGGTGGACGGAAGGAAGGGAACTACAGACTTGGACCTAATTCTAAAGAACAATGAAGAAATGATAACGATGTGGAAATGATAGAATTCTGAGTATTATCAACATGGAGAGTATCAGAATGAAGGAAGAGAAAGCTGAGAAATAATCATACATCTACTCTAGACTATAAGAAAGCAGTTTTTAAAAAAACACAGAAAAAAAGATAATTAAATGGCCACAGAGAAAGAGATTCTATAAATAAAATTCTTTCTCTTCAATTGGGAATGTTTCTGATGCATAAAAAAGTTCTTAAATGTACTTGATGATGTAGGAAGCCAATTGTGAGTTTAGATTTTTACAGAATTTATTGCCCTTATAATCTTTGAATTCCAGGAAGCTTATACATAGATTACTACACAGTTGAAGTAGCTAAACTCTTTAGTTTAAGTGTTTTGATTAGTTATTAAAATAGTCTGCCCAGTTTTTCTTCCAGTCATGAGAGAATAGGAATCTGGAATTACCCTCACAGCATAAACAACTGGAAAAATGGACAAAATATAGGAAACTCCTATTTTTAAACATTATACAAAAGGCAACAGTGGATTTATCCCTGAGAAAAGAGAAATAAAAGATGTAAGCCCTCCCATTGCCTAGGTTTTCTCTCCTGGGATAATTCGTGGACTGTGACACAGGAAGAGTTTGTCAATCTTCTTGAATTAAGGAGATAGAGATTAGATCTCAGGCAACTAGAATTTGCAGGACAGAGTGCCAGAGAGGACAGAGCTACACAGAGGAAGAACTCCAGAAGTCTGTATAGAGGTTCCCTCATATTTTCACAAAATGCCAATCGGGAATGCATGTGATAAGACCCCATGAAGCTGGAAAAGAACAACTTCTGAGGAAGGAACAGTTACTGCAGAGCTGTAAGATGACTAGTCCCCAGGCTCACACATTATTCATTACAATTTCTTCCAACCAAACTCGAGAGACCTCATTGAGTATAAAAGGCATTCAACAGAGACCCCAAAAGGGATACACCTTAGAAATGGAAATCAAGTTAGCTCCAGAAAAGTGTCTTCTAGACTTATCCTAAAAAAGACTTTTTAAAAACCTCAAAAGGATAAAAATGACCTGCCAGTAACTTACCTACCAGCCAGAAAATATTCAACAATTTTTAAAGGAATACAACATTCATCCCAAAATAATGTAAAATTCACAAAGTTCAGTATCCAATCAAAAATTCCTAAGGAACAAGACAAAGATGCCCACTCTCACCACTTTTATTCAACATAGTATTAGAAGCCCTAGCCAGAGCAATTAGGCAAGAAAAAGAAATGAGACATCCAAATCAGAAAGGAAGAAGTAAATTTGTTTCTGTTTGCAGATGACATGATATTATATATAGAAAGCCCTAAAGAGTCCGCCAAAAACTGCTAGAACTGGGGCCAGGCTGGTGGTGCAAGCAGTTAAGAGCACATGCTCTGCTTCAGCAGCCCAGGGTTCGCAGGTTTGGATCCTGGGCGCACACCGACGCACCGCTTGTCAAGCCAAGCTGTGGCGGCATCCCATATAAAGTAGAAGAAGATGGGCACAGATGTTAGGTGAGGGCTAATCTTGCTCAAGAAAAAAAAAGGGGAGGATTGGCATCAGATGTTAGCTCAGGGCTAGTCCTCCTCACAAAAAAAAAAAAAACTGCTAGAACTAATAAACTATCAGCAAAATTGCAAGATACAAAATCAATATACAGAAGTCTATTGCCTTTCTATACACTAATAGAAAACTATCAGAAAGAAAAATTAAGAAAACAATCTGATTTACAATTGCATCAAAAAGAATAAAATACTTAGGAATAAATTTAACCAAAGAGGTAAAAGAGCTGTATACTGAAAACTATAAGACATAGATGAAAGAAACTGAAGAAGACACAAGTAGATGGAAAGATATCCCATGCTTATGGATTGGAAGAATTAATATTGTTAAAATGTCCATACTAACCAAAGCAATCTAAAGATTCAGGCAATCTCTATCAAAATTCTGTTGGAATTTTTCACAGAAATAGAAAAAACAATCTAAAATTTGTGTGGAACCACAAAGGACCCTGAATAGCCAAAGCAATTTTGAGAAAGAAAAACAAAGCTGAAGGCATCACACTCCCTGATTTCAAACTATATTACAAAGCTATAGTAATCAAAACAATATGGTATTGGCATAAAACAGAAACATAGATCAGTGGAACAGAATGGAGAGCCCAGAAATAAACCCATGCATATATGGTCAATTAATTTATGACAAAGGAGCCAAAAATATACAATGGGGAAAGGACAGTCTCTTCAATAAATGGTGTTGGGAAAACTGAACAGCTACATGCAAAAGAATGAAACTGGACCACTATCTTACACCACAAAAATTAACTCAAAATAGATTAAAGACTTGAACTTAGAACTGGAAACCATAAAATTAGAAGAAAACATAGGCAGTAAGCTCCTTGACATTGGTCCTGGCAATGATTTTTTGGATTTGACACCAAAAGCAGAGGCAACAAAAGCACAAATAAACAAGTGAGACTACATCAAACTAAAAAGCTTCTGCACAGCAACGGAAATCATGAACAAACTAAAAAGCAACCTACAGAATGGGAAAAAACATTTTCAAATTATATATCTGATAAGGGGTTAATAGGCAAAATATATCAAGATCTCATACAACTCAACAGCAAAAAAAACCCAAACAATCTGATTTAAAAATGGGCAGAGGATCTGGATAGACATTTTTCCAAAGAAGACATACAGATGGCCAAGAGGCAGATGAAAAGATGCTCAACATCACTAATCATCAGGGAAATGCAAATCAAAACTACAATTAGATATCACCAAGCAACTGTTAGAATTGCTATACTCAAAAAGATAAGAAATAACAAGTGTTGGTGAGAATGTAGAGAAAAGGGAACCCTTGTGCACTGTTGGTGGGAATGTAAATTGGTGAGGCTACTATGGAAAACAATATGGAGTTTCCTCAAAAAATTAAAAATGGAACTACCATATGATCCAGCAATCCCACTTCTGGGTATATAACTGAAGGAAATGAAATCACTGTCTTGAAGAGATATCTGCACCCCCATTTTTATTGCAGCATTGTTTACAATAGCCAAAACATGGAAGCAACCTAAGTGTTCATCAATGGATGAATGGATAAAGAAAGTGTGGTGTAAATATATACACAATGGAATATTATTCAGCCATAAAAAAGAAGGAAATCTTGCCATTTGTGACAACTTGGATGGACCTTGAGGGCATTATGCTAACTGAAATAAATCAGACAGAGAAAGACAAATACTGTGTGATCTGACTTATATATGGAATCTAAAACAACAACGAAAACTGAACTCATAGATACAGAGAACAGATTGGTGGCTGCCAGAGGCAGGGGGTGGGTGAAGTGGGTAAAGATCAAAAGCTACAAACTTCCAGTTATGAAATAAATAAGTCCTGAGGGTGTAATGTACAGCATGATGACTATAGTTAATAATACCATATTGTATATTTGAAAGTTGCTAAGAGAGTAGATCTTAAAATTTCTCATCACAAGAAAAAAATTTGTAACTATGTGTGGTGATGGACGTTAACTACACTTACTGTGGTGGTCATTTCTCAATGTATATCAATATCAAATCATTGTGTTGTACACCTGAAAGTGATATAATGTTATATATCACTTATATCTCAATAAACAAAAAAGTTTGACACTACTATAATTCCTTTCAACTGAACAATATGGCTCAGGAGAAAGATACTAAAAGTGTAACTCTGTCACCAGAGCCTGGTGGACTTAAGTACCCACAAGCAAATTGAGAGAAAGGTATGAGATTGAGAAAGCCTTGAAATATTGCAAATTTAAGATGTGTGACTATAAAAGAACTCGAGTGTGGCTATTGGCCCATTGGTGCTGATAGGAATTAAGCAGATAAGAAGCTTACCAAACTTTGGGGAACATCAAGAACCAACAGCCTGGGGAGGGAATTGGTCTTCTCACAGAGGGTATACAGGGTAGTGGTGTAGTAGACATTTGGGGTATGCCTGTTGTGGCAGTTTTATAGCATGGCCACAGGTTCTTTGACAGTCATTTTATCTGTGCTTGTGACTGTTTCAATCAATAGGTACGGCAGAAGTGACACTATGTTCTTCGATCACTGGAACACTCATTCTTGGAACCCTGAGCCGCCATATGAGAAGGCCATCTTTCCTGAGGCTGCCATGCTGTAAGGAGGTGCAAGTCACATGGAGAGGCCACATGTAGTTGTGGTTGACGATACCACCTGAGCATACATTTCAGCCACTTCAGCCCAAGCATGAAACGTGAATAAAGAAGCCGTCTCAGCAGTCCGTCCCCTTAGCCTAGGTATTTACTGGCACCCAGCCGTTTGAGTCATCCCAGTTGAGGGCTCAGACATCGTGGAGAAGAGAAAAGCCATCCCCACTGTGCCTTTTCTGAATTTCTGACCTACAGAATCTATGAGCACAGTAAAAAAATTTGTTTTTCACCACTAAGTTTTGAGTGATTTGTTGGGCAACAGATATTATGGGCTAATTGTGTCCCCCCGAAATTTGTATGATGAAGCCTCGATACCTCAGAATGTGACTATATTTGGAGACAAGGCCTTTAGAGAGGTAATTAAGTTAAAATGAGGCCATTAGGATGGGCCCTAATCCAACCTGACGTAACAAGAGGAGATTAGGATGCACAGAGAGACCCCAGGGTTGTGCAGGTACAGAGGAAAGACCATGTGAGGACACAGCAAGAAGATGGGCATCTGTAAGCCAAGAAGAGAGGCCTCAGGAGAAACCAAACCTGCCAACACCCTGTTCTGGGACTCATAGCCTCCAGAACTATGAGAAAATAAATCTCTGTTGTTTAAGCCACCCAATCTGTGGGGATTTGTTATGGAAGCTCTGGGAAACTTAAGAAAAATCTTTCTCCCCTGGTTCCCACCTGACTCTGCCAAATCACTGAGTGAACCTTCCGAATATTTTTTTTTTGACTAAGTAACACTCATCCTTAACTTTTACTTAAAATCCAGGCCTGGACTCCTGATCAAAACTAAGAGAATGGCATCCTCTCAGACAGGAATTGGATTTGGGATTCAGGGAGAACTAGGGAATCTCCCCACTGTGGGCTCACAAGCAGAAAGATCCAGTCTGCAAAGGCAAGCTGATAAAGCAGACACCTGGAAATGAACAGGTAAAAGGGGGAAAATTCTCAAAGATTTACTTTTTCTAGTGGAATAGAACTTTCTTGAGGGCCAGCTGTATTCCATACATTCTGAAAGATGACCTGATATTCTTATTGTGAACACTCCATTTTGATTGTTAGCTCATGTTGGTTTCTATGACTTGCAACCGAAGAGTCCTAAATAACTCGTGTCAAGTTGGGTCCACCAACAGTGGACATTCATGGGATGGGGGCCTAGACAGAAGAATGTGAGAGGACTCCTGACCCCAGCATCCCTCCTGGCACACCCAGAAATAACTGGAGAGACCTTTGGTGAGGTCAGGAGGTCTTACATGAGCAAGTGGGCAAGATGAGTCAAGGAAATTTGAGTTAGTACTGTAAATGTGATCTCATTTGTACTCACAGCCTTGAGAGGCCTGGGGAAATTTGAGTTACAGAGAAAAGAATGACAGAACCTGTGACAATAGAGCCAGGCAGGCCAAAACCTAGAATGAACTGGAGTTTTAAAAAAGTTCTAAAGAAATAAAATCACTTCAGAAAGAAACACAAGGCAAATTGAAGCTGATGGCGGTGTGTTATGAAATGGTTGGCCAGGACAAAATAGTAATAATAATAATAATAATAATAATAAAAGCAGTGTTTCAGGAAGAAGCTGCATGAGCCAAAAAGGAAGCTCAGGGAAGGCCTGTGACCCAGCTGCTAGTAAGAGGGGAAAAGAAGGCAGCCCACCCTCATTCTTAGCTTATCAATCCTAACCTAAGCCTGGTCCTTAGGCAGGCCCAGAACCCACGATGGGTTAGTTCTGTGATGGGATGAGGAGGAGAAATGCTGGAAACCTGGCCCAGGGAGGAACTAGGGGGCCAATATGCCAACCAGAAACTTGGTCCTAGCCAATGACCCAGAAGCTTCCTGTCCCTATGCAATGGCACATGTGATGGAGAAGCTGATATATCCCAATAGGCACATGAATCCTCAGAGAGAGCAACATATATCCTGATAGCAGCAGCACATATGGTAAACTGACTCATTGTTCTTGAATACTTGCATCCTAGGGGAGGATTATACTTCCCTATGCCATTGATGTCAGACCAGTCCATGAGATTTCCTCTGCCAGTGAAGTGTAAGCAGAAGTAGCATGTGTCATTTCCAGACAGTTGCTTTTAGACCCAGTGTGTGGTTTGCCATTTCTCCTTTTCTCAACCGTGAGACTGGTGACGTTCCAGATAGAGGCTGTTCCCAGGGGAAAAGGAATATGAGCAAAGCTACACTGACTGAACATGAAGTATAATGCAAAATAAATCTTGATGTTACAAGCCATTGTGATTTGAGGGACCATTTGTTACTGCAGCATAACCTAGCCTCTCCTGACTCTTACAACCTGCAAGATCTATAGCACTGGGGATGAGAGCAGAGCATTTCTGGTGACCAGGAGGAATCTACAGGCATCAGGGGATGGCAGTGAAAGAGTATTATAGGAAGAATGAGGGCAACCCCCAGAAGCTCAGGAGCCAAGATAAACGTGAGAATTGGCTGGAGAGAGCAGAATAATAATAAATCCCCTGGAATAGCAAGTACATTATTAATTTTTACTCCAATTGAAAATACAATGGAATGATGACGTCGGGTAAAATAGACGTCACTATATTATATTCATTATATTAATGAAAAGGGTCTGAGGGGATTTTGAGATTTTGTTTTGTTTTGTTTTGTTTTTCAGCTAGATTCTGAGCCAAAAGGTAAAGTGAGGATTAAGCTGACTTATTTGAGGAAGAAGATCAAATGGTGACAAATGCACACATACTCCCCGAAACCACCATTGGTTTTGGATATAGTCTTTTGAATGTAGGACTCAAGAAATAGTGCTCTACTGCTGACCCACATACTATCTCTGTCTCCATTATAGAAGCTAGTTCTAGCCTCCTATTTAAATAAATTCTCCATTGCAGCCTTACTTTGCTTTATGCAGCTCCCTTTCTGGGGACAGGAAATCTGCCCCTGAACCTTTGCTTGGGGGCAAGGGCCCTGTGTCCCTAGCCACAAATTTCCCTTCCTCTGTCTGCCTGCCTCCTGGATTCCAAGTGTCCCACATTAGACTGCCTTTTAGATCCACTGCTCCCTTTTGAAGACATCAGTACCGTTTTGGAATCTTTTCTCTCCCACCCCTTGCTGCCCTTTGCCTGGAATAAAACAGAGACTGTTGGGACTCTAGGTCTCTATTCTCTACTTGCCAACCCAAGACTCGCAATTGTCTCAACATTCAGTCAATCTGCCCTGTGCTGGTCCTTCCTGAGTGGGTAACTCCTGTGCCCAGTTCTTCTCTCCTGCTGCAGAGCTGTGCTTGTCACATGTGGGCACATCGCAGATCAGAGTGACGCTGGTATGAATGAAAGGGAGGCTCAGCCTTCAAAATGATCTCAACTATTCTTCATCAGTGATCCAAACCAATAGAAAAGAATCCACCAGGAAGGTTTTGTAGACAAGCTCAAAAATGGAATTTCATGACTCCAAGATGGGATATTTATAATAAACCTGACAGGTGTTCACAAGAAATGGGCCTGGAACCCTGAGGGTATTATGCTAAGTGAAATAAATCAGAGAAAGATAAGCAAACACATAGATAAAGAGAACAGATTGGTGGTTACCAGAGGAGAAGGGGGTGGGGGTAGGGTAAAAGAGGTAAAGGGGCAGATGTGTATGGTGATGGATAGCAATTAGACTTTTGGTCGTGGACACAATGCAGTCTATATAGAAGCAGAAATATAATGATGTACACCTGAAATTTACATAGTGTTATAAACCAATGTGATGTCAATTAAATAAATAAATAGATAGGTAAATAAATAAATAAAAAGAATTAAAAAAAAAAAAAAAGGAAACGGCCTGGGGTATGGTCTGTTTGACCACAAGAACCAACTGTTTATTGCAGCTGCTAAAAAAGCTGTCAAAGGAAAGGAGGTATTACTCTTCCTCTAAATTGTTTTTGCCTGTCTATATCTGGAGGAGGTTGTGGGCTCTGGCTTGTCAGGTTGAGGTTGATCAGGATGGCTGGATTAAAACTTTAACTTGAGCAATGTCATGAAATTCACACAAAGTTGGAGGGACTATTCTAGATTAAAGGAGACTAAAGAGACATGAAAACCAAATGCAATGTAGGATCTTTTATTTGATCTAGATCAAAAAGGAAAACAGCTAAAAAAGCATTATTTGAATAATATGGAAATTTTATATGGTCTGCATGTGACATACTATTAAACTGATGTTAATTTTCTTAAGTGGAATCGTGAAATTACGGTTTTGAAAACAATGGCCTTGTTTTTAGGCAATACATGTCATGCTAAAATAGTTGAGCATGAAATAGCATAATGTTTCCAATGTACTTTCAAATGTCTCTGAAAAAAATTAAAAATATATATATATAAATATAAAATCTAGGTGAAGAGTATATAGGTGCCTATTGTCAAATTTCCTCTTTAAGGTAATTTTATCTTGAGAAATCATTGAGAGAAGAATGCAATTTGGGCTTAGAGGATCTAGGCGTAGGTGAGACCAGAAAGTAGATTTTGGCATAAAATAAAGAAAACTATGTAATAAGACTCTCACACCTGGGCTACAGCCAGCTCTAGTAGCAGAGAGAAGACAATTTTAAAAGTGTAAATGTGCTTGTCACTTAATATAATCTTTGGATTTTTACTACCTGAGAATGACCAGCAAAATCATGGGAGCTGTTCAAGTTTTAACCCGAGAGCAAGGGAAGACTGTCCCCACTGAATAAAAGTTAAAGAAGCAGTAGAGATTAAAAAAAAAAATTCTTGGGGGCAGGCCCGGTGGCGTAGGAGTTAAGTTTGCATGCTCCACTTCGGAGGCCCTGGGTTCGTAGAGGAAGACGGGCACAGATGTTAGCCCAGGGCCAAACTTCCTCAGCAAAAAAAGAGGAAGATTGGCAACAGATGTTAGCTCAGGACTAATCTTCCTCAAAAAAAATATTCTTGAATAGAGCTTGTGCAAAATACTGAAAGCACCCTATCTAACCTATACACGTGCTAGATCATCCAACCAGTGTAAGAGATGATTACATCTGATGGATAGATGTTGCTCTTTGTGATTTTCTTGCAGTTCTCCTTGATAGGCAAGGTGAAGGTTCAGTCTTGTGGTTTTATATTTTCAACTCCTTCCTAGAACCTTCAGCAATCTACAATACTTAACTAAGGACTGAATTAAAATGATTTTTATTTAATTTATATTTATCTTAATCGTTGCCTTCTTTTTAAAGCAACTTCCCTGGATTTCCATTTGTGATAGTTATATATATTTTCCATTTTAAGTAAATGTATTCAAGTTTGAAAAATTGAATCAATTAAAAAATCATCCCAAGGAGTATACTGAAATGGCAAAAAATGTGCAGGGGATATTTAGATTTTTGCAGTTTAAGTAAACCCTGGGAAAAGTTTTCTTTCTCCCCTGTGTAACTGAAGTGCGGGAGGCCATTCACTTCCAAACAAGACTCATCTCTAAGGAGAGCTGCCTCCTTTGACAAGTTTCTGAAGTTCTCCAGGGTTGATATGGAGAGATGACGTCTCTTCCCATGGGGTAAGGCTATAAAGTAGTCTATCTTCATGGTTCTTTATTCGCTCTATTGAATCTTCTGCAACTTCCCTTGAATTGCGGTTCTTTGCATTCTGGTATCCAGCCCTTAGTTGCTTTCTCTTTGATGACTTCTAAGTCTTTGAAGACTTAGCAAATATGGGCATAACTTGTTTTATTGCACTCCACTTTATTGTGCTTCACAGATATTGCGTTTTTTTACAAATTGATGATTTGTGGCAACCCTGCATTAAGCAAGTCTATTGGTGCCATTTTTCCAACAGCATTTGCTCACTGAGTGTCTCTGTGTCACATTTTGGTGATTCTCATAATATTTCAAACTTTTTAATTATTATATTTGTTATGGTAATCTGTGATCAGTGGTCTTTGATGTTACTATTGCAATTGTTTTGGAGTGCCCCAAACTGTGACAGCAAACTTAATAAATGTTGTGTGTTCTGACTGCTCCACCAATCAGCCATTCGCCTGTCTCTCTCCTTCTCCTCTGGCCTCCCTAATCCCTGAGACACAGCAATATTGAAATTAGGCCAGTTAATAACCCTACAATGGCCTCTACGTTTTCAAGTGACAGGAAGAGTCACACTTCTCTTCCTTTAAATCAAAATCTGGAAATGTTTAAGTTTAGTGAGGAAGACACGTTGATAGCCAAGACAGGCCAAAAACTAGGCCTCTTTCACCAAACAGTTAGCCAAGCTGTGAATGCAAAGGAAAAGTTCTTGAAGAAAATTAAAAGTGCTACTCCAGTGAACACGCGAACGGTAGGAAAGCAAGACAGCCTTATTGCTGTTATAGAGAAAGCTTTATGGGTCTTGATAGAAGATCAAACCAGCCACAAACATTCCCTTAAGCCAAAGCCTAATCCAGAGAAGGCCCTAACTCTCTTCAATTCTATGAAGGCTGAGAGAGGAGAGGAAGCTGCAGAAGAAAAGTTTGAAGCTAACAGAGGTTGGCTCATGAGGTTTAAGGAAAGAAGCCATCTCCGTGACATGCAAGTGTGAGGGGAAGCAGCAAGTGCTTATGTAGAAGCTGCAGCAAGTTATCCAGAAGATCTAGCTAAGATAATTCATGAAGGTGACTACACTAAACAACAGATTTTCAATATAGATGAAACAGCCTTATATTGAAAGAAGATAGCACGTAGGACTTTCATAGCTAGAGAGGAGAAGTCAATGCCTGGCTTCAAAGCTTCAAAAGACAGGTTGACTCTCTTGTGAGAGGCTAAGGCAGCTGGTGACTTTAAGTTGAAGCCAATGCTCATTTACCATTCTGAAAATCCTAGAACCCTTAAGAATTGTGCTAAATCTACTCTGACTGTGCTCTATAAATGGAACAACAAAGCCTGGATGACAGCACATCTGCTTGCAACATGGTTTACTGAATCTTTTAAGCCCACTATTGAGACCTACTGCTCAGAAAAAAAGATTCCTTTCAAAATATTACTTCTGATTGACAATGCACCTGGTCACCCAAAATCTCTGATAAGATTAATGTCATTTTCATGCCTGCTAACACAACATCCATTCTGCAGCCAATGGATCAAGGAGTAATTTTGACTTTCAAGTCTTATTATTTAAGAAATACATTTTGTAAGGCTATAGAGTCCATAGGTAGTGATTCCTCTCATGGATCTGAGCAAAGTAAATTACAAACCTTCTGGAAAGGATTCACCATTCTAGATGCCATTAAGAACATTCGTGATTCATAGGAGGAGGTCAAAATATAAACATTAACGAGAGTTTGGAAGAAGTTGATTCCAACCCTCATGGATGACTTTGAGGGGTTCAAGACTTCAGTGGAGGAAGTAACTGCAGATGGGGTGGAAATAGCAAGAGAACTAGAATTAGAAGTGGAGCCTGAAGATGTGACTGTTTTGCTGCAGTCTCATGGTAAAACTTTAACAGATGAGGAGTTGCTTCTTATGGATGAGAATCATTCTATGGATGAGCATCTTGAGACAGAATCTACTACTGGTGAAGATGCCGTAAAGATTATTGAAATGACAACAAAGGATTTAGAATATTACATAAACTTAGTTGATAAAGCAGTGGCAGGGTTTGGAAGAGTTGATTCCAATTTTAAAAGAAGTTCTGCTGTGGGTAAAATGCTATCAAACAGCATCGAATGCTACAGAGAAATTGTTCATGAAAGGAAGAGTCAATCGAAGTGGCAAAGTACATTGTTGTCTTATCCTAAGAAATTGCCCCAGCCACCCCAGTCTTCAGCAACCACCATCCTGTTCAGTCAGCAGCCATCAACATCGAGGCAAGACCCTCCACTGACAAAAAGATTATGACTCACTGAAGGCTCAGATGATGGTCAGCATTTTTTAGCAATAAAGTATTTTTTAGTTAAGGTATGTACATTTTTTTTTGACATAATGCTATTGCACACTTAATAGATTACAGTATACTATAAACATAACGTTTATATGCACTAGGAAACCAAAAAATTCTTGTGACTTGCTTTATTGTGATATTTGCTTTTTTGCAGTGGTCTGGAACCAAACTCACAATATCTCTGAGGCATGCGTATATTCTAAGAAATGAGAAGGCTCAGGAACTTCCTTAATTGTGGCTCTCTGTTCAGTACATCCAATGCCTCAAGTAGTGGTTGAGAGATGTCGCATAATATGGTAGCACCTACATCAGACTCAGTAGCCTTTATGATCTTTTCCGTAGTATTGAACATCATTTGGCTTGTTGAGACATACAGATGCAAGACAGACATCTTACTCTCTTTGACCTTCTTTAATTTATCCTATTGTGTCTCATTTTATGCTTCAGGCAAGGGTTTTCTCTCCTTTTAGTGTCTATAACTTCATGTAATGCATTTTTCTCTGATTTAAAGCCCATACTATCATAAATAGTAGTACCAGTGGGAATTAAAACAAGCCTAAACCACTGAACCATCCTGCTTGAGAATATAGTACTCTTGGTCACAATGGAATCAAATGGTCTACCTAGTACAAACGAATCCCTTCCCACTCCTTGGTTGCCGCCATTGATTGAACAATCATTAATAGGAGTGATTGATCATTAATTTCTTTTGAGCATCACAGTAGAGCATATCTTTGGATTTTCTTTTTAAATCAGAGAATGTTTGTAAATTGAAAAACAATATTAATACCTGATTTTCTTAATTTAAAAATTATAAATTGAGCATTTGTATACATGCAAATGAAAGTATTATCTAACAATGAAAATGCTTGCCTGGTGGAGCAATGATTTTCCTCTCTTTGCCTAGGATCCTTAGAGATGGTGACTGATGATCAAGTGTTAGAGTTACACTGGTGAAGTGGGATGGTACCTTCTCACTAACTCAATATCATATAAAGGTTTTGTGGCATAGAAAGATCATTTAAACAATTTTTGTGCTTTACCGTGTCAGCCCAGTCAAAGGAAAAATAGGAAGATGCTACTTCTGCCAAAATTTAAATCAGTACATATTCTGAATTATTATCAATTTCTGTTAGTAAAAGCAAATTATTAAAACTTTTTTTTTCTGATGAAATCTGTTTTTCACAGTGATTTCCTCTGAACCATCCCTGTAAAGTAAAGCTAGTGATGTCTCAAGAATATGCACCATGGCTAGGTAAGTGAAATTTTCCAGATACCAAGAACACTCTAAATAATTCATGAAGTATTGCAATAAACATATTTAGGCATGTCAAATTCAAACTTAGGTGTGTATTAATGATTCATTTTTTACTTCTAGTCATTGTATGAAATTTTATTTTCATTGAAAATATATATAAAAAGTTCAGAGGAGAAACCAAGACAGTAGAAGGGGAATGGACATAAAAACTTTCTCTTTGATAATTCGTTTCACTATTTTGCATTAAAGGTTTGCAATGAAGTTGCCTGGAGAATTAAATCACTAGGAAATTTTCACCCGAATGAGTGAAGAAAGCAGAAGTTAACTGTAAGAGTAAAAAAATATTTTTTTCTACATTTTATATTGCTCTGTACTTTTTTCAAGCCCAATTTTCCTGAGCTGGGGTTTCATAGGACAACCACGATTTGATGTTACTCTCCCCAGATTTGCTTCCTGAAGCTCGTCTGCCTGCCTGTCCCTAGTGAGGCTGGTCTCATGGTCACACGCACTCAGCGTAGCCGCATACAGCTCCGTGTATAGTTCTCCCTGGCCTGAAGTTACGTTTCCTCTCCCTTCCACTTACATTTTGGAGGAAAGAACTGTATGGCTCCTCTAATACAATTCTCTCGTTTTAAATTGAGAACCCGTAGCCTAGCAGAACCATTTAGAAACTTGCCAAATAAAAAAGGGTAAGCCACACCTCCTCCATGAGGTTTCATTACTCACACAGCACCACTCGTTTATCTTCTCACATGAATTCTCTCAAAAACAATGTCTTCCACATACTTGCCATTACTTGGAATTGTCAGCCTTTTTGCTTTTAGCTTTTCTAGTGGGTGTGTAGTGGTATCTCATTATTGTTTTAATTTGCATTTCCCTAGTGATTAGTAATATTGAACATCTTTTCATATACGTATTTGCAAGTTGTATATTTTCTTTGGTGAAGTCTCTAGTCAAATATTTTGCCCATTTTGCTGTTGGGCTGTTTGTCTGTTGGGCTGTCTGTCTATAAAAAGGTTTTTTTGGATTCAAGTCCTTTATCAGGCGTATGTTTTGCAAATGTTTTCACCCAATTTATGGCTTGTTAGTTCATTTTCTTAATGTTGTCCTTTGAAGAAGAAAAGTTTTCAGTTTTGATGAACTCCAATTTGTCAACTTTTTTTTTATGGAGTATGCTTTTGGTATTATATCTAAGAAATTTTTGCCTAACTGAAGATCACAAAGATTTTCATCTTTCTTTACTTCTAGAAGATTTATAGTTTTGGTTCTTATATTTAGGTCTATAATCTGTCTTGAGTTAAGTTTTTGTGTATGGTATGAGGAAAGGGTCTAAGTTTATTTTTTTGCAGTTTTTCCAGCATTTTGTTGTTGTTGTTGTTAAAAAGACAATTTTTATCCTATTAGATTGCTTTGGAATGTTTATCAAAAATATATTGACTGTATTTGTATAGTTTATTTCCAGGCTCTCTATTCTGTTCCTCTATCTATGCCTATCTTTATGCTAATACCACATTGTCTTGATTACTGAAGCATTATAGTAAGTCCTAAATCAGATAAGTACATCCTCTGACTTTATTCTTTTTCAAAATGGTTTTAGCTATTGTAGGCCCTTTACACTTCTCTATAAATTTTAGGATCTGCTTGTCAATTTCTATAAAAAAGCTTGCTGGGATTTTGATAAGGATTGCATTGAATCAATAGGGTAACTTGGAGGGAATTGCCAACTTAACAATATTAAGTCTTTCCAATCCATGAATATGAAATATATCTTTATTTGTCTTCTTTAATTTCTCTCAATAATACCCTATAGTTTCCACTGTACAAGTCCTGCACATTTTTGTGAAATATATTCCTAAGTATTTTGATCTCTTTGATAGTATTGTGAATGAAATTGATTCCTTAATTTCATTTTTGGATTGTTCATTGTTAGTTTATAGAAATAAAATTGATTTTTGTATATTGATCTTGCGTATTCTGATCTTGCTGATCTAGATTATTAATTCCAGTAGGTTTTTTTCTACATTTCTTAGGATCTTCTATATATAAGATCATGTCATCTGCAAATAAAGACAGTTTTACTTCTTCCTTTCCAATCTGTATGCCTCTAGTATCTTTATTCCTTATTGCACTGGCGAGAATCTCCAGTACATTCTTGAATAGAAGTGATGAGAGTGGATATCCTTGTCTTATTCCTGATATTAGGGGGAACAAATCCAGTCTTTCATCACTAAGTATAATGTTAATTGTAGGTTTTTCAGAAATGCCCTTTACCTGGTTGAGGAAGTTTGTTGCGAGTTTTTATCATAAGTAGCTATTGAATTTGGCCAAGTGCTTTTTCTGCATCGATTGAGATGATAATATGGTTTTTGTTCATCACTCTATCAATATAGTGCATTACATTAATCGATTTTCAGATGTTAAACTAACTTTGTATTTCTGGGTTAAACTCTACTTGGTCATGATTTATAATTGCTTTTATATGTTACTGAGACCAGTTTACCTCTATTTTGTTAAGGATTTTTCCATCTATATTTATAAAGGATATAGATCTGTAGTTTTCTTTTCTTATGATATGTTTGTGTATGTATCATTTTTGACTTGGAAACAATATTGTATATGTGCACCTTAAGGTCACAAATACAATAATGAATTATATGTGTGTGTATATATATGTGTGTGTGTGTGTATATATATATATATATAAATGATCTCTACTCTCATGGACTTTATAGTCCTTTTGGAAAAGTCAGAAATAACAAAAGAAAATAAATATTTTTTTACATATACATTTACAATTGTGATTGCTCTAAAAGAAGTAACTAATGTTGTATGATTTTTTAAAGTAATGGAACCAAATGGAGAGAGGGGTAGGGGGACATACTTAACGGAGTAGTAAGGAAGACCTCTCCTAAGGGGTGATATTTAAGGCGAAACCTAAAGAATGAGCCAGCTGGAGGAGGAAGAGGGGATGTGGGAGTGTTTCAGGCAGAGGTAAAAATACGTGCGAAGGCTCCTGGCAGGAAAAACTTTGATGAATTAGAGAAATTGAAAAAGGTGTGTTTGAGGCATACTAAGAAAAGAGAAAGACATGAATGACTAATGGATTGGGAAGGATGGGGGATATTTGACTGAAAATTAAAATCTCTACTTCATATTCTGAAAGATATTGAATTTGGCCCTGAGAAAAATGAAAGTACTAACTGAAGACGCTAAGGGGATGCTTGGGTAGAAAGATAATGATTTCTAATCCTGTTTTCTGTGTTACTTAGTAGGTTCTTAGAGGCTGAGTATGATGGTTACACTAACAAACCTTAAGATCCACCTGGTTGAATGTGACTTAAGGGATTTTCCAATATCTTATACTCCAAAACCCAAATAAGAGAAGCCTGCCCACTGCAGTTTGCTGGAAGTTCTTGTATAAATAGTTCATTGTGGCTTTTATTCTCTGATGCTTATAAGGGATTTTCTGGCATTCAAGGAGTTACATACCCATTCATCTGTCAAAACTGAAAGAGAAATGCTACTCCAGAGAGTGTTCAAAGGCGCATGTCTAAATAAATGCAGTGTAATGAGACAAGTGAAAAATGGCTCAGTCTTAAATATCTTAAGCATTCTGGGAAGCATGTGTACATTTTAAAACTGATTGCTTTTTTAATTCTCGTGTATCATAGTCATGGCTTTTTAAAAATTTACTGATTTCCTTGATGAAGAGTTTAGCAAATGCAGAAATTGAATCTTAATTTCTGAATGCTTTGATTACTTCTAATGGCCTTTTGTGTTTTCAAATGTCTCAGTTTAATACCACAGAAAGCTTTTGAATCATTAGCTCTGGAGACATACGCCCGTCACTTAATCACATAATGAATGAATCACTAGCATCCAGGCTTGCCAGGAACCTGACCTGGAAGTGTCTTTTCTAAGGCTCATTTGGGAAATTCATCTGTCTTCCGCTCAAATCATTTCTCATCTTAGTGGAAGTTTTTGGGATGCCCTCACAGCAATAAATTTCCAGCCTGGTATGGAAACTCATTGCCCCATCCACATCTGAACATTCTAGAGAATGGAAGAAGCTTTTAGTTATATTCACTTTCTGAAACAACAAGGGATTCATAAAGGCCTCATATTGCTAACCTCTTCCCCTCTACAGCAGCAGTAATACAAAGGTGGCCTATAAGATGATATGTGCAAAGGTTATGATTAGCTCTTAGCTTAAGAACACAAACTTCAAAATTAGACCTGGATTCAAATCCAGACTCCCCGCTTTTAGTTCTGTGTCCTAGGGAAGGTTATTTACTCTCTCTGAGCCTCAGTTTCTTCATCTACAGAATGGAGGAAATAATCTCTGCCTCAATAGTTGTTATAAGAATCAAACAAGATAGGGCCGGCCCTGTGGCTTGGCGGTTAAGTGCTCGCGCTCCGCTGCTGGCAGCCGGGGTTCGGATCCCCGGTGCGCACAGACGCACCGCTTCTCCGGCCATGCTGAGGCCACGTCCCACATACAGCAACTAGAAGGATGTGCAGCTATGACAGACAACTATCTACTGGGGCTTTGGGGGAAAAATACATAAATAAAATCTTTAAAAGAATCAAACAAGATAATATATATAAAGCGCATAGCCTGGTTCTCAGCATACAGTAAGAGCTCATGAAACAGTAGCTATTAATGTTGTTGCTACTGTAGTTTCTAGTATAAGTTCTGTCTGCCCATTGTTCTACACTCCCAACAATCAATGGAAATCTTTGAATCTTATCAGTGGAAGGGAGTTTTAAAATTTTGTCATCCAATCCACTTAGTTTACAGATAAAGAAACTCATCTATCTGTCAAATACCTAGGAGGCCACACGCTTGTCCAAGGTCGCATGGAATGACTGGCGCAGAACAATAGAAGTTGAGGACTCTTGATTTTCAGACCAGAGTTCATTCTGCTTGAAATGCTCATGTACTTTTGTTGTTCTTCAACAAGTGCAGAGTTATTCCTCTTGCTTTCATATTTTTCTGATCACTTACAGTTTTAGTTCTAGCTTGCTATCATGTGAAATTTAGGCTAACCAGTATACTTACCTGAAAAAATGTGAAACAGTGGAAAATAAGTAGAAGGTGAAAAACCTAATTGGAAGAAAAATATTTTGAAAATAGTGTAAAAATAGTACAAAATAATTAGAAGGAATACACATGCAAATAAATATTGTAGGAGAATAATGACTTTGTTATGAATGATAGTAGTTTTCTTTTTTTGTGTGTGAGGAAGATTAGCCCTGAGCTAACATCTGTTGCCAATCCTCCTCATTTTGCTGAGGAAGATTGGGCCTAGGCTAACATCCGTGCTCATCTTCCTCTACTTTATATGTGGGACGCCTGCCACAGCATGGCTTGATAAGCAGTGTGCAGGTCCGCGCCCAGGATCTGAACCTGCGAACCCTGGGCTGCTGAAGCGGAGCATTCGAACTTAACCACTACCCCACCAGGCCAGCCCGGTAGTTTTCTTTTTAATTTTCTAAAGGAATTTTTCCAGGAAAAATGATGTTTGAATAAAGTCTCATATATACTCTTTGTACATCTATATATGTCTATATTACAAAAAAAATAAATGTTTTAGCGAAACCAGAATGAAGGTTTTGGTGAAGGGAGGAGGAGAGAGAGACTCAGTGATGCCTTTTCCCTGTGACAGGAGGGAGTTCACCAAGAAATAGAAGATGGTTGCCACGTTGTTGGGTCATAGGTAACACAGTTCCCGCTGTTGGAAGGACTTCCTCTGAAGCTCAAAGCAGAAGAGGGAATTCAAGTGTGTGATCCTTGCTGATAGTTAGAACATCAAACTGGGAGTTGAGGAGAAACAGTCCTCTCTTGCCCTAGTTCAACATCGCTTCAGCTTTTTTCTCCTGGGCCTCCAGCCTCTTGCCCTTCATGTCACCAACCCACCCCCGACCTGGGTGGGCATAGCCCAGAAAACATACTGGATACATGCAAACAATAATAGTACTGTTATGGTTACTGGGATCAAGTTAAGTAAGATTAAGTAAGATTCGTTTTATTTTTATTTACATAAGCAGAATGTGCTTATTACAAATAATACAAATAATATGGAAATGTTAGAGTAAAGAACAAGTGCTCTTTGGCCACAGCACATGGTATCTTGTTTTTTTCACTTGACCGTTTGTCTTGGAACTCTTTTATGTAGCAAATATAAATCTACTTCATTTTTTTCAATCATATAGTATTCCATAATATAAACGGACCATATTTTATTTAACTATTCTCCAGTTGAGGGACGTTTCTGCCCTTTTCCAATTTTTCTTTATTATATATAAAGCTGCAATGACTATCCATGTTTATTTATGAACATGTGTGAATATTTCAGAATAATAGATTCTTAGAAGTGGAATTAAGAACTCCAAAGATATGCTTATTTTAAATTTTGATAGATATTTCTAAGGTTTCATAAAAAAGTTTGTAACAATTTACACTCTTAGAAACTGTGTATGAAATTGCCCATTTCCACCTGATAATACTGGTATCAATCTATTGAATTTTTAACAACCCAATTGGTTATAAAGTGTACCTTGTTGTTTATTTTGCATTTCCTTTATTTTTGAGATTAAACATCTTTTCATCTCTTATTAATCATTTTTGTGAATTATCTCTACATTTCTTTTGCCCAGTTTTACGACTTTCTATAATAATTTTGGGAACTTTTACTATATTTTGTATATTATACTTTGCTTTATTTATTTTGCAAAAACTTTCCCTAGGCCTTTTTATTTTGATGTTTTTTGTCATACAGATCTTTTAATTTTTTTTAATTAAGTCCCTTTTATTAATGGGCCCTGGAATTTGTGTCTTTCTTAGGAAGGCCTTCATCATCCCCCAAAATTATAAAGACTGATGTACTATATTTTACTGTACTTCCTTTTTTATTTTTTTTAATTTAGTGTTTAGAATTTAATCCATTTGGATTTTGTGTGTATGATGTGATACAGGCATCTAAATTAATTTTTTCAGGATTTCCAACCCTCTCAATATCATTTTTGAACAGTCTGTCCTTTTTGCTCTGATTTAAAGTGCTCCCTTTTTATATTCTAAATATCCCTTTGTTCCTGAATTGTCCTTTTTGGTTCCATTTGTCCGTGTCTTTATTCTGAACCAATACAACATTGTTTAATTAACATAAACCTAGTATATTTTGATAACTGAAAAGACAGGTCCTTTCTCGTTGTTCTCTTTTTTCCTTTAATTTCCTTGCTTGTTCTTGTGTGCTTTCTTCCATGTGAACTCTAAAATCAGCTTATCAAGTTTGATAAATCTCCAGTTAGGATTTTTATTCAGATTGCATTGAATTTATGGACTAACTTGGGGAAAGTTGACATCTTTAGAATATTGAGTCTTTCCTCCAGAAACACGTATAACTTTTCATCTATTCAGGTCTTCTTTGATGTCTTCAATAAAATTTAATGGTTTTCTTCACGTGGACCTTGCACCGTTCTTGTTGGTTTATCCCTAGGGGACTTTTTTCAAGTTTATGTTGCCATTGGGAATGGGATCTTTAGATTTTAGTTTTCTACAGAGAAAAGCATATGAGAATGAAAAGAAAGCAGGAGTTGAAAGAATAGGAGAGAGAAAAAAAGAGAAAAAAATTAAAAAGGAAAGATGAAATGATGCAGAAGGAAGACGGAGAACAGAAAATTTGATTTTTATTGAGTACCTACTATGCAACATGCCCTGTGGTAGAGACGTTCACCAGCACCGTCTCACCCCCATCTCGTGCACTCTTCCCGCCAGGTGGCTTGTCTGAGAAAACTGAAGTTTAAAAGGTGAGCAAGGCAGCATGGAACAGGAAATGGAAAGAGAACAGGTTTGGGGTGAGATCTGGGAACCAGTCCCAGATTCCACTCTCACCAGCTGTGTGATGTTGCCCCAGTTACCTAATTACCTTCCTCATTTAAACTTACATAACATCTGCTCAGGGAATCGCAAGGATTAACTGGAATAACGTATCTAAAGAGCCTGCTGCCTTAGGTGCTGCTCTCCGTACGTGCCAGTTCCCACCCATGAACCCATCTCTTCCGGCCCCTGGGCTTTCTGCTGTGGCAATCCCAGAGTCTGCTCAGGACAGCACGGAGCCGGCGTGTTAATGTGCAGCAAGGTGTTTATTCCGTGAGCGCATACCACCCAGGAACACATACCTGACATTCTTAAGAAACACTGGAGGAGAGACAGTTGTTAGGAGCTGTGATCTGAGTCTGAAAAAAAATCACATAAGCCTGAAACAAAATCACCCATTTTTACAAAAGGAGGCATTGTTGAAATGTGGATCCTTATTCAAGCCCAAATCCCCAGTGAGAAACACCCTCTATTTCTACTCGAACAATAGTTCCTTGTCCCGAGACAGTACGGGCTCCATAGCCCTGGAAAGCATCAGATTCCCATGGCAATGGCAACCGTTTCTCCCAGGGACACTGGAAACAGTGTCTGGAGGAACCGCACCGCCTGACCCAGGCCTTGGCCATCGTAAGGAGGCCCAGCTAGAACAGCAGGAACACAGAGCTGGCCCCCACGTCCTGGCTATGTCTTGTTTTTGCTGCAGGGCTCCAACCCTCCTGGGAAGTTGTGCTTACCAGATGTGAGTATGAAGTCGAAAGAGATAAAAATAAGACATACTGACATGCCCGAAATGAGTGTTCTCTTCTAGGCAGCATATACATTTGTTCCCAGCACAGTGCTTTTACTCATCAAGAAAATGTATGGACCAGCCTGGATTTAAATCCTCCTGCTCTGCAGCTGGGAGCTCTTGAGGAAATTAGCTCACCTCTCTGAGCCTCATGTCCTTCATCTGAAAAATGGGGTTAATAACAAGGACCTCAAAGGATTGCTGTGAGGATTAAATCACACAAATATAAAAATGTACTCAACAAAAATCAGAGTTATTCTTTCATTGTATAGGGAATTGTATTCAGAGCCTCTGAATGTCTTCAGTGGTTCTGCATTTCACTTTTCAAGAGGAAATTTGATTTCTCCAACAACCAAATGTCATATGATTCTGGGACTAGTAAATAATGTATGTGGTAAAGCTGAGTAATTGTATTTTTTACTTTTTTTAAAGGGCTGGTCTCTTAAATACTGAGACTGGTTTCCATAGGCAATTTGTAAACTGACCTCGACCCATTGGATCTGTATTTAAATCATATCCAGAAGCCGATCGCTTCTCACCACCTCCTCTGCCACCACCTGTTCAAATCGAAGCCAATATCTTTCTCCAGGATTATTGCTAATAGCCCCCTCCTCATTGGCTTCCCTGTTTCCACTATTGCCCTAAAAATATTTTGAGCAATGGCATTATCATTGGAATAAATGTATCACCTCCCCAGAGGAATGCTTTGACCATCATTTGTTTAGATATTCACTTATTCAACAAATAGTTATAGAGCCCTTACCACATGCCAGCGTTGTTTCAGGCTCTGGCGATAGAACCATCAACACAACAGGCTCAGATCCCTGCCTCGTGGAGCACATATTCTTAAACAAACAAGCATAATATCGCCCATGCCAGATAGTGATTGGTGCTATGGAAAAAAAAATGCGGAGTAAAGGGGGTAAAGGAGCACAGGGAGTGGGGGTAGGAAATGGAGGTTGTTATTTTAAATATGGTAGCTGGGAAAAGTCCCTCTGATGAACTGACATTTGAGCAGAGACCAGAAAGAGGGGAGAGGGAGGGGCATGTGGCTACGTGGGAGGAGGGAGAGAGAGGGTGTTCCAGGCAGAGGGACAGCAGGTACAAAGTCCCTGAAGCAAAGTGGAGAGGCCAGAATAGCCCAGGTATCATGAGTGAAGGGAAAATAGAGAGGTGTTACAGACATGCTGGGAATGGGAAAGGGATCACAATGGGCCCTGTGGGCCATCATGAGGACTCAGGCTCCTACTCTAGTGAGTTGGGAAGCCACTGGAGGATTTTGAGGGGACAGGTGATCATGGCGTGATTTACATTTTAAAGGATCGTTCTGGCTAACCACTTACGTAGAGCAGTGGTTCTCCAACTTGAGTGTGCATCGCAATCACCCTGGAGGGCTTGTCACAACACAGTGGCTGGGCCCATCCCCAGAGTTTCTCTTTGAGTGGGTCTGGGGTGGTGCAGGAGTATTTGCATTTCTAGCAAGTTCCTCAGTGATGCTGATGCTACTGGTCTGGGACCACACCCTGAGGACCACTGATGTAGAGAATAGTTTGTAGGACAGTCAATAGTAGAAGCAGGGAAACCTGTTAGGGGGCTGTTTGCAATAATCCGGGGAAAAGATGATGATGCCTTCAGTTCCACCAGGCGGTAGCAAAGGAGCTGGTGAAGAGTGGTTGGATTCTGGATACAGTTTGCATATAGATCCAATGGGATTTGCTGAAGGATTGAATGTGGGGCACTATGAAAGAAAGAAATGAATCAAGGATTTTAGATTAAGCAACTAAATGAATGGAGTTGCCAGTTACTGAGATGGGTGGGGGTGGGGCAGATAGCAGGAGTTTAGTTTGGGGAATGTTAAATTTGATATCCAAATGGAGATGTCAAGGAAGCCTTTCTTTTAGAAGACTTTGGAATTCAGGGGAGAGTTCTAGGCTGGATTTAGAAAGGTGGGAGCCATCAACATACAGATGGTTTCGTAACAACTGGCTGAGATCATGGCTGGAAAGAATGAAGGTAGGGCTGAATCTGTGGCAGTCAGTCCAGTGGTTAGAAGCCAGGGTGAAGAGAGGGACCAGACATGAGACTGAGAAGTGGCCAGGGAGGTGGGAAGAAAACTTGGAGTGCTGTGGGCCTGGATGTCAAGGGAAGCAAGTATTTCGACAAGTCAGGTGCACGTGCTGCAAAGCCGCCTTGTCATAACGGTTACAACCAGGCATCTGCTGTGAAGGAGGAGAAACTGGCTACACGGAGTGTGCCAAATTTGGAAGCGGTTCCTTAGGAATAAATGCTTGCCTGTGGAAAAGATGGTCACTGTGATTGAAATTTATTATTCTTTTATAAATACTTTTGAGTTGATTTTACTTTTGCAACCAAAAAATAAAGCCTTGATGAGTTTAATCACTGACATAGACTAGAATCTTTTCTTTCATCTTCACGCGTTCTGTCTAGCTAACTCTTGTCTTTGAAGCAAATTGTTCAATTTTGAGAGATGGAGCTATAAATCTAAGTAGTAATATGTGTGGTCACACTGCTGGGAATTTGTATGAGCAAATTTGATAAATGTTTCGGGGGTACTGAGTTTTTTTCTTGCCTCCCTCCCTTTATCTTCTGACATCGAGTCTTGCAAGTCTCTGGTTTTTCAGTGGGAAAAATAACTTCTGGAAACAAATGTTTCAAATTGTTCATTCATCAAGCTCTGAGCAATGTGGTCTTTAATCTTTCACGTTTTCTGAGAGGGGCAGGTTGGGAGCAGCCATGTGGTTGTCATGCTGGGAAGGCTGGGGAAGACCAGGGTGAGACCAGGGCGGGGTTTGGGGTTGGTGACAAAGAGCAGGGAGAACAGCGTTTGGATTTCTGTCAGAAGCCTGAAGCTTTGGGGGGCAGTCTACCATCGGGGTTGAGAGATGGCTTCTGCAATTGGTCAGCTTGCGTTAGACTAGCCACATAGAGGACATGGAGAGCACACAGCCCAGAGCCCCACGCTGCTCCCTGCAGTGAGATACAACTGCAGGCGCACCCACTTCCTGAAGTTCTTACCATAGGAAGCTGTCGCTTGCTTCTCTGTGAGAATTACATTTGCTGGCAATTCAGAATGCTCTGAGCAGAACCATTTGTTGCATCTCTTGTCAAGGTATATAACGGCAAATCAGCCTTACTCAGTAACCTAGTCACAGAAAATTCATTTCACAGAATTTTACATTGCTTCTTTTTGTGAATTACAACTTCCAGGAACTCATCTTTAAGCCCCAAATGGTATGTAAAAAACATATACCACAGACTGGGTATTGCTTCTCAATGTGAGGAAAAAATGCTGCTTGTAACTCAGCATTATATTCCCCAAGTATATTGGGTAAAGAAAACAGTGCCCAGCTCTGTGGATGATACAACTGATGGAGACTCGACTTCATTCCAGGAGAGGTAGATGATGCACACAGCACAGGGCTGTATGTTACTTCTTAAGAGGGGCTATAGGTGCTGGGACTCAGCACTCCTCCCCGTAGAAACTGCCAAACAGACTGCGTGGAGCTATATTCTGCTTTCCTATAAGGAGAAAACGATGGTTTGTTATTCAGGTTTACTCCTCAAATGGGTTACTGAAATAGGACTAGGTATGTAACCTCTTCATGTCTTATTCATTCAACAAATATTTCTATTAAATTTCAGGCACTGATCTGTTGTTTGGGATATGTTAGTAAACAAAACAGGCAAAAATCTCTGTCTTCTTGGAGCTTACATTCTAGTGGGGGGAAGAAAAGATAACTAAAAACATAAGAAATAGTTAAATTATATAATATGTTGGAAAGCAATAAAATGCTGTGGAAAAAATAGAGCATGATAAGAGATTTGGGCATGCAAGGGGAGGGACCAGCTGCAGTTTGCAATAGAGGAGACAAGGTACGCCTCATTGAGAGGGTGACATTGGAGTGAAGATTTGCAGGAGGTGAAGTAGTTAGCTAAATGGATTTCTGGGGGAAGAATGTATCAGGCAGATGGAAGAACCAGGGCAAAAGCCTGAAGGCAGAAACAAGGCAGGACCGTGTAAGGAATAGCATGGAGACGAGTATGGCTGGAGTAGAAATGAATGAGGAGGAGAATAACAGGAGACGAGGTCAGAGAGGTGATGGGGCCCAGCTTGTAGAGGGCCTCAGTGGCCGTTTTAAGGACTTTAGCATTTAGTCTGAATGAAATGGGAAGCCTTGGGAGGATTTTAAGCAGAGGAATGATGTGATCTGAGTTACGTTTTAGGAAGGTCATTCTAGTTTCTGTGTTGGGAATAGTCTCTTGAAAGGCAGGTTTGGGAGCAAGAAGACCAAGAAGGAGGCTATAGCAATAATCCAGGTGAGAGATGGTGATGACTCAAACCAGGGTGGTAGCTGTGGGGGTGGAGAGAATCGAGATGAGTGAGGGGAGTCAACCCCGGAGTGACACCAGGGTTTGTGGTATGAGCAACTGGGAGGATGGAGTTTCCATCTACTGAAACGAAAACAACCTCAGAGGGAGTAGGTTTGTGGGAGAAGATGAGAACGTAATTTTTAGACATGTTAAGTTTGAGATGTCTGTGAGACACCAAGTGGACATGTCAAGGAGGCAGCTGCATAGATGAGCCTAAAGTTCAGGAGAGAGGTTGGTCACAAGATAGAAATTTGGAAGTCATTGTCATGTCGATAAAGGAGTTCATTAAGAAAGTTGGTACAAGGAAAGAAGAAAATCAAGGACTGATCCCTGGGGCACTCCAAATTAATAGGTCTAGGAGAAGAGGGGGGACTAAAATGAAGACTGAGAAGAAATAACCAGTGAGATAGGAGGCAAATGAAAAGGAGTATGGCGTCCTAGAAGCCAAGTGAAGAAAATATATCAAGGAGGAGGGAGTGATCAACCATGCCATTGGATTTGCAGGTGAATTTCCTCCTCCGTAAAGTTCGGGTAATAATAGCACCTGCCCCATAGGCTAAATGAGATAATTTATCTGAATGGCCACAATGCCTGATGCTAGTAAAGGCTCAAAAATACTACCTATTTTTATTCCTAACACCTCTGAAAAATCACTCATTATAAAGCTGTTCACTTTCCAAGATAACCCCTAGGGGGCGCTCAAGGCCTTCCTTTCTTCCTTGTTACTTTTCCCGCAAAAGATACCTAAAATTTAGACGTAGGACAAAATGGACTCCCAATGGCAACTGAGTTTTTGCAGTAAAGGTGGAAAACTCCAGTGCAGTGGGTGTCAAACTTCGATGTGGATAAGAGTAACCTGAGGAGCTTCTTTAAATGGAGATCCATAGCAGGTGCATCCACCAGCGATTCTAATTAAGTAAATTGGGAGGGGACCTGGGACTCTGTATTTTCTACCCCAAGTGATTCTAATGTATGTATTCCCACACTGCTGCGGTGTGGGAGAAATTTTTTAAAAAATTAAAAAAAACAAGTGGCCTGTAGCAAATATTCTCTTCCTCTTTTCTTCTTGGGACCTTGGAACGATTTTTGCTTCTCTTTTCTCCTTTGTCTTTTGTGCAACCAGTGAGGCAAGCCAACCCTGGGGCTTCCTCTAGGCTGGGAGGTCCTAGCAGGTCAAGAGTGGTTCCACAGAAAGTACACCAGAGGTAGATGGCTTGGGCTGGCTTTCTGTCTGTCCTCATCAGAGGACACAGAGTGGTGCGTCCCAGTCCACCTCTAGCCTCCAGGGGTGTTTTTGACCTGAACAGAGTTGGCCTATCCAGTGTCTTAATAAAATTTGAATTTATTTCCAACATTTAAGACTCAGGAGATGTCACATACAAACCCGGGTTCTGCTTCTGGTTCTGTCCCACTTCTCCAGGACAGTAAGAAGATCTGAAACCTGGTCCCGCATTCCCAGTAGCAAAGTTTCTTCCCTCAGATGGGCTTGGGCTCTGTAATTTTCCACTACCCCCTTCCTTCCTTATTGTCCCCCCAAAAAGTCAATGCCAAGTAGTAGTTGCCATTTATCATTGTATTTACACATATTTTCCTAAAGCTGAAGAAAAGGAAGTATTTCTTTGGAAAATAAAGTTATAACAAGAGGGTCTAGTGTTTTGAGAATAAATTTTCTTACACTTTCTCTCATTTACGTTACTTGCCTGACTTCTCTAGGCATTTAAGCTTGCTCTCTGGTCTAGCTCTTAATCCAGAGGTGAAAAAGTTGTCCTTATATTAAAAATGATCTAGAATACTATTCAGCAATAAAAAGGAGTAAACTATTAACATGTGTGCAATAAAATGAATGAATTTCAAAGTTAGACTGAGCAAAAGAAGTCAAAAACAAAAAATGTAATACTGTATAATTCTGTTTATATGAAATTCTAGAAAAGGCAAGATTATAGTAACAGAAAGCAGGGCAGTGGTTTCCTGGGGACAGAGATTGGCTGCAAAAGGCTTAAGAAAACATCTGGGGATGATGGAAGTGCTCTCTATCTCAGTTGTAGTGCTGCTTATGTATGGGGATATATAATTGTTAAAAATTCAAGTTGTACATTTTAAATGACTGTCTTTTATTGTATGCAAATTGTATCTTATAAAGTTGATTTTTAAAAGTGACCTAATAGAGTTGCCCAAGGAAAGAGATGAAATCAAGTGGGCCTTGCCTAGGGTTCCTTTTTGCATATCACTGTCTACTGTAGTAGATGGCAGGCCAGGATTTGGGATTTCAAAATTCATAAGCATTGTGACCAATATTGAAATCTCCTAGACATATGAACAACTTGTGGCACAGGGCAGCAGATCTAGATGAACTGATAGAAGAGATGCAGTTGTGAGCACAAGTTCCCAGAGGACTTTAAACAGCATGGAGAGCTGCACTTCTGGGCCTCGTTCCATAAGGAGAGACCCACCGGGCTGCCCTGGGAGAGGACCGAGTAACCTGGATGACGCATTGGCCGGGATTGTAGGTGCTTTGTTCTTTCCCTTTCTCTTCCTTCTACCCCCTCCCCCTCTTCCTACTCCTTCTTCTTCTTCACTAGACTCACTCAGGAACCTCAACCTACAAAAGCATTTTTCATATCTGATGAGTGCCATTCCATGTGGAGAGAGTGGAATCTGGTGTTGGCAACCTGGCCATTCTCCTCTAGGGACAGAGCAGGCTCACCTCAGAATACACAGGGTGCTGATGTATAGGCTGTTGGTTTGACTGTATCTGGCATTGGTGGCAAACACCCCATGTTTTCTCCTCTTTGTTGTGTTTCTTAGTCAGGGTTGTGGAAAAAGCATTGTGGGATATGCAAGACGATGAGTCTGTGTGGTTGGATTGGCCTACTTTCAAGACCCACACAGAGCCCGCAGTAAATTGGGAACTGAAGAACAGTTACATGGGAGTGGGAACTGACGCTGTGGGTATCCCACCCATGTTCTCTTAGCCTTACCACTTCTTTGTGGGCCGCCTGATTTCAGCTGTAGCACTTACATTGCTTTGCCTGAGATTTTCCAGAGTGGCTGTACCCCTGTGCCTTTCTAGCAGCAATATCTGGGATTCCAGTTGCACCCCCCTCCCTATCAGGACTTGGAATTGTCAGGTTCTTTTTTTTAGCTATTCTGATTGGTGTAGTGTTTTCTCATCATGGTTTTAATTTGCATTTCCCTAATGACTAGTGATGTTGGGCATCTTTCATGTGCTTATTGGCTATCCATATATCTCCTTTAGTGAAGTGTCTCTTCAAATCTTCTCTCATTTGAAAAAAAAATTGGTTGTTCGTTTTCTTATTGTTAAATTTTGACAGTTCTTCAGATATTCTGGATACCAGTTTTTTGGTCAGGTAAGTGATTTACAAATATTTTCTCCCAGCCTTTGGCTTGTCTTTTCATGCTTTTAGTAGTGTCTTTCACAGAGCAAAAGTTTTTCATTTTGATGAAGTCCAATTTATCAAATTTTTCTTTCTTACATGGCTTGTGCTTTAGGTGGTATATCTAAGAATTTATTTGCCTAACCAAAGGTTACAGACTAGAATCAACACCTAAATGTTTATGATTCATTTTGAGTTAATCTTTGTATAAGATGTGAGAAATGAATCAAGATTCATTTGTTTGCATATAGATGCTTCTTCCAAGTATTTTTAAATAACGCACTTCAGATAAAGTCCTTTTCAACCATTACTTTACTTATTTTTTCTTTCTTTGCTCCTCAGACAAGATTTTTTGTGGGTATCCATCAGATCCAGTTTTTACATATTTAGATATAAATATGTATAAACAAAATATGGTATTATATTTATTTTAACATGTTTTTGAGATCCGTCCATCTTGATACATGTCAATCTAGTTTATTCTTTTTAACTGTCATGTAATATTGCATTATATGAATATACCACCTTTTACTTATCCATCTCTTTATCAATGGACATTAAGGTAGAATCCATTTTTTCACCAGTATGTACACTGCTACAGTAACCATCCTTGCACACGTTCCTTGTGCCCATGTACCAGTTTCTCTAGGATATATGACAGAAACTCAATTACCAGGTACTAGAAAGTGCTTTTTAACTAAAATGGCTGAACCGATGGACAATCCCACAGCTTCACCAGATCACAAGACTCTGAAATTATTGCTAATCTGATAGGTATAAAATAGTTTCTTATTTAACAATTTGCATTCACCTAGTTACTCGTGAGGTCAACCATCATGTAAATGTTTATTGGTCATTTCTGAATTGGCCTTTTTTGTATGTCTCTTCTTCACAGAAGTTTTTAATTTCAATAAAGATGTTTGTCAATATTTTCTATATAGAATGTTATATATCTTGTTCAAGAAATTGTTTTCAGGGGTGACCCAGTGGCATAGTGGTTAAATTCGTGTGCTCCACTTAGGTGGCCTGAGGTTCATGCGTTCAGATCCTGGGTGCAGACCTACACACTGTTCATCAAGCCATGCTGTGGCAGCATCCCACCTGCACAATAGAGGATTGGCATAGATGTTAGCTCAGCAACAATCTTCCTCAAGCAAAAAGAGGAAGATTGGCAACAAATGTTAGCTCAGGGCCAATTTTCTTCACCAAAAAAAAAAAAGAAAGAAAGAAAGAAAAGAAATTGTTTTCTACTCTGAGTTCATAATGATATTTTTCTGTATTTTCTTATTTTTTTCCATATCTAATTTTTCAGTTGAATATTTTTCTAAGTTAAGTCTATTGAGATAAAATTTCCATACAGTGAAATGTACAACTCTTAAGTGTATGGTTTGATCAGTTTTGACCAATATGCTCATGTAACCCATACCTCAGTCAAAATATAGAACATTCCATTCCTCTAAAAACTTCCCTGTACCCCTTCCCAGTCAACCCCCTTCCCTGAAGCCACCACTGTTCTGATTTTTTTCTGCCATAGATTAGATTTGCCTTTTCTAGAAATTCCTGTGAGTGGAGTCATACAGTGTGTACTCTTTTGTGTCTGGTCTGGCTTTTTTCAGCTCAAAAGCTTTGAGATTTATTCCTGCTACTGCACGTATCAGTGGTTCACTCATTTTTATTGCTGAGTAGTCCCACTGTGTGGATGTACCACAGTTTGTCCTTCTGATGGGTATTTGGGTTAATTCCGGTTTTGGGCTATGATGAATAAATTTGTTTTGTGGACTTAGTCTTTCTCTTCCCTTAAATAAATATCTAGGAGTGAAATTGCTGGGTGGCCACTTGAGTTTTAAGTTCACAGGTGATGGTCACTGGGCAACTGGCATAGATTGGTTGATTGCAGTTGCGACTAGAAACCACAAAGCTTTTCTTATTTTCGGTTCGATTTTCTCTGCCTGTTCCTTCCCAGCCTCCTTCCCCTCTAATTCCACCAAGATCAACAGCTGTAATAGAAAAGTGATTCTAGATTAGAAGACATTTATTGCTGTCTGGGAACGCTACTTCAGCTTGGAAAACACTGTTTTATAAGGCAATAGTTTTGAAAATTGTACAGAAAAGTCAGAACCTGTTTTTCAGATGAAATATTCTGAGGAGCTCCATTATATTAAAAATACTTTTCAAAATGGTGCTGCTTTAGTTTTGTAGGGATGCCTCTGCTTGTGCCCACTGTCCCCATCCTTGCTAAGCAGTTCCTTAACTTCTATAGATCATGTTTTGAAACATTTTGGTCTAAGGAAGTTGATACTTCGACAGTGGCCCATCTTCTTGTCTTGTCTAAATTGTGTGGATATGGGTGTGGGTCTGATATTTTATGTGTTCAGTTGCTACTTTAGGAAAAGTGGTACACATGAAAGACTTTAAATTGGATTCTCTAAATCTGGAGATTCTGAAGAGCTACTTGATCCTAATGGAAGCACCTCTGGGTACAGCTGTTAAAAGAAGAGAATTGGGCATTTAAATGGGGCCCCTCTGGTTCTTATAGGACTTTAATTTTTCTCTGTGATAAAAAGGACTGAATTGGGGGCCGGCCCCGTGGCTTAGTGGTTAAGTGTGCGCGCTCCGCTACTGGCGGCCCAGGTTTGGATCCCGGGCGCGCACCGACCCACCGCTTCTCCGGCCATGCTGAGGCCGCGTCCCACATACAGCAACTAGCAGGATGTGCAACTATAACATACAACTATCTACTGGGGCTTTGGGGAGAAAAAGGGAAAAAAAAAAAAAAAGGAGGAGGATTGGTAATAGATGTTAGCTCAGGGCTGGTCTTCCTCACCAAAAAAAAAAAAAAAAAGGACTGAATTGATAATGAGAAAGTAGGGGTGCGTGTGTGTGTGTGTGTGTGTGTTTTACTGAGCTATCTTAATATTGTAACATCACATTATATTAATATATTATTATTCCCTGGATTTTACTGTAAAATTTAATCAGGTAAAATCTAATCAGCTTTGTTTTGTTTTGCTTTTTGGTAACACTTAGTAGATGGGAAAGATACTAGGGGAGATTCCTTTGTATAGTGTATAATGTAGCTTGAAATGAGGTTCTGTCACACTTAAGAGGATTCTGCAGCGACAGTAAAGCAATATTGGGGGCTGGCCCCATGGCGTAGTAGTTGAGTTTAGTGTGCTCCGCTTTGGTGGGCTGCATTTGCCGGTTTGGATCCCCAGTGTGGACCTACTCCATTCATCAGCCATGCTGTCGTGGCGACCCACATACAAAATAGAGGAAGATTGGCACAGATGTTAGCTCAGGCACAATCTTCCTCAAGCAAAAAAAAAAGGGAAGACTGACAACAGATGTTAGCTCAGGGTGAATCTTCCTCAGCAAAAAAAAAGCATTCTTCACATATGGACTTGAGGCCCTGAGTTATCTGTCATTGGTTCCAGATAAGTAAGAGGACTGACAGCACAGATTAGAGAAGCTATTTTCCTCTGATGTTCTGCTGCTGTTCCTTTGTGGAGCGGGTAGCCACCCTGTCATCTCTGATTGGTCTACTGTGTAACTGGATTAATCCAGGAAGGATCGAAGTGGAGGGGGATGTTAGCCTCACATGCAAACCCCTAGGGAACACTCAAATCTTTATGTCTTCCCTCACCACCTCACTGTCTTCCCTGAGGAGAAGACCACAGATTATAGGTCACAGACAAAATGGACACCAAGGATAAATTTAAGCCACTGTACTAGGGAGCAGAGTTCTGGTCGGAGGAAGAAAGGGATTATAATTAAAATAGAAGTGAAACAAAAACACTCTTGGCCCTCTGGGAGTGCTTCATGCTCGTTCCCCTTTCTCTGAACTCATAAAGATAGATAGCCCTCGACCTCTTTTTCTGCTTGAAAGGAGGTGCCCTCACCCTTTGAAGGCAGAGTGGACATCAGAGTTGGGCCTACAAGCAACTTAGGACTGCTCTAGGCCAGGAAAAAAATCATGTGGCTCATGCAGAGTCCAGCCTGGCCTGCCTATGAGTCCATAAGGACAGAGACCCTGGAGCCCTGCCCAGGGCTGTGGTCACAACAGGACACTGGTGTTCAGGGTCTTGCCCTTGCTCCCGCTTGGTTCCCCCCAGCTCAGCTCTTGAGCCTTCACTTGCCTCTCTTTTCTGTCTTGTTCCTTGTTCCTGCCCTTGCACTCACTTACCTCCATTTCCCAGATTTGCCCTCTACATTCTCTGATGATTTGAGTTTGGACTCGCACTTCTGGTCCTCTCCTTTCCTTGTCAATTCAGGAAGCGTCTTCAATTCTAGTTGGTTCCCCTACCCCAGACCCCACATGCTGGCATGAATGCACCTGAGTGGATGCCCCACCTTGGTCATCTCTTCTTGATTTGGGTACCAAGAGTGACTGAAAATTCCAGTGAATACTTGAAACACATTTTGAAAAATAAGCACTGTCCTTGCCCTTAGAGGATTATAATAAAAAAGAGACAAAATCGATTGAGTATGACATCAGCAAAATTATGTAAAGCACTATCAATCAAGTTAAGTCTAACCTGGTTCATTAATCCTAGAGTATTCTGAATTCATTTATTGCCTTGGAATAAGATATCTAACATTACCGAAATATTTAAGTAAATTTACACTGTGGTAGCATTTGTTAGAAAAAAATTTGATCTATAATTCAAAACATTGACGGGCCGGCCCCATGGCTTAGCGGTTAAGTGCGCGCGCTCCCCTCCTGGCGGCCTGGGTTCAGATCCCGGGCGCGCACCGATGCACCGCTTCTCCGGCCATGCTGAGGCCACGTCCCACATACAGCAACTAGAAGGATGTGCAGCTATGACATACAACTATCTACTGGGGCTTTGGGGGGAAAAAAAACATTGAAAAGAATTAAATTAGATTTGTAGCTGTACAACAGAAAGGATTAATCGGGAAGAGGTAATTCTCTGGTTTAGATTTAAATCAGGGAAGAATGTGAGTTAGTATTCAATTATTAATTCAATGAAGAGATAAAGATAATATTTATGATTATTTATTTATTTATGATTTATTTTGATTATTTATGATTATTATTGTGAGATTGGAAAGTTTATCGGATTCATCTAGCCCTTAGATCAGTCCCATAGACCTTGGAATAGAACTCGGTAATATTACATGACAGACTCTGTGAAAGTGAGGCTTGAACACAGTTTCCCTTCCTTCCCCCAAGAAAATCAGAGTTACTAATATGTTCTGTAATGATTATTTACACAATTAGGTGCAATAAGATGAGAAAAAACTACTTGGAACTAAATTTGCTGACTATTTTTAAGATGCTGTCGAGCAAGTTGTAAACACTCCCTCCTCCAACTTGAGTTTCATGTAAATTAATATGCATCCTGAATTTTTGATAAAGTATCTTCTAATGGGTTTCTGTGGGCCCAACTAAATAATGATAATGAACTCCAAATATGCTATTTATGATGCAAGATATTTGCTCCCAGCACTCTACCGGAAGATGAGGGAGTTGAATCACAGCCTTATGTTTAACTCCTTAAGTTTTTCAGGTCAAAAGAACTCCAGTAACCCATCAACCAGGTTCTGAATGGCTTATCTCAGATTATCTCTGAAAATCTTTTCGCCGTTTAGTTCTTGTGCAAAAAGACTTCTAAATAATGGTTCAAGTTCAGCTTGAGGAGGATACGATGGCTGTTTGGACTGGTTTTCAGTTCAAATCCTCATTTGATTTCATCCTCTCCCTCAGATTCTGCAGGGCCTTTATCAGCACACCAAATAAACTTGAAGCTATAGAGCAAACACTGGGTTTCAAGTGTCGTCAAAGAGAACTCAAGTGCCTGAAACCAGAGCAATCAATAATTTTTTTGCAAATACACTGTAGAAAAAAAAAAGAGCTTGCTTGTTTCTCTCTCCCATGCATTTTTTTTTCACCAATCAGCTTTTTGGTCTGTTTCACTGTTCATAAAAATTTGCTCATCGACTTTGATTCTAGTTAGAACAATTTGTCTAATCTTTTTGGATCTGCAGTGTCAACTACCCCTGTTTTTCTGACAGTTCAAACAGAACGTTATGAAAGATACTAGCATGTGTTATCTAATTTCCTGGTCTTTCTCTTCGTGACATCCTGTAATAATTGCAAAATCGTAGTTAAATGCCAGTATGATGATGCTATTTATTGCTTTTCAGTTTATTGACTTGGTAATACAAAAAGCATTTCCCCCAAAAATGTATTTATGTACAAAGTTAAAAAGTAGTCACAGGATTGTAGAATTTTAGAGGAAGACGAGGCCTTTCAAAGAGCATTGAGTCCAATATCTTTATTTTACAGGTGTGGAAAATGAAGAACAGAAAGTATAGATGACTAAGTGCAAAGATTTGTAGTGCAAAGTCCTCCAACGTTCTTCAAAATATCCTTTTTTGGGCCCTAAAGTTATAGCAGCTTCTAAACAGTCTAGCTCATTCTTAAGACTCAGATTTCTCCCCTCCGCCCACCTCAAACATTTAATTGATCATCAGGCCTTATCCATTCCACCCATTGAGAACTCCCAAATTTGTCTCTTCTCTCCATTTCCAACATCACTACCATATTTTAGGTGATCATTGCTTTTCGGTTAAAATCCAAACTGCTTAGCTTAGTTAAGAGCCTTTTACAGGCTTAACCCTGTCTTTCTACCTTTTTGTCTTCACTTGCTTCTTCCAGTCTATGACCCAACAAATGATAAGCTACTTACAGTTCTATGAATAGACCATGTTCTTTCTCATTTCTAGTTCCATGCATTTATTTCCTTAACATATATCTCCTTTTTCCTCCTCTCGTGTCCATTTACCTGCAGGGTCTATTTAGCCATTAGATCTTAGCTGAGTTATCCCTGCCCTTCAACCCATTCTGATTTGAGACCTCCGTTATGTATTCTCATAGTTCCCATATTTCACATAGTACTCTTTCACTCTCATAGTATTCAGAACACTGTACTGTAATTAATGGTCAGGTAGCTTATTAGGATCCATGTTTAGATTCTAAGTTCCTTGGGGACCAAGATTATATCTTGTGAGTTGTTTTGTCTCAGAACCTAACCTATTACCCAGCAAAAAAAGTAGGGACTCAATAAAGAATAATAACAACAACAACAGCAGCAGCAATGATAATGGCTAATTTTTATTTGTTTTCTGTGTTAGACATTGCACTAAATTTGTCATCTGCATTATCAGTATTCCTTTTGTGATCATTAATTTTATATACCAACTTAGCTAGGCCATGGTACCCAGATATTTGATCAAACACATCTGGATGTTGCTGTGAAAGTATTTTTTAGATAAGATTAACATTTAAATCAGTAGACTTTGAGTAAAGCAGATTATCCTCCATAGCGTGGGTGGGCCTCATTCAATCAATTGAGGGCCTTAACAAAAGACTGACCTCCCCTCAGAAAGAGAGAATTCTGCCAGAAGACTGCCTTTGAACTCAAGCTGCAACATCAACTTTTCCCTGGGTCTGGTCTGCTGGCCTACCTTGCAGATTTTGGACTTGCCAGCCTTCACAATCACGTAAGTCCATTACTTAAAATCTCTTTCTCTCTCTCTCTTTCTCTCTTTTTCTCTCTCTCTACATGCACACACGCACGCGTGCACACACACACACACACACACATTCTATTGGTTCGGTTTCTCTGGAGAACCGTGACTAATACACCTTCCGATAGCCCTATGATGAGGGTAATATTATTTTCATTTAGAAATGAGCAAACAGGACCACAAAGAGGTCAATAAGTTAACTGTCCAAGGTCATTTATCTAGTAAGTAGACAAACCAAGTCCTGAATCAAAGAACTGGACCATAAAATTCATGATCTTAACTATAGTATGCTAGGAATGAATGAATAATTAAATGAATGAATCAACAGATAAATGAGACTGGCTCATTCTTTATGTAAATATCACAAGTAGTTAAATGTAATATCTCTGAAATCTGTAATGATTCATAATCTTCTATCAAAATCATCCAAACATGCAGTGAGAAAACTGAGGTTCACTGTTGTTATCCAGGTGGTGAATGACTTGGGAGTTATAAAATCCAGGTCTCCCGAGGGTCAGTACTGGAATCTTTCCACCATACCAGCACAGCCTTTTCCACAACAACATGTGGTCAATGACTCCAATTATCTGTGGAAAATAGATGATATAAGGAAATGTCCCTGAGGTAGAATCCTGGGGCCAACCATACTGCCCAACTCCAGGGAGCACATTTCCTTTTCTTCTCTCCAGAAACTACACAAGCCAGAGCACTAATACATGTGAATTTCAAGTCTAGCTGGTGCATCCTTCAAACCACAGCACCGTTTAACCATCTGGGGCAAAACAATGGGATAAAGAAGAGAAAGGAATTTGATAATATGAAGTTGACTTTTCATTGAACTCTTCAGCCAGTTAGTAACTTCCCTTTTTCATCTTCCCTTGGCCTTTAGAACAGAACTCTATATTTTATCACAAGGCTTTTAATTCTTTGTTGACCATTAGGTTAATGGTGCTTAATGGTGCCTGTGACATTTTCATATACGCTCAGTGAATACTTGCTAAATGAATGCTGCGTGCCTGTTCAGGAATGATGGCTGAGCATCTATTAGACTGATGGAAATTTCACCCATGGAAGGTAATCTCACCTCACCTTGCCAAATATCCTTTTCCTCACAGCCACCAGCATGAGTGCCTTGAAGCTGTCCAAATATTAATGAGAGCTCATGAAGATATGCCAGGAGGGGCATACTTCCTACCTTCAAGAAGAATGTGATGTGATATTTCCTTCCTGGCTCATTTTTTTGCGGTAGAAAAATATCTCTGGTCTCTCTCAAACACACATTGTACATCTGCTTTAACCATTAAAGTAAAGAATGCACTCAAGATAAGAATGCATACTTCCCCTCCTACGCCCTATTGGTAGCCCCAGGATTAGTCCCTTTCCCCGACATTAGGATCATGTTGACCTGCTAATTTGCAACTGAATACCTCTTTGAAACTTTGATGAATATGTATCCTGGGCAAGTTTAAGGTATGTTCTTTGTTCTAAAAAGGTACAAGACTGTACTTAAAACCATGCTCCTGAATACATTCTTCCCTTGTGGAAACTGCCTTCTCAGGTTATAACCTTCATCCTGGTTCAAGTAAAACTCACCCTACCTCTCTTATCTATAGAATAGTTATTAGTTATTTTGCGTAGACAGCTTCAACCCCATTTATTGAATTCTGACCATGGTACATGATTTATATATATCATTTGACTCTTACAATCATCCTAAGATACATGATTCTATTTTTCTTCAAGTTTACAAATGAAGAAACTGAGGGTCAGTGAGGTTAAGTAACTCACTTACAATCACACTGCTATTAAGTGGTACGGTCAAGATTGCACCCCAGTTGAGCTGGACTCCAAAAGCCACGCTAAACTAATGTGTTGTGAAGACCCGGTGAAAAGATGTATGTGAAGAGCCATTTTAAACTGTAAAGTCTGATTTTGCTAAAAGTGAAAGACTTCAGTAACTTGAGATTTATTGATATGCACTTTCCATTTGGAATTTTTATGAACTGTAGCAGGAAAACTATGCCGTGCCATTCAAAGAGGCACCATTCACCTTATCTACAATGACTTATAGTTAAATAAAATGTGAATAGTGCCCCCTGAAGTTGTGCAACGTGGGGGCCCTGAACTGGAGTTAAGCTGTTAGAAATTGGTCCAATAGAGGCCCGAAATTTTATTTAGCTGGTTGCAGCATATACATATAGATCAAACACACTAAGTATTTGCAGCTTCAGCCATGTTATTGGTTGTTGGCAACAGGGTTTACATCATGAGAGCTTGGGAGGATGAATTGTTGCATACACTGCTGTGATGCTTCAATCCTTGTATTAGTAGAGTTGTCTATAAACTATTAAAAAACACTTATTAGTTCCATCCAGCTTTCTGCCTGATGAAACAGGCTTCCACACAGAAGATAAGCAGAAGAGAATCCCTTTTACTCTACCTGGCAATGATGAGAATATGACTGACTTAGGTAAAAAATAAATCGTAGCCCACGAATCATTGAGTTTTCATTTATAAGTAATTGTTGAATATGTGTTATGATAACATCTCACAAAAGGAAAATATTATGACGTTTACAATAAAGTAAACATTACAATACGAATGACAATTTGTTCCTGAAAACTAGTAGTGGAATTGAAAAGGGCTTCTGGGGCAATTGAGTTTCTCCGTAAATTTGTTGATAACCAGCTGTCATTATTCTTCAGTGCTTTCTCAACAGGTGGCTCTCAGAGCCAAGTCTGTATTATTACTGGTGATGGCATTTCTTCAACATTAGTTGGCATTAGGCTCCATATTTTTAAACCTTTATAAGTTTTCTTCTTTTGGGTTTGAAAATTTGTTGCCTTAGTTTATAATCTTTCTTGTTCAGTTACCTTTGTAGGAAAATTCCAGGCCCCTCTTTCTCTGCATCAGATTTTATCTGTTAATAACATCTCATCTAGCATGTGCTTATTCAGAATGTCATCTTTCCCTTGCAAGCTTTCTGGAAATATTTTAGAGTCAGTGTTGGCCCATGGTTACTCCTATCCAAATCTGAATGGTTGACTTGTTGAATAATATACACTATGAAAACTTGGCCCTGAAGGTTGAGTCTTTTTAAAAAAGTATTGGTCTAGTTGTTTCAGAATCCACTTACACACACTCAGAAACTGGCACACAAACTGCGGATACAGTACTTTTTCTATAGGCTTGGATAAGGTATCAGGTCAGAGTCTGCTCCTGGGGCTGCGTTCCTTTGTGAAGTAGATGCACATAAAGCTAAGTCAAGAGTGTTCAAGCTGCAAGTGACCAGTGGAAAACTGAGGCCCAGAACCGTCACTGTGATGTGCCTGAGTCTTCACAGTTCAAGGCGGAATTAAATGTGGTGCAACCTGCCTTCTAGTTAGTGCTCTTTCTTCTGTTTCCCTTTGTTTCCTGTATGAATATGACCCTGAAAGTTAAGAACTGTGTAAAGGAAGTTTAAATCAGCACTCCTCTGTAAAATCACAGAGGTGAATTAAAGGTTACTGTGGCTCAGCTCCTAAATTTTATCCTTTAATGGTCAATATTTCAGTAAATAATTATTCCTTAATTTATCTTCTTTTTTAAAAATAAATTTTTATTTTAGAATAGTTTTAGATTTACAAATTTATTGCAAAGATAGTACAAAGAGTTCTTGTATACCCCACACCCAATTTCCCCTATTATTAACATCTTACAGGAACACAGTATATTTGCCACAATTAATAAACCAATATTGATACATTGTTCTTCATTTTATCTTCTTTTTTACCGTCATAGTTTGGATTTGCATTAAGAGAGGTCCTCCATAATTTTTGTAGAGAATACATAAGTTTATCTGAGATGTTAAATTAAAATTATAAGTAAATTATTATTGTTTAAAGTTATTCTTCATATTTCTGATCTCATATTCTATTTTCCATTGGACAGTAGTCTCATCTATAAGTTTAACAAATGCTTAAATTTTGTTTATTGTGTGCCAGACATTGTTATAGTTTCTTTATAAATAGTAAGCATTTAATCCTCATAACATCCCTACATTCTATTGTTGTCCTCAATTACAGATTGGAAATTGATGCTCAGAGAGGTTAAGTAACTTGCTCAAGGTGACACAGGGCAGTCTAGCTCCAGAGTCGTGCACTTAATCATGCAGTACTACGCTTTGATCCTAGAAGGCAGAGTGCTTGCTTTATTCATTTCTGTAGTGTGGTGGGTGTATTAGTCAGCTTGTGTTAGCTGTAACAGAATACCACAAACTGGGTGACTTAAACAACAGAAATGTATTTTCTCACTGTTCTGGAGGCTATAAAGTCCAAGATCAAGTTGCCAGCAGGGTCAGTTTCTGGTGAGATCTTTCTTGCTGGCTTGTAGGTGGCTGCCTTCTCACTGGCCTTTCCTCTGTGCACACATACTCCTGGTGTGTCCTCCTTTTCTTTTAAGAACACCAGTCCTATTGGATTAGGGCCCTGCCCTCATGACCTCATTTAACCTTGATTACCTCATTAAAGGCCCTCTCTCCAAGTACAATCATATCAAAGGTCACGGCTTCAACATATGGGTTTTAGGGAGACATGGTTCACTGTATAACACTGGGTAATCACAAAATGTCTGCTAAATTGAATTTACATTTTTATTCTCCCCAAAGCCCCCCAGTGCATGGTTGTATATCCTAGTTGTAGGTCCTTCCAGTTCTTCTATGTGAGCTGTCACCACAGCATGGCTACTGACAGGTGGTGTGGTTCTACAACTGGGAACGGAACCCTGGCTGCCCAAGTGGTGAGAGCACCGAACTTGAACCACTAGACCATCAGGGCTGGCTCCGAATTACATTTTAAAGTAATGCATTCTGGGCCGGCCCTGTGGCTTAGCGGTTAAGTGCACGCGCTCCACTACTGGTGGCCCAGGTTCAGATCCCCAGCGCCCACCGATGCACCGCTTCTCCAGCCATGCTGAGGCCACGTCCCACATACAGCAACTAGAAGGATGTGCAACTATGACATACAACTATCTACTGGGGCTTTGAGGGGACAAAAAAAAAAGGAGGAGGATTGGCAATAGATGTTAGCTCAGAGCCGGTCTTCCTCAGCAAAAAGAGGAGGATTTAGCATGGATGTTAGCTCAGGGCTGATCTCCCTCACCAAAAAAAATAATAATAATAAAATAAAAATTAAAAAAAAATAAAGTAATGCATTCTATATCTGCTCAAACCAGGGGGGTTTTATTTGTTGTTCTTTTTTTTTTTTTTTTAACACCTCAGATGCATGTTTACAATAATGTTACAGTTCAATCCCAGGTCCTTCTATTCTGTAGCACCATTATCTTCACAGTTTATCTCCTATTCTTTCCAGGTTATTTCCAGGGAACACGATATTTGCCATTGAAGACATTGTTACAACCAAGCACATTTGTCATTTTTTCCCATAAGCTTTTATAAACACCTCATGGTGAGATCAAAGCAGTTAATTTATCATTGCTAAAAAAATTGTTATGCTATCATTTTAAGCAGCTCATTTTTGTATTTTAGATCCAAGCTGGTGATTTATTTACTTATGATCTTTTCTTTGTGAGGCATCTTGGAACTTCAAAAGTAATTAATTGCAAATAATTCAAACAATACAGAAATATGTAAAGTAAACTATTATCCTTCTTCATCATCCCCACTCCATCCCAACCAAATTCACTCCCTTGAATTAACCACTATTAACAATTAGTGTGTATTCTTCCAGATTTTTTCTATGCATGGATAGATAGATAAATGATTGATAAAAAGATGGATAGATTAGATCCGTACATACATACATATAGTTTTCTTTTGCATCTTTCTTCTATGGTCATACTATACGTGTTGTTCTGTAACTTTTATTGATCACCAATACATCAAGGTGACGATCCCTGTCATCACATAAAGATCTGCAGAGCGGGTTACCTGAACCAGCCCTAAGCAAATGCCTATGGATTCTACCCACCTACACATTTCTTTTCCAAACTCTGAGAACATGTGAACAGAACCTGCAAGGGAGAAAAATCTCTTAGAAATTAGGGTTCCTATCAACTTAAAATAAAATCAAATAGTTGCTTTATCCTGCTCCCCAACACCTCTTCCAAATCTCCAATGTATTTAATTATTCATGATTTATGTATGTATGTATGTATTTAGGCTTTGCTTGCTTCACAAATGATTTTTGATTTATACGAATATTATTATGAAGCTCGTTCTTGCCTATCACTAGAGCGGGGTAATTCTAGATTACAGAGCAAGTCCGCCTTCTGCATTGTATACCATGGGATGAGATGCAATACTGAGCAAGAAAAAACAAAAAGCATTTGATCATCACAGCGATATCCCCCGTAATTTGATTGCTGCCGAGTTGCTGGAGAAACTGCCTAGAAAATAGGAAATGAACTTAGCATAGATAGAAGGCTGAAAGGCATCAACAGATCATAGCACCTATGATCTTAACAGCCAGACAGTGAGTCCTTGTCGGGAATAGACAAGCAGTTCCCTGTCCGTCCTCTGCCTGCCCGCCCTGTCTTGTGGATCTGCAGCTGTGTGGCAAGTGCACAGGAGAGGAACTGGTGCATAGAAATGAAAGTGGCAGCCACCAAAAGCAGAATACTGCAGTCAACTTTGGAATAGATGTTTATGGATTACTAAATTTTGTAAATTACTAAATTGTGTGATCTATTCCAACGTGACATCTGAAGCCATCAACACACTGTGGAATGACGCCTTCCTCTCTGCAAGGGAGTGCAGTGAGGTGTTGCTGCTCACGCATTGAGTTTTCTTTGCTTCCACTGCTGCTCCTTCTCCGTGTATGTAAATGTCCACAAAATTCAACGTTCTGTTGAAGTTCATCTACTTTAAGTCCACTCCATCTCATGGAGGTATCTCCCTTTTCTAAACTCAGAGCATAAGTTATCTATACCAAGCACTTGCCAAATATTTAAGCATGTTTTGGACATATATTGTCTTGTAATGTGATTTAATTTTCACCAGTTTTACTTCTCAATTCCCTAACTATGATGTAAACTTTCTTAAGGCTTTGTACTGTAAGTGTTTTAGAAATTTCTGACAGTTTCCAACAGGCTTCCTCCAGGACCAACTCAAAAAGTACCTTTTATATGAAGATTTGCCCAAGCACCATGGTGAGATTTATTGCTTACCATTTTTTCAGTGTGAACTTGGACAGTTCCTCCAAAGTGGGAAATGAGAAAGCATAGTGTTTTTCTCAAATGCTCACTCAAGAAGTGAAAATTTTCACTCAAAGAAGTGAAAGCTTGAGGTTGCCAAAGTAGGATGATTCCTGAACACAATTTAAGGCTAACACCCAGCAAAAGCCGGTTGCAAATGGCAGGTTCTGATTTAATGGGCAGCCGGTCAAAGAAACACACAGACCCGAAGAGTTAGAACTGGAGGATAAAGGTAGAATTAGTGCATTCCATTGGCGCACACACACAGGTGGTGTCCTCTAAAAGGAGAACTTGCTGTTTACCTCAGGGCCATGTTTCTGTGAACGGCAATCCATTTACAAGTAGAACCGTGATGTGGTTCAGCCATGTCTCAGCTAATACAGTGTAATTTTTTCCAGTTTTGATCCCTCTTCCTATTTCTTTATGGTACATAAGAAATATAAGCTTAGAAATACTCACACATGCACACACACACACATACAAAAACATTCTAAATAGTTGTTGTGTGATTTAATCAAATTGAGACGGGGTTTCTGTGATAATACCACCTTTCTCCCCTCAAAGCATGTTTATTCAGCGTTTCAACATGACTTCATGGTTCTCTACTTATTATGACTGCCCTGTGTGATAAGCCGTAGTAGATGGGATAGTAATACTTCCCAAATCTAGGGAATCTTAGATTTCAAGGCTCTTCTTTCTCTTGTTACTGGAGGGTAAGTTCCTTTAGAGTGAACAAATCAGGTCTTAGCATTATTGGAACTCCTGGTGCTTAGCATGCTGCCCAGCATATACATGTTGGAAAGCTAATCTTCTGCCTCCTGGCTGCTCACACACCGTGGTGCTGATGTGCACACTCATGCACACACTCATACACACATGATCTATATATAATGGAACTATGATTTTAAAATCTGCTCTTTTGGATTCTCTATGCCTCCGCTTCATTCCATTAGAATGAGAATTGATGTGAGCATTACCAGGTTTGATCTTTTGCATTGATCAGCTTGTTGGTAGCGTAACGGATCTCAAACGTGGCTATATGTTATAACCATCTAGGGAGTTTTGTAAAAATCCTGATGCTTAGGCTGCACCCGAGACCAAATAGTCAGCATCTTTGAGGCCAGGACCCAGACATCAGTACTTTTAATGCTTCCCTAGTGATTGCTATATGCTGCCAAAGTTGACCACCGCTGCAGTAGAGATTCCCTCAAAACAAGTGAAAAGAAACATCAACATCCTAAATAAAAAGGCAACATCTGGAGTGGTGGAAAGAATGTTAAAGTAAGAGTCAGAAAACTTGGATCTAAGTTCCAACTCTACTACTTACAAGCTGTGCGACATTGGGCAGTGTTCCAGCTGCCTGTTACAGTGTAACACACCACCCCAAAAATCAGCAGAGTGAAACAATATTTGCGTGCGTTTCATTATGCTCAGACATCCCATAGTTAGGAATTCAAAAAGTGGATAGTGGGCATGACTTGTCTCTGCCTCACAATGGCTGGGTACTCAGTTGGGAAGACTTGAATGGCTGAGGTTGGAATCCCCTGGAAGCTTCTTTACTTGTCTGGAGCCTGGGCTGGGATGAGTAGGCTTGACTGAGACTGTGGACTGGAGTGCGCCTATGAGGCCTCTCCTAGTGGCTTGGGCTTCTTCACAACATGGCAGCCTTGGGGTAGTCGGGCTTCTTACACAGTAGCTCAAGGCTTCAGAAGTACATGTTTCATTAATCAAAGTAGATGCTGCATGGCCTTTACAACTCAGCCTTAGAAGTCACTTCCAGTGTAGTCTATGGATGGAAGCAAGCCTGCCTAGATGCAAGTAGAGGGGACATGGAACCCACCTCTGGATGGCAAGAGTGTCTAAGACTTTGTGGCTGTATTTTACTATTTCCACAGACAGGTTACATTCAGCCTCAGTATTAGTTATCTATTGCTATGTAACAAATTGCCACAGAGCAACTTAAAACAATACACATTTATTATCTCACAGTTTCCGTGAGTCAGGAATCTGGGCCTGGCTTAGCTGGCTTCTGTACTTCAGGGTCTCGTGCAAGCTGCAGTCAAGGAGTTGGCTGGGCTATCGTCATCTCAAGGCTTAACTGGAGGAGGATCCCCTTCTGGGCTCACGTGGTTGTGGGTAGGATTCAGTTCCTGGTCGCATGGGCCTCACCAGCATGGCATCTTGTGGGCTGAGAAGCAATAGAGAGAATCTGCTTGTAAGACAGAAATCTCAGTCTTTTCTAACCTAATCCCAAAGGGACATCCCTTTACCTTTGCTATATGCCTTTGATTAGGAGCAAGTCACTAGGTCCAGCCCACACTCAAGGGACGAGGATTACACAAGGGCATGAATACCAGGTGGGGATCCTTGGGGGCCATCTCAGCAGCTGGCTTAACAAACCCCCCTATAAAATGGAACATTAACCCTGGCTTGCCCAACTCACAGGCTTTTTATGAAAATTCAGTAAGCTGGTATGTTTGACAGTGTGTTTAAAGATGTATATCACTGTACAAAAGTGAGTAATTTTCAGCAGAGAATACATTGTGACTGTCTCAGAACAGCCTTTCCTCGGAGAAGGAGAGGTCTGTAAAGGTGAAGTGGCACATTTATATGGGAGGAGAGAATGTAAGTTCTTTTTAATCAGTAATTTCTCTGATTTTCTTTTCACTTATAGCTACCTAACGTTCAAATAAAGAATGTGACCTCTTCTTCCTAGGAGAAATGGAATTTATTTTTTATTAAAAGCATTTACGAATGCTTAGATCCATCATATCTTGTGCATTTCCAAAGCAAACTGAGCAAAAGGTCAATGTAAATGTCCTTATGAATGAAATCTTAAAAATGTTCGCATCCTAAAAGGCTAATCTTTAGATAAAACTGCTGAGAAATTCTTGTTTTTTAAAAAACGCTACTTTCTAGTTCTTAAGCTAGAGAGAATTTTTTTTTTTTTTTTGTGAGGAGGATTGGCCCTTAGCTAACATCTGCCAATCCTCCTCTTTTTGCTGAGGAAGATTGGCCCTGGGCTAACATCCATGCCCATCTTCCTCCACTTTATATGGGACGCCGCCACAGCACAGCTTGCCAAGCGGTGCGTTGGTGCGCGCCCGGGATCCAAACCAGCGAACCCAGGGCCACTGCAGCGGAGGGCGCGCGCTTAACCGCTTGCGCCACCAGGCTCGCCCCTAGAGGGAATTTTTGATGGCCAGAAAATATTGACTGGTGGGTTTATGTAGGACTATACCCATTAAAACAAGGTAAATGAGTATCTCACTTTTTTATAAAATAGTTTTATTTGCAGATGTCAAATAGCATTAATAAAACATTATACAGTGTATAAACTGAAATCTTTAAAAATCAATGCTTAAAAGAAAAATTTTACACCCAATAGGTATAAAAACAAAGTTACACATTAAGATGTATAATGTGATGTTAATTTTGTATAAAAAATGTATTTAATTTCTATATATACTTAGGCAAGATAGACACTAAAATGTTAAAAGTGGTTATCTCTAAGTGATATTAGAATATTTTTATTTTATTGTCTTTGTCTTTTTTTAGTTTTCTACAGTAAATATTCTTTACTTTTATAGACACAGAAAAGCTATAAGAATTCAAATTGAGGGGCCAGCCCCGTGGTGTAGTGGTTGAGTTTGGTGCTCTCTGCTTCAGCAGCCCAGATTTGCAGGTTAGGATCCTGGGCGCAGACCTATACCACTTGTCAAGCCATGCTGTTGCGGTGAACCACATACAAAATAGACTAAGATTGGCACAGATGTTAGCTCAGGGCTAATTTTCCTCAAGCAAAAAAAGAGGAAGATTGGCAACAGATGTTAAGGCCAATCTTCCTCAGGAAAAAAAAATCAAATTGAAAAGAACTTATATGGTCCACTTTTAAAATAATAGTAAATGGTCATCAGCAGCTCACTAACAAAATGGGAATAACATGGTAACGGGAAAGCAGAGCAGGCTTTGGAGCCAGGCCATTCCTGCCCTCCCCAAGGCCCTGGGGCCCCTGGCAGTATCCCAGGGATGCTTCAAAGCACAGCTTAGACCACTGTGTTAGGCAAACCAGAGCTAATAAGGGTGAAAATACTACCACCACCCCTCTTTTTTTTCTGACTTAAGAAGTGGAATTCTGAAAGGACTCCCCCATTGAAAGAACGACCTCTTGAACCATTTCTAGTTAATACTTAAATTTTTGAGTTGCATTCATTTAAGAAATAACCGAAGTTGAAGACAAGTCATATAAGTTTACTCCAGGTAGCTACCTTCTCTCCTCCAGTGTGTATCAGGATAAGGGGGTTGTTTCCCACCCGCTCCCAAACCAGGTCGCAGTCAAGTCCAGTGGCTGTTAAGGTCGCTCCTGGCTACTGTTTGGAAACCACCCCAAACAGAGTACCTGAACTCACATCTCATGCCAGGGCTTTTTCTGGGGGACAACACCAAAAATAGAAACCTGAGAATAAAGCACCCCGGCCACGCAGGAGAGGCAAAACGTCTCTAAGGAACCTGGACAAGAGAAGTCTTCTAGCAAAATTTTGCGTGAAGGGTTGAAAAGTAAACTCAGCGCTACAGAGGTGCTCCCAGAACTGATGTGGCTGCGCACTGCTCGACCGTTGCTGGACGGTTAAATGTTGTTTAAAATCAAAAATCGCTGCGAAAGAATAACATAGAAGACCAGCAAAGGAAGTAAGATAAGAACAGTTACTTAGGTTTTTGTGAGAGGAAGAGAGCGAAAGAAAAATCTTTGAAAGGAAGAGTCAAAGAATGATTCATATCTCTAGTCTAAGTAGATTACATCGCTCCTGGCAAGCGTCTTCCATTTAGTACAACTCAGCAAATGTTTGCTGAGTGACTGCGTGGATGGGGGTGGGGGTGAATGAATTAATAAATAAGCAAATATTCATTTGCTCTGCCAAAGAAACCCTCTTGTTGCCCACTCCTGGAGATGAAGACGAAAGGAAAGAGCATGGTGACCTTCATCAAATTAGTGTAGGATGATTTATGTGTGTCTCAGGGCAGGGCAGAGTCAAAAGCTCTCATCACGATAAAGCCAGGGTAGGAGTTCACAGAGAATAGAGTCAAGATGATGATAAGAGAAAGATGAATTTGTCAGGTAAACGTGACTGGGTGTGGGAACAAGTTGAGAGTAAACTTTGAGAAGTGAGAAGTACGTAATTTTTAGTGTTCTAGAAGAGATTTTGTGGACTCCTGGACAGTAAGGAGCTGTACCTGAAGAAACTATATATATATATGTACATACATATATATATATATGTATATTTTTTTTTTTTAGGAAGGTTGGCCCTGAGCTAACATCCGTTGCCAATCTTCCTCTTTTTCTTTTTTTTTTTTTTCCTCCCCAAAGCCCCAGTACACAGTTGTATATCCTAGTTGTAGGTCCTTCTAGTTCCTCTATGTGGGACGCCACCTCAGCACGGCTTGATGAGCGGTGAGTAGGTCCGAGCCCAGGATCCAAATCGGCAAACCCTGGGCCACTGAAGCGGAATGCACGAACTTAACCTCTATGCCACTGGGCCGGCCCCAGAGAAACAATATTTTTGATATTCTGACTCTGCCTCACATGTTACATTTATAATAATCTTTATCCTCCATCCTAAACTCTCTCCCGCCTCCTTCCCTATCTCCTTCCCTCCCTTCATTCTTCTTTCTCTGCCTCCTTTACCTTCCCTTCCTCCCTCTCTCCCTCCCTTCCTTTTTCCTTTTTTTCTGTAAATAATTAATTATGTTACAGTTAAGAAAAGTGATAGTTGACTTAAATGAGATGTCAAAAGAAGAAGAATTGTACTTTAGAGGGGTGGTAAATAAAGAAAGCATAATTTGTAGGGAAGTCTTTTGAGAGGATCATCAAAGAAAAGTTCTAGAAAGCAGGACTGAGGAAGGGAATTGCAGACAGGCAGTGCTGAATGTGCAAAGGAATGGAGGGAGTATATAGGGCACAGGTCACTCGGTGTGGTGAGAACATGGGCTACACATAGGTGGTGGCAGAGGATGAAGCTGGAAGGTTGATAGGGGCCAGATTTTGAAAAGGCTTGTGCCTGACACCATCAATAGCAGCTCCAGAATGTGAACACCTCCTGCTTCCCTCTAAGTGTACAGATACTTGGAATGGCAGATTGAACTCCTGTTTCAATCTGACTGATAGAAATTCATGTACTTCTCCTGATGTGTGAGTGGCCTTGGATTATGCCATGTATGGTGATAGAGGCTGCAACCATTAGGTGACACTACCCAGTGTGGCTTAACCATACCAATGTAATGGTGAACCAAATCAAGGTTAACAAGAGAGCCCAAACTGTGACCTGTGTCCCTATGGGTCACATGTTTGTATGTGGGGGAGAAGGGGCCATGGAATGTCTCTCCACTGGGGATAAGTGTTGCTTTTTGGCACACATATTGTCTCCTGTAATTATTGGCAATGAAATCAAAGATCAGCAGCTCAGCCTATGGAAGGATTTAATAAAGGAGTGAGATGTGATCGGATTTGCATTCTAGAAGAAAAATATAGAGCAGTTGAGAGAACTTTACCTTTAGTTTATTTACACTCAGACCTTTGAACTGAATACCCCTGTGGGATGTGACTCCTTAAATCCTTACAACAACAGGAAAGGAAAATCTCTTAGCAGGCATTGAAGTTACAGAGGCTTACTATTAATGAATCTGAGTAAACACTTTGGAATCCCCCCCCATTTACCATTAACGCAAGGGAATTGATAGCCATCTTAAAGAAAGCCTGGTTTGACTGCCCAGACATAGGACCATTTTTTTTCTTCCTTTTTTTTATGTTAGCTCAGGGGTTCTCAAGTTTTGATGTGCATGAATTTAGTTAGATTGTATACACAAAATCATATATGCTGTGCTTTGTGGGAAATGTTTGAGTCATTTTGACGCTACGAGGCCTTGCTTTATGTGCTGTCTCTGTCCTCCAACCTAAGTTTAAGATTCTCATCTGCGTCTTGTACAATAGTCCAGGAGAGAGATGTGGAGAGCGAGACCCAAGGCAAAGGCAACTGCCTTTTCTCGGATGCTTGCTGGCCTCATCATTCCCACCCTTGCTTTTGACACACATTCTCCCTGCCTTCAAGCTGCCCATCATTTGTAGCTGTTGGCTCAGGCAATGAGCCCCCGGGCTGGATACACATTCTCCTTTCTCTCTGTTCCTCTCTACAGAAGCCAAGGCTTCATGGCAAGTCCTTGACCGGAAAGGGTTCACGGCAAGTTCTTGACCTGAACTCCACAAATATTAAATTAAACTAGGTTATGGGTGTGGATCTCCCATAATGAGTATAATTTTTTAAAAATTCTTTTTCAGTTCCTCCTCACTGAGCTGTGCATAATAATGGCACTGACCTCATGGTTGTTGAGAGGATTAAATTGGACCATGAAGGTAAAGTTTATGGCACAATAACCAGCCAAGTAGTAAGTTTTCAATCCATGTTACCTGCTTTTTCTGTCCTAATTTCTAGGAGTTTTTACAAAGTCATTAATTTATTTTTAAGTTTATGCAGAAGAACAGTATTTTCAGATATCAAATAGGGCTACACCTCTGTTGGCCTCTGCCTTGATATTCTGCTAAAAGTTGCCCTTTGGCTCTGGCTTCAGTCTTTATCTTTGGATGGTTGAAAAGCTGATTGCCCTTTTCACTCTCATTTCTCATATTCTTTTTTTTTTTTTTAAAGGATAATTTTATTCATTTATTTATTTTGTGTGTGTGTGTGAGGAAGATCAGCCCTGAGCTAACATCGATGCTAATCCTCCTCTTTTTGCTGAGGAAGACCGGCTCTGAGCTAATATCTATTGTCAATCCTCCTCCTTTTTTCTTTTTTCCCCAAAGCCCCAGTGGATAGTTGTGTGTCATAGCTGCCCATCCTTCTGGTTGCTGTATGTGGGACGCAGCCTCAGCATGGCCAAAGAAGCGGTGCGACGGTGCACACCCGGGATCCGAACCCGGGCCGCCAGTAGTGGAGTGCTCGCACTTAACTGCTAAGCCACAGGGCCGGCCCTATTTCTCATATTCTTGAACTTGACCATGACCAGAGAGCATGTATTCAGGGAGGTCACCATCACTGTAATCAGCATAGCAACTTCAGTTATGGCAATAAGACCTGTCGCTTAACTTTTCTGTGATTATCCAAATATTTGCTTTCATTCTACAGGTAACTTAAAGTGAAAAGTACCCTTATGTGCTTTATATATTGAAATGCTATTAGTCAGTTGAAATAAATGCATATTTATTACTGTAAGCTAACATGCTATGATAATTAATGGTGACTTTTAAAGTGACGAAAATTATGAACAAAATCATGTAGGAATTTTCAAATAATTAGATGAATAGGGAAATAGATTGATAATAAGAATTAGCTAGAAACATTTAGGAAGAGTATTATATTACTTTTTGAGACAATAAATCCTATGGTAATTTAAATAATAAGAGGTAGAATATTCAAGATTAGGTACTATAGTATCTGCAAAATTGTTTGATAAACTGTCATTTGTAGTTTTACACACAATAACCTTGTTATTACATTCTTAAATTCTTAAGAATTGTATTTAATCTTTAATCAATTTCTATCTGAGCCATGAGTACTTAAAGGAAAATTCTTGTTTATGAGTTCTTCTCATTATAGAGGAAAGCAGAATACTGACTTTACACTTCAACATTTCACAAGGAAGAATAATTTTAAATTATATATGATAACATACGTGATTAATCAACTTTAATTCAGAAATAATAAATAATATAAAGAAACGGAGAAAGCAAAAGAAAAATGCCTATTTACAGACCCCACATAATAAATGGCACCACTTAGTGTTGTGCAGTGTACAGCCTGAACTACTGTATATGGCAGCCTTATATATTCATTGTCAGCAGTGTTCAGAATAGTGCCTTAGTAACAACCTTGGAGCTGGTAGTGCTGAGAAATGATCATTCCTGCGCTGTAATGTCAAAAATTTTACTTTGGTTACTAAGATTTTCAAGAATAAAATTTTCATAATAATTGCTTTTAAATAAATATTTTCAGATTTATTCTTGTAGGCTAGAAGTTCGTTCTGAAATATGATTACTGTCTTCAGCAGAATACCCATTTTAACATACGGTCATTTGGCAATCAGCCAAAATGAGTATTCGGAACACCACTAAATATATGAGGGTTTTCTTTTCTATATTCCTTTTCTTGTTACCACCATGATAATAATACTTCATATTAATGTAATTCTCAAGTGTGCAAAAAAGTTGTTTATTTTTCTCTAATCAAACTGAGCTAAATTCATGTGAGCTTTCGTTTCTTCTAATAGCAAAAAACATAATCTGGCCAATTCAAAGTAAACTCAGCTCTTTCTGGATTAAAATCTCAGCTTCTTCTAGGTGAGTAATCAGTCCAGCTCCAGGCTTCTCTCCTCTCTCCCCTCCTTTTCTTCCTGGGACGGATCTGAGAGCCACAGCACCATTTCTATGTCATGCTGCTCAGCTCCAGCCAGTTGTCAACACCGGGACTTGGGGCTGCCAGATCATCTCACACGATAAAAGAAGCTGGAAATCCAGAACTTTATATAAAAATCTGTCAATTTATGGGGTCTAGCCCCATGCCTAGTGGTTAAGTTCAGCGCACTCCTTTTTGGTGGCCCGGGTTCGGTTCCCAGATGTGGACTTACACCACTCCTCAGCGCTATGTTGTGGCAGTGACCCACATACAAAATAGAGGAAGACTGGCACAGATGCTAGCTCAGGGAAAATCTTCCTCAGCAAAAAAAAAAAAAAACTTTCCGTTTGTAAGTATTGGCAAGTATTTGCCCCTCCAGATCCCCTCTCCACCCCTCTTGACCTGGCTCTGTGCGGGGTGGCTGGCCCTTAGGGACAGTATCGATGGGCTTTTTTGCCCTCCACTTCCTATCGAGCTCAGCCAGTGGGAGTCACTAGCCAGTGGGTCACAGGGGGAGAGAGGACACTGAGGAAGGTGTGTCTCCTCCATCTCCCTCTCTGCAAAGTATGGGGTTGGCTTGGGCTGACCATGGCTACTGTCCTCCACCAAAGGCTCTTGTCCAGAAGCCCATCCGGGAATGGGGACATGTCTCTGCAGCTACAAGCCCAGAAGGTCTTGCCATTCTTTACTGTTTTCCCCTCACTCTGTCCTTACTCTTCTAAAGAGTTCGTTTGAGAATGCCATCTGTTTCCTGCCAAAACCCAGATTGATTCAGAAACCAATTCAACTTTTTGTTTTTTAACTATATGGGCCAAATAAAGCATAAAAAATTGTATGGGCCCAATGAAACCATGCCTACAGGTCACATTTGGCCCATGGCTTATAAATATTTTATTTGTAGCACCTCCTATAACCTGCTTTTGCCTAAAAAAATTAATACAAGTCAATCAAGTATCTGTATCTATATTCCAGTTTAGGGGAAGTAAGAGAGATGGAAGAGGGGCTGGCCCGATGGCACAGCGGTTAAGTTTGCACATTCCGTTTCAGTGGCCCAGGGTGCGTCTGCTCAGATCCTGGGCACGGACCTACTCCTCAGGCCCTGCTGAGGCGGCAACCCATATAGAAGACCCACCACTCTATAACTAGGATATACAACTATGTCCTGGGGCTGTGGGGAGAAAAAAAAAAAAAAGAGGAAGGTTGGCAACAGATGTTCGCGCAGGGTCAATCTTCCTCAAAAAAAAAAAAGAAAGAGAGATGGAAAAGCAAGTTAAGTGACATGATCCAAAATACGGACGTCGCTCTATGGGGCAAAGGACCCAGTTTCTCTGACGAGTCAAAGACATGGAAAAAGGGCATTTGGGCAAGGGGTACTACTATAGAATAAGAGACACTTGAGACAAAACAACGCAAATCAACGTATGAATCTTGTTTGGATCCTGATCCAAGCTAAACACCCTTGAGACAATCAAGGAAGTTGAATATAAATGTAGTAAAATTAAAGAATTGTTAATTTTTCAATCTCAGTTAAAGATGCTTCATGAATAGTTTGAGATATGTAATGAAGAATATGAAATGCCTGATGTCTGGAATGTGCTTTAAAATATTTCGGCAGGAATAATAAATGAATAAGTGGGGAGAGGATGAATGAAAGACCATTGGCAAAATTGTGGCGTAGCTGAAGGGGGGGGGTGTACATGGGGATTTATCGTTTTCTTCTCTCTATTATTGTGAGTGTCTGAAATTTTCCAAACTAAAATGTTTTTGAAAATGGGAAACAAAGATTTCCTTATTTGTACTCAAGCAAAATTCCACTATAGAACAATGCCGTGACCTACGCCCTCTACTCGCTTTTCCTCTTCCCGAGAAAGGCCCCTAAGGGCTCTGTGCCCCAGGGAAGCCCTCTTCCTTCCATGAGAGTTCAGCCTTGCAGCATCCATCTGGAATGCGCTCACTCAGTTCTGGTGTCCCTGCTCCAATTCTTTTGTCTCCTGTGGCTTTTACTTCCTTGCCCAGTTCATTGGATTGACTTTCTCTCTGCCTGGCCTGATTCAGGGCTTAGCCCTGGGTATCAGATCTCCCTGCACCCTGGCCTCTACTGTTGGGGACAGGAGTTGGAAAGTACCAAGTCTAACCTAAGAGATTACCAGGTGAGCTGGTGGCCACCAGTCTTTTCTTTCTGGGATGCTGGAATTCCCACGGACCACCACAGAGATTTTTATGAAAAATTTACTTTCTTGTATTTTGTACGTGGGTCACCACCACAGCATGGCTGACGTGTGGTGTAGGTCTGCCTCTGGGATCCAAACCTGAAAACCCGGGCTGCTGAAGTGGAGTGCACCGAACTTAACCACTACAACCCAGGGCTGGCCCCAATGCTGTGCTTTTTTAAACCAAGACCCTGCTGGAAGATACACACACACACACGTAGACATACACACAGAGATAGGGGGCTGGTTTTGGGTGGGGAAGGGGAGAGTCGGGAGGTAGGGGATGCCTTAGAGCAGAGTCAAATTTTACAGAGGAAATAAGTGAGCCCATTGATAATAGGGACATGTGCTTTTAGTAAGTACATTAAACAGGACTCTTTCAATTGCAAGCAGCACGCTCAAACTGGCTTCAGCGAAAGGGATTTTTCTTGGTTCATGTAACTGAAAACTCTAAGTGTAGATCATCTTTAAGCGTGACTAAATTCAGGGAGGATAGTTTCCCCAAAGAAACTCAGGGATTTGGGTACCAGGGAGGATAGTTTCCCCAGGGAAAATCAAGGATTTGGGTACCAGAAGATCAATGAACATCTGCCCACCATTCAGGCTGCTTGTGGTAGAAGCATTATTTGCTCACAGTTCTTTGTTCCTCCCTTCTTTTGCTATGTGGGGTGTAGAGTATCCTCCCATTCCCAAGAATGCTGGATTTGGCTATGTGACTTGTTCTGGCCAATGGAATAAGAGTGACAGTTTCAGCTTAGCTGAGGTCTTATGATTCACACCAGCCCTCTTGTCCCAGTGTCATCCACCCATAGGAAGAACATGTCCTAAGAAGCTATTGCTCCTTAGGCTAGGTTCTAGAATAAAAGACCAGTGGATTAGATCTGAAACTCAGCTGTGACCTGGAGCCGTGCCCAGCTGAATCCAGTTAGGATCGACAAACTTGCCAGATGCTAACTGACCTGTAGATCAATAGGCAAGAAATGTGTTTGTTATGTGCCACTGAGATTTTGGGGGTTGTTTGTTATTCAGCATTAATACAGTGATAGCTGACTGATGCACTTCATAGACCAGTGAGTATGAAGAAAGAGCGTAAGGCAAGTGCTGGAGTTTAATGTACAGGATCCTTATTAGAGAGGCCCCTTGAGATCAAGACCTGTGGATAGAGGGAAGGAAGCAGGACTGGGCACAAGGAGAAGTTGAACTGAAATGCCTGCCTGCCAACAGCCTTCGCTGACCCCTTGGAAGCTCTGGAGATAAAATGGACCATAAGTGATGCTCCACATTGGGCCAAATGACCAGGTCTTTATCCACCTGCCACTGTGTTGCCACAGCAATACAGGAGATGGCTGCCCAAGAAAGGGTGTGACCTTGAGTGAGGTGGCTCTGTGCGGTTGACACAGTCCCTGAAAGGGTTGAGAGCAGAACACTGTCTGACAACAGCACCCCCTGCAGCTGGAGCAACAAGTCTTTCCTTGAAAGAATCCTCATCACCTCCACCACACCTCCCTCTATCTAGTGAGCTACCACCAGGGGCCCTTGCTCTGGCAGAATGTTTCTGGATTATTCCTTCCCTCTGGGCAGTCAATGGGCATCTACATCTACATAACAAAAAGGACTCATTCTGGTGACTTCCCCTATTCAAAGACAAAGCTAGTGAAATTTTTATGCTTTCACAACATGGATGGGACAATTCTATGATAATCTGGCTGGAGTAAATGGTGAGACTCTGAAGGCTGGGCCAAGGCAGCCTGGGAGATGGCTAAACCGCAGAGTGGAAAAAAAGGAGAGATGTTTGTTTTTATTCTTGAGGAAGAGGGAGCAGACAAGGGAGGCCAGGGAGAGGAGCCAACCAGGTGTCAGAAAGTGGGCACTTCTTGAGATGAAGGGACAATCAGACAGCCCGGTGGCTGACTTATGATGATCACAAAATCGCCTCCATGGTGACTCGAGGTCCCCATTGCCTGAAGCAAACTGTGAGCAGCTTTTTGAAAAATAGTATTTCAACATACCCAAAACATAAAAGTGTAGAGAAGAATATTAAATACACGTGTCTGGCCACAATCCAGAATTAACAACTGTCAATATCTAGCCATATTTTCTTTTGATCTTTTAAATTTTTTAATAAATAAATTTTTACAGATTGAGTGGAAGCCCCTTGGTGCGCCTTCCTGAGCCCATTTTCCTCCCTTGCTGGAGGTAACCACTAAGCTGAACTTGGCGTATATTCTCCCCGTCCATATTTTTATCCATTTACTAGAAATGTATGATTTCTGTTTGCGTGTTTTAACGTTTACAGAAATAGTATCGTACTGTATGTGTTCTGCAAATTCCTTTTTTCTTTCAACTGTATATTTTCAATATATAGTCATGTTCACATATGAACACATATTTCATTCATTTTACCTCCTGTAGAGTATTCCACTGCATGATGAACCTCTGTGTATCTGGTCCTATAATGATAAATATGAGATTGTTTTAATTTTCTTCTCTCAGAACCAATTCTGCAGTGAACATCCTTGAAGAGTTTCCCTAGGGCAAGTAACTTGAGATGAAATTGCTGGATTCACAGGACCAGCTGTCTCCGACTTTTTGTTAACAAGATTAAAATGGCAGGTTCCTAGCTTAAACCTTTTCAGTGCTACCTCACTGGGCCCTCCATTGCATTTCTCTGCAGAGCGTCTCGCACAGTGACTGACAAATAGTAGTGATGTAATAAATGTCTGTTGAGTGAATGGATTACAGATGAAGAAACTAAGGCCTAGAGAGATAAAGTGACCTATACGTTCACATGACTAGTGACAAGGCCATCTCTAGAACCCACATTTTCTGGCTACAGGGCTATCCCTTTAAGGCCCAATTAGAAGTAAAGATGCTCAGATTCAACTCCAATCCCAAGACTAAAGGAGAGTGTCATTAGATGACCAGTTACCCTCCTATTAAGTATTTGTTCCCATTAAATGTTTTGGGATATTAGGAATTATGAACATTTCAAGTTAAACAATAGGAATGAGAACGAATAAACTTTCTTCTTCAGGACAGACTTCCATGAGGTCTGTTTGGGCCATTATCTATCATCTCCATCTCAGCTGGTGGTGTATTTATTTATCTTTTATTTTAAGAGGAAAACCTAGGATTGAGCAATAAGTAAATGGATAGTGGAGGGTGGGAGCCAGGCATCTCACTGTTGGAGTGAGAGATTACAGTCAAGCAAGAGGAAAAGGCTAGAATAAACCATATGGTACTGAATTAGAGTTGAAGACATCAGTATGAACTCATGTTTACCTTACTATAGACACAGATGGATAAAGATAGAAATAATTACACGTATGTGATGTATACACAAGTTCATATACACACATATTTTCAAGCTCTGTTTGCTGAGAGGGCCTAGAAATAACAACGCCCCAATAGCAACAAGCACACCCAGTGCCCAGACTTGGTATCTAATACCATTCTGCAGTAAAAGGAACCACGCCTCCTTGGAGAAATGACAGATTCTAGGGCTGGGGCAGGGAATGTGCAGGTAAGCCTGGAGCATCTTGTAGTGCCAGAAAGTAAGGAAATGCTGAAAACAACAACAACAACAAAACAATGAGGGTATGTCAAAGGAACACAAGAGTCAACCAAAAGAGCTGCCAATGGCCAAAGCTGGAACAATTTGAACAACAAAATAAATAAGGCAGTACTGGATTATAATTTGAAGTATAAAATAAATATCCATGAGTCCATACTCATATAAACAAATGCTTGAATAAATAAATAAATGAAGGAGAAAAACCAAATCTCCTGTACAGAAGAATTCCAAATGATAATGTAGATACTGCCCCCTCAAGAAGGGAGAGCATAACCCCCCAATCCTTTAGTATGGGCTGTGCATAACGACTTCCTTTCAAAAATTACAGTATGCAAAGAAAGGAAAAAGAGTAACACTTTACAGTGGAAAAACCTAACAAACACGACCTCAGCCATTTATATAAGTTTCATATCCTCAGTGATAAATCATGTTGATAGTATGTACTCCTGATATGATGTAATGAGAATGGTACATTATCTCTACGGTCTTCCTCCCCCCAACCCTAATTTCATTCTAACCACGAGAAAAACATCAGACATACCAAGTGGAGGGACATTCTACATAATACCTGACCTGTACTCCTCAAGACTGTCAAGGTCGTTGAAAACCTGGAAAGTCTGAACAACTGTCACAGTCTTCAGGACCCTAAGGAGACATGACAACTAAATGTAATGGGGTATTTTTGGTGGGATCCTGGGACAGAAAAAGAATCTTAAGTAAAAACTAAGAAAATCTGAATAAAATTTGGACTTTAGTAAAAAATAATAATGAATCGATGTTGCTTCATTAGTTTTGATAAACATATCCTCCTAATGAAGGTGTTAACAATAGGGGAAACTGGTGCAGACCATAGGGAAGTCTCTACTATTTTGCAACTTTTCTGTAAATCTAAAACAGAGTTTATTTAAAAAAAAGCTAGGACTTAGAAAGTAAAGTAGGTGACTAGCTTTGTTTTCTATTTGTTTTTATACTCTTTTGTCCTCTACTAGGTGAAAAAGTTACTTGTCACCTATTTGTATTTTAGAAGATTGGTCACTGCAGTAAAAGGGTCCCTGTATACAGCAAGATGGAGGATTTATAGGTCGCTGGATAAAATGTCACCTATTTTCTCTTCTAGTGCATGCTTCTCTGGCTCTTTAGCATTCAGCTGCCTCTAGCCAGTGAACTGGCTGCCTTCTTGAGTATGACAGATTGCTAACTCTTCCAGGCCAATTCACAGCCTGAAGATCTCCTTGGCTAAATGGAGGAGAAATGTTGATGGTATTCTTGCCAGTCACTGTTTTGAGACCCATTGATGCTTTGAAAATATTAAAGGGGAAGGGCCTCATTAAAGGAGTCTTTCATTATTTTTTAAAGAATATTCTCTCATAGACACTTCTGGGTGTGTCCCCCCGCCACAATGATTTCCACTCCTCTGAGTCTCTTTTCTTTTCCATTACCTGGCCCTGCTAGAGGGGGCACCTGTGTCATTTTCACAGTACGTGCTCTGTCCCCCTGGCCATCACTGATTGGATATCCCCCTGGGCATAGTGGACCACTCAGGATTCCTTCCTGAGAATTTTGAATTGGGGCTGAGATTTCCATCTCAGAACTGAATTGGCCTCTTGAGTTGAGAAGAAAACTGTTGCGAGCTGTGGCACAGTTATCTTTTGCCATGTTGGTTTCCTATCCTTGTAGCCGAAAGTATTATCATTAATTTAGAGCAAATCTATTTCTAGTGAGTATAGAAGAGGACGAGAAAGGAAGCTAACATAATGATGTGCTGAGTCTTGTGCTAGCAATTTATATTTATGACCCTGAGAATATTTGTAAATATTAGTAAAGTAAAAATTGGTCCAATAATATGATCATGAGATCTATGTCTTCAACAGAATCTTGATAGCCCCTCAAGACTTACATATCAGTGTGTCCATCGAATATATCGATAGAGTATGAGTTCTATCTTTCTCATTCTAAACCATTTCTGGAATATTTACTGTCATAGACATGTATTGTTTTGGGCTCTCCAGCATCCCAGGTGTATACAGTGTCCCTAAAGGAGCTTTAACATTAGGAACTCTGACCCGCCCTCTGCACCTGCCATCTGTGGAGGGCCAGGGAAGGCTGGTGTGATAACTGGGGCCTTGCCATGGACCCGCTGCCCTTCCTGTTTCTACATTGACATTGTGGGGCAATGAAAAGACCCATGAGGAACTGGCTAATTTTCCTTCTCTACTTTTTGAGGCAATAGTAAGCAAGACTGACCCTTTAGACATAGTAAGTACCACACCCCCAGGGGCCTTGGCCTTAGCTTGACGGGTTCAGAGAGCAAAGACTTGCTTGTTATAAACAGGAGAGTTTCCTTCTCAGAGGGGTTGTAATGTAAATAATCTAAATTATTTTGCATGCCAAGTATAGAAGGTCGGGTTGATTAGATGGCAATAAATAAGACATTGCCTCTGCTCTCTAGGAGTTTACAGGTTTGGGGGAATATATATAAAATGGGAGTGCAAGATTAGATGTTTAACATCTCCTTCAGCTCTACAGTTCTATAATTGTAAGATATGATGCGTCTTCCCTTTGTATAATACTCGTTCAGCAGGCCAAATGCGCAGTGGAGAGTGCCAGATTTAACAAGCTGTTTCATGCCAATGTCAGCACTCCCCGTAGGAGAGAGATGTGAGCATCTACTGATCTATAACATCAGCTACCTGATTGCAACATCAGACAGCAAGTTAGGTGACTTGCCAGCTTATATGAGAAAGTACCTGACATATCAAAATGCATAGCTCCGGGCAAGGCTGAATCCTGAGGACTGATGGCTAATGGGAATAATTGCTCTCATGACAGTATGCAAGGCTGACTACTGTGCTTTACTCTATGGATTAAATTAGTATTTTAACATCAGATAAAGAGAGATGCGTGAAAATCAAGTTCACGTTACTGTCATTCCCTGGTTTCTTGGAGTTGTCAAGGCCCAGACAGCCAGGCCTCATGCGGTTCCTAAGTCAGTCTGGACCACAACAGTGAATTCACTGCAGCCCCGTCCGTATCAGTAGTGGGACCCTGAGTTAGTGTGTTTGCTCTACAGAAAGGACTGGCTTTCTGCTTTGGTACCCGATTCCACTCCAGGTTCTTGGAGGGGCTGGGGTCCTAGGCTCCACTCTATGCCATGCGCCTTGGATTATCCCAAAGTGCCCAGCTCTGGCCAGCGTCCTTCCCTCCAAAGTCAACTCCAACTCTCACATTTGCAGCTGCTGAATAATATTCTATTAAAACTCAGAAGCCTCGTGAGCCCATGTGTCTTTGAGTAATAGTGGTGCCAGGAGGCCCCTTCAGTTATATTCTACTCACCTGAGCAGATCCCTTGGCGTGAACAAGTCTGAATCAAGACTGAATTAACCACATCACTCTCGATGCTGCTATTCATGCTGTTTGCCTCTATTATTGGGTAGAAAAGTCCTTCTCAGTCCCAGTCCCAGTACTAAGTCCCAACATGCTTCCAAGCTAACTCATTCATGTTATGAAAACTACATCTGTGTGTGTCTTCACAGAGAATAAGAAATATATTTACGTTAAATGATGTGTTACCATTGGCATCTTATTTTTTCTCTTTCCTAATGCTGTATTATCCTCAGAAATGACAGAACTCTTAAGGTTTACGCATGTGAGTGTTTTGCCACTGGTTTCTATTGAAACGTTTATCAAAATCTTGAAAAATTAGATCCCCAAACTGCATATGGATTATTTATTTAAGATAGTGAAATTATTTAATCAAAATGTAAAAATGATGGGACTTGGGACTCTTACTGAATCAGTGATCAAATCATTGTTCCATAATATGAAAATTATCTGCTTGAAAATTTCTAGAGGTTGCTATTAGACACCAAAAATTACCATGCAGTATTAAGTAACCAAGGAGTAATTATGGAAATGAATATTTTAAAAGCAGAATTGTGACTGGAAACAATGACGTTTATTTTGGTTAATAAGTGTATTTTTTTCCAAGGTAAATCATATTTTAATGTAATTTTTTGAGGCAATATTGGTACCTTTTATTTTTTTTATTTTTAATTTTTTTGTTTGTTAGTTTGTTTTTTGTGTGTGTGAGCAAGATCAGCCCTGAGCTAACATCCATGCGAATCCTCCTCTTTTTGCTGAGGAAGACTGGCCCTGAGCTAACATCTATTGCCAATCCTCCTCCTTTTTTTCCCTTTTTCTCCCCAAAGCCCCAGTAGATAGTTGTATGTCATAGTTGCACATCCTTCTAGTTGCTGTACGTGGGACGCCGCCTCAGCATGGTCGGACAAGCGGTGCGTCAGTGGGCGCCTGGGATCCGAACCCGGGCCACCAGGAGCGGCGCGTGCCCACTTAACCGCTAAGCCATGGGGCTGGCCCCTTGGCACCTTTTTTTAACTAAAGTCTGTAGTCTACATTAGGATTCATTCTTTGTGTTATACATTCTACGAGTTTTGACAAATGTATAGTGACATTTATCTACCATTACAGTATCATACAGAATAATTTCACTGCCCTAAAAATCCCCTGTGCTTCACATATTCATCCCTCCTTCTCCCAAACCCCAGGCAACCACTGATCATTTTACTGTCTCCGTAGTTTTGCCTTTTCCAGAATGTCATAGAGTTGGAATCATACAGTATGTAGCCTTTTCAGATTGGCTTCTTTCACTTGACAATATGTATTTAAATTTTCTCTATGTCTTTTTTGTGGCTTGATAGCTCATTTCTTTTCATTGTCTGGATGTATTGCCGTTTATTCACTGTTCACCCACTGAAGGACATCTTGGTTGCTTCCATGTTTAGGCAATTATCAATAAAGCTGCTATAAACTTTGTGTGCAGGTTTTTGTGTGGACATAAGTTTTCAGCTCCTTTCAGTAAATACCAAGGAGTGTGATTGATGAATTGTATGGTAAGAGTATGTTTAGTTTTATAAGAAACTGCCAAACTGTCTTCCGAAGTGATTGTACCATTTCGTATTCCCACCAGCAGTGAATGAGAGTTCCTGTTGCTCCACATCCTCGCCAGCTTTGGAGTTGTCAGTGTTTTGAATTTGAGCCATTCTAATAGATAGGTTTTAAATTTGCAATTCTCCAAAGACATATGATGTTGAGCATCTTTTCATATGCCTATTTGCCATCTATATATCTTCTTTGGTGAGGTGTCTGTTCAGATCTCTTGCCCATTTGTAAATTGGATCATCTGTTTCCTTTTTGTTAAGTTTTGAGTTCTTTATATATTTTGGATACGAGTCTTTCATCAGATATGTGTTTTGTAAATATTTTCTCCCAACCTGTGGCTTGCCTTTTCATTCTCTTAACAGTATCTTTCTTAGAGCAGTTTTCAAGTTTAATGAGATGCAACTTCTTTCATGGATCATACTTCTGGTGTTATATCTAAAAAGTCATCGGCAAACCCAAGGACACCTAGATTTTCTAGTAAGTGTATTTCTTTTATAGTGGTAAAATATGCATAACGTAAAATTTTTTATTTTAACCATTTTAAGTGTACAATCCAATGGCATTAAGTACATTCACATTGTTGTGCATCTAATAAATATATTTTTAAAGGTGTATTTGTTGTTTTTTTAAAATTTCAAAGGTAAAATAGGTTAATTTAGAAACTTTAAAAATACAGAAGAGCAGAAAGTATAAAGTGAAAATCACCCACAATCCCCCTTCCCAGAGATATAACTATTGCTATTTTGGTGTACAGCCTTCAGAACACACACACACACGTACACTCTCCCATTAAGTATATATAAAATTAAAAAAAACGTAATTAGGCATAATTAGGATCATTCTATTTATTTAATAACCTGCTTTTTAAGAATGTATTTTATTTGACATTACATTTTCTACTATCGTTAGGTATTTTTTGTATAGTTGATTATTCATGATTACTTCATATTCTATCATATGAATTTAGTGTAATGTATTTAACCAATTCCCTAACATTTGACTCTTGGATTGTTTCCATATTTTGTGTAATCTATCTTAACTGTGACATACAACCTCATAAATGAGTATTTGTTCACATTCTGACTACATCCTTCAGAGAGATTTCTAGAAATGTCATTACTAGGTCAAAGGATATGCATATTTTTCAGGCTTTTTTTTTTTCACTGTCACCAAATCACTCTCCAGAAAAGTGATGCCAATTTATAAGATAAGAATATGCCCGGGGCTGGCCCCATGGCTTAGCGGTTAAGTGCGCACGCTCCGCTGCTGGTGGCCCGAGTTCAGATCCCAGGCGTGCACCGATGCACCACTTCTCCAGCCATGCAGAGGCGGCGTGCCACATACATACATAGAAGGATGTGCAACTATGACATGCAACTATCTACTGGAGCTTTGGGGAAAAAAAGGAGGAGGATTGGCAATAGATGTTAGCTCAGAGCCGGTCTTCCTCAGCAAAAAGAGGAGGATTGGCATGGATGTTAGCTCAGGGCTGATCTTCCTCACAAAAACAAAAAAGAAAGAATATGCCCATTTCTTCACACTATCGTCAATGCTTGACAATTAAAAAAGAAAAATAAATCTCCAACAAACAAAATGCATCGATACAGTTTGCAAGATGGGAAAATGGGAAGAGGGGTTATATTCAGCAACCTGAAGATCAAAACTAAAAGAGTCACCTTCTAAAAGCACCAAAAATGGAAGAAATTTTAAAGCTCAACTGAGAATATGAGAAACAAGGACCATCTCCTTTAAATAATAATATATGTATATTTCTTTTTTTAACAAGAGAAGAGCATACAAATTCATTGAATATAAGTTTTACATGACATGGGAGCCTTGATAAGGAAGTGAAGACCCAAAGAAACAGACCTGAGTACGTATTTTATGTGAGGTTTGATGAAGAGTAGACAGTCATGGAGGAATATGACAGGTTAAGGAGTATGAGGTAAGTGTAGTAAGCTGGGGGAAACTTAGCAAGGTCTGATGGTTAGGATTCTTCCTCGCTTCCCTCTGTCTTCAGAGATAAGGATGCTCCTTTCCTTTGGGAATAGGGAGGGCACCTCTCACATGGGGGTTTATGACCTCTCCTCCTGCAGATCTTTCAATGAGGTTATTGCTGCAGCCCCCTGTTGGAGTCAGCAAGCCTTTTCCTGCATCGCTGGGGCAGCAGTGGGGGCCCCAAGAGGATCCCCGCTGGCCCCGCCGGGCATGCCCCTGAAGTGGCACGTGTCCTGGTCATTCCTGGGGTGGAGCATGGCTCTCCCGGCTATGTAGCCCAAGCCGGCCTCACTGCCCCCTGAACCTTCTTTGGATGTCTCGCAGTCCACACACCACATTTAGAGTTGTTTCGTTGGCCCACAGCTGAAGGAAAACCCGGAATCTGGAGTGGGAAGAACGGTCAGCACAAAGAGCCGCTCAGAGATCAGCAGAGTCTCCCCCTCGAGCCACTGACTTCCTGTCATAAGTCCATAGTTTAAGATTTATGAACACCTTCTTACTCCCTGAAATTCTAGAACTTTAGAGCTAGAGAAACTTACAGAACACCCATAGTTGTCACTCATTTTAAGGAAGAGAACTAGAGGATTAGGTGACTTTGTTAAGGCCATGCTGTTCCTGCTGTTAGTTAAGGATGAGTCACACCTTGGGCCGGCCCTGTGGCTTAGTGGTTAAGTGCACGCGCTCCGCTGCTGGTGGCCCGGGTTCGGATCCCGGGTGTGCACTGACGCAGCGCTTCTCCAGCCATGCTGAGGCCGCGTCCCACATACAGCAACTAGAAGGATGTGCAGCTATGACGTACAACTATCTACTGGGGCTTTGGGGGAATAAATAAATAAATAAAATTATATAAAAAAAAAAAAAGGATGAGTCGCACCTGGAACCCAAGGCCCCAACTCTCCTTCTACCTATTGTAAAACCAGCATCTGCCAGCGTACCTGCCAGGTGGAAGGCTGGGGTCGGGGGCGTGTACACTCAAAGGAGCTGGTGTTAGGGAAGCATTAATCAAATGAATAATAATAACTTTTTTTTTTAATGAGGAAGACTGGCCCTGAGCTAACATCTGATGCCAGTCCTCCTCTTTTTTTGCTGAGGAAGATTGGCCCTGGGCTAACATCCCTGCCCATCTTCCTCTACTTTATATGGGACACTGCCACAGCATGGCCTGACAAGCAGTATGTTGGTCCCCGACCGGGATCTGAACCTGCGAACCCCAGGCTGCTGAAGCAGAGCACACGCACTTAACCGCTACGCCGCCGGGCTGGCCCCAATAATAACATATTTTTAAGGAAAGCCTTATTGCATTAGTCTGTTAAAAGTACTCAGGTTCGAATTTGTTGCCTAGAGTTAACTTGTATTTCAAAATCTCCAATGTTTTAAGCTGTATCTTTTTCTCCAAACCACTGAGCCATTAAAGTACCAAGCCACATGAAATGTTAGTTTCTGCCTTTTTGACTTATTAAGGGTTCAACAACGACTATATTCTCAATGAACTGGGCATAAGGATATAAGGATACATAGGACGAGACTTTATACTGTCTTCAGTTTTACAAGACTCATGGCATGGCTGTATCATCGTGTTCAACCCCTGCATGAGTCTTCTTAAATGATGAGAGGGGTTATTTTTCTAGTATGAACAATATTTGTCACATGAAGATTGGATAAATCACCAAAGTAAATTATAAATTATAAGACTTCCTACTTTTGGTCAAATTAATTAAATTGGCCACCTACAGGTAGAAGACTGCCTCTGAGGACATTTTTTTATTATTATTATTTCAAAGACTTCCAAAGATTTGCAAGTGATTAATCACAAGAGTTTTCTTTCCTGACAATAAATTTTTTCAATGTTTTAAATTTTTCATAAATGTCAAATATTTTATTTATAAAGATATACATCCTCTTTTGAAAGGAGAGAATTTATAATGGCTCTTGTAGTTAACCATTTTTTGTTTCTGCAAAGGGAATAAAACATTGTAAGGAATCTAAGTGCAGTTCTAGGATCTTCTTTGTCGCACACTGCTAAAATGTGTAACACTTATTACTGGGCACACAGCTATTTAGATGATCCCATGTAGACAGAAATTGAGCCACACGCTTATTCAGGTCATGCGCTTCACCAGAATCCAGGCAAGAATGAAGCGTGATGCTGACTACGAAGCCCGTTTTGATAACCCTAACCTTTTGCAAATCAATTAGGAAGCTTTACTTGTAGACTGCCTACTGTTAATTAGCAAAAATGTATCCCGTGATGCAGAATATTTATAACTCACACTTTCTGTTTTCACTGACATGACATTTGCACGGTGCTATAGTAAAATAAATGATTTCCACAGAATTTACTTGATTATTGCCCTCCCCCTGACTTAGATTGGATGAACTACATCTAAGTTCGAAATCTCTTCCATTAGAAAAGCTTATTAGGAAGAGAAAAACCACAAAGTTCTTTCTTGTTAATGAATGTGAAATTAGCATTTTTCTGAAGCTTCGTAAGATCCTCCAAAATTTGAGCTGTGTTTGAAATGAAACCAAGTGAGCACTTACTTTCTCCTATCATCTTGCTGGTATAATTGCTGAAGGTCAGGACTGCACCCTGCACATCCCAAGGGCACAGCAGGTGTTCTGGAAATATTTGGGGACTGTAAAGAGCCTTAGGAAGCCCTTCCAAGAACTACAATTCCATCATTTTGTCATCATCACTAGAATGAGATGCCTGGGTGGCATTTTACTTCCCTTAAACAAATGCCCCCAAATGTATCTGAGATAAACATGGCTCATGATGTCATTCAGCTGTTTGACATTTACTACTACATCTCTGGATGCACACAGATGCTTTTTTTTTTCCCCCCAGGAGAGCTAAATCATGACAAGCCTGCTTGGAGAGTATCAGTTTGCCACCAACTATCTGAAAGTACAAATTTGAGGAACAGGTAAGGTGGTGATCCTGATAGCCTGGACATACTAGAATTCATCCTATTTGGTCATGAGCTCAAGGTGCAGCTGTCGTGGAGTTTCTCTAACTACACCATCCTCCAGGATCACTACCCGCCCCAGGTCTCTGCTGCTCCTTCTCAAGGTCATTTGGAACAAGACTCTCAGTGTGCTGAAACCTAAATCCCACCTCAGGTTCCACATAAAAGAGAAGTTAAGACTCCAGGTAAGGTACAGTTAAACGTCTTGAATCTTCCTTCCCTTCATAATATCTTCTTTTTTAGAATTTAGCTTTGGTTATTATCTGGCAACCACCAGCAATGCTCACCAAGATCTCCAGTTCATCCCTCCTTCCAGGCACATGGTCCCCTGAAGTTAGGCATGGCCATGTGACTTGCTCTGGCCAAGGAAATGTGAGTGGAACCATTTAATTAGTGCTGCTGGACGATCCAGTCGTCTTGCCCCACTGCCACAATTGCAGGTGACACAGATCATTAACCTGGGATTCCAGAGTGAGGACAATGTAGACTGGAGCCTCCTGCTGACGTGCAATGGACATGAAGCATGAGAAAGAATTACAATTGTGCTTTAAACTGTTTAGATTTAGGAGTTGTTTGTTACTGCAGCATAGCTTAGCCTAATTTAACTGACACACCTTCCCCTGAATGGAATTTGTGCTCCAGATCATTTATTCATTTATTTGAGCCCCAAGTCAGAACTTTTTCTCATATATAAGTATAATCCCAGGCCGGGACCTGTTTCTCTGCTTCCTTGTCTAACTCTTGCCGCTTCCTGATCTTGCAGACCAGGTTGATTCCTGCCTCTGAACTCCAGCCTCGTCTAACCCTATGGACAGATTTTATGTGTAATTCCTGTTTACCTAATCCCTCAGTAGCACTCATTCTGGATTCCACACAGCTGGCTCCTTCCGTTTGCTAGCTCTGCCTTCTGTAGCCCTGGATGGTCACGGATCCTGCTGGACCCCATGGATGTTGTATCTGACCCACAGCTGTGCCTTCTCAGTCAGTCCTACACTTGGAGCAGCTCCTGCAATGCGCACCCAGTGTCCTCCAGTGATTCCAGGCCTGGGTCTGGGCTCTTTCCGCTCTGTTAGCCCCGTGCCACCAGGTAGCATTCCTTCCAGAGTAAACACCATGTGATCAGTAGTAGTCAGGTGGGAGGAATGAGACATGAAGACTAACAGCAGGGTCTGACAAGTGGTAAGAATTAGACAGTAATTCTTTATTTAAGATGAAGAAACAGGATTATCTCTTCTCTTTGTTTTGGTAACTTTCTGGTTTTGATATGTGTCCGTGAAAATAGTCTATAATAGGATTTGAATCCTCTGTCCCATCATTACATTTCTGCCTGGGATGGCAATTCAGAGATGCTCATAAAGATTTAAGACCAGGATGTTTCTGATAGTGCTGTTTATAATAGTGAAGAGAAAATGTCAGTATTTAAATGTGCACCAGTGGGAGGAAGGGGAATATAAATTTTTAAATGCTTAATGATGAAATAACATGTTATAAAATATGTAAAGATAAGAAAAAACATAATAGATTAATAAGTAAAAAGAGCAGAAATTCAAAATGGGATGTGCTACCTAATCCTAACTATGTTAAAAATTCACGTGGGCTGGCCCAGTGGTGTAGTGGTTAGGTTCGTGCACTCCGCTTTGGTGGCCCCGGGTTCTCAGGTTCGGATCCCGGCATGGACCTACACACTGCTCATCAAGCCATGCTGTGGTGGCGTCCCATATACAAAATAGAGGAGGGTTGGCACAGACGTTAGCTCAGGGACAATCTTCCTCAAGGAAAAAGAGGAAGATTGGCAACAGATGTTAGTTCAGGGCAAATCTCACTCACCAAAAAAACAGAATAAATAAATAAATTCATATTTATATTTGCATAGAAAATAGAAAAATGATATGTAAAAGGTATTTACCTTGCTGGGATTCAGAGTAATTTTATTTTCCTCCTTTATACTTTTTGTATTTCCTAAATTTTCTATAATAAGTATGTATTATGTCCTAATCAGAAAATAATGTTAAGAAATATGATAAGAAGCATGATTTCTACTTTGGACATGGTCTAAACTGTTATGCTGACACAGTAAGATGACTGTTCCCTGTTCTTGCTTTGCAATTGAGTATCCTCAGGTTTCATAATGAGTTTCTTTCTTTCTTTGTCTTGCTGCGTTTATCACAAAAAAAATTTAACGAAATTACTAACAATTACCATACAGAAGAAACTATGGAGGGCTCCAAAAATGTTTATCTGGAGATGCATATTATATAATCCCAAAAGCTATATTAATAATTTTGAAATTTCTTAGTTATTTTCTAAAAAAAAACTCAGCTGTGAGTGAAGCTTTGGAATAGTATATCCATTTGGAGTATTATTTTTTTAAGCCCAGAAAAGTATTTGAGGAATAGACAAAAAATTATGCATGATTAACTTTGAAAAAATCTAAAATTGTTGAAAACTGGTTTTTACTAAATCCAGAACTGGAAATCATTAAGCAGATCCTGCTTGGAGAGGGAAGAAAAGAATTGTCAAGTGCAGGCTGCTTTTGCGTGCTTCCTTCAAATAGCACATGGGACCATTTGGTGCCCAGCGCAGCAGTGGCTCATCTCCAGCTCCCAGGACCAATCCAGGACTTCTGGTTGAGCCCGGCTTTCTGGGGGTCAGCATCAGGTCACTCTGTGACGAATCTCTCTTTGCGGCGGTGCGCCAGATTTTGTCCCTGCCCCTAAGTTCTGTTCTGCTATCCTCCCTTGACCCTAATTCCCCAGGGGGCTTGGCCTGTTCCGGGAACTAGAGGCAGGTTACAATCTTCTTGCCTTGTGGCCAACTTTCCTGATGCTGACTGCAGTCCTTGCAATCACAGGCTCTTTCTTCTTTCTGCGTCCTGCCTTACTGTAAACTGGGAATTGGATGAATACATGAATGGACAAAAATGATGAATGAATGGAGTTATTTGAGCTGTGAGTTCTTGTGGCTGTAATCCTTGAACACTGTGTGATACTCAACTGCCTCGGACAGAACCTACAGCAGGATCTATCTTGTCAGGCCTCAGTGGGCCAACTAGCATGACCCTCCCCTCTTCCTGCCCAGCTCTCCCCCTATTTCCTGAATACTGTGCTTGCCAACTCCAATCCTAAGACATGTCAGGAGTGGTCCCTATAGTTAGCTTAAAGAGTTTGAGGTTAAGTGACTCAGTGGCATAACAGCAGCCTTTGCAGGACATGACTATTTTACCAAGTTGACAAATGTGGCCTGAGGATAAATAAAATTAAAATTATTTGAATGTGATGCATTGAGGAGACACAAATTATTTTCCTGCCATTTTACCAATATTCTGCCTTCCATATAGTCAGGGCACCAAGCCCCTGCTGATCAACCTGGCATTGAAGTATTCCTCATGGAGAAGAGAAGAGAATGATTCTAGAATCCTCAGATAACCTTTCTTTTTCTATTCCTGTCTTGAAGAAGTTTAGAATCTGTAGTCCTGGAATTGCAGTGAGTGGAATTGGCAGCCTTGCGCCCATCCCTGTGGAAAGATGTACACTGAAATAAATACCTTTGGCACAATGACATGGCTTAGGTGGCATTTCAGAGCCAACAACCGGCATCTGAGCAATCTGCCATCTCATTGACATTCCACCACATGCCTCAAAATTCTCCAGCTGGCCTGACTAAAAAAATTTGCAAGGCATGTACTTCAGGTAAATTGTAACTATAATTTAGTGCATTTGAGTGATTCCAGACCTTTAGATATTAATCGCTTGGCAGGACATAGAGTCCAAGAGAAATGGTGTGTGATGACTTTTAAAAGATTTAAGCAGTGAATGGTCTGAAAGGGTTCCTGTGAAATTGCTCTACCCTTAATTACTCTGCCTCTTAGTTTTTAAAATCAATTGAAATGCACTGTATTTGGAGATTTTCCCTGCAAGTACAGTACCAAAAGCATAGCATGTAACCTGTGGCTTGACAATGTAGACATTAAATTGGACTTCCTGTCTTCCTGGGGAGCAATTTGTTTTCTGAGTAATTGGTAACATCCTTCCCCTGATCCCTGCAAAATGTCACTGTTGAGGTCTAATCCTTATGAAGCTGAATGCACTGCTCCTTCCCTTGGATTCCCTGTGAATGAAAGGAAAGGCTTAGCCAGTAGAATTTTTATTTGCTTTCGGCAAGCTACACCCCTAGATGCAAAGAGTTAAACAGATGTTGAGCATCTTCAGAATGAAGTTTTGGAAATACATATAGGACAAACTCAAGATGTATCCAAACTATGGGTCTGGTGGATTTGTATTAGAAGAAAGCCTGGAATATTTAGGTGTACTACCAAGTAGACTTTTCACTGAATTGTGGGTTTTATGTGAACTCCCTAAAATAAAATTACTTTCAACTTTTTAAAACTTGGCTTTATCTATATGGCTTATTATTCAGTTAAAAGTGTTTATAATGATTTGTAGATAAATGCATAGTTTTATAAAAATCTTTGAAATTATTAAAGCTTCAGGGTAGTTCATAATGATGAAGAAAGATTACAGTTAGAAAAAAAATCACAACGTTTTGACTCCAAACCAATCCCATAATTTTTATTTATTTATTTTTTCAATTTATTTTTTTAAATAATTTTTTATTTATTTATTTTTCCCCCAAAGCCCCAGTAGATAGTTGTTCATCATAGCTGCACATCCTTCTAGTTGCTGTATGTGGGACGCGGCCTCAGCATGGCCGGAGAAGCGGTGCATCGGTGCACGCCCGGGATCCGAACCTGGGCCGCCAGTAGCAGAGCGCTCACACTTAACCACTAAGCCACGGGGCCGGCCCAATCCCATAATTTTTAAATCACTACTTATAGTTTAACAAAGATAGGGGAATGACGCTTTTCATACATTGCTGGTGGGTGTATAAATTGCTACCAACTTTCTGGAGAATAATTTGGCACTATATAGCAAAAGCCTTAAAAAGTGCGTGTCCTTTGGACCAATAATTCTACTCTGCCAAATTTATTCTAGGGACATGGAGATACATACAAAGATTTATACCTAAGAGTTGTTCATTGTGGCATCATTCATAATGAATAAAGAATTGGAAACAACATAAATGTCTAACAATTCAGTAATATTTGAACAGATAGTTATACATTCATACAATGGAACACCAAGAAGCCATGAAAATAATTTTGAAGCATATTTAGTAAATGAAAAAATTCATGGGAAGAGCAAAGAACTAAATAGATAAATGTTTATTATAAAAGTAGCACAACACTGGAAACAAATACCCATCGATAATGGACTGGTTAAGAAATTGTGGGGAGGGCCGGCCCCGTGGCTTGGCGGTTGAGTGCGCGTGCTCCGGTACTGGCGGCCTGGGTTCAGATCCCAAGCGTGCACCGACGTGCCGCTTCTCTGGCCATGCTGAGGCTACGTCCCACGTGCAGCAACTAGAAGGATGTGCAACTATGACATGCAACTATCTACTGGGGCTTTGGGGGGGGGGGGAAGGAGGAGGATTGGCAATAGATGTTAGCTCGGAGCCGGTCTTCCTCAGCAAAAAGAGGAGGATTGGCACAGATGTTAGCTCAAGGCTGATCTTCCTCACAAACAAAAAAAAAAAGAAAAAAGAAATTGTGGGGAATCTGCAGTGGAAAACTATGCAATGTCAAAAAGAAAAAGTACATAATACAGACCCATCTCTGAGATACGTTCTGAGTAGGAAAAGCAAATTACAGAATAGGTTGTATAGTATGCAACCATTTTTGTAACTAAAAGATATATATGTACTTCATATCTATATACGCATAGATATTTCTGGAAGCCTGCCAATAAACTAGTAACACTGGTTGCCTCTGGGGAGGTGAGAGGTGAGTTGGCAGTGGGAGGGAGACTTTCTTCTTGGGTAAAATTTTGTTCTATTTGAGCATTTTTCCATACGTCTGTACAACTTAAAAAATAAATACCAGCATGTACACTATCATTTTAATTGGTAAATAATTTCATATCTATCCATCTGAGTAGAAAAGACTCAAAACCAAACAAGAAAATGTAAATAAGAGTTATCTTTGGGTGGTAGGATTATAGATAATGTTCATTTTCTTCTATGCGTTTTCCTGTATTTTCTGAGCCTTTCCCCCCACCCCAGGACAATAAACACTGACAAAAATTTTAAGAATATAAATGGGCTAGCCCTGTGGCCTGCTGGTTAAGTTTGGCCCGCTCTGCTATGGTGGGCTGGGTTTGGTTCCCGGGTGTGTACCTATACAACTTGTCAGCAGCTATGCTGTGGCGGTGACCCACATACAAAATAGAGGAAGATTGGCACAGATGTTAGCTCATGGCTAATCTTCCTCAAGCAAAAAGAGGAAGCTTGGCAACAGATGTTAGCTCAGGGCAACTCTTCCTCAGCAAAAAAAAAAAAAAAATATATATATATATAATGAGAGGAAAAGGGAAATAAAAAATATATAAAGGTCTGATAGAGGCTGGCCCAGTGGCATAGCAGTTAAGTTTGTGCGCTCTGCTTTGGCAGCCTGGGGTTCGCAGGTTCAGATCCCGGGCGTACACTGACGCACCGCTTGTCAAGCCATGCTGTGGCGGCATCCCATACAAAGTAGAGGAAGATGGGCACGGATGTTAGCCCAGGGCCAGTCTTCCTCAGCAAAAAGAGGAGAATTGGCAACAGATGTTAGCTCAGGGCTAATCTTCCTCACACACACACAAAAGTATGCATATAGATAAAGGTCTGATGGGACAGTGAGTGGGGGAAGGGGCTAGCTTGGTTCTGGTGAGCACTGAGCCTAGTACCTACCAGCCCTGTGTTCTGCAGGACTGGCCTTACTTCCCGGCTAGAGTAGGCAATTATGGCTGCAGTATCCACCTACTGGCTGAGGCCTGCACATATGTAATTAGTTTTATTACTCTAACTCAGCTGTTCTCAATCTTGCCTGCACATTGGAATACCTGGGGTCATAAAAAAAACACTAAAAATATACCAAGCCTCACCCCAGACCCATTAAATTCAAATATTTGGGGTGAGAATCCAGCACCCAGTATTATTTAAAGTCTCCCCAGGTGGTTCTGATGTGCAGCCAAGGTCAGAACCAAGCTGTAAGCCGAGGCTTTAGTTGAAAATGCAAACCCTCCTGCAAGGGTGCTGAGATTTATTATCAGTAGGTTACGAGCTTCCTGAGGATAGGTAAAAAAGGTTAAATGAACCACTGATACTTTCCAAAAAAAAGGGGGACAAATTCTGAGACCAGGAAAGCTGGAGACCAAATATAATTTCCTCCAGGACTCACTCAGTTTAGAGGAAGGGGGCATCAGGAATAGAACATTGGGAGAAAACTCAAGTTCTAGTTCTGCTTTGCACTTCCTGGCTGCAGAACCTGGATCAATCTCTAGACCCTCTAGGTACGACCCTGCTGTAACATGTGCAATTGGATTAGCTCAGAGGTGTTGAAAATAGCCTGCAGGAAGAGGAAAGAGGAAGAAGTGCGGGGCTTCCCTGTCCCTCCTCCCTAATCAGTGTGTCTCCACCTTTGCCCTTGTATAGATTGGCTTCCAGTACGCTTTATTTTAAAGGAATGATTCCTAGATTTAAAAGAAATTCCCTGGATCACATGGCTTTTTAGGTCTCTTTAGTCTACAGTCTTTGCTTCTTAATGTCAGCCAAATAGTGAGCCTAAAATATTTAATATTTTCTGCATTTGTCTCATCATTTTTTGGGGTTTGATACCGTGTGTTTTGGGGGAGGCTGTGGAATCTTCTACTGCTTCCATTTGGACAATCAATGGCTTTTCAACCCAGTTCTTTTGTTCCAATTCCACAGGCAGAAATCATGTATATTTTTAAGTTGTAAAGAGTAGATAATCCTCCATAGCTCCTTCCTTCTTCAAAGTGACAAATTCTCCACTGGTGTGCCAAGTCATGTACAACTTCTATGCCAGGGCCAGGATAGGGTGAGGCAAGGGAGGCATTTACCTTGGGTGCAAAATTGAAGAGAGCACCAAATATGTTAGTAATCAAGATACATAATATTTTAAGGCAATATTTCTAAAAAATAATGCAAAAATCCATGAAGAACAAATTATAAAAATTTTAAATAAAGGGAGGATTACTAATAGTTTTGTGCCAAGCCATATTGGTGCCTCAGGCAAAAAAAAAGTGCCTCACTCACCTCACCCTATCCCATGCCCTATTCCACATTGTGCAAAGCACCCCAAATCTGGCTCTTAAGAATTTGTATAAGGATGGAAAGATGGAAGTATGTTGATGAATTTGGAAGGGGCCTTTGGAAATTTTTGTGGCTCAAACAGATTTTGGTAGGCCTAAGAGATAGGAAAGGAAAGAAAAAATAAAACAAGTGGGATACCTTTAGATCTAATTTTGTGGTCAAGAAGAGATATTTTATATTCCAATTTAAAATTGAAAAGCTATTAGCTTTCTTACATCTTGATAAAATTCATAATGGCAGACTGAAAAATTTACAAGGATAGTAACTCATTGAAAGGTTAATGTTAAGACCATTTCAATCACTGAGAAGGCAACACAACAGACACTTGTGTATTTTTCATCAACATGTGCTGTTTCATCAATTTATCACATATTGAGCAATTAACAACTTTGACTATATATTATGTCATGATCTCCAATATATAACATGCACACGACTTGAATTTGTGTCAGAAATACCAACTTTCATATAGTTGATTTAGGTGGAATTAATACATGTTTCCATATAGGTCTTGAACAGAAATACTGCATCTTCAGCTTTCTTGATATCCTACTGATGGCTGTTTTTCCTTGGTGAACTGATTTGAGGCAAGATTTTGAAGCACAGGCCAAGGAACGTTTTACAGAGGGAGCCAAGCTTTAGTGGGTACCATCTGGCTAAGAAAAAAAAAAAAAAAGGCAGACTTCATGTGGCCAATATATGTCTTCTTTGATTGGAGCATCTCTTTTTCATTCATTCAACAAATGTTTCTTAAGCATCTACTACTACCTCCCAGGCACTATTCTAGGTACTGGATTCAGGAGTGAACAAAACACAAAAATCCCTGCCCTTCTTGAGCTTTACATGAGAAATCATCAAAGGGAGATGAGTGCAATGGGATAAATGATTATTTGATTTACAAACACGGAAACAAAGAATGGGAAAGAAATCAATTGCCTCGATCAACTACTTGGTTAATTCCCAAATCCAAACCCCATCCTGCTAACTGCCTTAGAGGGCCCATCTGGAATGCCCATGTGTACGGTGTTACTGAATGGGGAGTATACACTGGTCCAGGTTATACAGCAATGGGGAGTAAATTAGGTGGTGGGAATGGTTGTCGTCTGGGAATGTAGGCCTGGGATTTGCCAGATCTTGAACAGGAATTGAAATCCAGATTTCTGTGTGAATGTCTTGATGTTTAAGTTCTGGCAGCTAATTCAAAATTTTCAGTAGCACTGTTAAGTTAAAAGCAACACTTCTTCAGCCCAAAGACCACCAGTTTGCACCCTGGGTCTTAGGTGGGAGTCTAGCAAAGCAGAGAGTCGGAGGTCTGGTGGCTCCCACTTGGAGCAACTCCAGGGCAGGAAGGAAACTCCTCTACTAGCGAAGTCATCCTTGATTCTTTGGGTGCCAGAAGGATCTGGATCATGATTTGGGGTGACCCGATATGTTGCTATCTGATTTTGGTACATATTCATTCATTCATTAAACATTAGTAAATGCCTTCTCTGGCTGAGACATTGGTCTACTTAGCTTAAAAATAGCTCCCATCTGGACAACTTTTTAGGGACTTCCAGTCTGATGGGACTTTGATAGCCTTTACACTGTGAGGTACAGTGGCTCCTGTGATAACGGTAACCTGGGATGAGCCCAGAATAGGTACATCGGATTGGTCAGAGCATCATTTGGACGCATTTCTGAGGTGGTAATGGAAAGATGTCATTGAGGTCCTCTGCTTTATCTAGAATATCTGTTTGGTGGCTTTGCAGGGTGAGTGTTTTCTCTTTTGGAAGAAGGTATTCTGTTTCATGCCTGGTCTTTCATCTTCAACATGTTGACCCTGAAACCCTTTTTCAACTAAGAATCATCATCTTTCTGCTATGAAAGCTGTCCTCTAGGTGGTGCCATTTGCAGCTCTCTCAGTCTCCCTGGGCCTGCTCGCCTGACTTCCCCACCAGCAAGGCCTCTACTCCTTGGCCAGACAGCTGTGCCAGCAAGCTCTCGCAGGATGTGCAGTGCTGCAGGCTGACTTCTAATTGTTCTTTCAGGTGACCCCTACTCCTTCGGGCTGCTTTGAATGGATAACTGCTCCTTCTTCTGAACTCCTCCAGCAATCCATTCTCATACTGTATGTTAGCAGCGAGTGCTTCCCATTTCACATTGTTGTTTATTCTTCTGTGCATGTGGACTGTCTGCCCAAATAGATGATTAAGCCTGTAAGGGCCTTGTCTGCCTCAGGCGTCTGGCAGAGTGCACTGCCTGGGACAGCAGTCTGTGAGTGTGTGTGCTGTGGATGCAGGTTCTGGTATTCTTTTGTTTATTCATCACTCACTGAGAAACTGTTGGGCTAGGCACTCTTTTGGGTGCCCGGAAAACAGTTATGAAAAACAAGGTCTATGCTCTCAAGCAGCTCTGAATCTCATGAGAGAGAGAGAGGAAGGGAGCGAGAGAGAAATCGACAATTACAGCCGTACAGTGCACGCTGTGAACAGCCACGCTAAGTGACTCTGGGAACAGAAGTGCAAGCTTTTCCTTCCCCAGGAGCTCCTTGTAGAAGAGTATGGCCTTTCCACTCTTTTACTCTAGGATCACTCTTAGAGACTCAGCTATGCCTTTTGGTGCTTTTCTTTTCCAGCACCCAAGGAACAGGGCCATATGATCATGGGGATAGGTATCTGTCTCAGGATACCATAGAAGAGGTGACAGTCTTCCCATTTTCCTCTGGTGTTCAGTGCTCCTAGGGTTTTGTGGTTGGCTTTTCAGCTATCTAGTAATTGCCCTTGAATCCTCAAAATGGTTTATCATCTTACTGGGGGTGATTTGGAATTGCTGATTTACTGTTTAGTGGTGTGGATACACATTTATTGAATACCTATTCATTCTTTAAGACGCATCCAAAAGTTCCCTTTCCTGTGAAGTCTTCTCCAGTTCTCCTGAACAGAATGAATTATTCCTTCCTTTTTATACCTTTATATTGTTACTTCTATGCCAACTTTAATATAAATTGATTTCATTTTGTCTTTTACTATAGCTGTGCAAAGCCTCATAATGATGTAAGACTATAAGCCTATTGAGGGCAAGGACCATATTGTATTCATCTTAGTATCCTCCCTCTTCCTGCACTTTTACCTTAGTTATTTACACATAGTAGGCAATGAATGTTTGTTGATTTCATGAACTGGGACTGGTAACATGATCCATGTTTAGTTGCATATTTTAGAGTATTTGCTTCTAAAACATGGTCCACAACTGCAGTAGTTTCTTCGTAGATTTTGTTTGCTTGACTTAGGTTGTATGAATATTTCCTTGGCAAATCCTTTCCAGATATATATGCAAAGGTTTCTGGATAGATCTGGGCTCAGACTTGGAATTTTCTTTTCCTGTTTCCTTCTTGACATCCGTATATGGCTTTATCACTGTCAAGTGTTGGTTTTCCTTACGTCCTGATTTCTTCCCAATACTTGAAGGAACATCCTTCTATTGATTTGTCTTATCCATTCAAATATCTAAGTGCCAAGGAATGCCCCTGATGCTAGGGATACAGGGGTGACAGAACAGACTTTGACTGTATCTACAATCTATTGAAACAGTTTAATTCCTTTCATCAAAAAATAGGTCAATTGAGTCAAAATGGATTACCTGATAGCTTCATGGCACAGTTTGAGAGACATTTTCAAAAATCTCAGGGGATCCTTGGCTAGGAAACCAGACACTTGAAGCTTCCTGACTGTCATGTTATCTTCTGGTGTTTTGTCTCTCTCTGAAGCTCACATATATCCATCTATTAGAGGATGCAAACTTATAATTAAGTTTTTCCCCTGAAGCCATTTAAAATTTCTGCATATTGAATTTCAATCTTCAATTTCATTGGTCATTTAATTTTAAACTTCACAGCAAGTCTAGTGGCTTTTTGTAGGCATTCACATGAAGGGGGGTGAGGGTTGTCCTTTCTGCTCTTTTGGCCAAGGTGAAATGTAATCATTTGTAGGCCAAATATCCTTTTAAAAAGGGAGCCTAAAATACAGATCTTATGTCTCGATGACTTGATTGATCTAAGCTCTGGCTTAGAGTGAGTGTGTGTGTGTGTATGAAGGGTAAAAGGTAATGGCAAATGAAAGAAGGTAGTCACACAGCTGTGGTTCAGGAAGCTTATGTGCACTCTTGACCTGTGGCAATAGTACAATCATGACCTTACTTTACACCCTGGATCAGCAGGTTGCACCAGAGACATCTCAGAGAAAACACAAAATGTGTAAAAGAGATTCCATTCTTAACATATAATTTACTCTCAAGACCTCAGGTTCCATTAAGGCAGAAAGCAGTATGAGTTTCACGTCTTGTAGCTATTAGATCCAAAAAAAAAAAAAAAAAACCTGAATGAGCAAGGAGATATTTTTGGCCATTTATCAGTCGTATATCACAACAAAATAAGGAAACAACAGTTTTAAGTAGTCTGCAACGCAAGTGTAAAAACAAAATACTAGATGAAACTTTGCCCGGGCGATCTTGGCTTTCCCATTTCTCTCTTTTGTTCTTTCCTTTTATTTTATTTCACATTATTTTGCATTTTCCCAGAAGTCATCCATAATTCAGTCTCGGTCTAGAAGGGTAAATTCGATTACTTGGCTGTTAAACATCGTGTGCCTTTTCAAAAATAGAGGAACGCTTGTAAAAAACAAAACAAAACAAAAACACCTTCCATGGCATGAAAAGTTGGAAGCTATCAGGAGGCTCTTGGAAACCTGGGCAGCTTCATTTTTCTGCTCAGGATTTAGATTTCTATCTCCAGGAACTTTGTGGCCAGTTTTGCCTGTTAAGCTCCCCCCACCCCTCCAGCAACCAGTGACAATTCCTTTTCCCCAGTCGCACTTCAAGAGGGTATCTTATTTTCTGCGACTGAACTGGGGTCAGAGGTGACGCGAGATACTTGCTAACCGCATGGCGTTTTAGGAATAGAGACGGCAGACAACACTGAAGTGGCTGAGAGCGGCCCCGGGGGCTTGACCGGCGCTGCCGGGAGGGGGGTCCCGAGTGCCGCGGCCGCCCGCGGGGAGTAGGACGGGGGTGCGCGGCGCCAGGGGGGCAGGGGGTGCGCGGGGCCGAATCCCGCGACTTCCCGGAGGGCCGGGGCCGCGTTCCGGGGCTGGTGGGCTGAAAGGCAAGCGGAGGCCGCCATATTCCTGCTCCACCACGCCCGGGCGGCCGCCGGCAGCGGCAGGTTGGCGGCGGCCCCGGCTCGCGGCAGCGGCCGCCGGTCCGGGCTGTGGCGCGGCGGCCCGACCCCGCCCCATCCCCGCCGGGGGCGGCCGTGACCGCTGCGCCCGCGGACCTCGCCGAGGGTGCGGGAGCGGGAGGCGCCCCGAGCCCTGGGGGCCCGGCCCAGCCGGGGAGCAGCGCGGGAGAGGCGAGAGGCGCACGGGGAGGCGCGCGCCGCGGCTGCGAGCCCAGGAAAGCTTTCCAGGAGGGGCCGGGCGGCACCGCCTCCCCGCTCCCCTCCTCCTCCTCCTCCTCCTCCTCCTTCTCCTCCCCCTCCCGCCGCCGCCGCCGCCGCCGCCGCCTCCCTCCCGGATCTGTGCTCCAGTTCAGAGAAAGAAGAAAATGTGTGTGTGTGGCGAAGGGGAGGGCGAGCACTGAGCAGCCGCTCCGCGCCTGCAATCGGGGCCGGGGGTGGGCGTCTGGCGGAGGCGGAGGCGGAGGCGGGGAGCGCGCGGCGGCCGGGCGAGCGGGCCGGCGAGCGGGGTTTGCGCGCGAGCCGGGCGGTGGGCGCGGGCAGGGCCGAGAGCGGCCGGAGCCGTGCCAGGCGGCGGCGAGGAGCGGGCTCGCCGGGCGCGGGGAGCCGTCGGCGGCCGCTCGCTGCGAGGTCGCCCCAGTGGATGTGCTCTCGCCGCCGGGCGCAAGGCTTAGGGGAGCCTCGGCGGCGGCGGCGCGGGGGGCGAGGCGGGCCGCCCGTTCCCGGGGAAGGAGGCGCGGGCGTCTGAGCGAGGCCGGGCGCAGCGGCCTTACCTCGCGCGCCCCCCGAGCCAGCGCCCGCGGCCGCCTCCCGCGCCCGCCTCGCTCCTCCCGGCGGCCCGAGCCGCCTGCTCGCGCCGCACCGCCGGCCCACCTGGTGGCCCCGGCCCTGGCCGCGGCCCCCGCGGCCGTTCCCCAGGCTCGTCCGGGACGCGCGCCCGGGCGGCGGGGGCTCGGCGGCCACCGCTGCCTCGGGGGAGCGAGGGCGGGAGGGTGTGTGTGCGCGCGTGTGAGCAGGGGGTGCCGGCGGGGCTGCAGCGGAGGCACTTTGGAAGAATGACTCTGGAGTCCATCATGGCGTGCTGCCTGAGCGAGGAGGCCAAGGAAGCCCGGCGGATCAACGACGAGATCGAGCGGCAGCTCCGCAGGGACAAGCGGGACGCCCGCCGGGAGCTCAAGCTGCTGCTGCTCGGTGAGTACAGCCCGGGGCCGGGCGCCGCGGGCCCACCCGCCGGGCCTTTGCACCCTCCGCCTGCCACCCTCGGTGCCCCGGGGCAAGTGCCCTCCGCGGCCCTCGCCCCCGGGCGCCGGCGGCTCGCCCCTACCCTTCCCGGGCGCGCCCCCGGCCACTACCCGCACCCGCGCGCGCGCGCGCGTACACACATACACATACACAGGCGCGCGCGCAAAGGGGTCGGGGTGGCCCTGCCCCGAGCCTCGGCGTGTGCCTTTTCGTGTCCCTAAAGGCTGTGTATCAGGGGTGCGCGTTTATCTGCTGTGCTTCTGCTAAATGGCACATCATTTCGGGGGAGAGGCGCGGAGGTGGGAAGGTGGCAGAGGGGTTGAACTTCCAGTGTGGTGGCCGCAGCGCTCGGTGGGGTGGTGGAGTGGGGAGTTGTGTGTGTGTGGCCCGAGGGTGGCGAGCGGAGCCAGGGTACGTTGGGGGATGGCGTGCGGTGGGGTGGCCTGTGTGCATCCATTATTAGTGCTTTCTGGGTTCAGGAGGGAATGGTGGAATGGTGGGCAGACTCGCAACTGGATTCTCCAGGCAGTGATGATGAGGGAGCCGAGTGGTTGGCCCTCCAAAGAAAGGAGGCTTGTGTACTCTGGGGGCGGGGAGGCGAGCCCTAATGTGTCACATAAGTGCTGTTCTCCAGCCACCAGACCACCGAAAGGAGAGACCTAGAAGAGTTTCTTGACCAGTGGATGGTGACAGGCGTGTTTCTCGTCTGCACCATTTCTTCTAGATAAAGATGAGGGATAGGGGAGCGTTGTGCTGTGTGTTGACAGCGACGAGTATCTTTTGTTTAATGAGGCAACCCAGATGTAGGCCTGAATTCACAATAGTTACTACTGAAAACCAGTACAGCCTCTCAATTACTCCCGTGGAAACAAATAGAAACCTTTTGTTTAAAACGGACAGCATTTTAATATTTTTGGAATCTGGGCTAGAAGGAAAACGGAAAGTATACAGCAAAAATTTCCCTTTAATCTCTTAAAAAAAACAATCCCACATTCTGCCTTAACACTAAGTTAGCAAGAAAATGCCATTTCTCAGATAGGAATTCTATTGATTATTATCTCTGAGAGTATGTTCAGAATGAACGATCAGGGTTCACATACAAGCCAGTGTGACAGCTCTGAGCTATTGTGGTAGGAAGAGCAAACAGCTTTGCAATAACAGGCCTGAAAAATGTCTCCACTTGTGTTCTGGATATTTGGTGTGTAATAAATACGTTTCTCAGACATTTCTGTAAGAAAAGGACGTTATATTGTCAGGATTTGAGAAGCATGCATTTTCTTTCTTATCTTGAGCATTCCATCTCCTGGTTCAAGCAACCAGTGGCCTTTGGGACTGAACTGCTTATGTACTGGATCATTTACAAGAAGGAATGAAATATAATGATCATGGAGAGTTACAAATGGTTAATTCACATGCAGTGCTCTATGTCTTCATTTTGAAACCAGATTAGATAAATGTGCACATGTTTATAAAGAAGAGAAGGCAGAATGCTGGATAAAAGAGGTAGGCTTTAGGGAATGAAGCCAGGGGAAGGGAAAACTGCCATTGGAAAATGAAGATCTTTTTATTTTTCGTTTTTATTCTCATTTTGGGCTACTTCTAATGGCTAAAACTGTGTAGTTGAATCGGTTTTCTGAATTCTCAAGATTGAGAAGAAAATAGAAGGGGCAGGAGAAATGTATATAGAGTATTTAAGTACACGATTAAGGGGAAAAGCATGTGTGTTAGAGAGACTTAAGAACAGTTTTTCTATTTCTTTTGCCCTGTTTACAGTCTTTGTTTCTGTTTTGCTGTGAATGGGGCATTTGAGGTCTCCCAAGCCAACCCTATTGCCCAAAATGTGACAGCTCTGGGTTCCTAGCAGCTGTGCGTTAGAGCCCAGGGGGTTTGTCTGTCTGGGGGCCCAAGGTTTGAATGTCTAGGAGGAGGATTTTTGGGGAAATACACATATATGGATGCTTAACTACAAACTGTGTGTTTAAATAACATACTGTGCTTTAAAAAATGAACTTGGAGATAATTTTATGAGAAAAAATTAAAGTAAAACAGTTTTACTGCTAGTGGTGGTAGTTCGGAGAACTTTTGTTTTCTGTTGTTAGATTTCAGTAAGGTTTAATACAGCCCCATCCCCACCTCCAAATATGCTCTATTGGAAGTGGTAGAAAAATATGACATTAATTTAGCACCTACACTCATTAGTAACACTTAAAATTTATAAGGCTTTCTGTTAGAAACATTATCCCTAGACATCATGTAAGAATTGCTACAGCTTCCTGTTCTGGGGTGTGTTGCTTTTGTAACATAGCTTCTGCAATACCTCCACTATTTATGTAGTAGATGCTATATACTAATTGTAGATTTATGTGTGCTCATGAGCCTGTGATTGCACGATTTCTTGAGTCCAGGAGAGAAATGATGGTTGACTTGAACCAGAGAAGGTGTTGGCAAGGGGTTTGAGAAACTCCCGGTGTGTTCCTTTGATGAGTGCACTGAATCTTCTGGTTCCTTCATTCTTTTAAACCGTACCTATCCAAAGAAGGTCACAGGATGTATCCTTGCATAGTTGAAAGTTTTACCAATATTTTTAACTACTTTATTCAAATTGAGGAATCACTCATATTTACATGAAATTCAGTATGAAATTATTTTCAAAGTAAATTTTAGTTTAAGGCATGACACCATTTTGATTCAGATAGATTTATCTGGCAGGCATAAAAGTGTGGACCCTTACATTTATTCACATAATTATTTAATTTTATATATTGATAATATGGAGAAATTAGAAAGGGAAAATAGTGGATACCTGCCTGGAAGAAAGTATGGCAGTAAAATTTGGGTTGTTTTGATATATATCCAGCAATTATGCCAATGTGTTCCAAATTCTATAGTACTTACATATTTTGATTTTTATTCTTTTTTTTAAAAAGGAACCCAGAAACCTACCGCCATAAAATATCTTATTAAATTCTGAATTCTTTTCTTGTTTTCTTTAACTTATTCATTCTCTGAATTCATTTTTTTTTAGTGTTTATTTCTTTTGATACCTCAAGGAAGACTTTGTATTCTACATATATGCAAGAGAATATTTTAACTTGGTTGATGTTTTTATATACTTTCTGGGTGTAAAGTACATTATATTTTCTTTAATTGATTAATATTCATTAATATTAACTAAATATTTCTATTGGTGGTACATGGGTCACACTATTTAATATCAGTATGTCTTTAAGTCTGTATAAAACAAGTGGTTTTGAATGCCTGCCTCCAGTTGCAATATTCATCCTGAAATTTTTTTCAGTTCCTTGAAGATACATTTTTTTTCCTATTAACCTGTTCTTATTTTACATGTTTTTGAAATTTGTACTCTTCAGATTTTAATCATCAAATAGGAAGATTTAGCAAACTCTGTTTATTGATTAGATTCCACCTTTTGGAAACAGGCAAAGTTTAGACCAGTCTTAGATGGAAGAATATATGTTGTTGATCTTTTAACTGAATTGCATATGTGATTATAGATTTTCTTCCTTTTCTAGACTGGAAGCTTCTGAGGGTAGCGATTGTGTCTGTGTTGTTCACTATTAAATCCCAGCTTCTAGCACAATGTCAAACTCATAAAAGGCTCTCAATAAATATTTGTTGAATGAGTACATTTACTTATGACTCTTCTGGTAGAAATTGGGACGTTAAAATAATGAATAAATCATAGAGACACGGAAATATGTAATGTTTGTATTCCATGGCAGATAAAATCATAATCTTCTTTAAAAAACTGTATGTAACTCTTTGAGCCAATTGAATACAAATGCATTCCAGGATCGGAAGTGTTACTGTAAGATGTTACATCACATATTGACCCAGTGTATTACAGTTCGTGCTGGGTGCATTTGGGAATGATACCGGTCATGCTTAAAGTATGAAAGTTTAAAGGAAAAAAAAAAAGAAACCATTCCATATCTTGATTACTTTTTTTCGTGTAGAAGCTAGTTTAACTCTATCATCTTTTGCCATAAATGTTTCTCCATGATACACTCATCGGAGTGGACTTTTAAATTCTCTGGAGCACAGGTGATAACAGATTTTTGCGATTTACTTATACAGTTACGTGAGGACAACCACAGTGATTAAATACAGAATTTTGGAATTGCAGGTAGAACCTTTTTAATTTGAGGGGTATACATTTGTACTGAAAACTGTACAGTTACAGAGCAGGAAGGGACCTGGAAGGCTGGGAATGCTATGGCAAATTTAGACTGTATGGAGAGTTCATTCATGCAGGTCTGGATACAAGCACCCGCCCCCCTACCCCTCCTGGAGTTCACTGGAGGAAGAATGGGGATGTTGATTGCCTGAATTAACCGTGAGGTTAGTGGCTGTCTAGGATGGCTGCTCAGAACCACAGAATGAAAGCATCTCTCTAAAGCAGCCCTAATAGCAGCATCTCCCTGGAAATACCAAAATATGGTGTTTATGAAGCTGCTTTAAGACAAACCAGTTTTATTTTTGCTACTCTTTTAGCTTCCAAGTGTTAATTATGTTTCTAAATGTCAAGATTTATTTGAATGCATTTCCTGTTTTTTTTTTTTTTTTGAAATAAAGTACTTCTAGTTTATATCTGAAGAGTGAAGTGGAACATCCCTCATAAAATTAAAAACTGTAGCTCTGAGCCGGCCCCGTGGCTTAGCGGTTAAGTGCGCGCACTCCACTGCTGGCGGCCTGAGTTTGGATCCCGGGCACGCACTGATGCACCGCTTCTCCGGCCATGCTGAGGCCGCATCCCACATACAGGAACTAGAAGGATATGCAGCTATGGCATACAACTATCTACTGGGGCTTTGGGGGGAAAAATAAATAAATAAAATTATAAAAAAAAAAACCACTGTAGCTCTGACTATATAACAAAGCCTTCAGAGTAAGATTTTTGCATTGAACCGTGTGGATTCATTGTCTAGGTCTGCCATATAATTGTCAATCCTGTATTGACGTGTTAGTTCTTCATATGGGAACTTTGGCACAAATGAAAACCCTTCTGAACAGTAAAATTGTCCTGTGTATATCTATTCAAATGTTTTTAGGTATGTTTAGAAAGGAGAACCAGAAGAAGAATTGAGTAGCCATTTTGTTTATTACAAATAAATTTGATAGCCTCTTTTTCATAAATAAACAAAACAAAACCCACGCTGTGCTTTATAAGAGATGGCTTATGTTCGGTTTTCAGAGATGCCTATTAAATATAGTTATGATTTTTATCACAGATGAATTTTTAAGGACCTGAAACAGCTTTCGCAGTTGTGAGGCTGCGTGCTATGCTAAACTTAGCAGGAAAAAAGGAACAGATTTTTCTTCATGATCCAGGCAAACTTATGCTTGAAAAGAAATGAACAAGATTTTCCAAGGATGATTATGATTCCAGCTTTCAGATTAATTTTTCTTTAAGGGGAGGTTATTAGTTCTGTTGATATTAGTGGAAATGTTGATTAGGTGCTGTAGAGAGAAAATAGGGAGCTGACAGGGAAGAGAGAGAAGCCATTTTAAGAAGGTTAGGATTGCTTTCTCCCTCAGAAGGTAGAGGGAATCTGTTTCCTCCAGACTGTATGTTTTGGGTTGAGGGAAATACAAGTATTTGTAGCAACAAATAAAGTCTAATTTCCTGGTTGAAGGGAGAGGGCAGTGACATTTTTCAAAAGGAAACTTTTATAATGGCTTTTAAGCAATGTTAAGATCTCTGCAGCGTTAATCCTAGGGAAGTGTGAAATAGCAGTAGAAGGTAGAATGTGTGATTGTTGGTAATTAAATCTGTGGCAATAACTGACTACAGTAAACAGTGAATGTTTTCTCTTGTTCTGCCGAATGGAGTAACGTTAAAGAAAGAGCTATTCTCAGACCCAAACACGCTTTTGTGTGAACAGCTGTTACTAATAAAATTATAGGAAGTTGTTCGACAGTCACCTTTGATTTGTTACGTTACTGATATGTAAAAATCTGTCTGATTTCTCATCTAACGTGTAGTAAAAAGAAAAAAAGGACCTAAACGTGCTGTCAGAAATGAGTCCATAAATCCTAGGTGGTCATGCATCTGAACTTTACAAACAAAAATAAACATCCATATTGCGATGCCGAGAACCAAAAACTAAATTCGCTCAATAGCTCTGGGGTTGGCTTTTATACCTAGCCATAATTTCTGAAATCAGTGCAGAATATTTTGCTAAACGCCTTTATGGTTCAATGTTAAGAACAAAATTAGTATTATTTAAGAATAAAGTTAGGATATTTCGAATTCATTTATTCAATAAACATTTGCCAGTTACTGGAAAATAAACATTACCTCCAAATTTTTTACCAGGCATACCTTAAGAAAGAGTAGTTGCATGCAGAATGCTGATCAGATGAATAAGTATTAAGCACCTACTCTGTGCAAAATAATGTGCCTGTGAGACCCTCCTTATTTCTTATTTGCCAGCAGGAAAGACTACAAGCCCTTTTCACAGTTCTTGTTGTTGCACAGCTAATGCCCTCCGACTGACATGTCCTTCTGAGTATTATCCTTCCTGGCTTTGGCTTTTCTACTGGCTGTAAATACAAAGAAAAAGACAAAATCATCTGAAGGCCATTGTAGAAGCTTTCCGGGGATTACACAACTGGAGAGAGCAGATGATCTTGAGAATTTGAACTCCTGAGTTAGATATATTATTTCCTTGGAGCCTATCATTTTTTTTGCCTTAAACTGTGAGACGCTGTTTGTGACCACTTGCCCTGTGTTTCTAACTGGATTGGAAGCTCCATAAGGGCAAAGATAGTGGCTCTTGTTTCTGTGTATCTCAACGTAGCACAATTACTTGCTCAATTTACAGTGATTTTCTTGTTAGTAACTGAGACGTGGGCATGGGGGGTAGGGGTAGGGTGGGCAGCTGGATTCCCAAAAGAAAGGAGAGCAGTTGAAGAAAGGAAACTTAAACTTATTGCTGTCTTCTGATGGGTGTCATCCACATGTTCTCCATTTGCCACTCTTTGCTGTTCTGTGGTCCATGGACCACCTGGGGCACAGTAAAAGGAATTCTCTTTTCAAGACGGAATAGTCTTTGTCTCCTTGCCTGCTTCTCATTCATTCTTCAGTGAGAATGATTCAGTTTAACATTCTCATATTGTTTCAGGTTGAAAAGCCAATAGCAGTTTTTCCAGAAGTTTGATTGGAAAACGGTTACACAAACAAATCCTTTGAAATTTGAAAATTCCATGCACCTTTATTACAAGATTAATCTTGGATTGTGAGCAATTTGAGTGCTTTAGAAACAAAGTAGTTGTTTCAAGGAAGTGTGTAATGGATTGTGGTGTGGTTGGGAACTAGAATGTTATTAATGCCATTATATTTCTGAAACCTCACAGAAGGGAACAATAATTGATCCACAAATTAAAGAAAAAGAGCTAGAGTGAGACTTTTTGGCTCTGTTGCAGGAAGTGAGTAGTGATGTTTGGAAACATATTCATGTATATTTCTAAGAGATAACCTCCCCTTTTTCCCTTTGGAGAACTGAAATTATGAATTAATGGCCTCTTCCCAGAATTTGACTTTTTTTTTGATCACCATCACTTGCTAAAAAACAAATAGCTTTTCTCTTTTGCTTCTTTTTTATGTTTCAAAACTTTTTTCGTCTTTTTTATTGTTTCTTTTTATGTTTCCTTTCGCTGAAGAGGCAGTCAGGTAATTGGTGGCATCTTCCATATATTTTCTGGTGACTGCAGCTGACTAGTTGTTTCTAGAGAGAAATGCTTCAGTGTCTTACCCACCCATTATTCAGTCATCCAGCTAGTATTTGCTGCGGGTCCCCCAAAAAAACCCTTCCATGTGAAGACCACCTACCTATTTACCCTCTCATCACAGCTTCCTTAAACAAATGCTAGGAGTGGTTCCTTAGATTCTCTGGTGTGAGCGTTTCTATAAAATTTAGGGAACTTCCAAGTGGGTGCTGCTTTCAACCATCGTGACTCTGAGCTGGTGAGAGGGGAAGTTGGGTGCTTTAATACGTTAAAAGAAAGACACTTGTGAATGTGCTTCTGGGAGATGATTAACTTTCTTTAACAACACTTTGGTCCACAAAACCGAGTATGTTGTTATTGAACAAATGTGAAATTCTCCTTCCTTTTCCAAAGGGCGGGGACTTGAGATTGGTTCATGATCACCAGCAGAGACTTAGTGAGCCAGTGCCGGATAATCTATCAGGGGCCACTGTGTTTCAAAATAGGATGCAATGCATTTGCTAGAAGGGGAGAAGGTGGTGTAGGCCTCTGTTGAGTAATAGCGCATCTTCCTCATTTAATGATCTGAACGTCCCCATCTCAGTTACTTGAGGGCCTTAAAACGTCTCTTTCTGATTGGATTTCAACACAGATAGTTAGGGAGGGTGGCATTAGTAGCGGCCTTGGCTTTTGTTATACCCTGTCAGTCTGAGTAGGTTTTCTGGTTTGTTTTTTTAAGGTAAAGATGCAATGATATTTTCTTGCCATGCGAATTGGTATTTCAGGACCTGCACTTTCCAGAACGCCTTCATTGTACGTTCTTTCTGCAGATGCCAAATGCAATTTTCCTCTTGTCCTAAAGAGCTGACCCATTTCCTGTAACTTGTTCTAATAATACAGGATGACTTTAATTCTTGTTCCTGGGTTGTCCTTAAAAGAATGCCAGGGTACGCGTTAAGTGTTTAACTCCCTAAATCTTGTGATATATTTTTGAAAATTGGTAAATCATGCAAACACAGTGGCCGACTGGCTTTGTGAAAGTTTATTCGGCTAGGTAATGAAATACTCCTTATGGCTCTACCTGTTGGTTTAGTTGTGTGTCTTTTCCAAAGCCTGTGACTGAAAGGCAGTCCTCCTGTTCTGCCTCTCTGAACTAACCTGAGGGTGTTTTGTTCCTTTGCTCCTTTACTGTTTCTATAGAAACTTGAAGAAGGAAGAGATTGGACCGAATCTAAGGGCTGTTCAAACGTTGAAACTTGCTCTGCCTTGGCTCTGCAGTTTTGGCAAACTCACCCCTGGACGAGGGGCCTCTCCAGGAGGGATGGGCCATCCAAGGAGCCATTGCCAGGTCTGGTGGACTCCTAGCGGCCCCCACTCTTTCTCCTTCCCCTTTGGAATAACTCCCAGTGCCCCGCAGGCCGCTCACGGTCCTGGGGAAGAGCCTTGAGGATGACTGGGAGTGGGGATGCATCAGCCAGTCTGTCCAGAGCTGTCCCTCACGCCTCCTGGCATGCTGCTGATAGTTGCACTGCCTTCACAGGGAATCATATCAAAAGCCTCCTGTCATATCAGCATGGGTCTTTGGCTTCCTGCAGGAAGGGCGATATCCTGGGAGGCGCAGAGGTGGAGCCTGGGAGGCAGTGTTCTAGCGCTGCCCTGCTGAGGCCTGGGTGTTTTCTTAGATACCTTTAGGCAGCTACCTGTGACTCACTAATACTACTGTTTTGTTTTTTCTTTGCTTCATTGGGCTTTAAGCAATGCTTTTCATTTGCTTAGAAATAATCTCTGCTGCCCAAGTTCGTTTCTACCATTTGCACTGAGAGCAGGTTGGCCATTTGAGCCTGGGCCCTGGGAGTGCCCCGAACACCTTGGCGGAGCTCATCTGGGGGCAGCTTTGTATTTGGAGCCAGCAGGTCCCTTTTCCAAGGGCCTTCCAGGGAAGATTTAGAATTAACCCTTGGATAGACCATTTGTGTTCATTTCCTCTTCCACTGCTGTGCCAATTTTTTTTTCTTGGGCTTTCGTTGAAACCAGAAGAACAGGTAATGGTGGACACATCCATAACATGAAGTAAGGAATTCCATACTTTTTTGCTTTAAAAAAAATTTATATTTACATATATATTCCTGTCGTCTTGGAAGTGCAGTCCGTTGTCATGGCCGTGATCAGAGAAACTTGAAGACGGCAACTTCTGGTGTCCCTTGTCTGCATTCTAGAGAAAGGGCTCTAGGACCAAAGAAGGGACAGCCAGACTCTCACCCCAGGTCTGGAGAAGCACCCCAGGAGCCCAGTTCCACTGGAGGTGCCAGGCAGGTGTTTGGCATTCTCACCCCCACTTACCTCCTGGCCCTCGGCCTTCTGCTCATTATCTTATCAGCTTCGGGCTGCCTTACCTTGATCTCAGATTTGGAGTTGGACGGGCACAGGGAACCGTCACAGGCGAAGGAGAGTAATGGGGGCTGGGGGGCTTGGCAGGATGAGAGGGTGTTGTTGCTGGTCGGGGTGGTGCAGCCGGGCCTTGGCTCGGCTCTGGAGGGAAGGAAAGGAGAGGTGCTCTGTGCGTTTGCTTGGTGTCTTGGAGCAGGAAGAGCCAGGCCAGTGCAGCTCCTCTTGTCAGCTCCACTGGCCTGCTGCATTTCTTCATCACTGTCGCATCTCCCATGCCGTGCTACCCCCAGATCGTGGTTTGGGAGATGAGCAAGTGCAGAAGTAGGCGTTGTATGGGAGGAGTTTTTGTTGCATGCACTCTCTCCTGGGCTTTTGCCCCCAGAGGTGGTTACATAGACTTAGCAGAGAGCTCATGTCAAGCAGTGTCTTGAGCAAAACCATTCACACGTTAAGGAGAAAATGTACCACATGGCTCCTCGGTATTTTTTTCTGTCAGCTGTTTAAGGTGATAGAAAGCGTCGGTTACTGTCTTGAGAACTCTGCTAATCTGGTGATAGGTGAGTAGAATGTCTCTTGAGAGATCTTGAGAAAGCAGGAAATCTGCTTTCACCTGGCTGGCTTCTCCTACAATAGAGCGCCTTTTGGTTGGCGAAGGCGATAGATAGATAAGTGGTATCATGAGATGTTTTTGTCAAGTGGATTCATACTCAGGTGGAGGCATGTAATATAGAAGTAACTTTGTAATTTTTGGCTGAGAAGGGCACTGATCAATGGGATATGTTCTCTTATGAGCCATTCGCATTCTTCGCTATCATATCCAAGCCCAGGGAGCAGATTATTCAAGGTTCCTAAAGCCATATCTCCAATTATGACCAACATTCAAAATGAGCTACATTTGTCCATGATAGAATTGACGTAAGAGGATTTTTTGACTCACAGTGTAGGCAAATATATTTTGAGTAATTTGAATAATTTGAGAGCAGAAATAGGGAGTGCTGAAACAAAAGATACTTGAAATCAATCTCTTTTTTTTTTGGGGGGGGGGGGAAGATCAGCCCTGAGCTAACATCCGTGCTAATCCTCCTCTTTTCTGCTGAGGAAGACCAGCTCTGAGCTAACATCTATTGCCAATCCTCCTCCTTTTTTTTTCCCCCAAAGCCCCAGTAGATAGTTGTATGTCATTGTTGCACATCCTTCTAGTTGCTGTGTGTGGGACGCGCCCTCAGCGTGGCCGGAGAAGCGGTGCGTCGGTGCGCGCCCGGGATCCGAACCAAATCAGGGAACCCGGAATGGGGCCGCCAGTAGCGGAGTGCGCGCACTTAACCGCTAAGCCACGGGGCCGGCCCCAATCTCTATTTTTATTTCCATTCACTTCCTAAAGGGTCAGGAACTAATGAATTGCCATAATGCTGGCTCCTCTTAGAGCCAGGCTTGGATCGGGCATGCATTCTGGACATGGAAGGGCCTTGATGTGTTCCAGGACTCTTGAATGGGCAGTCCTCTGAACCTCGTAGTTTCTCCTGTTATGTGTTGGGTCACCATCTAAGATGTTATCCAAAGCACATTAGAAATAACTAAAAATTTGGACATGTACTATCTCTTGTAATGATGAGTTCCCTAAGTTTCCTATCTGCTATGAGAGAAGATAACCTGTATGTTGCTTGATCAGTTTCTGATAAACAATTTGTATTTCCCTATCCATACAATTCTTGGCAAAGGGTTGCCTTTAATGGAAGAAATCAAAGGATGTCATTAATATTTCTTGAGGGGAAATCTTGACTTCAAATATATTTTCACAAAAATCACTAGCTATGTCCTTTGAGAAACACCTTTTCTATAGAACTTTCCACTCCAGGCCATGCTTATTATGGGAACAGAGATTCTTTTCTGGGGTTTTTCTAAATTCCGAGAGTCTATTTGTGAATTGCTTCTCAAATTACAATGTTTCCTTTCCAGAATTAATTAATGCATTGTGCATCCTTAGTACTGAATCACTGGGTCACACAATGATTTATTTTTTCTATTAAAAAATATTCTTCCTTTATATTAATATAATATATCTTCAGGCAGTATGCTACTGCCTGAATTTATATTGTCTTTTATTCTCTTTTTATAATGAAATAAAGAAGAGCACTTGAGATATATCCTCTGGTGGTATGGTTACTTTTTAAAATAGTAAAAAGTTTAATAGTGAGAAAAACTATTATATGTAATAGACAGTCAAAGTTTGAGTCAAGAAGTGTATATATTCTTCCACTTAAGAATTTTCTTACATTCTTAAGAAATAAATTATATTGTTTTCATGTTGGCCTTCAAACGAATAACAGCCCATTCTATGGTAATAACATGTTTTTATGTTTTGTTTTTCAGTGATTTTGAAATTTTACAAATAATGCAAAAGGTTTTTAGACAAAGTTTAAAAAAACGATTTTAAAATTTATTCATAAATTTATCCAAAATGTACCAATCTAACGTAAGAAACGTGATTTTTTTGCATGTTCTTTTCTAGGCTGTTTTATTTTTATATGTTTCTTGCATTAGTGTAATCATACTGTACAATTTAACATTATGCTGTAAGCATTTTCTTTGTGGCTTTAGATTTCATATTAATATTTGGAATTGCTGTAAAATATTCTGTTAGAGGATATTTATTAATTTCCTTGCTTACTATCTTTTTTTTGTTGTTGTTTCGCACATTTAGGCTTCTCCCAGTGTTTCCATTTTGAAAATAATGCTGTGATGAAGTTCTTGGTGAAGATAGTGTTTTTTAAATCACATTTTCTGTTAGAATAGATTAATAGAAATGTTATTTCTACGTCAGAGGATATGAAAAATTTTAGGACTCTTGATTACACACACCTAACACGTATTCTGAAATGGTTGTATACAGTTTGCAACATCATGAGCAGTATTGTGAGAATATCAGTAAGTTAGTAGGCAAAAAATGGTACGTAATTTAAAAATTTGCATTTATTTGATCATTAGTGAGAATGATCATTTTCCCGTATGTTTGTTTCTAGTTGAATTTCTTATTTTGTACGTTGTCTCTTCATTTCCTTTGCCTATTTATGAGCTCCCAACGTACAAAGGAAATCAGCCTTTTTCACATTTACTGCAAACAACTTAACCCCGGTCTGTTGTTTGTCTTTTTCTTTCTTTTGTATTATTTAATACAGAAGTTTTTAATTACTTTGAAGCCAAATCTGTTGATCTATTGCTATTCTCTTTTAAAATAAAAATCTTTATCTGGTTTAGATACTCCGTGAAAGCCAGATTTACTGCTATTGTAATGGAGGGAACTTGATTGAATGTAGTGTTTACACATCATTGTTGTATGATTTTTCTTTCAAAAGGAAAATGAAATACATACACATGGAAGTTCACACTATCACAGATTACACAACGTAAGCTGTTCTGTATGTAATTGGTTTTTTTCATCTAGTAATATGTAATGAATATCTTGCCATGTTAATATAAATCTTTCGCATCATATTTGTGGCTATTTGATGTTCCAGTCTATTTTTTTTGTTCGAGTGTGTTTTGAAGCATACAGCAGTGCACTGCAGCTAGCTTGTACCTGCTCATGGAAGCCAACTCTACGTCTTTTTTCCCAGCTCTGTGTTCAGTGACTTCATTTTGGTAGCCTGAAATCAGCCGTGATGGGAGTATTTACACCACAGAAATTGGCAAATGCTACAAGTCAAGGCTTTCCCCCAACCCTGGCAGAACTAGTTGCCACTACACTACCGTTTCTAAGTGACCCCTATGGATGGATATTTAGTTTGATTCCATTTAAAAAATTTTATAATCAACGCTGCAGTAAATGTTGTAGGGAATCCATCTTTGTATGCTTGTATGATTGCCCCTTCAGATAAGTTCTCAGAGTTGGAATGTTAGCCAAATGATAGACTTATTTTAATTTTTAATACATGTCACTACCCTGCCTTTCAGAAAGGTTGTGTTGGTTTACTTTCCCATCTCTAGTTTATGTTAGTGACTATTTTGGCACATCTTAGCTATTATTAGATTTTTGTCGATCTGCAAAGAAAAAAAAAGATCTATTTATTTGCATTGTATTGACTTAATTTCTATTATACAGTCTTTCTTTTCTTTTTGAAAATGGCCTATTTACAAAAATAACTAACAAATGCCTCAATTTTTTTTTTCTTTTTTGTGAGGAGATCAGCCCTGTGCTAACATCTGCCAATCCTCCTCTTCTTTTTGCTGAGGAAGACTGGCCCTGGGCTAACATCCGTGCCCATCTTCCTCCATCTTATATGAGACGCTGCCACAGCATGGCTTGCCAAGCAGTGCGTCTGTGCGTGCCCGGGATTTGAACCGGCAAACCCTGGGCTGCCGCAGCGGAGCGTGGGCACTTAACCACTTGCGCCACCGGGCTGGCCCCTACAAATGCCTCAATTTTTTATTTAGTTTTTTTATCACTTTTATTTTTATCTTTATTAACTTAGGTATTTCTAGAAAACTGAACATTTTATCTACAGAAGGATAGAATGCCCTAGGAAGAATGTCTCTAAGGGAAAAAGAAAATAGAACTGATAAAATTATATGACACGTTTGGCTATGTGCAAAATTGTTCTGAAACACAAAAGTTTTTAGTTGTGATGAGGTCCAGTTTATGTATTTTTTCTTTTGTTGCTTATGCTTTTGGTGTCATGTATAAGAAACCATGGCTAAATCCAAGTTCACCAAGATTTACCTGTATGTTTTCTTCTGAGTTTTGTAGTTTTAGGTCTTACATTTAGGTCGTTGATCCACTTTGAGTTCATTTTTGTATATGGTGTGAGGTAGGGGTCCAACGTCATTCTTTTTTTTTTTTTTTTTTTGTGAGGAGATCAGCCCTGAGCTAACATCCGCCAATCCTCCTCTTTTTTTGCTGAGGAAGACGGCCCTGGGCTAACATCCGTGCCCATCTTCCTCCACTTTATATGGGACGCCGCCACAGCATGGCTTACCAAGCAGTGCGTCGGTGCGCGCCCGGGATCCGAACCAGCGAACCCCGGGCCGCCGCAGCGGAGCGCGCGCACCCAACCGCTTGCACCACCGGGCCGGCCCCCCAACGTCATTCTTTTATAAGTGGATATCTAGTTGTCCCAGCACCATTTGTTGAAAAGATAAATTCTTTCCCCATTGTATGGTCTTGACACCCTTGTTATTTATTTTTGCCTTATCTTTGTTACCTTCTTTCTTGCAGTTTCTCTAGGCTTATTTGGTTGTACTTTTTCTGTTTTCTTGAATTAAAATTCTTAGATTATTTATTTTAATATTTTCCTGATTTGAATTAGATGTGTTTAAAGCTTTGAATCTGTCTACATGTTGCTATGTAGTGTTATTATATATATATATATATATTTGTTATATTATATAACAAAGGTTAAATATAACCTTTGTTATTTATTCCTAGTCTTACATCATTTTGATGGGAGAATGTGGTCCGTACTGTTTTTACTTTCTGGAATTTATTGTAGTCTAATATATAGTCAATTTTTGTTCTATGGATACATAAAATATGTACGTGTGTATATATAATAATACATAAATACATGTGTGTTATTTAATTTTATTCTTTTATTTATAGTGAATCTCTTTATTTATATTTTGAGTCTGCCAAGTACTGAGAATTGAGCTGAAGTCTTTTATTACTCTGGGTGTTTATGGCAATTTCTCTTATTTCCAGAAATTTTTGCTTTATGTATGTAAGTACTACTCTGTTTTGAGGTACCTAGAAAATGTCCTTGAGAATTAAATTTTCATCATTATAACATTACCTTTTTATGTCAGTTAATGCTATTATATCTTGAGTTCAACTTTGTTGGGTATTAATATGGTTCTTTTGTTTCTATTTGCTTGGTGTATTTCTCCATTTATTTTTCAGCTATCCTTAATCTCTGTTGTTCTTCCTCTCAGAGTTTTTTTTTTTTAACCTCAGCTTGAGAGTCCTTTTCCTTAAATAGGTGAGTTCATTCTACTTACACTTGTTGAGATAATAGATGTGGTTATTTTTTTGCATCTCATGTCTGTCTTCTGATTCTTTTATTGATTTCTGGCAGTTACCTCCCCTTCTGCATTCCTTCTTCCCTCTCTGCCTTCTTTGCTGTTTGGTTTGTATTGGATTTCTCGTTGTGTTTTCTACCTCTGGTAATTTGAAAGGTATGTAGTCCACTTTTAATTTTCCTGTTGGTAGTCTATATAACTTTTGGTAGTGTTTTTCAAGTTATGTTTCTCAGTTTATCAGCTTCAGAGATGAGATGGTATTTATTGTGTCCCTCCTGTGTGCAGTGGACAGATTTGTTCACCTATTACCAGGGGTCGGGAAACTTTTTTGGCTTTTTGGCCCATATGGTCTCTGTTGCAGCTACTCAACTCTGCCATAAACACTTTGTTAATGAATGGGTGTGGCTATGTTCAAATAAAATTTTATTTACAAAAACAGGCAGCAAGCCGGATTTGGCACTCTGGCTGTAATTTACCAATCCCTGATCTATATTACTTCCATTCTCTGCTTTCCCTGGCATTTTATTTGCATGTTCTAAACTTTTTTGACTTGTGGCTATTATAGACAAGTGAGCGATACCAGACTTAAAACAGTTCTTTAAACCTCAATGGTTATTAAGAATATTAACACATTTTATTTTATACATATATTTTATTTTCTTTAACTCTCTTCTCTGAGACAACACTGAACATATCGAACGATAAAACTTTTATAAGAACAACCTAAACTTGTCCATGGCTAAGGACATTTTTCTGGAGGTTCAAGTCTGTCCCTGTAACTTATTCATGGTCACTGAAAGGCTAAACATATAGAAAACTTAAATTATCTTGGTTTGAACAGAAAAGAGATATTTGTGTCAGATGGAATGAGAAGTGTGCGTGGTATTCAAGATCTTTTCCATGCTCATCGTTTTCATCCACATTTCCTCTGCCCTGCGCTTCCCTTTGATTACAGCTTCCTGACTATTCAAATTCGGCACATCTACTCTCTTAATCCTGGAATAGTTTGTTCTTCTTCTGTTCATCGTTGCCTGTATAAAGTTAGTGTTTGATCTTGCAGCCTATGTGATCTTCAACATTTCAAAAATGTTTCTATAGTTTTGCAAAGTTCATACATAGAGCCAATTTATTTTCACACTTTTAAAAACTTTTCATCCTTTGATTTCATATTCAGTGAAATCATTGATGATCCCAGGGAATCATTTCTAGTTAAGCCTGAAGAAACCCATCTAAGTTTTTGTTGTGTATTACTTATTTATTAGAAATTTTAGTATTATATATATTTGTGCCTCTAATTAAAACTACGTATTTAGCATTAATTCTGTGTTTAAATAAATGCTTGTCACAAGATACTTCTCTCAGTTTCTTTAATTGTGTGCTCTTATTTTTCATTCACCTATGAGTTGACTGGATTATACCTTCAGACAGATTTTTCACAAAGGCACTATGGAGGATATATCTTCTGAGTTCTTGTGTATTTGAGATGGCCGTTCTGTGGCATTCACATGTTAACGATGACGTGCGTGAGTACAGAATTCTTGGATTACACCTCTTTTCTATCTACATTGCCTGCCCCATGGTGGATGCTCCATTCTTTCCTGACATCTAAATTTGATGAGAAGTCTGCAGTCGGCCTGAATATTTTTCTCTGTGATTTGCTTTTTCTATTTGGATGTTTCTTTCTTTAACATGGAAGCTTAATAACTTCACCAGGTTATGCTTCAGTGTTTTATATTCTTCTTCTTCTTTTTTTTTTTTTTTTTGGTGAGGAAGATCAGACCTGAGCTAACATCCGATGCCAATCCTCCTCTTTTTGCTGAGGAAGATTGGCCCTGGGCTAACATCCGTGCCCATCTTCCTCTACTTTATATGGGACGCTGCCACAGCATGGCTTGACAAGTGGTGCTTCGGTGCGCGCCCGGGATCTGAACATGCTAACCCCAAGCCACCGAAGCACAGCGCGCGCACTTAACCGCTGCGCCACTGGACTGGCCCCAGTGTTTTATATTCTTTATTATTTATTCTGAACCACTCTGAACCCATTCTATCTGTATATTTATTCTTTCATTTTAAGGATTTCTCCCAATTTATCATTGAATATTTTTTGTTCCAGGAGTTCTTTTCTTCTCTGGGAACGCCAGTCATTCATATATTGGATTTCTCTTGTTTCTCTACCGAACCTGTCAACTTCCCTCTAATTGCTTCATTTCTGCACTCTTTTCCTTGTGTGATTTTCTCAAATTTCTTATCTGCGACATTGATTTGGCAGTGGTTAGCATAGAAATGTCAAGTGCTAACAAATAGGTTTTGAATAACTGAGGTGCCTGCTGTACGTTTTTGATGCTTCGAATTCACTTTTAAGTTCTGCAGTATCATTATTTTTTCTCCTTGTTTCCTTTCTTAGCTCTGACAGTTTCTTTCTACCTTATTCTATTTTTTAATATCCTTTTTCAAACAGTCCACATTTTCTTAAATTTTCTTGGTAGTACAAAGCAATTGTACTCTTATTTTTTTCTTCTGTTTCCTAGAGTAAATCTTCCAAAGTGTTCTTCACAATTTTCTTTTTGCATGTTCTGTGCCTTGTCTTTATTTTTTTTCAGAAGCGTTCCAAATTTTGTCTGACCCTACTGTTTGTCCAAAAATAGTGTGGGTGGAATCTCACTGACTTCCTTCCCTGTTTGCCGTGGGTCTGTTTGTGTCTTTCTTGTAGCACTTAAGCTGAAGGCCTGGAAGATGATGGTATATATTCTGTTTTTAGCTGTTCAGTTGTCTGAGTTGGGTGGTAGAGATGGCTCTGTGGCGGTGGGCAGCTTCTGTCTAGGAGGCTTGCTGCCTCTTCATTTTGTTGTGTTATACTGCCAGTTCCGTTTGCTCCTCTTTTGGGTGAGCCAGCTACTTGGATGAGAAATCGTTCAGAATGGTGCCTCGCTGTTTATGGAACGTTTGTTCTGTGCATCTGTTGGGTATCTTTCTCTGCATTCTTTAGGCCACTTTGCAAAGTAGGTGTGCTTTCAGCCTTCAACCCCTGCCAGGTCAGAGGAAATTCTGGGGTCAGTTGGCTGGATAGTTTCTTTTTAGCTCCTCCACCGCTAGTGTGGGTAGGAATGTGTGTTCCAATACGATGTTACTTATTCTTTCAAGTTGGGGAGTATCAGGGAGTATTTCAGAATTTTTGCCACTTGCTTCCCTCAGTACCGCACTGTTTTACAAACAGCAGAGCTGTGTATAGACCCGCCGTGTTCTCTCTCTTTAGTCCATTTGCATTGCTTCTGGTTGATAAGTCCTTTGCTATTATTAATGTAGATGAAGTTTTCTCTCTGTTTTTTTTTCTTTGCATACATTTTGAGGGGTAGAAAGGAAGTTGTTGTTGTTTAGAGCACTTTGCCTTCTTCCCAGGAAGTCTGCTTGATGAGTCTGGATGGCTATAATTAACACATGTGAAGCCTTTGTAGAGAGTTATGATTATAGAATCTCAGTTAAGAATGGGCTTTACGGTCCAGGCTTGCACCCCAGCTTGCACAAGCTTGGCACCTCTGTAACATCCCCCAATTTATTGTCAGTTTTTCCCTCTACATTCGGTGGTAAGAACATCCTCCCCCGAGAGGAGTTAATTCTCTTTGGTCATCTGTGTTAGAAAATTTTCATATATTAAGCTGAAATCTGTCCTGAAACTAGTTTCGGGTTCCATCCCTTGGGGACACTGGGACTCTGGAACACACTGGAACACAACTACTTTTCCAAGTAATTGAAGTTGGCCTCATGACACCCCTGGGGCTTGCTTTCTTCTTTATGTGAAACATTGTGAGTTCTTTCCATCATTTGTCATAGGGCAAGAATAAAATCATGACCTTTATCATCCTGGTTGTTTTCTTCTTTAAAAACAAATAGCCATAATGGAGCCCAACACTTCAGGTATGGTTTTATGAAATCAGAGCAGGTAATATTTCTCCATCTTGTCCTGAACTGAGATAACACGTGACTCCAGAAATCTTTGTCTTTTCTAAATAAATCAACGCAAGAAATATGGCAGTTTTGAGTGCGGAGGGCTACTGTAACTTTTCTCTACCAGTACCTTGATTGTTCTTAGTTATTTTTTTTCAATAGAGTGCTACATTGCTATCCTTGTTTTTGACCTGTGGTCGACTGTGATCTGTATATGGTCCTCTGCATTTTTGCATTTCCCTTTATCATGTATTTATTTGCATGGAGTTGTTTTTTTTTTCAATTGCTGAGAGTGTTTATTCCTACTGAATTTCATCCTGATTCTGTGGGAATATCCTTCCAAGGTCAAGATCATTTAAACTTTTTTTTCCAAATTCTAACGTTTGTGATCCTACCCAGTTCATTCTCAGAGGAAAGTAGATGAACCTATTACAATAAGATTCATAAAGAATTATATCAGGAAAAAGAAGTATTTTTGTTAATACTGTCAGTAAAGATATGGAAGATATTAGATTTCAGGACAGATCCTCAAAGTCCATCATTCCATATGAATCTCCAGTTGATTCCAAGTCTTTTTATTACTTTTTGTTTACTTACCTAAAAAATATAAAGCCAAAACAATACTATCTGAATTTGACCTCAATATCTAATTTGTGTTGATATAAAAGGGAATAGAAACATTAAGAGAAGGTACATCTGCTCTTCCTACCTCGCCTGTGGCCTGGTCTCCCATCACAGAAGGAAACCAGGCTGCTCCGCCTGAGTGGGCCTTTCACACATCACGGCTGTTGTGGGGCAGGGGTGGTAGGACCCCTGGCATGGCACATCGTGGGTGGTCTATTTTAATCTCTCCTTACATCCTGAAGTGTAGGTTGCCAACCAGTTTATAATGGCCATGACCATTAAGGAGGGAAGGAGCATTTTCTTAGTCCTTGTTCTATGTGAGTTCTAATTTCCACTGAGGAAAAAAGGAATGTTTTCGGAGAAGCAAATTTCATTTGATACTTACTTGCTTTAGGGCCAAATTGGTTTAATCGCTCTTTCTCGCCATAAGTCAAGTGGTTCTTAAAGAGAGAAAGCCAGCTTACAATTCTGTATACTTTATTTTATAGAATTTGCCATCATGCTCACATTTTTAGCAATTACATTAAATTTTCTCATTTAGGAAATTTTATAGTTGAATGGAAGTTATATTCAGTGAATATATATATGATTATTTAATATGAAATAAACTTAGTCCTTCCAGTTGGATGGTGGTGGTCATGATGGGAGAGAAGTTGGTAGTACATAATTTTTTTTTGAGAGGAAGATCAGCCCTGAGCTAGCATCCATGCTAATCCTCCTCTTTTTCGCTGAGGAAGACCGGCTCTGAGCTAACATCTATTGCCAATCCTCCTCCTTTTTTTTTCCCCCCAAAGCCCCAGTAGATAGTTGTATGTCATAGTTGCACATCCTTCTAGGTGCTGTACGTGGGACGCGGCCTCAGCATGGCCGGAGAAGCGGTGCGTCGTGCGCACCCGGGATCCAAACCCGGGCCGCCAGTAGGGGAGCTCATGCACTTAACTGCTAAGCCACCGGGCCAGCCCAACCCCTTGTCTCTTAATTGAGTCTGGCCTATGCCCATGTGGCTGTCAACCATGGGTTGATATTGGGTGGATATTGATTTTTGGACAGTGGTCAGCCTAGGATATTGCCTCTTTCTAGAACTTTTAACAGAAAAGGTGACTGTGTGAAGATTTGAGCATGTCACCTTTAGAAGGGCAGTCTTTCTCCCTGTCTGTGTGTATGTATGGGGGAGTCTTCAGGCTGCTCAAACACACCTTAATGTCATTGTTTTGAGTGTCACCTTGTTGGAAAAATAGGCTCATTGCTTGTAAGCAGTGCTATAAGGAGTAAGTTTATTTCCTAATTAATTTGGTAATTTACTGGAATGTGTTCTTCTAACCCTGCATATTATAGCCTATTGAAATGCCTAAAGTCATTTTTGTTTCCTTTTCTCTTATCCATGAGAATTATTAAAATTCTGACCTTTACGCTAATGTTTTAGAATTGTTCTATACCTGGATTTACAACAGGACACACTGTCCTAAATCCAGTTATAGTTAACAGGATATTGTATACCTTTTTGGACATTTCAGCCTTGGAAGCCAAGGTGCTGACTATGTCTGGATAAACTATGGCCAGGCTCCAAGATGTGCGGAATCCACAAGGTAAGGATTACATATAGGAGTCTCCCTGATTTACCACAGTGCTGTCTTAGGAGCTGCTGCCATTGTAAGTGTGCTTCTTGTGTAATTTCAATGATCAAGATTCCTTTTAAGAAAAACTGTGGTTGTGCAGACATTTACTTTGAGCAAATGAAGCATAGTTCGTATCTTTTGAAATCAGAATTAATAATGCATGGCTACATGAGTGCTTTTTCCTCCCCTCTTTGTATGTTCTTGCATATAAATTTTTAGAACCCATGGTATATCAGATGGTGCAGAGGCTGTTTATTTTTTTTTTCCTGTCTTCCCTGTTTTCCAGTGGGTGGCTTGCTTGAGCAAGGGAATGCAGTGAATAAATTTATCAGCATCAGAATCTGTATTTATACAATTATATTATTTCTTTTATTAAAAATTAAACATTTTGGTCTGAAGGTTTTCAATTTCATAAGTGTCCTTTGCAAAAAAAAAATCATCTTTGGATTGTTCTTTACTGTGCTTTCAAGTCTTCTTTTCCAGCTGAAAATGAAAGATAAGATACAAATATCAGTATTAATTCTTTATTTTTGTTAATTTTTTTTTTCTTTTTGAGGAAGATTGGCTCTAAGCTAACATCTGTGCCCATCTTCCTCTATTTTGTATATGGGATGCTGCCACAGCATGGCTTGATGAGCAGTGCGTAGATCCGAACCAGTGAACCCTGGGCTGCCAAAGCAGAGTGCGTGAACTTAACCACTACGCCACTGGGCCAGTCCCAGTATTAATTCTTTTATTGGCGTGTTTTTTCCCTTAGGATTGTTCTTTTCCTCTTAGTCCCTGAGTGATGAATAGGTTAGAGGCAAACTTCCCTTATCTTGAAACCATAAAGACTGAGTTTCTGTACCAGTGCTTTTTAGGTATAAATACATTCTGGCCTCTGAATGTAAAGTCTGTCCTGACTGCATAGCAGGGAGCAGCTGCCTTGGCTAAGTACCCTGGCGGAGCCAAACAATCCAGGTTGCAAAGAATGCTTGGCTTCTCGCTCGTTTTCATGAGGAATAACATCACACACAGCACTAAGCCTCACTAGGAAAGAACTGAAATTTACTCCTGGCAGGCCAAGAAATGCATCCAGTCACCTCATGTGATCTTTTGCCCCATCCAGCCAAGGCCGTATCTCTGAGGTGAAGAAAATTGTGCATTACATTGCAAAATCTTCTCCTTGTGAGTTAGAAGGAAAGTCTCAAACCTGACTTTATTTGTTACTTTAGATAGTTTTAAGTTAGCACACATATGTAAACATCTCAACTTCCATCATAACTTAGCAGTAAATTTACAAAAGGCAGAATTCAGGAGAACTTCAGATAAGTGTTGTTTCTGAAAGCATCATAAAATGAAAGGGGAAAAGCACTATCCCATTTTAAATGATGCTTTGGAATGTTTTAGTCCTGGAATTTCAGATGATTTATTTTTTTGGCAGTACTGATTAGACACATGCTGAGAACAGGGGTAAAGCAATACTAGGTTTATTCCTTATTGTCTGATAGAGATTTTTCCTCTAAGGTTTTTTAATGTGTTTAAAGGGCAACATTTTTGTTGTTGTTGTTGGTTTCATATCTCAGTGGAAGAAGATAGTCCTAATGAATTGGGATCTTGTGGGATAGGAACTATATATTTCTTTTTTATTGACATAATTACAGCCAGATGGAAATGTGTAATTACATTTCTTATTATACACACATAATGGATTTGTTTTATATCCTACTACTTCCTGAAATTAGCTGACAGGTTAGAACGAATTTATCTGAGTAGAACTAGCATATGTACCTATATCCTTGGGTTTAACATACCCAACCTCCCCCAAGTCTCTATTTATGACAGTTTGCCTCTGTTAAGTAGCCAGAGCTTTAAATCAATAGCCTTATTAGAACGCAGGCTCTAGGAATGCATTCGTGACCCTGTGCAGGAAAGAGTTAAAGTCTAGCTGCTCTCCTTTGAAAGGCCTGCTTGCAGGATTGGCCCTTGGCTGGCATCTGGGAACCTGGTTTTCGAGAGAGTTCCCACAACTCTCAGCGTGGATTAGAATGGCTCATGGCACCTACACTGTTTGTGCAAACAGTGTGCTTTATGTTGAACACCTGCTTTCTTTGGGGAGTCTGGAATTTTGGCAGGTGCTAGGCAGACCGTGCCTACGTGCCTGACCCTCGATAAAATCCCCGGACTCCTAGGCTCAGGCGAGCTTTCCTGGTTGACAGCGTTTGAAATGTGTTGTCACAGCTCGTTGCTGGAGGAATTAAGTGCATCCTGTGTGACTCCACTGGGAAAGGACCCTTGGAAGTCTGTGCGTGGTTCCTTCCAGACTTTGCCCCATGTGTCTTTTCCCTTTGCTGATTTTGCTTTGTTGTAATAAATCACATCTGTGAGTATGACTGGATGCTGGTCCTCTGAGTCCACCAGGTGAACCATTGAACCTGGGGGTGGTCCTGGGGACCCCTGACACCGACCCCATCATCAACTCCTGAAGGTCTCAGCCTGGTTAACGTGGAGTGCTCTGGAGCAGGGTGTTCACACTGCAGCCTGGCCTGTGCGCCAGGCGCTGCGCTGGGGCTGTGTGGAGGAACACGGGGGCTGCTGTTTGTGTGAACTCCTTGAAAGCACCAAGTCACTATCCAAATAAATGCACAGTGATGTTAGTATTATTTCCTTCTTCTGTCGTACGTTTTGGTCACTGCCATGAGTCAGACATTATTGAGTACGCACAGAACACTCAGTTATTTGCCCTTCAGGTAATCTTAGGTCTCTTTCTGCAAACCGGACCAGGCAAACCCCCACTTCCCCAGCGGGCTGAGTGAAGAGTGACAGACGAACTCCCCATCCTCCCTACATTTGTCACATTGCTCTCAAGTGACTTTTCTTCAACTATATTGATATCTTCGTCTGATCCCACTCTCCGTTTCTAGCCTTGTTTCATACTACTCGCCTTCATGAGTCTGACGCTTTGGCTAAACTCTTGGGCATTAACGCTTTTCCTTCCCTTCCCCATCGTCACATCTTGGTTGCTCTCCTCCTTCACCCTCCGGGCTCCCCTCTCCCTCAGGATGCCTCTTTTCCCTCCATCTCTGCCTGTGCAAAGCCCATCTCACCTGCTATGTCTTCCTCAACAGCTCTGCTCTCCGTGCTAGTCAGAGTCTCTCTTAACTTCCTTGACCTTTTATCTTTGTTGCATGTCTGTGTTTATTGGGGATGTGCAGGAAGTGTTGGCGGGAGAGTGGAGAAGTGAGATAGCTGAGGGCAGGCAGCCAATAAAGGTGCGTTATTAAACCAGCCGATGGTGGGCAGTTGGAGCTCCAGCCAGGGGAGAAGCCCTGGTTGATGGTGTCGAACAGGGCTTCACAAACTTTAATATGCGTGAGACTCACCTGGGGACCATGTTACAATGCGGAGTCAGACTCTAGTCTAGGTTGAAACCTGAGAGTCTGCATTTCTCACAGGCTCCCAGTTGATGGTGATGCTGCTGGCATGGGTCCACAGACCACATTTTGGAGAACAGTGATGCTATAAAGTTGTCCCGGAAGGGTGAGGAAGCCGGATTATGTATGTACCAATTCTGGGTGGTCATTAGTTGGGGGCTCTCCTGCCACCTTTGGCCTGTCAAGTGGCCGTCCCTGACTTGGAGAAAGCCCTCAGGCAGAGAAGGGCAGAGACCTGCAGTTGGACGTCTGCTTTGGGTGGTTCAGATAGAGTTGGCCCCATCTTGTAGTTGAGGTTATTTATGCACTTCTCTTCCTCTGTGCCAGACTGTCAGATCCCTGAAGGTAGGATCTGTCACTCATCTTCTCAAGCAGCATCTAGCACACGTTATGCTTTTGTATTAGCGTGATGAATGAGTGGATTGCTGCTGCTCTCTGCTTTGGTAAAGTATTACAAGTGCAGCTTACGGTACAGTCCAGTGACAAACCCTAGTTTGTCATTTCTGATCTCAGGGTCTAAGATGAAGATCCACCGGAAAGAGAGCCTCCTTTCTAGGTCTGCATCTCTGAAGGTAACAGTGGCCTGGTCCTTGTGGGCCAGAATTAACACTTACAAGAGAGGAGAGTGCCCTGGAAGAAAACAAACATGTCCCCTTCAAGGACTTCTAAAGCAATTTTAAGGTGAAAACAGAGAAAAGGGCTCGAGAGAAGAATTCTGGTGGGAAACTTTTGGGATAGTTAGTTCTACCTCATCTAATTTTCTGTCCCGAAAGGCACCTTTCTTTTCATTCTTTTAGGGATTTCCATTCTTTAGTTTTACATGTTGCTTCATATTTGGATGGATTTCCTGTATGAGAGACAAAAATTTGATTTTCTAATGATAAAGGTTAAAACAGATCTTTGACCTTGGTTGATAAATTTCCTCTAAATTATTAAAACCTTTTTTCTTTTGAATACCTTTCCCAAATTTCATTTTTCCTTTGACTCATAAAATCCAAAGTTTAAAAAACTTTCTCTGATATGGAACTTTTCTGACGTTTTATATGAAATAATCACCAAATATTTATTTAAGATCTCCTATCTATTTCTGTGGTTGATTGAAAGGAAATGTAAGACTTTCTCTTAACCCTCAATTAATCATTTAGGTGAGGATAAAAGATAGTATGAAAATGGTAGAAAACCAATTATAAGTGTTTAGGGCTGTCCAGTGACAATTGGCTATCTTTGATTTTTTTCCATTCAGTCCTAATTTCATATATTTCCTTTTGTTAGCAGATTGTTTAAGTTGTGGGTTCAGATTCCTAGTTGAAAAGATATAGTCCTGTCAGATATAGGAATTTATCTACAGGCAGGATTGTAGGTTGGCGTGATTGGAGAATATCACAAAGAATCTCCAGTATCCTGGCTCCTCCTTGAAAAGTAGGCCACTGTAGAAGACACTGCAGGGAGGTCCAGGACAGTGCAGCCATTGGCCTCAGTGCCCAAGGTCTGGTTTGCTGTCTGGATGAACCTAAAATTATGGAAGCTGCCTCTGTCTCCCAGTAAAACCAGCAACCAAATCAGGATTCTCGATTCTTTTTTGGCATGTCTTTCATGTGTTCTTCTTTTGGGTTCTTCTCCGAGTCCGTAAATATTTTAAAGATTCATTTCATAATCCTGTTCACTTTGGTCTTTTCTAGCCTTTGACAACTGGTGTGATCTCTTTCTCTGAGGTGGCTTAGAGGAAGGAGTAAGTGATAAGGGAGTTGTTTCTCAATTAGACAGTACATTTGAGGAAGAAACATGCCTTCCTCTGATTCATGCTCATCGCTTACTGAATAACATTGTATGGAATGGTTGACTGACAAAGTGAAAAGAATGCAAAAAAGTACTGATCACTGAGAAATGCTATCAACTTTTTCTGTATGGATAAGTCCTTATCTTCTGGATAAATATACAACCATTATACTTTATAATGCCGTTTCACATGTGTGATTTCATTTGAAACATAGAAAATTGTGATGAAATAAACATATAGTCCTCATCTTGAGTGGCCTGGAGAGGTTATGTGACCTCATGGAGTAGAGTCTCGAGTCCTCTAAGTTTGAATATTAGCCCTACTATTTACTAGTCTTGTGAAGTTGGTTAAGTTCTTAAGGCCTCGGAACCACAGCTTCTTTATTTGTAAACTAAGGATAATGGTATGTTCTTCTATGGATTGTTGTGGAGAGTAGATAAGATGATGAGGCCGAGCACGGGAGGGGATCTCAGTAAATGTTCCTTCCTGTCTCTTCTCCTCTAAGCTTCCAATTAATAGAAGTTGGGTCCAGAGGAAAACTTAAGTCTTCCAACTCAGTCCATAGCTTCTTGGGAAAAAAAAAGTACAAAGAGGTATGAAAATTCAAAGTAGTATTTATTTTTATAATTCAACTGACTGCGATTAGCTCATGACTGCTGATATCAGCTATACTTACTAAGTGCCTTCTAATAATCCACTGTTTGGGGATATTTCTGTGTCTCACCCAAACTCAAGACCCTTAGTTCCTTGTTAATCTCTTTATTTATTTACTGTATTCTGACAAAGTTACATGCTTGTCTGATATTTAGGTAGTCACAAATTTACTGCAGCATTATTTTGTTGTTTTTTAACCCTGTGTTTATTCTAATTGGTTGGTGTCTATTCTGTTGTTTGGTATGTCTGTTCTGATTGGTAGGTGTAAACTGTTTGGTTATTAAGTATTTTGAATTTCACTGGGGATTATGTGTTAAACATTTTTACTATGTAGGGTTTTAGGATGTGTCTTTTAAGAGAAAAGGTTATTTTAGTAAATTCTTCCAAATTAAAAGATGAATAGTAAGAATTTGCTGGTTTCCTATTTATGGCTGTATCTGAGCAAGCATTTATAGTTATTTTCTAAAATAATCTTAAGTTAATGCTAATGGAACTATGTATTATCAGTCACACATTGGAAGGCTAATTATTGGTCTGTAATCTTAGCAAATTATTATGCTTGTTGGTGTAATCCATGTCAGCAAGGTGACACATTGTAATTATGTATTCATTTTCGCTTGCTCTTTGTCTTCTGTGTGTATCGTCAAACAAGCTTTCTTTATTACAGTTGTGGTTATTTTAGTGGCAGCCGCTTTCACTTGAATTGATACAAAGACCATCCCTTATCCCTGGGCCGCATGGTCTTTCCTGAGACATAAATGTGGTATAGCATCCGCTACATAATCGTTCCTAATGAGACGTGTGTAGACACCTTAAAGCTCCTTTTGTTTCTGTGTCTGAAGTGTTGGATCATTAGCGGATTTACCACTGGACTGATGTGTTTCTCCAAGTTCTGCCGACATAAAATTGTGGGCCTATTTTTCATCGGTTTACATTAGATTTCCCTTTAAATCATCCTATAGTTTTCAAGCTAGGAAAAAAAAATGAATTACTGATGTTAATGACCCTCTTTTTACTTCTCTCAATTGTCGTTTAAGGTGATGTATTAGATTTGGGTTATTAATAGTTTATGTTCTCTAATATTTGAACCTTTATTAGATGGTTTTCTAAAAAGTGTCTTGTTCTGCTTGTTCTACAAACAAATTTCTCCATTAATGTGTGCTTATAGTACTTTCTAAGCATCTTAATTTTCTTAAGTTATGATCTAAACTTAAGTTATGATGAGGGTTTAATCTGTTTTGGCTCAAGGAGGACTAGATACTCATTTACGAAGTGTTACCTTATATTAGAGCTTTAATAACATTATTTTTTTTTTTCCAACTAGGGAACTAACCCACTTATGGGAAGTTCTTCTTTCTTTCTTTGTATTGACTTCAGATTTTCCATATTTGGTAATTTGCGGTAGGGTAGTGTGTGAAATTTGATTTTAGAGTTGGCTTAGAGCTTCAGTAAGAACATATCATGTCTTTGTTACTCCTTTTCATCTATGTATCCTTAGCTCTTTGCACAATGCTAGGCCCAGAATAGACAATCAATATATATTTGTTGAAATAAATAGCTCCCCAGAAGCTTGCTGGAGTCTGTTCTTTTGTTCATTCACCTGGCAGGAAAATAAGGTCTTGATACCAGTTTTGTCTTTGGAGGCCTAATTCCTTAGTTCTTGTGCAGATTGGCATTATGTAATCTTTCCAGTGTTGGAGAACATTTTCTGTGACAGCAGACTCTTCTGGGTGAATGAATTCCTCTATCAGCTGTTGAAGTACAGAGTTTGGGTTTAGACAAATGCAGAAACATTTGTCTATCAAGCCTAAAGAGATTGTTTAACAGAAGAGAGGGGAAGTATTTAGTATTTAAGTCAGAAAAATTTGCTTTCTATTTCACATCCTCCTTAGCCATGCAGGCTGGCCGTAACTTCCTGGATGCAGTAAATTCTTTTGTTAGATTGGAATTGAATCTTGTAAGCCAAAATTGTTTTGCTTGCTGATTCTGTTGGCATTTTAGGGGAGGGGATAATTCTAAACATCTACAGGTAGTCTACAGTTGTGCCAGATTGATGGCCCTCTATTACAAATTTATCTTTTTCTTTGTCTTATTGCAGTGGTTCCTAAATCCAGTTAGTAAACACTTTTGTCTTTGGTTTCATACAGTATCTGCTTTGGTAGTCAATCAGTAATACTGATAATTTTATTCAGCAATGATTCTATGAACCTCGTTAATATTTTAGTTTATATTATGTTGTGTGGTCTTTTTGTTTATATCCGTTCATGTAGCAGAAAATAATTCCTAACAGCATTCATCAGAGAATTTGAGGACATTCCCATAAAGGTAGTGGTAAACGTATGTTTTCTATAAAGTGAGATTCAAATCCAGTGCTCTGGGCTTGTGTGACAGGGAGCTGTTTGCAGTGACAGTCCAGATGCGGAGAGTAAAGGGGCATGTGGAGAACAGGGATATGGCTGTCACTTTTTTCTTGAATATGAACTGGAGCCAGATTTACTAAGAAGCACGGAGCGATACTCAGCATGAGGCAGTGGTTTATGCAATTTGTATTTGGCTATTTCATAGAAACCAGATTCTCACTTCAAATCTGTTTTGAAAGTAGGTACCGTATAAATTGTTAAAAAAAAAAAGTGCTGCAGACAAAAGAGGCAGCAGGAGAGGTGCCAGTGCGCTTTTCTTCCTGGGGCGTCTGCTCCCGCTGGTGAACTGGGAGCGAGTGCTCATTATCAGTGAGTGGGAACGCCTGGGGCCGCCTTCCACAGGAAGCCCAGCAGCTTGACCCTGCCCTTCCTGCTTCGTAAATGGCCACTAGCTCTTACACAGGCATGGGAGGGAGGGCCTGGTGTTCTGGGTCTGGGCCCTGGCCTGTGTGTGTGTGTGTGTGTGTGTGTGTGTGTGTGTGTGTGTGAGACAGAGAGAGAGAGAGAGATTGGAGAGATTGATTCTTTGACTCGGCTGGCTGTTGTTAATGCCTTGGGGTCAGGAAATGCTGCGGGTCTTCCCTTTAGCTAGTTCCTTGGCCTAAGTCCCCTGATGTGGCTCATCTCTTTCTAAGGGAGTCACTAACTGTATTTATTAGCGGTATAATGATCATTCACACGAGCCTCTTCAAACTCTCCTCTTGAGATGCCCTTTGGGATGAGACGCCTGGTGCCTGGGGACTGTCCTCGCGCACAGGGTGCTTATGATTAATGGCTTGGCGTGGTTACAGTGCGAACCTGGGTCTCCAGTGAGGATGTAGGCCAGTTCCAGCCTAGGGTTGCACCGTCCTCCAGCAGGTCGTGCATTTATTGATTTGGCAGGGCAGCCTCCTGCCTGAGGCCTTTGTACAGGGAATCAGGCTGGGGCAGCTCCTGACCACCGGAGCGGGATCCTGTACGGAGCTCTGTTACTTGGGAGGTGAGACTCCAGGCCCTGGTGGGGAGAGAGCACAGCAGCCCACAGGCCAGAGGCAGCCCCAAGATGAATTCCACGGCAGCAGGAAATTGGAGCTGGAGGTCACAGAGCAACGAGGCCCTCAGGAATCTCTGGAGATTGAGAGGCTGAGGTTGGCATGTTGGCTGAATGTGGGAGGGGGGCTCAGGCCCTTTCAATTTACAATTTATAGAAAAGGGTAACTACATAATCTTGGCAAGACCCAGACATGTTCCCTGGATATTACTGTTACACCCCCCCCCCCCGTTTTTCCCGAGGAAGATTCACCCTGACCTAACATCTGTCGTCAGTCTTCCCTTATTTTGTATGTGGGTCGTCACCACGACATGGCCGCTGATAGGTGGTGTAGGTCCGTGCCCGGGAACTGACCCCAGGCCACTGAAGTGGAGTGCTCCAAGCTTAACCACTAGGCCATGGGGCTGGCCCCTGTTACATGCATTGATGAGATAACTCACAAACCATCTTTTAGGCTGAGTGGATACTGGTGGCTAACCGTATGTGCTCCAGCATCACCCTGCCTGGGTTTGAATCTTGACTCCAATGTTTATCTGTGTGATAAAAGATAAAAGTCACTTTATCTTTCTAAGTCTCAGTTGCCTCGTCTGTAAAATGGGAGATAATCACAGTGATTGTTGTAAAGAATAAATGAGATAGATAGTATGTGTTAAATATTTTGCACCAGGCCTAGAAGTAGTAAATACTCAGTAAAAGTTAGTTGTTGTTTTTCTTCCTGTATAGCTGTCGTTGATCTGTCTGACTAATGTCCACAGAAGGAAAGGAAAGTTAACAATTGTGAAGAACACTGCTTATTTGCTAGTTTAATGAGATCAGAACAAAGTGTAGGCTTGATTCTTTCTGATGAAATATAAAGGTTACAGAATTTATTCTGTGAAATATAAGGGTTACAGAATTAACTTTCATGTGTGTAAGCAAAGGAAAGACATGTTAAAATCTTAATTTATCTGACCATTGCCTATTTCTGATAACTGGGTATAAATGACGTCAGTGACAGTATTTGTGCTTGTTGTCATGTTTGTAGTGAGAATTGTGCGTTTTTGTTTATACTGTACTCCCATTAAGTTGTAAACTTATGAAAAAAGAGAATAACATCAAATAAAGCCTGAAGCACCACACGCCTCAGGTAATTCAAGGGAAGTAGGTAGGAGGTAGTCTTGGGAACGCACAGTGGTTTTTGGTACATGTTGAGGAGCTCTTGTGTCCTGACGGTTGTCAAGCCTCCAGCCGCCCGGGCGCCATGCTGTGCTCCACTCCTCTGAAGGGTGCTGTTTGTGTGGGTTCCTGATCGTGTGCTGGTAGACAGAGGAATTGCCAGATGTGAATAAGGCGACACTTCCTTTATAAATAAGAAATACTTGATGTAGTCTTCTTTCTATATGCAAATAGAAAGTGTGGCAAAGACTAGTCATGTAGAATTCCTTAGTTTTTTACTTCTAAGGAATTAAATTTACCAAACCATATCTTCTCAATGCAAACAAACTCTAGTCATTTTACGCAACTGAAATCTCTAATGAATTCTAGAAATGAAAATTCCCTATAGCACGACAAGTTTAGGTCTTCATATGAGAATATTGTGTTAATGATATCCTTATGCTTCCACCTTCCCACTTTAATTTTATACCCTGAAGATTTCTTGGTGATGCCTTTCCCTAGCCTTCATCCTCCACCCCAAATGTACCATCGTTGGTCATATTAATACTCTTCTGAATTATAAGAATTAGGAGAAGCACCATAACACAGTGGTTAATAGCATAGACTCTAGAGCTGTAGAACCAGAGTGTGCATCTGGATCTCCACTTAATAGCTATAGCATCTTGGACAGGTTGCATGACTTCTCTCTGCTCTAGTTTGTTCATCCACAAATGGGGGTATCAGTAGTACTAGCTCATCTGTCTCTTGCTGTGAGGATTAAATCATGAGTTCGTATATGCAGAGTACTTAGAATTTGTCTGGCACATACTAAGCACTACGTAACTGTTAACTTTTATTTTAGAGCATTGTCATAGAGTAATATGAGTTGCTGTAACAAACATCCCCCAAATATCAGTGACTAATTCAGTAGAAGATTATGTCTCATTTATTTGAAGTCTAAAATGGGTTTTCTTGGGAGCTGGGGACCTGCCAAACCAAGCAGCACTTATTATTAATAAGAACGTTCAAATGTTAGAATATCTACCTTGAAAGAGGAGGAATTTCAGCTAATCTTAGGCTTAGTTGTATGTGGTCAATACTTCGACTTAGAACCAAGAAGCTGCTAATAGAGATGTACTTATACTATGAGAATGCCTTGGATTTTTTCAGGTAGAGTTTTAAAAGTCCTATAGGAGGTAAGTTAATGATTTTGAAAAGGGGGAAGGACGTAAATGTAAGCTTGAATGCAGGAAAACAAAGAAGTAACTCAGTCTAGATGAGAATGGCACGTCGTGGTTGGTGTTGAGCACAGGGAAAAAGGAGACTTTTGAGTGTGGAGGGCTGTTAGTGATTGAGGTGTATTGTAAGTGGAGATAGAAGTAGGAATTGGTAAAAACGAAATTAATATGGGTGCTGGAAACCAGGAACACATCATGAAATAGATGAATCCGAGATGGTAGTAGCCCGTTAGAGAGGATTAATAAAATGTCCCACACAGTTCTGAAGGAATAGTAACAGATTCCTGTATTTCTTATCGTAAAGAGAAAGCAAGCAGAATAATAGGGCGAATTAAGTCCTTAAAGAGTATTAACATATCCTGGTGTCCAGAAACAACTACAGATATATCTTGTCTCAAACAAACTCATCATATTTGAGGTTACAGAGCTGCTTCATTAAGGGAAAATTATAAATGTTTCCTCATTTCATAAGGATTTTACCATAGTTTTTTTCATATCTTGCTAGTTTAAAACATGATTTTATCAACTAACTAATTCTACATAAATCATTTCAAAATGATATTTTACAGCTAAACTGGTCTTGAAATATTACTTTTTTCCGTTGAAAGGTTTCAAGTGATATTATAAAGATGAATACCTTATAATAAATTATAAATTTATCTGCACTTTTATGTACTTTTTTCCTCATTAGATCATTGATTTATGATCTAATAAATCAACATAATAAATCAACAGTTTGTTTATATTCCTTTGTTATTTGCTTTGCTTATACTAAAGACAAATCTGGAATATCTGATATAGTCTACTTATATATCAACTGTTAGTATTTTCTGACAACTAATTAAAAAAATTAAATACCAGAGCATATTTCTCCATTAGAGAGAAGGCAAACCATAAATTTTGTGGTTTAGAGTTTTAGAGCATATTTAGAGCTAAATTAAGTTGACTTGCATTGAATTTAATGAGCTTCTAATCCCAGCAAAGGCACCATGTTTTATGTATAAGGCTGCCGTTAAGATGCCTGGATATTTAAACTAACAGTATTGGAGTGTGTTTTGTAGAAGATAAGGAATGTTTTGAAATTAGAATAGAAAAATAATAGAAATTAATTCCACCTAAAATCTACCTATTCCCTCTTTTCTTTCAAATCTCCTAGCTTTTGAAAAGTTACAGAGACAAAATAAATTATTTCCATACCTTTTGTAGAGGTCACATAGATCAAGGATTTTCCATCTTTATTTTTTAGGACTTTTTCATATACTTTTGGGCCTTTGGCCAGATCCCTATCCTTCTGTCACTCAGAAGTCCCAGAGGCTTAAAAAAATTAAAAAAACAAATTTCAATGTTTCTTATTCTTCCTTTTCAGAATGAAAATCATGCCTATAAGGCAAAGCAGCGTTTGGTGACCTTAGTCTTTCCAGTCCTTGACTAACTTGTATGTGACATAAATGGCAGAAGCCCAATAGAAAACTTTTACTTTGTTGTGGAAATTAAAGTAATTGACTAGCCAATTTTAAGTGTTTCTTGCATGGTTCTACTTTGCAGAGGAAAATGATGGAAAAAAGTGAGGACAGAGATAAACCAAGAGGGAAGGGAATTCTGAAAGGAGGTGAAAAGGTAACGAATAGGGCAGTGGAGGTGTGAAGATGGAATATTGAAAAGACAATTCTGGCAGTGATTCTGTCTTGCGCTACTGGTTGGTGTACTGGTCCCGGTTAAGGGCTGTGGTATCTGTTGTTGAAATATGACCAACTTTAGGCCTTTTCTGGTGTTTGAGGCCATTTCGATTCCACGGTGGTTTCTAACCCTTAATATATTCTTTCTGTGATAGTGAGAAACAACACTGAAAGAAAAAGAGTAAAGCAGAAATAGGTCAACTTTTGATGTATATCTGTAGAAGTGACTGATTTGGCCTGAAGAGCCACATAAGCCACCTGAATGTCCCAATTCCATTTAAAACCACCTGCTTTGCTTTGAAGGGTTCTCTGACTGAACAAGTGATATGTCAACTGTAAATGGCAAATATTCTCAAACCCAGTGTACAAGCAGTTTTGCCACCAAGATTTTTTGTTTCATTTTGTGCAGCTTCTGTTGTGAATATTGAAAGCAATTTCTTTAGTTATGAGTATGTGAGGTGCCTTGAAATCTGAAATTAGTAGGACTCTCTATTAAACACATTTTGAAGGAAATTCATTTGGCATTGAGATAAGTGACTCCAGTAGAGATTTTCTTTTGTGCATATAAAAAAGGTCAACATGGTGTTATGCAAAGAATGCATTCTTCGGTCATGTGTGTCTGTGAAAGCAAGCAAATAAACATCGTCTCTTTGTGTGCTGAAAGGGAGGAAATGCTGTTTATTGGCATATCATAACTACACTCAACTTTTGTAAATCCATTTTGCAGGAAAGCCGTCATCTTGAAATGCTTAGGCCAAATTTTAGATTCCAACACCTTTTTATACTTAAGCTGTTTCCAAGGACAGAACTTCTGATAACGTTGGATTGACACACATGTGCTTGTAATAGACATGCATACACACGTGCACACACACATAGACCCCACGGCATTCTTGAGACACTGATACAGGGAGAAGTGTGTAAAGCCTTATGCCTTTGGAAAGGATTCAGGAAAATGCTCAAAAGAGACTAATTTTAACAAAAACCTTGTAATTCCACAAGGCACTGAATACCTAAGGAATAAAAGCAGAGCTCAGAGGTTGTAGTAAATCTTTCCACCCTTCTGGTTATCAAAATACCTTGAGCATATGTGGGCACACAGTTTTCATTGGCTTTTGTAAATAACCAAACCAGGATACGTGTAAGTTTAATAAAAATGAAGACATTATTGTTTTGAAATCTCAGACTTGACTCAGTTCATTTATGAGATTTAAAAATGATTTTTGGAAGGGAATGTACATTACACTTATGATGAAAAAGAGTAAATAAAAGAGGAAAGGTCATCCGTTTATTCATTTGTACAAATGTGATGTCATTTATCAAAATAAATTTTCAGCTGTAGTACTGGATTAAAAGAAAATTGGTAATCATTTATTAAAGCGATGGTTTAGTAGGCTGCTGGTAGCAGAAATACCCAATTCTAATTGGCTTCAGCAAGGAGGAAATTAATTCTTTGAAGTGACAAGCAGTCCAGAGGTAGGGAAGGCTCCAGATGTCACAGCTCAGGGCTCTGGCTTCTCTGGGATTGTTTTGCCTTTGGCACTTAGCAAGCCAGCCGCAGGGCTTCCAGCTCTGTATCCAGATGCAGCACAACTAGAGACAGAAAGGTCTCTTTTCTTCCGGCGTTTCCTTCTTGGGAGCAAAGCAAACTTCCCCAAGGTCCCTCCAACACGTAGCCACCGCCAGTATCGGCATTCAGTCCTTCCCTGAGTCTCTGAGTCATACCTGCCTCACATGGTCAGCCCACTCACAAGGGGAACTAGACCCTGGACACAGTGATGGTCTCATTCGGGATTCAGGATTCAGGTCTGAACTGAGGGCAGGGCCGCCCACCATCCCTTGAAGTGTGTGAGGGAGGGATGAATGCCCTAACACATTTGAGACTTTGCTAGCAAGGGTTAAGGGGGAGTGCATGTTGGGTAGGCAACCAGAGATATCTGCTCTTATAAACAGAAGATGATGGAAAAGAGTGGATTTTTAAAAAACATTATGAAATGTGTCTGTCAAATGAAACCTTTGGCTTTTTAGGTTACTTTAAAAAAATAACATACTCATACTTTTGTAAAGAGAAGATACATTTTTCTAAATAAAAAGAATTTATTTTTTAAAACTTTCCAAATAGAGCAATTATCCAGGAATTCTTACATAGCATCTGGCATAGCATTGGGATGGAACATCATTTTGTCTTCATCACCAAGAATAATGGAGTTCTGAGTTGATAGCTGACACTCACGTTTGATCTTTTTAGGATAACTACTGCCGTCCTTGCTAAATCTCATGAAGTAATCTAACGAAATGCAAGTATTTAGACTTGCAGCAGCTTTCGAAAAAGTCCCTTGTCTTGTACTTTACAGAGGGTTTGGCAGTTGAGATTAGTAAATGAGGAAGATGCTACTGTGTCTTCATAGACCTTCTATAGCGTATGGATTTTCAGCAAAGCCTTGGGTTCTCTGGTCATCGTCACTATGCTGATAATGGTAACAGCCATCCTTTGTTCATCACTGCATGCTCTGCCAGACCCCAGGCTCCTAGGTAGTGTGTTCATCTTTTTTTTTTGTTGTTAAAGAGAAAACATAACTTGGCCCATTTCCCTCATCCTACAAGTGGAGCAGATGGGAATTGAAGCCAGGTCTGTGTGGTCCTTGAAGCCCATGTTTTCAATAAATCATACTTCAAAAGACAAAAGATGAGAAATCATCAATTCTGACCTCTAGTGATGGGAAGATGCTGGATCAAATCCTTCAGCAGATTGATCGTTATGCCCCAAAGTGCCTTTCGGTCACAGTGTAGAATAAAAGTTATACTGTTTCCAGGGTGGCAGCTCTCTTGCCCTGCCTCCCTCCCCGTTTATTCTTCCCACAGCAGTTATCCTGTTTTAAAGCATGTTGTTAGTGCCATAGAGTCGATTCTGACTCCTAGCATCCTGTGTACAGCAGAGCGGGAAGGCTGCCTGGTCTTTTTGCACCATCCTCTCACCTTCTGGTGCTTTATCAGACAGTGCTCCTCTGCTATTCATAGGGTTTTGGTCTTTCATGGTCAATTTCTTTGGAAGTGGGTGGCCAGGTCCTTCTTCCTAGTCTGTCTTAGTCTGGAAGCTCCGCTGAAATCTGTCTACCAGCGGTGACTGCTGGTATTTGAAATACTGGTGGCATAGCTTTCAGCATCACAGCAGTGCACAGCTGCCCCAATATGACAACCGACAGACAGGTGGTGTGGTTCCCTGACCGGGAAACGAACCTGGGCCTCGGTGGTAAGAGCACTGAATCTTAACCCCTTGACCACCAGGGCTGGCTGTTAAAGGATAAAGCGGCTGTGTTACTGCTCTGCTGAGAACTGTCTGGGGGCTTCCTGTCTCACCGTGAGTAGAAGCTAAAATTGTAGACGACCTACTGGTCCTCTGCCTTCTCTGTCCCCACCTCCCTCCATTCTCTGACATCGTCTCCTACGCCTGTCTTTGTTGACCCTGCTTCTTCCTCCTTGCTGTTCCTCGAACCCACCAGCCTCTCTTCTGTTTCCAGGACTCTGCCTTTGAAGTGTGTCCATCCCAGACTGCACCCCCACCAGGAATCAGCATAGCTCATTCCCTCCTCTCTTTCAAGCCTCTACTTAAGTCCTCTCAGTGAGGACTTCCCTCACCGCCACTCCCCATAGCACACCCTAACCCCTTGCGTTTTCTTTCTTTTTACCCTAGGAGTTTTCACCATTTTACATCCTGTATGTTTATTTGCCTGATGTCTTTCTCCTTCTACTAGAAGCTCCACAAGAAGTTTTGCCTGTTTTGTGCATTGCTAGACCCCAAGTGCCGGGAATGGGACCTGACACAATAGAGGCTTAGTAAATATTGTTGACCAGATGAATGAATGAGTGAGTGACTTCTGCAGGAAAAATTTTCCAGCCTGACTTCAGGCATTTCAGAAGTCTTGAAGGCAGTCACCCAGAAGCTTCCATGTGCCAGTGACTCTGCAGAGGCAGAGAGACACTCGAGATAATATTGACACTTGTGTAGTCTGCGTGGTGCTGCTTGCAGATGATAAGCCAAATGAACAGCACTTCGTATGGAATTAGTATTGTTTTTGCTACCCCAACAGCATGATGACAGGCAAAGAATAGAAAACTAAGTGAGGCTAACCAGCATGTTCAACAAGGAAGGAGAACAAGTGACCCTCACATTCCAGACCAGACTGAAGATGTGTATGGCGATGATAGTAACCTGGTTTGAGGGATTAGGCCTCTCCAATTTGGTATCTTGAATAGTTTCCATCCCTTAAATATTTCTTTACGATGTGCCCCAGGTACTGTGCTAAATGCTGGGAACAAATGATAAATTACAGAATAAGATCCCTATCCTCATGGAGCTTCCAAACAAGTAGGGAAAACAGACCTTTAACCAGTACACACATAAATAAGTAATTTAAAAACCATGATCAGAACTCTGAAGGAAAAAAAAACAGGCAGTGTGAGAGGCACTGATGGCGGGAGGGGTCTGGGTGAACCCCCCCTAGAAACTTACACTTAAGGTTTGACTTTTTTTTTTTTTTTTTTTTTGAGGGAGATTGGCCCTGAGCTAACATCCGTGCTAATCCTCCTCTTTTTGCTGAGGAAGACTGGCTCTGAGCTAACATCTATTGCCAACCCTCCTCCTTTTTTTTTTCCCTTCCCCAAAGCCCCAGTAGATAGTTGTATGTCATAGCTGCACATCCTGCTAGTTGCTGTATGTGGGACGCGGCCTCAGCATGGCCGGAGAAGCGGTGTGTCGGTGCGCGCCCGGGATCCGAACCCGGGCCACCAGTAGCGGAGCGCGCGCACTTAACCACTAAGCCACCGGGCGGCCCCTAAGGTTTGACTTTGAGTAGTGTCCCACTTTTAGGAGGTTATTGTGTAGTTTCACCTGCAGCAGTCACAGTCAGCCTCAAAAGTCAAATTGAGATCTCTGGAACAGGGTACACAATATTGGGAAGTTTAGTGAGATTCAAAGGTTACTTAGAGAATGGCTGTTTATATTAGGCTAACAGTGTTGCTTAGAGCAACAGGATTCTGTTGGATGGAGAATGTGCAAACAGCACGTAGGGCCAGGATATCTAGGTAGCAGCTATGTGACAAGGTAAAGGGTGGTGGCAGCTATAATCTGCATGGCCGAAGAATAAGCAAATATTGATGTGGGACTTTAAACTATGGCAATGCTAGGAAATAGCAGCAGCAGTAGAGATGGATTATACTTTTTGGTTAAGGTATCTTTGTTCTGCAAATGATAAGGCTGTATAAAGTCAAACTGTTCCAGAAAAAAAAAACAGACAAAAAAGTCTTCATGTTGTAACGATCAAAGTTCAATTACATTTGGATTCAATGACAGCTGGTTTTTAAAAATCTAACTTGCAGGGCCGGCCCCGTGGCTTAGCAGTTAAGTGCGGGCGCTCTGCTGCTGACAGCCTGGGTCCGGATCCCGGGTGCGCACCGACGCACCGCTTCTCCGGCCATGCTGAGGCTGCGTCCCACATGCAGAACTAGAAGGATGTGCAGCTATGACATACAACTATCTACCAGGGCTTTGGGGGAAAAATAAATAAATAAATAAAATTATAAAAAAAAAATCTAACTTGCAGGAATCTAGCAACACCCAGTTGCTTACAGCATTTTGTGCTGTGAAGGTTAACCCCTTGTACTTGTTAGCAGTATGTAATATTTTTTTTTTTTTTTTTGTGAGGGAGATCAGCCCTGAGCTAACATCCGTGCTAATCCTCCTCTTTTTGCTGAGGAAGGCCGGCTCTGAGCTGACATCTATTGCCAATCTTCCTCCTTTTTTTCTTCCCCAAAGCCCCAGTAGATAGTTGTATGTCATAGCTGCACATCCTTCTAGTTGCTGTATGTGGGACGCGCCCTCAGCATGGCCGGAGAAGCGGTGCATCAGTGCGCGCCCAGGATCGGAACCCCGGCCGCCAGTAGCAGAGTGTGCGCACTTAACCGCTAAGCCACCGGGCCGGCCCCAGCAGTATGTCATATTTTAAATGGCACACGACTATACTTTACTCTGTGGAATACGAGTTCTTGCAAAAATGACTGCTTGTGATGAATTTCTTCAGCTTTTTCCGTTGTATAATGTGATATGGGTTTCCATAGCAGGAAAACCAAACCAAACCAAAACAAAACTCCACAGACTATTTAGAAAACCATTTTGGAGCAAGTAGGATATGTCCATGCCATAGAGTTGCCATTTCTCTGCCTTAGTGTTGGGATCTTCAAATGATAGTTCACTTTAATTTTGTGATTCTCAGCCTTCCCCTCTCAGCTCTTAAATACCTGAATATGTGTTTGAGGATTGTTTCATTATTGACTCGGGAACTTGGTCCCCTTTGTCGATTTCAGTAGTAAATCAAGGAGTTTCTCTCCCTGGCTTTGCTCTGTGCCCTCCAAAGCAGAGTTTTTCCAAGTGTGGAAGGAGCCGCTGCGTCAGAACACCTGCACCGGAATCGTCTGGGGCACTTCTGTTCCAACTGCAGGTTCCTGGGCCCAGGCCCAGAGCTGTTGAATACAGAGCTCTGGGATCCAGATGGCGGATTAGCATTGCAGCTGGGTTCCCACAGGTCTTCAAGGCTACATAATTATCATGACTTCATCCCACACATTTGAACATTATTGTGATAATTCTTTATTGGCAGAGAGCATCAGGAGCTTAAACAAGTCCACTCCAGGGCTCTAGCCTGTACTTATAAATGTTACCTAAAACATTACTCACAGCTGGGCTTTTTCAAATTTTGACCCAATTTCTTTTCACAATACACCTGGTAATTTACCTGTCCATTCTCCATGAGCCAAGTTGTAGAAAAGTGGTGTTATAGGAAGGGGATTTTTTCGTGATGTTTAAAAAAAAGATATTTTGAGACAATAAAGGCATATGAATTTGTAGGAGTTCTAAAGAAAATAAAAATAAAATGAATTTCTCCTTTAAAGAATCCTGTATTTTCCAAAGACTTGGTTAATTATTTCATGAGCTCTGTCTGGCACTTCACGATAATCACAGTTGTACAGGTAGTTCACCTGAGACTCAACAGCTTCCTGTTGGTGCTCTGCTTGGCTACCTGACCACTTGGCCTAGTTGCTACTGTTGCTTTTTCTCCAAAATTCTGTTTACATATATGGCAATGACCCCGGATGACTTTTGAGGGGAGGGAAATAGTTTTGGGATGAAAGGATGAAAGGTTAGGTCTTTTGTTTCTGTATCCCCTGATGCTGAGCAAAATGGCTGACATGCAGCAGGATCCCAGTCAATCCTGCTGTCCTCGAGGTGTCTTGGAGTAGACTTTCTCTAGGATACATTAAGTTCAGACTGTGACTTCCCAGGAAAGGATCTATCTCACTGCAAGAGAGTGGACTAGGGTGAATGGTTATTTGAGTCCAAATTCTCCTACTGATGATGCCAAAACCAAGGCCAGACATGCCAGTGATGCTGGTTTTACATGCATAAGTTGCTAATACATTTGCTGGGTTTCCATAAAATGCAAGAAAATGAGCACGGACCATCTGCTCATAAATCAGCCAAACCCAGCGCCACAGGGAGGAGGGCCTTGAGAGAAAGAAGCAAAGTGCACGGCCACCAACTATGAGGGGAGAGGCCCAGGGCCACACCAGTTCTCTCAGGGTTCACTGGAGAAGCAGCGGGGTGCAGAGGGGAGTCAGGCTGAGAGCTGAAAGGTTGTAGAGGTACCCTGAGGCTACTCAAAGAGGAATTCAGAAGGGAATAAACAGCCATATCCACATATTCTGTTAGATTTTTAGCAGCACAAACTGGCTACTAATAGATTGCCCCTCTTATATAAGAACCTTTAAAAAATGATGTAATTGCTTTCTATGAAAGTATGATGTTGATGTTCAGCACTCCATAAATATATACTCTGTAAATGTTATTACTGTACATGAGTTCATGCTGTTACATAGGACTAGCGCTAAGTTAAAAACATAATGCCTATTTCTATGTAGGAAGTGTTTGTACAATTTCTTCAGTTTTTTTCCTACATCAGTACAGCAGAGTGCTGGGTAGTGTAAGTATTTGAAGAATTTAAACATTGGTACATTGTATAGATCAATTAGAGACTCATTTATGTATTTTCTTTATGATTCTTCTAAAAACATTTATTAACATTTGTATTGATTGTGGCTTTTGTTTTTTTAAATACAGAATTAAATATTGGATCCAGGTAGAGGATTCATTAATGAGAATGCATTTTTCACTACTGTGCAATGATTATTTGATAGCATTTTTGTTGCCTTGAAACACGAAGGTGCTGTCAGTACCCTCACAAAAGCTTTTCAGTAAGCTCACATTACTTCTCAGAAAAGGCTGTTGTCTTTACAGTAATTTGAAGGTATGGCTGTAATCTTCCCCTCCGTATGTCATATGTCTATCTCCTATATTCTGCCAACCCCATGTAGAGTTTCCATGTGAAAAATTCCTGTGAAGTTTCGGTAGCTCATAATGGCTATTACCATTAATTGATTGGTCTTTAACCTGCCCATTTAGCTAGGAGGATTCACTTTTGTTTTTTCATTTTCCCAGCATCAGCAGTCAAATGGTTCCCTATTATTTTTAAACAGTGTGTGTCAGAAGTGGAATTTGAGCCCACACCTCCTTACAAAGACCAGAATCATTTCCTTTTTATAAAACTCTTTCTGAGAATAGTGATACTGCTTTGCTAAAAATGTTCTGTAGAAAAGACTTTTCATAAGTTTACAGACACACACAATGAGTTGTATATGAAATGCTACCAGTAATGGTAGTCGCATTTTGCAGAGGCTGTGTAATCTTTCTGTGCCAAGAGTGAGCAGTAAGTTTGCAAGTCATTGGCCTGGGATGGTTTAGACACGGCCCAGCCTCCAGGTGGGAACCTGAATCAAGAGACTTTCCTGCCTCAGAGGGTTAAACACAGAAGCATAACACTCTCCTCACACCTATCAAGTCAGGTAATTGTTAGGTTTATAATTCCATGATTTGTAATCACTCTTATGGATGGTTAGGCAGTTAACTAGCCATATGGAAGTGATGTGGAGTTATAGTCAAGGTAAAATTGAGCAGCAGAGTAAAAATCCAGCAGCTTTCTGGTTCCTGTGCAGTGGGGAAAAGGGTAAATGGAGCAGTGATGAATACCTGGTTAATAAGTTCTTATGAAGTGCCTAATAGCTTTTCCTTGAGATCAGGGATACAAGAAATAACCATGAAATATGAGAGAAATGAGATTTAAGATATAATTGACAAAAGGGATGAGTATTTTAAAACCACTTCAGCTCATTGGACTTTTAGTTGGCTGCAAAACAGAACATACAACCTGGGAGCAGACAACCGGCCATGAGTTTACTTGATTCACAGTAAATGTTATTTTTGCGCATCTGCGTTTACACATACCTCCCTCTGACTTGCCCTGGGGTACAGTAGCTATCCCCACCTCCTGCCACCAAGGCTTCTGGCTGTGTCTGCCTGTAGAACAGGATTTTGTCAATTGCCTCCTACAGAGGAAGTGCTCAGAGGTATATGTCGAAGTGAATTTCTGAAATAGTTGCAAGTATCACTTTCATAAACAAAAGGACTGATCTCTCTCTCCCTTCCTTTTTTTTTTTTTAAAAAAAATTAAGGTATAATTGACATACAGTGTTATATTAGTTTCAGGTGTACAGCATAATGATTTGATATTTGTATATATTGCAAAATGATCACCACAGTTAGTCTAGTTAACATCTGTCCTCACACACAGAGAATTTTCTTTTTTCTTGTGATGAGAACTTTAAGATCTATTCTTTTGGCTACTTTCAAATAAGCAATACAGTATTATTAACTATAGTCACCACGCTGTACATTACATCCCCAGGACTTACTTATTTTGTAACTGGAAGTTTGTACCTTTTGACTCACTTCACCTGTTTCGCCGACTCCCCACCCCCCCGCCTCTGGCAACCACCAATCTGCTCTCTCTATCTGTGACCTTGGTTTCTTGTGTGTGTCTGTGTTTTTTTTTCTGGATTCCTCATATAAGTGAGATCATATGGTATGTGTCTTTCTCTGACATATTTCACTTAGCATAATGCCCTCAAGGTCCATCCATGTTGTTGCAAATGGCAAAATTTCATTCTTTTTTATGGCTGAATAATATTTCGTATAATATAGACACACACACACAGATATATATATATATATATATATGCCACATTTTCTTTGTCCATTCATTTGTCGATGGATGCTTAGATTGTTTCCATATCTTGGCTATTGTAAATAATGCTGCAATGAACATTGGGTGCATATATCTTTTTGAGATAGTGTTTTCATTTTTTTTAGATAAATACCCAGAAGTGGGATGGTTGGATAATTTTTAATTTTTTAAGGAACCTCCACACTGTTTTCCATAGTGGCTGCACCAATTTACATTCCCCCCAACAGTGCACCAGGGTTCCCTTTTCTCCACATCCTCACCAACAGTTGTTATTTGTTGTCTTTCTGATAATAGCCGTTCTGATGAGTGTGGGGGATATCTCATGGTGGTTTTGATCTGCATTTCCCTGATGATTACTGATGTTGTGCATCTTTTCCTGTACCTGCTAGCCATCTGTATGTCTGCTTTCGTCAAATGTCCGTTTAGATCCTCTGCCCATTTTTTAATTGGATTGTTCGTTTTTTTGCTACTGAGTTGTATGTCCCTTCTCTTTCTTTTGATGATTAAAAGAGAATTTTAAGTATCCACCATTTTTCTTCTGTCTTGACTGATTAAAGGAAATACTATTACATGGCGGAATATTGGCAGTGAGTAGAAATACAAGGCAGCTTTAACATTAACCTTATGGAGAAACAGTGGAAGGCCAATGAAATAATGAAAGAAAAGGCTTACTAATAATATTACATACTAATATAATTAAATGAATATGGAAAATTTCATGCATTTTTAGATGGTGGTCTAGATCCTAACACCTCACCACTCACTTTCAAACAGAAGCTATTTTTGTAGGCGTGTAGGAGTCTAGTAATATAATTTTGGCTAGAAATAAAATCATTTTAAGTTTACATCACTGATATAGCATGGATTAAGCAGATGCAAGCAAATTAAAGAAGAGACTGTTTAGATTTCAGAGAGTAAAATCTATGTACGTATCTGCGAGAGGTGGAGCTTGAAATATTGCCATGGTTTTGGGGAAGAAGTTTCAGTGACACCGTGTCTCTGTGCATGATTCTCACATATGTAAAATGTGTGGGAGTATTCATCGTCCACAATTCCAGAATTCATAATTTTGTAATCAGCTTATAGAGTGATTCCTACAAAGCCTTTCTTTTTCTTTTTTTTTTTTAACCATATATTTGGATAAATTGTGAATGCCAGATTTGTTTCTTTTTTTACTAGTAAAGTGGTGTCTTTTGGAATGACTTCTTAATTGTTCATGGTAAAGTGTATGTTACTTGTCAAAACATCTTAATATACTAAAGTCTAGTTCAGAATTATAATCAAAGAAAGGGCCTATAAAAAAAAATCTTCTGGGACCGGCCCGGTGGCGTAGTGGTTAAGTGCGCGTTCTCCGCTGCTTGGTGGCTCGGGTTCGGATCCCAGGCACACACCGATGTACCGCTTGTCAGGCCATGCTGTGGTGGCGTCCCATATAAAGTGGAGGAAGCTGGGCACAGATGTTAGCCCAGGGCCAGTCTTCCTCAGCAAAAAGAGGAATATTGGCATGGATGTTAGCTCAGGGCTGATCTTCTTCACCAAAACAAAAAAAAAACTTGCAGGGGTTGGCTTCGCAGCGTAGTGGTTAAGTTCGGCGCTTTCTGCTTCCATTGCCTGGGTTCACAGGTTGGGATCCTGGGCAAAGACCTACACCATTAGTCAGCCATGCGGGCGGTGACCCGCATATAAAGTAGAGGAAGATTGGCGCAGATGTTAGCTCAAGGCCAATCTTAGCAAAAAAAAATCTTCCGCAGAGTCTAATTATAAAAGAATTTTATAGTAACATTGTCCTTGACCAAATTTTTGTCTAGCATTGTATGTCTTGTTTTCATTCTGTACCTTTCCTTTAGTTTTATAACTAGATTCTTAATAATACCTGCCTGCCACTCTACTCTCTTATTCCTTCCTAGGACCAGAATAAATACAGCTTGATGCATGTATTTTTTATAGCTAATTTGAGAGACACTTGATCCTGAGCATGTAAGATCTAGTGCTAGTAAGCATCAGGGACTATCCTGGTTGTGTTACACACATCAACTTATTTTGTCTTCACAGGACCCCTGCAAAAGAGATGGTGTTAGGCCTGTTTACAGATTTGGAATCAGAGTTCAGACAGCTTCAGTAACTCTCTCAAGGCCTGTAAGGCAAGTAGTTTACCCAGGAGTTAAGTTCAGCTTTGTCTTCCCCCAAAACCATGCCCCTTTCTACTGTGCAACATTGCTTCTCCTGTAACTTTGCCTATTTCAGAAATTAATTTATCTCCTGGAACAAGCAGTTTTCTCTCTGCTAGGTGTTGTGACTCATTTTCACATTGCCAAATACATAATTTAAGATTATGCATGTTTTTTATTGTTTGTCTATATGTTGTTGCTGTTGCTTCTTTAAGCAGATAAACAATAGCAGAAATCACGTAGCCAAGAAGCTAAATCACATAGCCAAGCTGCACATAGGAAACAGAAAGTCACAACTCTAAGTGAGTCATCTCTTCACTGGTGTCATCTCCCCACTTGGGGAATCCACCTTGGAGTATTTGGGCCTCAGGGCTGCTTTTTATTGGCTTAATTGTTTAGCTCAGTAACTGTTCCCTTGTGCTTTTACAGTAATGTGCACTTCTCTGTTAGAAAGGGATGAACACTGGATAGTATTCAGGTCATATGAATGTAGTTGTGATTAAAAACAAAACAGAACAACATGGACACAAATATTGACTAGACTGGTGTATAATCAAATAGTCATTTCATATGTTTTTTTTAAAATGTGAAAATTAAAGCAAACGCAAGTGCGGTATAGTTTTGAGCATTTAATGGAGTATAAGAAAGGAGACCCCCTTAGAGCCTGAGCTGTAGCCGTGTTCACCGACATAGGATTAAATTTCCTTCTCCAGTTGATCGCTGCTGTTGGTTCTGCAGGAAGTCATATTTGCATAATCATAATGTTGTAAATGTGGCTCAATAGTTTATTGGTTAATCACCACACAAGACAAGAAAGACGTAATTATAACTAAAGAAGAAAAGCATCAAGCTTAACAACCTGGCAGTGCCAGAAGAGTGGAAGAGCTGGCAGAGTCTTTCCACAGAATGGGGACAATGGTAAGTTGGTATGGAGTGACAAGTGACCTACACCCACCATCTCATTCGAGTCTTCAGCTGCTTTCACGGTTGGATCCTGATCAAAATGTGACAAAAAACCCACCACCCTTCCTTAAACATGCAAGGTGAAAGGCTCCTGTGACCAGAGCCTGCCCGGAGAGCCCAGCACGGGTGCTCGCTAATGCCACTGCTGCCTCAGGGTCCTGCTTCCTATTCTCGGGTGCTGTAGCCAGTCTGGAGAGTAGATGCTTGCCTTGCCTTTGTTTTCTCTGGTCTGAGGAGTGGCTGAGCTTCAGGGCACCGACTTCCTTCCAGGAACTTCCTGCAAGGGGAAATTTTGACTTTTCTGCTTGAACACTCCAAATGCCTGTGTGTTGAACAATGGCCTCAGCAGTTGTTTTTCAAGAAGGGGTTTGGTTTTGTTTTGACCCTGAGAAGTGTGGGTTGTTGTGTTCATGGCGCCTCCAGGTGGGCGGTCAAGGAAGGGCGTCTTGGTGGGCTAAGAGCCCTGGGAGAACCATGACTTGATTGTGTCATTTTTACTTTTAGCCTTAGTCTGTGTGGTCCCGGGGCTAGCAGTTCAGTGGTGGGGTTTAGGTGGGGAATGGAGTCCAGGGAAGGGCTCGGGAGTTAGTGCCAGCAGCTCAAGGATGCACCCTGGGAGGAGGTTGTGTAAATAGATGCCTTTATCCAGTGTGTCCCTTTTTGCCTCTCTCCAGCTAAATTTCTAAATAATTCCATTTTTGAGATGAAGGTGATAAAAGGGGGTCCTCTCCCAGCAGCTGGGAAATCCTGCCTAATGGTAGTTGTGGATTTCTCTATCAGAAGTTGATTTGCTGTTGATTTAGTCCATGGCTGCAAAGTCAAATGCCGAGGCAGTCGGGGCGGGTGGTTTTAAATGAGCTGCCACCATCTGGGTGGGGACTCTCGCCGACTAAAATCGCCTGCTCATTGAAGCTGTTGTTCAGCTTCAAATGTTGCCATGTATGGAGAGCAGGTTTAGGGTTGTCAGAGCCTCCAGGTTTTCAAGAAAAACACAGAATCTGGATTTTTTTGGTGTGAAATCTCTTGGATTTTAAATGCTGCCAACTAATTTAAAAATTTCAAAACTACTGTCTAGACTTTAAAAACAAGCCTCTTGGGTGGATACAGTCCATGAGCTGCCAGTTTTCTCCTCTGGTTAGGACTCTAACTCCTGTCTTTCAATTGTTCTTGTGCCTTGGTTGTTGGAAATGAGCTGAACATCTTTTGGGCACTTAACCTGTATTCCGTCTTGTCCCCAAAGCATTCTAAAGATGCTCTCATTATATATAAGATAGTATAGATCAGGAGTAGATGAAAAAGTCAGAACAATTATAGGATAATCACTGGAACCAGGGTGAAATTATACATACAGATGTAAAAACATTTCAGTGGACCTCAGGTTAGGTGTTGAACTTTGTAGCAACTTGCTTAACACAGAAAAGTCTTATCAGCTGTACAGTGTGTAGTGTTCTTAAAACAGACTGTTTAACAGACGCATGGCTCTTCCTGATGCCAAGATCAGAGGATGCTTTCAGAGGGGTCTTGAAAGGAACGAACACGCTGAATCATATGAGAGGCACGACCATCGTGGCAGTGTGAGTTTTTTTTTGTGAGGAAGATCAGCCCTGTGCTAACACCTGCCAATCCTCTTCTTCTTCTTCTTTTTTTTTTTTTTTTTGCTGAGGAAGACTTGCCCTGGGCTAGCATCCACGCCCATCTTCCTCCACTTTATATGGGATGCCACCACAGCATGTCTTGCCAGGTGGTGCATCGGTGCGGGATCCGAACCGGTGAACCCCAGGCCGCTGCAGCGGAGCATGCGCACTTAACCGCTTGCGCCACCGGTCCGGCCCCGCAGTGTGAGTTTTATCGGACTGTTCTTTCTGTTGCTCTTCACGGAAAGACTGATAACATTGACACTCAAGTGTAGTTTAGGAAATGAGATCGTAAGGAGTGCTGAGGTGTAGGTAAAAGTCTTCTAGTGTTCTAACTTTTGTGGTGTGGAGAGGGCTGGAGGTAGAGGATGGGATAGTTAACGAGACGAGTAGTTAAGAGCCAATTTCTGGAAGCAGAGGGCCTGGATTTGAATCCTGGCACCATCCCTTACTAGGGGTGGAACCTTGGGTAAGTTGCTTTATTTTTTAAACCTCAGTTTCCTCATCTGTAAAATGGGGATGATTATATAATAGGATCACTCTCACAGGACAGCTGTGTGGGTTAACTGGTTTAGTTCGAATAAAGCGCTCATTGCGGTTCCTGGTACTCAGTAAGCATTCCACAAATGTAATAAATTAGAGAAACTGCTAGCAGTGTGAACTTGCTTGTCAAAATGATTAAAAATGGCTGTCCAAGGTTTATTTACAGGACTTAAATGTTTGTTTTTGTTTGCCACAATAGGAAAATTTATTTTACTTAATTCCTCGTGACCAAAAATGTGTTAAGTACCTGCGTACAAAGTATTTTGCAAAGTTCTATGGGATGGCGCCTGCTCTCAGGGAACTCGTATTTTGGTTTAAAAGGTAAGTAATGCATGAACAGTACAAGACAGGGAGCACCACGGGCCATCCCAGCAAGGCTGTAGCCAGTCAGAGAGGGAGTGTCACAGCGGGCTGATACCAAAGTAAGATTTCACAGATGACGGTTGACTTTATCATTTTCGGGCTAGATTTTCGTAGTTTGAATAAGTCTAAACACTGTACAAGAATAGTTTCAGTTATGTAACAAAGTACAGTGAGCATTTACCTGAGTCTTTTTACATGAATCGTTATAGGAGAGAATGGAACAACAGCAATTAGCCATGCTTTACAATTTGTGTTAATTAAATATTATCACGGGTAATTTAGGTTGGGCCACCATATGCATATTTTATCATTACAAAGAGAGCGCTTAGCTGGCCTTGGGGAGTACTGAGAGGTGGAGGTCTGTGTTAGCGTGCATGGTGCAGGCCCTGGAGCAGAACTCCTGAGCTCCTCCCTTAGTGGCCCCTGTGGCCTTTGGGAAGCTAGGTGGCCTCTCTCTGCCTCAGTTTTGTCATCTGTAAATTGGGGTATGACTACTAGTGTCTACCTCATAAGGCGTGCTGTAAAGACTATATGAGTAAGTGTCTTTGAAGTGCTTAGAACGGTGTCTGGCAAAGAGTGAGTGTGGCGTGTGTTAGTTATCACCATCAGTCCCTCTTGGAATAATCAGTATTAAAATTTTAAAGACTGCTGTCTGGGCAGGCTTGGGCATGCGGCCTGTAGTTTCAGAACAGACTGCAGCTGACTGCACGTGGGGATAGAAGCTCATAACTTCATAGCACTCTGGACCTCCTTAGCTCTGTGGTTGTGGAAACAGAGTGGGGCGTGGGGAGGGTCCCAGTTTCAGACCCGGAAATTGCAAGCTGAGCCCCAGCCTCAGCAGCAGCTCGCTTGCCCTGTGACGGGTGGCGAGTTCTTCGGTCTCCTCAAGTCTCTTGTCTGTATCTGTAAAACAGGCCTAACCTCGTCCTCTGGATGTGTGCTGGATCGTCATCTACTTGGAAAGCATTGAGGGGAGGTAATGGTTGGGAAATGGGTGGGTGAGTGAGTTATATTCTAAAATGCTATTCAAAATTAAAAGAGATGTAAAGGTAACTACTAAATATTATTGATTTGATTTCAGGTTTTCATAGGAATCCAAATATATGGTATTCCTCATGTGAGAAAATTAAATTTCACCTTTTTATCTAATAATAGCCCAATAAAGACTTTCATCTATTGCTCAGTTTTTGTGTTTCCTGGAAATCTTTAATATTGAGCATGAAGATCCAGAAAATGCATTCACCGGGTTCCTACCTTTTCCATCAAAGAATTGACTTGAATCTCAGTGTGCTTTTGAACCCTTTTTCATGAATCTCTGTTCTTTGTGCTGACACAAATCTCTCACACACATTGGTGGCTTTACACACAGCTGGCTTCTGAGGCCTCCTGTCTGGGGGAGTTGCTCTGCCACGAGGGGTCGTATAGAGATAAAGCCATGCACTGGCTGCATATAAAAATACATGCCATCCTCCAGAGCTGCACACGCGGGGCAAGCAGAGCCACCTTGCAGCAGAGCCAGGCTCTCAGCCCACTTGTATCTGGAAATGTGTGGATGATATCATGACTTCTCTTTCAGAGCAGTTCAGTTCATGTTTTCCTTAAAGAAAAATATTTGGCCATACTCACATGTTTATTCTTCAGATGAAATTTAGAATCGTTTTGTCAACATCTTAAAAAAAAATCCCATTGGTATTTTGAATGTGATTGCACTAAATATATAGATTAATTTTGGGAAAATTTACACTTTTACAGTCCAGGAACGTGATATGTCTCCCCCTTTTTGTTAAAATGTCTTCTCTCTTTTTTTTTTTACCTCAGTAAATGAAATCTTGTACTTTTATTTATATGGGTCCTACACGTTTCCTGTTAAGATATTTTATATTTTGTTTTTGGTGGCTGTAGTGAATAGACTTCTTAAATTATATCTTGTAACTGATGTTGGCTGATTATAGAAAAGCTGTTGATTTTTGTACAAGTAGGCTCACAAAGCGCATTTACTGAATTTCCTGAAAATGGGAACTGATGTGGTTTGCATTTGTTCTGTTCATAAATACAGGAAAAAAAGGAGTCTGAGAAGCTTATATTTTTATTTTGTTCTCTGTCAGACTCTAAAATGCACTCTGGGTTTCTATTTTTATTCACCTACCTCAGGTAGCACCTCCCTCAGGGTTTGCTATGCTCCATACTCGATAAATATTGTGGAATATTTCTTAACTTTCTTAATTCTGTAATTTTCAGTTGTTTCTCTTGTCTTTTTTAAGAAAAGCAGTTATAGCATCCCTAAATAATAATAATTTTATCTGCTTTCTAGTATTTGTTTCTTTCATTTTAATTCTTAGTATTTTGGCTAGAACTTCCAGTATAATCTTCAGTGACGGTCACCATAGTAGGCATCCTTATTCTGGTCCTGAATTTAATGGGAATACCTCTAGTGTTTTACTGTTGGAGTTTGAGAAAGACTTTTTTTTATTGCATTAGAGACAGTTACTTCTATTCCTGGTTAACTAGAGTTATTTTGTTTTAAAATCAGGAATAGAGCCAATACATATATATTGAGATAATTATTTGATTGTCTGACTTTGACTTATCTGATAACTTATTTCTCTCTCTATACTAATATTAAAGTATTCTTGAATTACTAGAGTAATCCCTCTTATTCTAATAATATATTAGTGAATTAAATTTGCTATTTTTTCTTATGATTTTATTTCTGTAGTCATGAATTAGATTTTCTTTAGTATTTTTTGTTATGATAGCCTGATAAAATGAATTAAAAATTTTTCCTTTTTTTTTTTCTGTGCTACGATAGAATTTAAATCATGTAGGAATTACCTGGTCCTTGAAGGTTTGGCAGAATTCACCTGTAAAACTGACACCAGTGGCAGCCTTTATTTATTCTTCTTTCTTTCTTATTATTTAATACTGTACATGTATTAAAGAATTAAAAAATTTGGAATGTAACAGATGACCAGTAAGTAGCCCAACCTCCTGAATTCCTACCTTCCATGCAAAACACTTGTAAACCTTTTGGTTTGTGTCCTTCTATACATATTTCCTATGCATAAAAACACACAAATACACAAAAATTACATGGGTTCTTTTAGCAAATGTTATTCCTCATGTTATTTTGTAACGTTTTGAACATCCTTTTACATCAGAATTAATCTGCATCATTTCTATGGGTTCTTTTAGCAAATGTTATTCCACATGTTATTTTGTAACGTTTTGAACATCCTTTTACATCAGAATTAATCTGCATCATTTCTGTGGGTTGCATAGTATTTCATGATATCAATATATAATAATTAATTTTGCATGTTCTCTATGAATAAATATTTAGATTGTTCCCATTCTTTGCTATATAAAGTATTGAGCAATCATTCCTATATAGACATCTTTGCTTAATTATCTGATTTTCTCCCCACCATGGCAAATTCCTGCAAATGTAATTACTGGATCAAAAGGTAATGAATATTTTTTGAGTACACATTTTGTCCCATTACCTTCCAGAAATGTTGTTCAGTTTAGTGTCTGAGGGTGTCATTTACCTTTGACTATCACAGAAACATTTATAAAAGCAGATTACCTGATGATAATTTAGCATGTGGCCGCAGGAAGGCTCATCTCCCTGACTGGCATCAATGAGGAACTCCCCAGCATTGCGGGCACTGGTGTTAACCTGATTGATCTAATTAACTGCATTGCATTTAGGAGCCTTGGGCCCTCAGGGTGCATATGGTACTGGCATCGAGCCAGGCCCCAGAACCTTTTAGACTGGCTACCAATTCCACACTCCTGTCCCTTTTACCTGCTCAAGGGCTGTGAGCCAGCATTTATTGGGTCTCCCTTGCTGCCATCCCTGCCTTGGGAATAACAGAAGAAAAAGCCCAAACCTTGAAGCAGCACTTTAAAAATTATTTTTTTGATCAAAGTAAAATTTGTCATATAAGAAAAAAAGTTCAAGGAGTACAAAAGTGTATAAAACAGAGGTGGAAATTTTCAACCCCACTTTCCAGAAACAAACTGCCATTTGCAATTTGGTATGTACTGTTTCGGGCGTTGGTTGGTTGGTTGGTTGGTTGGTTGGTTTTCTCTGCTGGAGCATAAATTAAGGGGCAGATGTCTTCTTGTCTTCTAACCCCTGACTGCAGGGAAACCAACATGGACTGAAGAAGGGCTTTGCTTTTACTCTACTGTATTTAATTTCATGACACTTTTCCCACTGACATGCTGTTTTACACTGGGGGAAATATGAGAGAGTTTAAATGGCTTGTTCAAGGTTGATAGGTCGTAAGTGGCAGAGCTGGGATTTGGATCCAGGTCTGTTTCCATGACGCTTGTTGCCCTGTTTCAGGGACCAGACCTGTCTGTCTAAACCTGCAGTTGTATGGTGACCATGAGACACGTGGCGGTTTAAATTTAAATTAATTAATATTAAACAGAAATTAAAAATTCAGTTCCTCGATTGCTCTATGTTTCAAATGCTTAATAGGCACATGTGGATAGTGACTACTAAAGAACCTAGATGAAGACCAGAGAGATCAAGAACATTTGCATCATGGTAGAAATTTCTATTTGACGAAGATGGTATCACTGAAATCTTAAAAATCATGAGTATAGGGTTTTTTTTTTTTTAAAGATCTATGCTAGCACATTGAGTAGATTCTTATGTTCTACATTTACAAAGATAGCCCTGAAAAACCAGCTTGTTTAAGAAATAGGGCAAACCTGCAAAGTCCAAAATTTAACAATGAATTATTGATCGCCTGCTGTGTCTGCAGCTGTCTGCTGGGATTGGGATACAGATGTTCTAGGAAGTGTATTCACTGTGGTTTGGATGGGCGCGAAGGTGGCACATCCAGAACAAGAATGTACTTCCTCCCTTGTCTTTTTTTCTCTCCTTCAGAAGAGTGAGGGTAATGTATTTCTTTTCCTACTGTATGTGTATAAAACCAGCAGAACACGAGAAGGATGGAGCCCGCAGTTTTGACGGTGGCCACACCTACTGCCTTTGAGAGGCTCTGAGTGCTTCTCTTGTTGGCGTGTACACTTGGGCCTTTTGATAACCGCCTGGTGAATAAAACTGGGGAAGGGAACTCAAGTCTGAGGCAGGGGTGGTGCGGGTTTGCAGTGGGTAACAGCATGGGGAGAGTAGAGAAGAGGAGTGTGGACTGTGTTAGCTTTCATCATGGTTCAAACCTTCAGCATCCAGTTACTCATGAAGAACTTGACAGTGAGTTGGGGAAACGGGTGCTTGTTCTCTGCGTCTGTGGAGCACATGCTTGAGACTGAGAGAGCACTACTTCTTTGCCTTATATTTAGTAGGTGCTCAATATACAAATGCTTCATGTATTTAAACAAATAACTGCCTCAGATTTCCAGGAAAAACCATAGGATTGACCTGTTGATGTGGCTAGAAAGTGCGGTTGCAACTGCTGGAAAACATTTTGCTGTGGGATATTTAAAACTCTTAGTATATGAGTACTAATGTCCTAGTACACTCATGTGGACGTCTACATTTTATGACTTTCCTATTTACAAGTTGGCCTTAATTTTATTCTTCAGTACCAGGCACTGTTAAAGCAGTGTATCAGACTAATTGTATAGGAAGGCAAGATCTTGGGCAGTAAACAAGCTAATTCCTGAGTTTAAATTGGAAACTTTGATGGTTGCATTAATTTTCAGGCCAGCAGAAATTCTTAAATTGCTGCTTTAGGGCCTCGCATGGTAATTCGGATGTGTTAGGAAATTACAGGGAATCATGGGAGTGTGAAATTATTAAGAGAGCCACAGTTGTATTTCCTACCTGTAGGAGGCAGGGCCAAAGGGAGCATTAGGAGGCTGAATAAAACTGAAGGGGCAGCTGGGCTGCCTTATGAAGGAATTACTCTTTCCCTGGGCTTAGAAAGAACAGACCTGGGAGGTGTATACAGACTAAGAACGAGCCTCAAAAAGTAAATATACTTTAATTACTTTAGGGATAAAGTGCTGTCCTATTATGATCTGTCCAAAATATTTTTATTTGGAGTAAACTCTTATGCTCTGCAATCACGCATTACTGGGGAGGAGAATGCTGTCCTCATGTAGATGCAGATGTTGGTAGCATCACTTCCTTCAGGCTCTGTGAGGGGGGAATCAACTTGCCCACAGGAGGTGATTTCCCATAAAATCCCCGCACTTAGGAATTACTCACACGGTCAGCTCTGGCTCTGGTTTTCTGTCTGAGTTCTCCTTCAGAGGCCCGGCGTATTAGTGTCTCTGCTTTGGCAAACAGCATTCTCTTTCCTTTGGTTTGGTACACTTATGAAGATTAATTTAGAATGAAATGTAATTGAAGGCCAATTATATCTGATGGCCAGATCTATTAGAACAGAGCAGTGTTGTTGATTGGGAAATGGAAAGCATTTGAGATAGTGCCTGGGAAATACATTAAATGCATCGAATGTCACTGCCTTGTCTAATAGCCTGATTGAAATGGTTTTTTCCTTTGCTATTGCACTAGGTTGTCCCACATAGACTTCGGAGTCCAAGAGGAAGGAAACTGAAGGCAAATGAACACTTAGGCATCCTGATACATTTATTATCATTGGTCTAAGAATTGGAAAACACTTAAAGGAAATCTTTAGTTTTTGATTCTTCTGCAGAGAAAAGTGGGAAATAATTTGCCTTTTTTTGTTTGTTTGGTGTTTTCTTTGTTTTCTTTTTTGAGGAAGATTGGCCCTGCACTAACATCTGTTGCCAATCTTCCTGTTTTTTTCTTTTTTCTCCCCAAAACCCCAGTACTTAGTTGTGTATCGTAGTTGTAGAGTTGTAGCTCTTCTATATGGGACGCCACCTCAGCACGGCTTGGTGAGCGGTGAGTAAGTCTGTGCCCAGGATCCGAACCAGCAAATCCCGGGCCGCCGAAGCAGACGAAGCAGACGGCGCGAACTTAACTGCTATGCCACCGGGCCAGCCCCTAATTTACCTTTTGAATTTAGTCGTTCATTTAGCCTGTAGGGACTTAATATTATCTGAAGTGGCCGTAAAATACTTTATACTAAGCAAATGACATCCTTGGTGTCTTTGTTTCTGCCTTTCTACAGTTTCAGTTCTTTAGAGATGTTTTTTAAATTGAGATGTAATTTACATAACATAAAATTCACCATTTTAAAGTGTACAATTCAGTGGTTTTTAGTATATTCACAGGGTTGTACAACCATAACCATCATCTAATTCTAGAGTATCTTCATCCTTCCCAGAAGAAACCCATACATATCAGCAGTCACTCTCCATTCCTCCCTGCCCCCAACCCCTGATAACCACTGATCTACTTGCTGTGCCTATGGATTTGTCTGTTCTGGACTTTTCATATAAATAGAATCATGCAATATGTGGCCTTTTGTGTCTGCCTTCGTTCACTTACCATGTTTTTAAGGCTTTATCCACATCATAGCATATATCACTCTTTTTTTTATCACTCCTTTTCATGGTGGCTAAGAAGGGTAACAGGGGGACCCTTTGAGCATGGAGAAGGTGGAATGGACGTCTGCCAACAAGACTAGAACCTACATGTTGATGGAGAGGGCTGGTTGTAGGCACAGCAGGTGGCTGAAGCCTAAGAGTTGTGTGGGTTACATTCAGATGTAAAAAGCTGCAGTGTGGGGACCCAGGCCCTTGGTGTGTAGAGTGACCATGGCTGGCTGACCTAGGGAATAGAATCCTTCCCTCCACATCCTTTACTTTTAAACCATTTTTATCTATATATTTGAAGTGTTTCTTGAAAGCAGTGAATAGTTGGGTCTCTATGTATAATGTGCCTTTTTCTCTCTGTTTCTTCAAATGTATTTTTCTGATGTTCCCACCTTTCTTTTCTTTCCTTCTAAGACTCAAATTCTAAGTATGTTAGATAACTTGATATTGTCCCACCCATCACTGAGACTGTACATTTTTTCCAGTCTTTTTTCTTTCTCGGCTTCATTTTTGATAATTGTCTTCAGGTTCACTTATGTTTTCTTTTCAGTTTCTCATCTGCTGTTATTTCCATCTGTTGTAGTTTTCATTTTAGATGTTGTACTTTTAATCACTAGAAGTTCCATTTGGATCTTTTTCTGTATTTTTTTCTCTCTTCATCGTGTTTATGTTTTCCTCTACATTCTTAAGCTTGTGGAACAGAATTAGTATAGCTTAAAAAAATCCTTTTCTGCTAATTCTAACGTTCTTATCTTTTCAGAATCTAATTTTATTGAGTTTTCTCCTACTTATAGGTCATCTTTTCCTGTTTCTTTATTTGCCTAGTAGTTTTGGATTAGCTGCCAGACATTGTGAATCTTGCATTGTTGGTTGCTAGCTTTTTTGGATTCCTTTAAATAGTGGTGGACTTTGTTCTGTTATGCAGCTAGTTCACTTGGAATTACTTTGATAATTTTTAGACTTGCTTTCAAGCTTTGTTAGGATGAGCTTAGAGCAGCCTTTACTAGGGTTACTTAAACTTCTCTTCTGATGACTCAGTGACCCATGTATTATCCTTTCTGACTAAACATGTGTGAACTTTGGCAATTGTTCGAACTATGCTTTCCAATATTTCTTCCCAAGCCTCATTGAGTGTTACCCTACTCATTCCTAGGTCATTATTTGGCCAAAGATTCAAGGGTGGCCCTCTGCACATCTCCAGAGCTCGCGCTCTCTGTGCACCTCTCTCCTTCCAGCATTCTGTCATGCAGATTTTAGGCTTCTCAGCCTCCCTGAACTCCCATCTCTGTGATTGCCAGGTTGTTGTGTGGAAACTGCTTTCAGGCAGTTATCTGGGGGCATTCGTAGGATTTACCTTATTTGTGTCCCTGTGTTGCCTATCATCCAATGTCTTAAAACAATTGTTTTGTATATTTTGTTTGATTTCTTACTTGTTTCTTATTGTTTGTTTTTAGTAATGAGTATAAGCAATTAGGTTCTGAAAGCATTTGTTTTTGTTATTTTAATTTTATATGTAGAAATATTACAAGATATTACTTTTAAAGGAAAGAATATTTTATTTTAGGTATTTTTCCGTAGAAGGGAAGAGTATTTTAAACTGTTTTGTTTGTTAGATCCTGAACTATGTGTTTGAAATAATAAAATGTATTAAAGATACCTCATACACAGAATGATCTCATATATCTTTTATGAAGTAGTTGCTTGTACAAAGTGATTTCCAGGCTTTCTATACTCATTAGTACTACATTAAAAAAATAGGCATGAAAAATGAAGGCGAGAAAGTGAACTCTTAAGTTTCTTATTTTTCTACTTGTTCTAGTGTTAGTGAAGGGAAAGTTGATGTAATAGGCTAAAATGATACTTTGGATCCTCTATGGTCTTACTTTAGCTCAGTTATCCCATCTTTTGTTTTTTTTTTTTTTTGTGAGGAAGATCAGCCCTGAGCTAACATCCATGCCAATACTCCTCTTTTTTGCTGAGAAAGACTGGCCCTGAGCTAACATCCGTGCCCATCTTCCTCCACTTTATATGGGACACCGCCACAGCATGGCCTGACAAGCGGTGCATTGGTGCGCGCCCAGGATCCAAACCTAGGCCGCCAGCAGCGGAGTGTGCACATTTAACCACTACGCCACAGGGCCGGCCCCAGTTATCCCATCTTTTACAAATAATATTTTGTGTTAACTATATTTTCTTATCTTGGTATTCTTTTTTTTTTTTTTTTTTTTTTTTACTGTGGAAGATTTGCCCTGAGCTAACATCTGTCACCAATCTTCCTCTTTTTGCTGAGGAGGATTCGCCCTTAGCTAACATCTGTTGCCAGTCTTCCTCTTTTTGTATGTGAGCCTCCGTCCCAGCAGAGCCACTGACAAGTGGTGTAGGTCCGCGCCCAGGAACTGAACCTGGGCCACCAAAGTGGAGCACACTGAACTTAACCACTAGGCCACGGGGCCTGGCCCCAAACTGTCTTTTCAATGGCAGTTGTCTCCTTAGCTGTTGGCTTCACCATACTTGAATTAAGGCAAAATCCCAGGTACATTTAAAACATATTTGAAAATTATGTTCAAAAGTATTAAAATTCATTTCTTAGAGCAGTCAAGCCAAATGTATTAAAATAAAGTTAGGACTTGAAGTAGAAAAAGAAAGGATGCCTGTAATAATCAACCAATATCAATTCTTTCACTAGTCTCCTGCTTTTGAGGGATTTGGAAGAGAAGGAAATAAGGGGAGTAGAGAAAGTGAAGGAAAAGAAAAATTGGGAATGAAAGGTCAGGATGATTCAATAGAACATTTTAAGTAGACATAAAGCTTCCTTACCCCTAATAACAAATAAAGGCAAAGCCCCACCCATTCTCTTTTCTGGTACCCAGAAGCCTAAAGATAATGATCACATTTGGTTGTGTTATTCCTACGTGAGTAAAAAAGAAAATAAATGGTATTGAATGAAGACGAAGGGAATCCATTTATCCACCTTTGCACAGCTTTTGGAGGGTGGAGGGTATACAGCAGGTCCCACTGACCTTCCACCTGCAGGGTTCTACCAACCTGAGGGGGTGAGGCCTGGGCTGAACAGACAGGATTCCCCGAACTGTCGTATCATCTTTCTTTGGGTCTGAAATCTCAGTTTCCAAGAATTTTGCCATAGAAAAATTGATTAGCGTATAGTTAAATTTGTCAGCAGTTATTTAGAAAGGAGAGACGACTTTGATTTTTTTTTAATACTTTCCTTTGAATAATCATGAAATACTAAATATTATGGGGTGTAGGAAGATAAAAAAAAGTTAGTGATTCTGCAGGCTTCTCTTGGATGTGTAAAGAATCACCTGGGAAGCTTATTAAATGTTGAACTCTCTGGGACCCTCTCCCTGCATGATTCTGATGCAGGTGTTTGTATACCCCACCTTTGATAAACAGTGACATTGAGGCTTATACTGCATCTAAAACAAAGTAATCATTTGCTTATTTCTCTTTTTAGTGAACTGTGTTAAGTACTGATAACAACTTGGAGTACCTTTCAGTTGGGAAAAGTGAAATCACCAAAGAACTGAGGAGTTTATCAGGGGTTGCAAACTGATAGTCTGTGGGTGAAATCAGCCTGCAGGTGTATTTTGTTTTGCATACTTTGTGGTCCCTCCCCCTTCATTTGCATTCCATTGCCTTTAGATAGGCTAAACTGTCTGCTTGGCTGCAGTCCCTACTGCTCTGTGTTGCCCTGCACCCTTGGCTTCCTGTGTTTCCCTCACCTGGTTGGTTGTTAATAGTATTAGATTGTGGCTGACTTTAGAGGAACTTAGTGACAAATATCTTGGCCAAGAAATGATGGCTCAGTTAAAAAACATGTCCCTAACCTTAACAAATAATTCAACCTAAGTTGGTTCCTTAAAAATATGTATCATTCTTACATATAATCATTCTTACATTTTGTCAATTCCATAACCTCCAAAGGAAGTCCTAAATTTTTCACCTTAGTGAATAGGCCAGAGTAATCCACAATATTGCACAATCTGAAAGCCATTTAGTGTTGTTCTGGCAGTGTATTTTATAGCTTGGGGCTATAGATGTACTTTTTTAGTTGCATTTTATTCAGTCAGTTGTTAAAACTAATCTTGATTCTCTTTGTCTTGGCAGTAGGATACAATGGAGACGTAGCCCATAACTGATCATGGAAAAGGTAGATCAGCACATAGAGTTTTAAGTTCTGGCTCTTGAAGGGATTTTGAGAAATAATGAAAAAAAAAATAGCAACAACCAGCATTTACTGAAAATTTACTATGCTCCAGATACTAAGCTAAATACAGTTATTTGCACTTTTAACCCTCCCAACAAGTTTATCTAACAGCTACTCTACTATTCTGTTATCCTGTTATAAATATGAAGAAATTGATGCTCAGAAATATTAAGTAATTTGTCCACATTGCCTTTATAAAGGCAAAATTTGTCTTTTAAAAGACACACTCATAAAGTTAACCGCAGACTAATAATATGATGTTTGACCTTATCAGAACATGCCTGTCATTCAAATGTGGCTTTTCTTTAGGACATTGCACTACATAAGAGGCCCTGCGATTGACGTATCCCATAGGCAACATGGCCAGTAGAAATGTTCAGGTGGCAACAAGCACGTGCCTAAACAAATCCTGCCCCCTCTCATTCTGATTGGACTGTGCCACTGGGCTCCCACAGTTTGCTCCCTCCAGCAGGTGCAGGGCATACACTGTTCCTCCTTCATCCGATGATGGATGAACACCATATTAATTAAGGTGGGCTCGTTAATGTCTGCATCCTCCTCCTTTTTTTAACTCTTTTGCTTGCCGATATCTGACCTTTCTTTCATTCAAGTTACTCATGAAATCCCATCGCCTCTGTGAATCTGACCTAGTTGGAAAAGAACAAGCAAATTCCCAATGCTCTCTGCCCAGCCATCAGGGCATTCACTTCTCATTAATTGCTTCCCATGCAGGAGTGACTGCCCATTCCTGTGTGTAGTGCAAATAGTGCCATGATGCGTGTTGACAGGGACAGGGGCAAGGGCTTTATCTGTCGTGGATATTATTTTATTTTTACACTGCCAGCATTTATTTCTATCATCGTGTCTCCAGCTATACTCTCAAATGAGGTTACTTTGTTAGCTGTCATCCTCATTCAGAGTACTGCGTTGGAATGTGATCATACGTGGGTATGACTGATACCCGTTCTATTCCCTTTGCCCGTCCACCTGGGCCACTTGGGAAACGTCTATACCTATTTCAAAACCCAGAATAAACAGTGCCTCCCTGTGTAACTCTTTGTACCATTCTCCTGTTTCATCCAGTTCCTGTTGTGTAATTCAGGTGTTCTATATCTCTCTCACCTGGAAACAGACAGTGTGTCCCTGGTGCCCAGCACTGAGCGTGGAGGGGCTCTCATTTAATGTTGTGTACGGTTGAATGCATATCGCATTGCAGAGAGACGGCCCCTTCCACTTCCATACCTGTGGTGAGTTTACACATGTTCTTTTCCTTTGGCTGAGAGCTGGGTGAGAGGGTGTTTTCCTTCCTCACTCTTCATGGGGCTCTGTACTCACCACTGGATGAGAGAGGTTGAAACTAGAATTTAGAATGCTGAGAAGACACTCCGTAACTGAGCAGTGCTAATCCAAGAGGGTTATAGTGTCTGCCCTAGAAATTGATCTTCTCCTAGGGTATATGGTTTCGAAAGGGAGGGATCCTTGTACTAAAAGGAAAACATTAATCTTCAGGAGTTTGAAACCATTTTCTCCACTCTTCCTGCATTCCAAGGACATGAGAAAGGAAACTGGGCGTTTGTAGTGTCTAACAGGATCATGACAGGCTCATAGCAGGATAGTAGGGATTTAAATTTGCACAAGTAATCAACAACTTTTTTCTAGTGTATTACTTTCAAATTCCCTGTCTTTGGGGACTCTACATTTCTCCTTCCGTTTTGGGGTCTAGTAAGTTTAAGATGGCATGATGCTGGGTTTCTATGTAAAATAGTAATGTTACCTACCTTCTATAGGGTTGTTGGGAGGGTAAATTAGATAACAGAGGTAAAGCTTTAGAACAGCCCTGGTAAATAGAAAGTACTCAATACACATATTATTGTTGTTACTATTTAATAATGAAAAATGACAACCTTTGGTTAAAAAAATGGATTCAAAAACATTTCACATGAAGTTCTGTACTTACCATGGATGTGGCTTATTCACGGACGTGCTGAAGGTAGCTGAGGAATCGTCATCAGGAGCAGGGAAACATCACCTCTTGGTTTTGAGTGGAAACAGTGATGACCTGTCATCACTGTGTCAGACAGCTTTATATGATGATGACTTGGGACAAATCTAAATCAAATATCTATTGAATATTTTAGTTAAAGTTATTATTAGAGAGCACTTCCTTTATGTCCTGTAAATCTAAAGGTTTAGATTTAATGACCCTGTGGATCTAAAGGTTTATATCACTTATAGAAAGAGTTTAGATGAATCCATAAAATTCATCTACTAAGTGATTTGAAGTAGGCAAATTAAATACTTGTTTTAACCTTTTCATATTTACACTAGCCAAACTTCAGAAATTGATTTGAGCTTTTTGAGAATTATCGAGCAAAATTCTTGAAGGGTTTACCAAATTGTGCATTAATAGAACTTACTGTTATTTATTATTATTTACAATTACTAAAATTTGCTTTGCATATGAAGAGAAACAAAATATAACAAATATTTTTCTTCGATGACTTTGGTAAGGAATTAAGATTCTAGAAAGCCTTCTCATCCCCCCAGTACTTATCTTGGAGCAATTGCTACGGATCTTGAACATTTTCAGTGTTGATGGGGTAAATGTGTCATTCCTATGTCCTCACTATTTCAGGCTTATTATCTAGCCAGCTATTATTCTGTGGTTATGGAGGAGAGTCCTGGTTTAAAAGAATTCGTGTAATGGTCAGGACCAAATTTGATGAAAATTGAGCATATTACTCAGAGTGTTAATATGGAGTTTTCTCTGGACACCACTGTTGCCAGCTTTATCATTGCGTTGGTGGTTAACACAGGAATGAATGGGGATATTTTGTCAGTTTAATAGCACTGTGGCAAGAATCAAGAGACCTTGTTGCCAGGCCTGGTTTTGCCATTAGCTTGCTCTGGATTTAGTCTGGTCTCTTAATTGCTCTGTGCCTCAGTTTATATGTCTGCAATAAATGAGGAGTTTGAGGTGGAGGATCTTGAAAGCCTTTTGCAACTGGGATCTTGATTTTGTGTCCTTTTAGCTCTAATGTTCTTTGAAATAAGACAAGTTTTCTTGAGTGCTAATCTGAGTTAATTAGGATTTGATGTTAAACCATACAGGAAATTCTGAGACTTGGGGGAAGTCACACAGCTGGTATGCTCAACAGTGTTATTGAGCCGACTCTTGGTATCATTCTCCTGTTTTATCAAGCAGGACGCTTCTGAAACAGAAGTCTGAAAATTCGAGTGCTCTCAGGTCTGTTCCGGAAGCCCTGCTGTGGTAGCACTGTGGCCCAGTTGACAATGCATTAGACACACCTTTCTTTGCTTTGACACTTAACTGAATGAAAGGAAGATGACTTCCCGTTAGACTGGAATTCTCCAAAACCATTTGGCATGTGGCTGACCTAAGCGAATTAGGAAGAAAAAAGAAAATATGCTAGAGAGGGTGGAAATCTGTTACAGTGCCTCTTTCATTGAAACCCGGCTGAACCCTGTCTACATGATGGTATTACCAGTTGCTGGAATCAAATGCAAGGAAAGGATGAAACTGGACTTTTCAAGATCGCGTGATCAACTGAGGTGCTAAGGAAATGAAACAATTTTCATTAAAATTGTTAATTACGTTTCATTTTATGTAGTTTCAAAGACGTCTTAAGCCTTTTTCTGCAAGAAAGCAGAACATTTTGTGCCACTCAATTAAGTGAGATACAAAATATTTGTGACCAGATTTTTGAGTTTGATGAGAATAGAGGATTAAACAAGTATTTGTGACACTGAGGGATAGGAGTTTATCAGTTATTTCTTTAACAGTGAGTCTGTGTCAGGGGAGGATAAATTCCAAGGGCCAAATTGGGTTTTAAGGGAAAGGCTGTGTCACTGCAGGTATCAGGCTGGGTCCCTGCTGGAAGAGCCCGTTGTAATTGCTACTTGGTTCTGTCTCATTGCCAGCCAGCTGTATTCAATTTACTTCCTTAGTTTTGATAGCCACAGCATTTGTTATCTGTTTAAACACAGGCAGATTAAATACCGTAAGAGGATTACTTTACTTAAAGCAGTCACACATGGACTATCTGCCCATATTTTGTTTTTATTTTTGTTTTAAGAAAGAAGGAAGGGCTGCCTACTGCTGGGTTTAGGTGTGCAAGAATGCACCGAGCGGTAAGGCCTGTTGGGGGACAGGCTCTTGAAGCAGTTTCTGATTCCAGCTCATCCCTTTCGAACGTGCACACTGCAAGGCTAGCCTACATTAGGTTTCCTTCTGGGAAAGGACGGAGGGAAAAACATGCCTCTCCTCCAATGCAGTTTTCTAGTCGAATTTACACCAACTTTTGAATTTTGCCTTAAAAACACTGAACTATTTTCAAAGCATACAAATTATTTTTTTATATCATAAGCATGGAAATAACAATAAACACCCAGAGATGATTTTGTTGAGAGACAGCAGGGAATAATTAGGGGTTCTTGGACTTTGATGCACATCAGAAGCATCTTAAGAACTTGTCAGAATATACCTGACCCCACACTGCCACGGAGGTGCCCCGATGAGAGCACATCTCAGGCTGGGGGTAGCTCCCAGACCAGCAGCTCGGGAGCCCCCCCAACCTCACCTCCGAATTGTTAGTGATGATTTCCGTCTGGTAGGCTTCACAGAGATGATGTGCTTGGGAACTCAACATGATGCAGCTGATGCTGGAGTGTATGATTTTGTCCATAATCTAACTTAAAAATATTTTTTCATGTTTACTGAAACCTCTATATAGTGAATTTTGGAGAATTGCTCATTTTGATAGAGTTCTTAAGCATGTACTTAATATTTCTTTGCTTTCCCCATTGCAAGTGTTTTTCATGTTTTCCCAGTCTCAATCTTGTCTTTTGATATGAGTCACTAGCATGATATCTGATATTTTGTTTTTGCTTATTATTTATTAATGGGCTTCTTAGACATTTACCTATGAATTATTAAGCAATAGATGAAATGAAACAAATTGTTGAGTTTAGTAGTCAAGTGACACATTTCTGATTTAGCATGGTAAAGTGAATTTGGAAGACACTATATATATTAAATGCTATAATGGCTATTTTGTATTGAAATTTGATAAAGAATAACTTTATAAAAGCCAAAACTTAAGTTAATTTTTTCTGCAATCTTAATTATTCTTCATTTCCTAACTGTTCTAAGTTAATCATGTGAGAATAAAATACAATAAACTCGAGTCCTTTGGAATAAAGGCACAGTTGAATACTGCTAGTGTACTTAGTTTCGTTTTTATTTTTGTGCCATCAATATTTTTGTTAGAGAACGACTAAAAATTAGGAAAGAGAAAAGAGAATTTCTTTTAAAACAAATATCCTCTGTGCTGTTTACATTTTTATTTTTGATTTGACATATGCAGGGAAAGTTCTTTAAAAGTGCAATTTAAAAGATTTCTTTATTTTCTCCTTTGTTTTGTAAAACTGTTAGGTCGTAGTCTACCCGACTGTAACTTTTAGAACAACGACACAAAAGATTCTTCTTAAATACAAAAATGAGTATATTTCCTGCTTAAATCAACCCACCTTGAGGCATATTTTTTCACTTTAGTAAGTAAGATAGAGAAATACAAAATAAAGATGTTACCTAATTTCAGCCTCCTCAAGAAACTTTTTAACAAATAGGGAACTGGACATATTTGAGTTTTGTCTTTTTGCCCACTCGTGATTGTCCTAACGATCATCAGAATACCTTTATGCAGGTAGCTGGAAGGAGGAGAGTGAGGAGCAGAGCTTCTTGTAGTATAAAGCCCAGGGGTCAGCCTGGAATCAATACCATCCACCTTGGCCTGGGTCAGTAGACGTGTGTTGTGTCACATTGATTGATCCTTGGGGTGGAGTGAATGCTGAAGAAGCTTATTTAGAAAACTCTGAAATGTAAACTTTCTTTGAGATCATTCAGATCTCTCGGATCTGATGACTCATCGAGATGACCCCCTGAAAGTTCTTTCCCACAAATCGAATGTGGAGAATCATAAGGCTGAGTGGTAGAAAGGGCCTTGGAGTTCATCTTGGCAGCCTCTCCTTAAAGAAGCCTTTTCTCTGCTATCCAAGTGAGGGGCTCATTTCAGCCGTGGATTGAGAGCAGATTGGGCTTTACCTAAAGAGGTCGACCATCTAGATGATAACATTTTAGATAAACAGCTAAATGAATAGAATATAAGGCCTAGAGACTAATTTGTCATGCATAACTTGTAAACTGACTGTGAAGATATTTGTGAAAGAAGAGTCCAAACCTATCTTTATCAATGGCCGATTGATTACAGTGAGTGAATGAAGATGATTCTGGTAAAAGTTGACTGTGTTCAGCATTCATATTTTATAGATGTGTCTTAAAGTATACTGGGGTGAAGAGAGAGGATGTAAATCTTGTCCTCACAGTGCTTTTAATCTTATCTAAAGAATGCAGATTTTGTTTTCAAATTAAAAGAGTTGTTTTACAACCTGGTTTTAATGTATTGTAGATGTTTCCAATGACAATATAATACTTTTAGTAGCTCCCCGGGATTCTGTTTTATGGATGTAATCTGATTTATTGCACCGAGACCCTATTTATTGATTGACTTAGGTGTTTTCAGTTTCTGCCTATTATTTTCTACCCTTACTTTTTTCCCCAGCTATGAGAACATTACAGTGACTCTCCCTGTACATACATCATTTTACACTAGTTAGCCGGTTCTTTTATAAAAAGTATTTATTTAGTGAAGAGTAAGTGTAGTGCATGCACATGGTGAGAAAACTTCAGATAGCACCAAGTTGTGTACAATGAAGGGAAAAGACCACCTTCCCTTTCCCCATTCCCTTCCTAGAGATAGTCACTTCTGAACATGTTCTTATTTATCTGTATAGATATTTTTGGTTTTTAATACATGAGAAGGCAGATATTGAAATAACCAAGATGTTTAAATAACCAAGGTGGAGATTTCTTTGAGTTTGAATATGAATAAAGATACAGTTGGGAATATGGAAATATGGAAAATTTCCTGCCCACAAGGAAAATTTGCATGTGAGTCTCTTAATGGTTTTCTTTAAAAATATGGTGAAGCTCCCAGCTCTGCTGGACCTGGTTTTAGCCCCCATGTTCCCTACAGATGGAGCAGTAGCCTTCCCCTCCTGCAGCTCACCTAAAACTACTTCTCAGAGCTGTGACCTGGGCTGAGATATTGGTGGTGGCCCACCTCAGCTTCTGTCATCTCCTTGCTCCAACCAGGGCTTTTGCTTGAGTGGCCCTCACTGCTGCTGATCGTGATGTGGTCCCTTCTGACCTCGAGCTCCTGCCTTGCTCCAACCAGGGCTTTTGCTTGAGTGGCCCTCGCTGCTGCTGATCGTGATGTGGTCCCTTCTGACCTCGAGCTCCTGCCTTGCTTCCTGGGTGACAGCTTGTACCCTGTGGGAGCTCCCTTCACATCCTGGGGAGAGAACATCTAAGCCTGACTTGTTCCCAATAGTTTAGAATTTGAATTGTTTGGTTCCCACTGTGGGACACTGCTGTGACAATCTGCCTCACTCCCCAGTGACCTCTGAGTCCTGTGGTCCTGCTGAACTCTTTCTCATTTCCGCCCCTCCCTAGAGCTTCATCCCCAAGCCTGGGTGGAGCTATCCATGACCTGTTCTCTTCAGATCTTGCCTTCCAGCCTCTTGGCTTATGGCTCTCGCTCTGTGACCCGTGTGCACATGCCTGTGCCTTGAGTCATACAGATCTGGCTTCCAGTACCAGCTTTGCCACTGAGTGTTTCTGTGGGTTCGGTCAAGTTTCTTAACCTCTCAGCATCAGTGTCCTCCTTTTCTATTTTGATAATAAGAATTTCTGTCTGCATGTCTGTCATCTCATCCCAAGAAGACGGCTGCTAAAGTAAATGTGGAGGGATTGATTGAAAACACAGGCTTCGAGGCGTATGTGAAATCCCCTTGGGTAGACCCTGAGGCACCTTAAAGAGGTCACAGTCATTTGGGAGAGATGTGCATTTGTATCAAGATGTGGGCAGAGGAACAAACACCGATTTCCAACATGAATCCAGATTCATATGCTAGGGGGTCTCCTAGGCTGCACACTGGGGGTAATAAAACTGAACCTCACAGGGTCAGTCTGAGGATGGATGGGATGACTGGGGCCTTGACACGTAATGGATGTCAGGACATAGTAGAGGCCATCCTTCTCTTTGCTGCGCTGGGCCCACTCGTTAGGACCCTGTGGTAATTCTCGTATCCGTGAGGCCTGAACCATCACTTAGAGATCGCTGTAGCCCAGGGGGCCCAGGCTGCCCTCCTGGCTGAACCCCGCATCAGCTGCCCCCCTTCCAGACCATCTCCATGTCCTCTTGAGTCCTCTCTGGCCCTCGCCTTCCTGGGTAGCCCTGTGTCAGGCCTCAGCCTCCCTCCCCCAGCTGGAAAAGGGTAAAAAAGGCTGCCCCTGGCCAATGAGTACCAACAGTTTGTGTCCTGGTGTTGGGACAGTGGGCTGAAGCAGAGTCTGAGATCAGTTTAAAATGACTAGTTTTAAATATATGTATCAGCCCTGAGCTGACGTCTGTTGCCAATCCTCTTTGTTTTGCTGAGGAAAATTGGCCCTGGGCTAACATCCGTGCCCATCTTCCTCTACTTTATATGGGACGCCTGCCACAGCATGGCTTGACAAGTGGTGTGTAGGTCCCTGCCTGGGATACGAACCTTTGAACCCAGGGCCGCTGATGCAGAGCTCGCGAACTTAATCACTACACCACTGCACCAGCCCCATAAATTTAAATATGATCCATGTTTTGTTATAGTAATGTCCTCTGGGGATTTTAATGTAGATACTGTTTTACTTATTGTTCATACTGTCTGATAAGCATGTTAATTTATTCAAAAATAACATTTCATTCAAAAACATTAATTTCTGCTTTTTTGAATTGTTACTGTTATGATAGATGCAGGAGATATTCAGAAGTAAATATTAATAAGAACAATAGCTAACCTCTATCTAGCACTTTCCCTGTGCCAGGTACTCGTCTAGGTACGTTCACACGTGTTCACTCATTAATCCTCAATAACTACCCTGTGAAGTAGGTTCTCTTATGTACAGATGGGAAGACAAAGAGGCCCAGAGAGCTTAAGTAACTTGCTCAAGGTCACACAGCTATCAAGTAGCAGAGCCAGACTGTGAACACAGGTGGTCTGGCTCCAGCGTCTGTGCTCTGAGTTCTTGCTACTTACGTGGTCGTGCAGTGTGGGCATCACCTGGGAGCTGGTTAGACAAGCAGAATCTCAGGCTCCACCCAGCACTGCAGAATCAGACATGCCTTTTAATAATATTCCCAGGGGATTCAAACGCACAGTCGAGTTTGAGAAGCACTGCTGCAGAAGACTCTGCTTTACTGTTTCCCCAGCCATGAGAACTTCATAATGGGGAAACAGTGTAATGGAGGAAATAAATGGGTATTGAAACATTTATAACTTGTAGAGTACATGGCAACTTCCTGTCCTTCTGATGTTTCAGGAAAGCTTAGCCTGAATGGGAATTTAGTGCTTCAGGCATTTCAAAGCCCAACCCAAACATCCTCATGGCACAGACTTTTGTCTCTTGTCTTTCTCTGTGCACGTGCACACATGCTCATACACACACACATCCACTCACATTTGACTTTTTTTTAATTGAGGTCATAATAGTTTATAACATTGTGAAATTTCAGCTGTACGTTATTATCTGCCAGTCACTGTATCTGTGTGCCCCTTTACCCCTTATGCCCACTCCCCCAGCCCCCTTCCTCTGTGGTAACCACTAATCTGTTCTCTTTGTCCATGTGTTTGTTTATCTTGCACATGTGAGTGAAATTATTTGGTATTTGTCTGTCTCTGTCTGGCTTATTTCACTTAACATAATACCCTCAAGGTCCATCCATGTTGTTGCAAATGGGATGATTTTGTCTTTTTTAAGGCTGAGTAATATTCCATTGTGTATATATATACACCACATCTTGAATCTTTCATCAGTCGATGGGCATTTGGGTTGCTTCCACCTCTTGGCTATTGTGAATAATGCTGCAGTAATCACATTTGACTTTTTCTGAGGTGTAGTAACTTTGGAGAAGATACGAGGATGTCACTAGCGCAGGGCAGAGTCACATCTCATGCTTTTGGCTCTTTGCATCTTCCTTTCATGTTGAGACCCTCCTCAAAGCCTGTGCTCTTTGGGAAGTGCGTCCAGACCCCTGCTTTGGCCCACTGCTTCATGGAAATAGCCCTGAGAGGGTGGTTCTCACATTGCACCCCCCATTCCAGTAAATAAATTTCTTTCTTGTTATATAAGTAATTATAATACAAATGTAATCACGTAATAGACATAGAAGGAGCAGCCAACCGGCCTCAGTTGGCCATCTTCAAGGACAGAATGAGGGAGATTTTGCCAGGCAGAGAAGAGCATGTGAGAAAAAGAGGGTAGCTGAGAGAGTATCCTTGTAACTGGTGGGGAGCTGGGTGTCCCGGCGCACGGAGCATGGCCAGTGTGCGGGCAGAGATGGGAGATGAGGCTGCATCAGCGAACAGCTTTAGGCTTTATTTACCATAATATAGTTGCAGAATTTTACTATGTGGCAGCCAGTTTGCTAAGGGCTCAACATGCATTTCATCTGCAAAAATGCTCTTTGAGATAGGCATCGTCGTTATCTTCATTTTGCAGATGTTGAAAGTGACAGCAGGGATTAGATAACCTGTCCCACGCCGCACTGCTGGTCAGAGTGCCTAGATCTCTCTGTCCTGAGAACCTGGGCTTTAGTCGTTGTGCTTCCAGATGTGGCACCAGCAGTCTATTTAGCAAGTACTTTAAAAGTCATCATAAATACGCTGCTAATGTGTAAAATGAATACTGTTAACCCCAATGCAGAGCATGTTTCATTTTTTGTTTGAGTCTCAGTCATTTCAGGAGACTGGTTTCCAGCAGTCCAGCGGTGGAGAGCCTGGGTTCATATGCCCAGGGTTTGCGTACGGAGTTTGGGGTTCAGGCACTTACTAGCACTGCAACATGGCCCGTCTTTGATGGCGTTTCTCTTGCATAAGTAGTTTGGGGGCTTAAGATATGGAATCTCAAGAGAAGAAAAACCTGATTCCTCAGCTGGAAAAGAAGTTTTTTCTTCTTATTCTAAATCCTTTACTGACATAGTGGTGGTTTTGCTGATTTGGTTGGTGGTGTGATACTGTCTTGTTTTAAGTGAAAATATTCTTCTATCAGTACGTAGATTAGTACTAAGGATATCTTCTTCATCTTGAATTTCTTAGAAACTCTGTTTTTCTAGATACATCAGATTTAATGAAGATTTTCTGTTTTCTTTAGTTTCTGCTGCTTCTCCCTTTGTACAATATCAACTAGCAGTGTGGTTGTTCATCTGTACTTGGTGATGTTACCACCTCAGCACTTGGTCTTCTCTCCTCTGCATCGGTTAACTTTCCTTCTAATATCTTCTTGTTCTGTGAACTGCTCTAGGATTCCTATGCACTGACAGAAGCAGCATGCTAGCATTTTCTGTTTGGAACCAAGAAACGCATGCAATTCAGGAAGTGTAGCAACCCTATAAGTGGTGGGAAAATTAGTTAGAGGATGTAAACTTGGGCAATTCACTGAACTCCACTAGACCTCAGTTTCCTAGTTTATAAACGAAGAGGTAGGTCTAAGAGCCTTAAGAAGAGGCCTTTAAGGGTCCCTTAGATGAGGTTTAAAGTTCATTTACTTTTAGGAAATTTCACCACAAATTCTTGGCTGTCTTTATGTTTTGTAGGTTTTAACACTCCTGTAAATTTAAGTATACTATCCATTTTTCCAATTTACAATTTATTAATAGCTTTAAGGAATTGTGAATGACAGTTTAATTAGATCATCCATATATAATTAGGACAACCATGTTTTTCCCCCTAAGAGGATCTGTTTTTCATTCCTGAGTATACAGCTTACCTCTAACCTAGGTAATTAAGCATTTCCAAAGTGGGAAAGCTTTTTTCGATCTTCTTAATAATCCTAAGGATCTTTTTGCACTTTCTTGAAAAGCACATGCATAAAATATGGAGAGCAGTTTTCGCCTAGGTTTTGCATGCAGTCATAACCCAGACGACATGACCTCAGGCAATAAATTTAGTTCAGTGGTAACAAAGCAGTGTGGAATTTAAGAAAATCTGTTTTCTGTTTACTACTTAGTTTCCTACTTTTTGTGTAGAGCAACTTTACAGGCACTTCATATCTGTTTTGAGTGCTAACTTTTCAAAGCTGGCAAGCAGATTTTCATTAAAGTGTTCTTATCTCTTTTGTGAAGGTGCCACATTAAATATGTAAAAGAAAGTCAACCTTATCTGATGGATGGCCTCCAATTAATTGCCGAGGAACCATTTGTATTTGGCTTTGCAGTGTGTTTTTGTACTTACGTTTAAATATGGGTGTGCCTGATGTTCTGGGAATTTACAATACTTCAAACAAATAAGGAAGTCCCGCTGTGAAGACAGACTCAGAAGGAACTGGAAAGCTGACAGATAGACCTTTGTCCTTTCCGAGTTGCTTTGCTTAGTTCTGGCCCGTGGCGGGCCAAGACCCTCAGTATTCTGGGATGAAACATCCCTCCCAAGCTGAATGGCTCTCTCTTACTTTTTCCTGGATCATCTTTTGATTTATGTCCTCCCTGGAATTGGGTGTATATTGGAGTATTTAGACTTCGAATACCTGAGTTATTCAAGTGTTCTTGTCTCTCCAGTCATGAGCAGGTAATTATGGAAGTACAGCCACTTTAAAGAGGTAGTGTGTCCTATTATGTTCATTGATTATTTGACTGCACTTCATATGGTGAATCCCACACTGGATAAGTTGGTGTCAGAATAGCAGACCAGATCTGTCTTTGCATTACAATGAATGGCAGAGATTGGAACAATACCTCAGCAAAGAGATGGTGGTTGACAAGGCTCAATATGGGCCCCATGAAGCTCTACTTGCCCCCAAACATCTTCCCCATTGGCTCAACTAGAAGGGGCCTCAGAGAATGGGTTGCCAAATGGTTATGTTTAATGGGGGAGGGAATAAGAATGGTTTGGTGTCTGATCTAAAGAGGGAAGATAGGGTGAGGCAGCTTGGTGGCGCATAGGTAACTGAGTGCCTTGGAAGAATGGTGACAACCTGCATCTTATACAGAGCTTTATAAAATAGCCTCTATGGGTAATATATTTTATTTGGTTTCTGAGTGAAAATAGAAGAAAGAGGAATGGAGCCAGATTACCTTGTTCAACTGAAGATTTGTGAGCCCTGTTAGAATAATTCTAAAATGCTCTTTATTATTACAGTTTCTGATTATAAAAACAATGCATGTCCAAGTGTACCAAATTTAGAAAATACAGAAAAGAATAAGAAAAAAGAATCACTAGTATTGCCACCAAGCAGATATTATTTCGTTAATATTATGTGTCTATTCTGTATACGTCAATAGATTTTGAACAGGTATTGTTTGTTCATACTGCCTGCTTTCTCCTCAATGTATGATGAACATATTCTCTTGCTATGAGGTGTTTTTCTGAAGTATTGCTTTGATAGTTGCCCTAACGTGATGTGGGACAATCTTAAAATAAGACATTAGTCACTCTCATGACAAAGGTACTTGATTCTTTTCCTAATCTGTGTTGTGGGGAAAACCAGGGTTTAATTAAGGGTGGCCTTGTATGAATATAGGTGTTAAAGATTTATATCTTGATTGAAATAGAAGGGACTTTTGAGTGTATCTGGTCTGACTCTCTTGTTGTATGTATAATGGAATTATGGCTCATATTATTTATGTCACTGCTCAAAGTCAGACACTTTAATGGCAGAAGAGAGACTAGCATTCCCAGTGTTCTTTGCGCATTATATCATATTTGACAAATATATCATACTTTCCTTTTCTCAAGACACACTGGACATGTGACAGTATATACTGTCGTTAACATCTCTGGGTTCCTTTTGTGGTTTGTAGCTTGGCTTTAAAATGATCTTTAGGCTCAAATTTGGCTCATGAACCGAAACCGCTGAGGGGGAGCCCTTTCTTTGGTTCTGCAGGTTAGAATAATCTTCAAATCTGGGTTGGCTTGAGAGCTTTTGAGGTCGGAAATGGATTCTACAATGCCATATAGCTGCCATTTGAGGTTACTAGCTTTATGTGCTAACTGGAACTAGTGGAACTACTACAAATAATGTTTTATTCATAGATGTTGTTTCTATCCATTAAAAAGTCATTACTCTTTACAGCATTATCTACTACTGTGCTAGATACACTAAATGTCTTTAGTCAGCTGTCACATGTGTTCCAGAGCTTTCCTTGATAAACTTGAAGAACCTGAAACCCAGAGAGGTAAATTGACTTGTTCACAGTCATATAACCAGCTGGTTAGTGTGTGGGTCCAAGTGCAGTAGATTCCTGGAATTTGCAAAGACTGCTTAAAATTTAATTTAATAAATACTCATTTGAAATTTATAAAACAGAGAGAAAAACAAACATTGCCCGTATTCTCACAGCCCAAACACAGCTATTGGTAACTTTTTTGGTAAATTTCAGTGTTTATTTTTGAAAATGTGTGAATGAATTTTTTTTTTTTTTGGTAAAATAATTATTGATCAACTTTTTTTCTTTAAACTCCTACGGTGTTCAAGGTCCTGAGATCAAGGACTATTAGTGATTTATTTAGTGAGAGTTAATTCATTTCCTCTTTTTTTAGTGACTTTCCCAGGAAACCTGCTGGGAATGTCCTGTTATTTTTTCTTCCTTTGATTAGAACAGGGGCTAATGAAATGAGGGTTATGGTTTTAATCCAGCGTGCCTGTTCACTTTGTAACTCTGTCCAGACAGCCATTTTGTAAATGCATCATCATGCTCATAAAGCAGAGTGATGGATCATTGCAGAATTAACAAGAAAAACAACTCAACCCAAAGTACATGTTCTCCTAATGGCAGGCCATCTAGTAGACTCATTCCTTATATAATACTTGAATACTCTTAAGATTTTCTTGTGTGTTTTATCTCATTTTTATCCTCACAAGACTGGATCTTGCGGAAATTAAAACAGGGCTCTAAACCACCTCATTTTTGACTTCTTTTGACTTAAAGACCAGTGCTCTTTTAGCTCTGTCACTGACTGTGTTACATCTGTGATGTCAAGTCCTCTGTAAAGGGGTAGAATATATATTTTTTTGTTTTTTTTTTAACAAATTTTTTCTTCTTACAAAATGATACCCATTCCATTTGTTAAATTGAGAAAATATAAGTTAGCAAGAAAGAAAAAAGAAAAGTTGCTCATCCCACCACCCAGAGCTGATCACTTTTAACACTTTTCTTTCCACCCTACCTTTTTCTATATATAGATGTGTGTGTGTGTGTGTGTGTGTGTGTGTAAGTAAATTTTCAAGAACTGGTGTGATACTTACGTATGGATTTGTAATCCATTTTTTTTCCATTTCCATGATCAATTACCATGAACATTTTCGTATTTAATTTAAGGTAGTAAAAGATCATTTTTCATAACTGCACAGTCTCTCATCACCTATTTTATCCATCCCCTGTTGTTGAATGTTTAGATTTTAATTTTTGATGTTTTTAACCAATTATGGGATACATATGCTATATAGCTAATATTTGCAAAATTTATTTTTATTTCCTTGGGAAAAGTCCCTAAGAATGGAGTCACTGGGGCAGGAATCTATGTGGCATTGTAAGACATGATGGCTATTGCTGAATTTCCCTGAAAAGCTGTAGCTATTTGCATTTCCCTGTAGGTGTATAGAATGCCAGTTTTCCACTAGATTTCTGAGTCCTGAATATGATCATTTAAAAGCAATCTTTGCCAATTTAATAAGTGAAAAATATTACATCATTGTCATTTGAATTTGTAATTCTTTTAATACTAGGAAAGCTAAATTATTTTTTAATCGATTAAATAGATTTTTTTTTCCTGATATCTCTTTTCTTTATTGGGAGATTTTCTTCTTTTTACATATCATTTGCAAATGCTTTTTATACATTTTACTATGAACTCTTTGCAGTTTTTTGCAAATATTTTCTCCCAGTGTGTTAGATCCTATTTTTAATGACGTATGTATTATAGGAGTTCATACCTTTTGTAGAATTGCTTCCATGGCATGAACTAACCGAAAGGACAAAGGTAAGTTTATGAGGTCTCCCATTTCTCTGGGACTATTTTACTTATTAATACTTTTATAAAGTATTATAAATTTATAAAATGACCTGATCAATCATCCAGCATGGAGTTAGTCTTCTCATTTTCTTTTGTGATCACATAAGAAGGCATTACCTAAAAAAGGGCACAGCTATCTCTATCCCCTTTCTTGACTTTCTCTCTAATGTAAGACAGTCAAGCTTCTAGTCAAGAGTCTGTGAGAAATATCACTTTTGGGGGTTAACATCTCTAGCTCTTGACTCTGTAGTATGCTCTCTAAGGGATATTAGTGCTAGCCTTGTTATTGATTTTTATTCCATGTCCTATATTCTTCACCTTTATAGCATCTCTTCAGATTTTTTAATGCTGTGTTACAACCCTCTTTCATACCAGAATACCTGTAATGGGCCACGCATGTGTCTCAGTTCGCCTAGGACTGTTGTGGTTACACATATTGTCCTAGCATAATTTTTATCAGTATACTTTTTTCTCTCTAAAGTTACTCATTTAGGATGATAAATTATATGGTCACTGTAATCTTTAAGTATCAGGACATCAGTGAGTACATAAAATTTGGGTATTTCAATCAGTATCACTTCTTTGTTTTGGCAAAAAAAAAAAAGTAATTAAGCTTGCCACGTGGTCTTGTGTTCTTATTCTGCAAAAGAGTTCTATGGCCATGTCTCGAAATACCCAGCATATTATGGTTATAAAATATTCTCTTTATGGTATTATATATTTGATTCTGAAGACTTACTAATTCTAGTTGGACAGAATAATTATTCACTTAAAATTAGGTTGAAATTAAAATTTCAGAATCATTTTTTGCCCCAGTTGATTGTGATGGCTAATGATTTGTGATTTGAATTTTTAAAATTTTCTTCTTTGCTTTCTCTCAGTGGTTTAGGTTATTGGTTTCTGGGAATGAGTTGAGAGAGAAAAGGGGGATCTAATATTTTTTAATTAATTATGCTTTATACTGACCCAAAGTGGTAAAATTTTTAAGACCTTCCAGTGAGTAGTTTAGCACATCAATTGTACTGTTTTAAAATTTTTAGTTAACTTTAGCAAAAATAAATGAACTTTCAATAGGTGATTGAAATATTCTTGGGGAGGTTTGAAGAAACGTGTTCAGATCTTCGTAATGCAGGATCACAGTTTTCTGACAAACTGAAGACACCTAGCTTAAGCCTAGCTATTGCATGCGTTAATCGAATTTGTTACTTCTGGCCCAGTGGTGCTTCTGAGATGGTGTACAAAGGCTATTGTCATAAAAGGCCCTAAATGTGTGTATTTATTCAGCATTTCTATAGCCTTCCTTACCCCTTATTCCTTACGCTGCGTTAGGAAGGCATAGAGGCACATCTGATAACGAAGCAACAGTGGGAAAGATGTGACACCGTAAGGCATGATAGGCTCGGTTTGTACTCTTTCTTGTCTCTCCCAGAGCAGCCTAGGGACCTCACACCCAGCCCTCCTCTAGGCTGCCCTTACCTCCTTCGTGTAGCTGTTTGCGTGTCGAGGGACAGTGGGCCATCTCAGTCCCATCTTGCTGGTTCCCACTGCTCTTTCCAACACATAAGAAGCCTTCTTGCATCAACCAGTGTCAGCGATGCTGTTGTTCCCTGTCTTGAGCATTCGGCTGTGCACACTTAGCATCATTTTTCTTCCATAAGCCCAGCAGGATGATTTCTGGAACTGCACTTCTAGCTTCTACCACGCCCTGGAAATGCATTTGCCAACATACCGCATCTAAAAGTGGCCCATCAGCTTCAGCCTGACGTCAGTTTTTCCTTCTGGATCCCTATTTGTGCTAAAGGTGTCCCTATCTCTCCAGTCTCCCTATATGAGCCATGGTGTCTTCTGTGGCTTCTTTCTTCCACTCCATCACAGACCAGAGCCACACCCGCCTGTTCTGCCTTTTCAGTATTGTTGAATCCCTTCCTTCTTATCCATTTTCATCACAGAAATTCAGGCTTGTACCTCTTGCCTGGATTTTTGTAATAGGTTTTTTTGGTTCCATTTGAAAAAGTTTCAGTTGATAAAATCTGAACTATCCACTCATGACATGCCTTTGTCTTCTTAATGGATTCCTATGATGGAGTTTAGACCTCCTCAAATATTTTCAGTGGCTCCTCATAGGCTACTGAGTCAAATCCAAACTCTGTAGCGTGTGTTAAGTGGAAAAAGAACAAAGCAGCTACAACAAAGCCCAAATATAAATATATACTTTGAAAGGAGAGGGAATGCATTTAGCAGCAAGCATTTCTAACAAAGTAGTCTGATATTTTGGCTAGTTAGATGTTTGGCAACTCATTCAAGTTTCGTTGTCCAAGATGAAAATGCTCTAGAATTGATTGTGGCGATGGTTGCATTCATCCATGAATATATTAAAAACCATTGAATTGTACGCTTTAACTGGGTGAATTGTAGAGTATATGAATTATGTCTCAAAAAAGGTGTTAGTAAAAAAGTTCATTACCCATACTTTCCCTATGGCACCTGTTAGAGTACAATACAGGCAATACGTAATGATTTAATCCTCTTAGCAATAATATTGATTAAGAAGAATGCATGGTCGGGGGAAGTTTTCCCACATATATTCTCAACCTTTTGTGTGGAATGTCCAGAATATTGTAATAGTCATTCCATTTAATATGTAGTGTATTAACAAGCTTTTTAAAAAAGTCAGTGGTGGGTGTACTTGAGAAAGCCATAGGTAGACAACAGGGTAAACAAGTCATTATTCTAGTATCAGCATTAGGCTAAAGCATTTAGTTTTTGAAGCCCTGTCCCAACTCTATGTATGTGTGTGTGTGCGTGCGCATGACCACATGCATGCATGTGTGCACGTGTTTGTGTGTGTGGTTTTACATATGCCTAGAGATATCACTCCATTTAGCAAGGCTTAGTGATTCAATATTCTCTTTTTTTTTTTTTTTTGAGGAAGATTAGCCCTGAGCTAACATCTGTTGCCAGTCCTTCTCTTTTTGCTGAGGAAGATTGGCTCTGGGCTAACATCCATGCCCATCTTCCTCTACCTTATATGTGGGATGCCTGCCCCAGCATGGCTTGATAAGCGGTGAGTATCTCCATGCCTGGGATCTGAACCTGGTAACTCCGGGCCGCCGAAGCAGAGCACACAAACTTAACCACTATGCCACTGGGCCGGCCCCTCAATATTCCCTGTTGTAAAAATTTGTTTTAATATTTTGCATTCAGTAGATTTAATTTCTGCCAACTTCTTTATTGGTTCAAGTAAGCAAGCACTATCTAGGTGATGCAAGCTTTCACTAGATGCCTTAATGACTTTTCTGCCTTTTCTGTGCTGAAATATTTCAGAGAAAAGGTTGCATATAAGACAGTTGGTTTCTGGTTGTTTTGTTTTTACTCAAGCTACTATTATTACAAGCCTCAAATGTTATATTAATGTATTCTTAGGTCAGTTTGTAAGAAATCACATCCGAGTATATACTCATATAATTTGGACAACATTTGTTGGGTCATGTGGCCTAAAACCAAGACCCATTCCGAGAGCCATACTTTATCTCGGATTATGAGTCTCTTTCCCTTGAACTCGAATTTTTGTTTCTGGGAACAATTACATGGATTGCTTAGCAAGAGAAGAGGCTCTTTAAATCAAAAGAGTAATTAGTTTCAATTCACCTTTTATCCGTCAAATGATACGGAGTCATCATAAGTGCAAGCCTTACAAAATGTTTATAAAATGTACCAATGTGCTTTTTTCTACTTTACTTCCTCAAGGAGCAAATTTGGTTCTAAGAATATTCTTTCTTATTTCCAGCCCGCTGGTAATACGTTTCTAGGTGTGATCCTTCTGAGGAAAGAGTATGTTGTATTCTTTTTTCATGAAGAAGGCATATTTCCATGGGCAGCTTACTTAAGAGTAAGAAAAAAGGCTCTTCTTGGAGGGGAAGACAGCAGAAGGGAGAGCCCTGCTGCCTTACCATTCTGTTGCACATCTGTTACTGTTACTGGCTTGAACACTGGAGAGACATATGGCCATCAGGCAAAATAAATTAGAGGACAAAATTTAAATTAATGAAACAAATCAGAGGGCAACTCTTTAATGGTCTGGGGAAATTGTTTTGACATCAATTGGTGGTGCCAGATGTTGCCCCTCTCTTTGGACAGTACATGGGAATGCCCAAGATGCATCATTGGATCGCTTTGGAGTAATTCAAATCTAAAAGAACGGGCATTTCATGTCCCCGTCTTCAAAGTTCCCTGAGCATTGAATACAAAGGGACCGCTACCATCCTCCAATGGTAAATGTTCCAGCTTTTTAAAAAAAGCTGAGTCTTAAAAATTATTTTTGTTTTATGCTTCTAGCAGAAGTGAGAACCCAGATGATTTCCTAATCCCTCTCTCCATGGTGTAGTTGATGAATCCTCCCAAATTAGCTATTTGGAAATGATTAGTTTTAAGAGTCCTTGCTGGGTGGTATTCATGCTGATAATGAGACCCGCCAGCAGGTACTATGTTTTTGATCAGCATCAACACTTCCTCCCAAGAAAGAGTTTTAAAAATGTGAACAATGCATAGGTTTGTCTTGTCTGTGTGTGCGTATTTTAATCGTGTTTTTTCTCTTCCCTTAAGAAAAGGGAAACATTTCTCTGAGTTGAGTTTCCATTTTAATTAAATCTCAGATGCTACATGAACAGTGAACTTCCCTATTAGCTCCATAACAGCTCTACATGAGCAGATTCACTAACTCTTGTTTTCCATAACACATTCTCTCCTCAAGATCCTGTCATAGTTTTATGCTTACTAGGCAGACTTGGAACATATGCAAGTCCTCCTTAGTATTCCTCGTGTCATTATTTGAAACATTGGGGTGATATTAACTCAAAAAACATGCGGCGTTCTGCAATCTGAATACCCATGTATTTTGTGAGAGCCCAGATCATTGCTTCTCTTAATTGGAGCAGTGCTTGCTTGCTCCCTCCAGCACCTTAATTCCCTTACCTCAAAAGATAATTATTTTTAGACGCTTAAAGTAAAGAGCTACATGCGTAAAAGCAAAAAAACATCTTGACATATTAAAGTTGAAAGAAGACTACTACAGTTTTTAGTCAACTCATCTGAGTTAATATTTGAATTCATAGTAAATAATAGGTCAAGTTTCTTTTCTGCCTCATGAGAAATATAATGAATGGTTTTTAAAGCTGTACAACATACAGAGAAGGAAAATAATCGTAAAACCTGAAAGCTGGAGCCAGTCTGTGAGGTTGTCCGGGCCAGTTTCCTCATCTTCAGCACCCAGAGGCCAAGTGATCATGTGTGGATTGCTTCCTGGGCCCCTGACTGCCGCTGATGCTCTTTGCACGCCACACACCTGTCTCTAGGTCATCTCCTGATGAATATGAAATGAGGTGGAAAATGGCATTTTACATCCGTCCTGGCCCTTTGCCTCCACTGGAAATTTAATTTGTTGCTCTCCTTGAGGGAGGGCCACATGAGCCATTCTATCCTGAGGAAGTATTTACTGGTTAAATGAAGCCTTCAAGGTGCTTTCCAAAGTGCATCTCATCATTTCCCACCTGGTGCGTTTTTGAAGTATACAGTTTATGACTGTGTGTAACCTAAAAAAATCAAGACCACTTACATTCACATTTTTTGTTATCTGAAATAATCAACGTTAACATTCTGTGGGTGATGGGGGCCGGCCCCGTGGTGTGGTGGTGAAGTTCACGTGCTCTGCTCCAGTGGCCCAGGGTTCGTGGGTTTGGATCCCAGGCATGGACCTACACACTGCTTGTCAAGCCATGCTGTGGCAGCATCCCATACACAAAATGGAGGAAAATTGGCACAGATGTTAGCTCAGGGCCAGTCTTCCTCACAAAATAAAACAAAAAAGATCTGTGGGTGGATATTTATTCTGAAGGGTTCCTGCTTCTTAAAATGTTATTATGATGACTTGGTATTTTTATGGTATCTTCATCCATTCTAAATAATGTTCAGTGAAGTCTTGGTTTTCTCTCAAGAAGTGTGCATGGTGACCTCTGCTAACCTTTGGCTATATCTATCACAGCTATTTAGGCAGCGCTAACATACGTAGCAATGTCACTACTTTATAAATATCAATAAATAAGTATGTGTGTGTTTATAACTTAGAGGCTAAAAGGTTTCATATCTTTTTACATAAGGAGATTTATCTCATAGGAAATGAAATTATAACCCTGATTTTGAGGTCTGCTCTGACTCATGCATTAGCATAAGGACCTCAATCGTGGCTGTGTCCTTGCCTTTGCTGGAGGCCCAGAGAACGTAGGATGACACAAGTCAAATCTTCTTTTTCGTGGATATCCTCCACATCAATGCAGTGGACCTTGTAGGTGTACAAAAAGTGCTTCTTCTTGGAATGAAGAAGCATTTCAAACTGACCGTGCCTCTCTACCCAAATCTTTTCCTCTTCTGGCTTCTCTAAGAATCTAGGACCTCCATCCATCTCATGACTCAAGCCAAAAATCTAGCAGTTATCCCTATTTCGTCTCCTTCCCTTACCACCCACTCCTCGTCCATCTCCAGACTAGATGTGAATTGGTCCACCTCTCTCCATCACGTCTCCTGCCATCATGGTCCAAACTACCATTATCTTTTGCTTGGATTTCTAAAATACCCTACTAGCTTGTCTCTTCAATCCACTCTTTACTTAGCATAAATCAAACCATATCATTTCTCTGATTAAAATTCTCCAAAGATGTCCAGTGTACTTAGAATAAATCCACACTTGCTTCCTGAAATACAACACCCCATGTGACTTAGCCACTGCCTCTGTAGCCATTGCTCCTGCATTATCTCCTACCTCTTTCCCCACCACCTGCTATGCCTTGGCCCTCTTGTACTTTCAGTATGCCAGCCATGCTTGTTCTCACCTTGACCTCTTTGTCAGCTGGTCCACAGCCTGGAATGCTGTTGCATTCTGATTTTCTTCTGGCTGGATCATGACTATTCAGATATCAGCATAAATGAACCTTCTGAGAAAGGCTTTCCCCGGCCTCCTAAATTAAAGTAACTGCTAGATCACTCAATATTTCATTATTCTTTAATTGTTTAATGCATAGCACCCTTTTGATCTGATATTTTATTATTCATATCTATGTATATGTCTTCTGCCACTCAGACTTAACATATTACCTTTGTGCAAGGAAGGCCTATGACTGTCTTGTATCCTTGCCTAAAAGATTGTCTGGCATGTAGTATACACCCAATAAAATTATGAACAGTTGAAGCTAAAAATCTCCAAACACTGTGGCTTTAAATATTGAAATACTGGAGATGATTATCTCAGTTGTTTTGGGAAATAGAGAATTAGAATCAGGGCTGAGACTAGGGTAAGGTGACTAAGGTACTTGTCTCGGATGCAGAATTTAAGAAAGCTTCTTGGGTGCCAGTATGGCACAGCACAGCACTGATAATGATGCTGTCTTTATTTAAAATTGTGTTATTTTGTTTATCATGGGTTTTTTGGCATTAATTGTGATTTCTTTAAATATTGCACTAAAATATTTTCTCTTGATTACTAAGTTATTGTCCACCCCTCCAGCCCTGTATTAGACTAGTCTCTCATTTTCCCCCTTGATTTTGCACTGTCAATTATAGCCAGTATTTATTGAGTACTTCTTATGTACCACACTAGGCTTTACTTAGATTAACTCACTGAGAACTCGGGGCAGAGCTGTAAGTAGGTAGTGGTCTTTACAGATGAGGAAACAGGCTTCGAGAAGACAGGTAGCTTACCTGGGTCACAGAGCTGTAAAGAGGGGGAACCAGAAGAGGCAGGATATGCAGAATGTGTCATATGGGTAGAAACAGACTTATAAAGTGGGCGAGAGATTAGGATCTTGAACATCCTGGCATATTGTCTTGACTATTCTTGAGAGGCCTTTAAAGAAATGTGCAGTGAGCAAGAATCTAAGGCTTAGGGAGAGAAAGGTTGACCTGCTAGTTGGGTAGGGAATGGGAGGAGGGGGGAATAATGGGAATGTGTCAGATGCTTTAGGAGACTCAGTATGTCCCATATATTTTATTGATCGCCATTGAGAGCACATTAGGGAACATGAAAAAAAACTCACCTGTTTGGATCAAACACTCCATTATATTTAGAAATACTCCTGTGACAACATTAAAGTGTAGAAGGGTTTGGGGGAAAAATTCACTAGTTTAAAAAAAAAAAAAATCACTGCACACCACACATCAAAATAAAGTGTAAACAGGTTAAAGTGTAAAATGTAAAACCATAAAAGAATAAATATATAGAATACATACATAGAATAAATATGTTTGGGACTTTTAAAAAACAAAGAAATCACAAAAGGGAAACAGATGAATTAAATACCAATTTTAAACTTAAGTATCAAATTTTTTAAGAAAAGGAAAAGTTGGGGAAATATTTGTAACCAAAGATTAACTTTGTTTTAAAAATGAAATTGGGGGCTGGCCCCGTGGCTTAGCGGTTAAGTGCACGCACTCCGCTGCTGGCGTCCCAGGTTCGGATCCAGGGCGCGCACCGAGGCACTGCTTCTCCGGCCATGCTGAGGCCGCGTCCCGCATACAGCAACTAGAAGGATGTGCAGCTATGACATACAACTATCTACTGGGGCTTTGTGGGGAAAAATAAATAAATAAATAAAATTATAAAAATGAAATTGTCCTAAGAAACCAATAAGAAAAACAGTAAGTCCTCAAATTTAAAAAAGGGCGTCTTCATAGAAGAAATACAGACAAGGAAGTATGAAACAATTTCTCATAAGTAAAGATGTAAATTAAAATAAAGATTTATGTTTCTCAGATTGTACGTATTAAAGAAGTGTAGTGTTGGTAAATAAAAAGTGGGGTAGAGAAGGGTCTGATGGATGTGTCACATGGTGCAAGTGGATGGTGGCCAGAGCCTCTACAACTCTTTCACCTCATCGCATTTCTATGATGTTCTCCTAAGGAAGTAGAGATTCCGGAGAAGATTTTTCTTCAGCGATGTTTATTACAACGTTATTTATAAAAGTGAATAATTAGAAATACTCAAAATGTGTTACAACAGGGGAATTGTTAAATTATCACACGTCCTTATGATGGCCTTTCAGACAATCATTCTTAACTATTTCTGAAGAGTAATTAGTATCTTGGAATAATTATCACACTATGTTAAGTGAAAAATAACTGTACAGTATTATTCCAGTTTTATTTTAGAACAAGAGCAGAGAAAGTGCATTTGCCTAGAAAAGGAGACTGGAAAGAAATATACCAAAATGCTCAAATTTTAGCAATTTTGAAAACTTCTGTTTTTCTGATTTTTCTATAATAAATATGTACAACTTTTATGAATTGGAAAAATGTTTTATAAAAATAAAGTTTATGAGGACATAAGCTCAGGAGACCTGGACAGACAGGAGACCTTGGTAGATTCTAGTTCATCTTCATCCTAATTAGTTGTCAACCAGCAGAATCCTTGAACGAGTCACTTCCTCTCTTTAGTAAAATAAGTTGAGTTCAGGGCTCCTCAAACTTTTTCTCTGAAAGACTCCCAGAGGTAGAAGAGAGTGAACATGCTCTCCCGGAGAAGGAAGGGATGGGGGAGTTGAGAAGGTCGGCTGAAAGTCACCTCCTAAAAAAGTTAGCGTGAAGATTTGTGTAAACTTCCTGTGCTTCTCCAAACTAAAATTAAAAAAAATTGAGATATAGTTCATGTACCATAAAACTCATGTACCATAAAACTATTTTACATTGAAATGGCATTTAGTATATTCAGAAAATTGTGCAACCAGCTGATGCCAGTGCTTAATATACAGATGTTTCCCATGGACACTCCAAGGAAATGCTCTTGCTCCTCTGAGTTACCTTAGAAGCACCATCAGGTACCTTTCCTAGGACTGCTTTGAGAAGTCTGGGACTAGATGATCCTCCAGACATTTTCAGTAAATTGCATTTTCAATGCATTTTGTCTGTCTTTCCTTTAAAAAAAGCTTAACTGGATGAGTTATTATTAATAGTTCTGGCTACTGCTAACTTACTCATGTATTCATTTTCCACTCATAGTTGATAAAACTAAGTTCAGTTAGTTTCTATGCTACATTTAAAAAACGTATTTAGTACCTTCTGTGACCTTGCTGGGGATAAAGGATTAAGTATTCCCAACCCTTGCCCTCACAGATCAGTCTTTAAAGGAAAGGAAGTTATGGTGACTTTGGTATCAGAGCTGCTCAGTTTCAAATGTGAGTTTCCAATTTAAGTGGAGGGTAGTGTGCAGCAGGCAGAATACGTGTATTTTACAGTATGTAGCCCGGAATGTGGACAACACATGGATTGTGTTTTGAGCCAGTGTTACTAAATCACTTTTTATCTCAGTGCTATTAATTCTTTGCATGTGTGGGTTAATGATGTACTTGTGGGTAGAAAATTCCTCCTTGAAATGTCTGGTTCTACTTTATCCAAGTTTATGTGGAAGTAGCCCAGGTTCAGCTTTGGTGGTGCTGAGATTCTGTATTTTAGACTCTTGGCCTAAACCAATGGACTTTAAGTACAGTTACTTGAATTATATATAATTGAGCGCCATAAGACTTGGGTTTGTTCTCAGCTGCTCTTTATCTGGGTGCTGGCCAGTCAAGAGGGCAGGGTGGGGGCATTTGGCCTGAGCCTTCACGGTAATTAAAGGCTTCAGATGTAGACTTCTGATGGTTTGACAATATCTCCAAATACAGTCATGAAAGGCACTGGCAGGATGAAACGAATATACTCGTTGTACAACTTTAATACCACAGTTTGTATAACTCTGTTTTGGCATTTCTTCTTTTTCCTGGGAATGTAAAAAATGTGGCCGTGGTGTGGGTCTCTGTGAGCCTGCAAGAGGCCCTGAGAAGAAGGTGTATTTTCTGCCTTTCTTTGAGGATAAAGGGAATGAGCCAGCAGGACCCCTGAAGTTCCGGACAGTGCAGTGTTCAGTGATTGTGTCCCCAGGGCCCTTGTGTGGGGACTGGGGACACCAGCATTCTGCAGAGCAGTGGCAGTGGTAACTGACATTTTTAGGGCATGGAGCAGTTCTTGTGTGTACGTGGATTGTGCTTCGCAGCTCTTTTGATAAACGTGTAGTACGAGAAGCCAGCTGAGGTGTGAGAGAAGGAACCAATGAGTCCATGATTGCTTTCAACAATAATGATAATTCATTGCCATTTAGAAGTTAATGTATTACTGGATTTAAAACTGTCATTCAGGTAGGGTATGGGGTAAGAAAAACTGTCCTGCCTTTAGAGATTAATTGACAGAACTATTTACATATTACATCATGCATATGGGCAGAATAATCAGTATAAACATATAGATGCTTAGTATGAGTTGGGTACAGATACATAGAGTAAGTATGGATTTGTGGCAGAGGCTGTATGTGGAAATCCTCCTGTGTTGAAAAGATCTTGGCAAAGCATAAAATGGAAGCATCAGACTGTGTGTGTGTGTGAGACTGTGCATGTCTAATATGCTATATTCTAACAGCTTAGAAAGTGATGCACTCCACAGCAGGATATTAAATTCATATTTGATGTTTGTTCTGATGGAAGGACATGTGAAGTGAACTGGAGGTTGCTCTCTGCTTTATCCTGATCCAACGGGTAGGGAGGAAAAAAGATTAAGTATCCCTCAAAGCCAATTATGCATGCTGGAGAAAGTGGCGTTTTTAATAGCATGCTTCTTAAATAGTCTCATTTCTGGGTGTTTTGATGAGCCAGGATAAGAAAAGGCCGAGTACTTGTCCAAAGGTGCAAATAACTTTTCTGGGAAAAGTTTTCTGTTGCATTTATAGAGACTGCTAAAGGAGAAAAGCAGGAGTTTTGTGGGACTCACACCCCTGTGTGTGTTGATATGCTTGTTAAAGTTATTAAATGATTTGATTGGAGATATATTCAGATTAGCAAAAATGAGATCTCCCCCCCTTCCACCCGAGCATTTTAGGTAAGGGCTCGTCGCTGGATTTTGTTTTATCATTGGCTTTGGAAACAGTAAATTTGTATTTCTTTCTTTCTTTCTTTTTTTCTGGTGAGGAAGATTAGCCCTGAGCTAACATCCGTTGCCAATCCTCCTCTTTTTGCTGAGGAAGATTGGCCCTGGGCTAACATCTGTGCCCATCTTCCTCTGCTTTATGTGTGGGACACCTGCCACGGCATGGCTTGATAAAGCATTGTGTAGGTCCATGCCCGGGATCTGAATCCACGAACCCCAGGCTGCCAAAGCGGAGCATGCAAACTTAACCACTACGCCACTGGACTTGCCCCAGGATTTATATTTCTTTAGATAAGTTAAGTTATTTATGCCCTGTGCTGTGAAAAGACTTTAGCCATCACTGGATTCACAAAGCAATCTACTAGTAGAAAAGTCTGCTTTTTTTCATTCGGAGACAAAGAATTGTGAAGTCTCTCATATTTTTCATGTGGCCTTAGGAAACAATATCATTTTATAAGATTTGGGCACAGCTGTGTTTTTTTCTTATTGTACCAAATATTTTTTTCATACTAATCATGAGTAGAGTGTTCAAGTGTCCATTTCAAACCCTGAGAATATTGTGTCAGTCTTAAAAAATAGGAGAAGAACATGAAATTTGGCTTACACATTTGTTAAAAATAGTTCATTTGTCTCCATGATAGAACTCTTTCTATGGTACAAAGAAGCTGAGGGTTTTGCTCAGTTGTTTTAGTCCGTATACTTTCTTTTTGGCTAAATCCAGTGTTAGTACATTACAATACTTTTTTAATTTATTTATTTATTTATTTGTGAGGAGGATCAGCCCTGAGCTAACATCCACGCCCATCTTCCTCCACTTTATATGGGACGCCGCCACAGCATGGCTCAACAAGCAGTGTGTCGGTGTACGCCGGGATCCGAACCGGCGAACCCCGGGCCCCCGCAGCGGAGCGCGTGCACTTAACCACTACACCACCAGGCCGGCCCCCACATTATAGTACTTGAATTGACTACTTACTTGTGTTGTTGTACCTGCAGCATTTGCATCACACAGATTTTCTCTTACGTGAAACTTTGCCTTCACTTTGAATTTGCTACATTTATATAACGTCAAAGTGTGAGCATTAAATTCATGGGTGAAATTTACCTGGGAGGGATGGTCAGTCAGTTGGAAGATGGCAGCAAGATTCAAAATGGGTCCCCATGAATTGAAGTAGTATTCAGAAATTCAGAAGTAGGTTAAATGGATAAAAGTTGGGTGTAGTGAAAGCCAGGTTGAGACACTTTTAGACTGTGGGCTGTAGAAGTGCATTATTCTGGATTTGCGGCAGCCGTGGCTGTGAAAGTAGTGCTGAACCCAAACTGGGCAGCTCGGTGCTGCGCGTGAGCCCTTGTGCTGCCCGTTACTGGCCATGTCATCTTAGCCCTGATGCCTCACTTCTCCAAGGCCTTTTCTTTTCCGTGAAATGAGGTTGAAGACATCTGTCTCATTGAGCTTTGAGAGCATAAAATGACAATGTATTTCAAAGTGGCAAAGTATAAAGGGTTGAGCACAAATTTCTTTCTTTTTTTTTTTTTGTGAGGAAGATCGGCCCCGAGCTAACATCTGCCAATCCTCCTCTTTTTGCTGAGGAAGACTGGCCCTGGGCTAACATCTGTGCCCATCTTCCTCCTTTATGTGGAAGGCCGCCACAGCATCGCCTCACGAGCAGTACATTGGTATGTGCCTGGGATCCGAACTGGCGAACCCTGGGCCGCCAGCAGCAGAGCGCGCCCACTTCACCACTTGCGCCACCTGACCGGCCCCAATTGAGCACAAATTTCTTTTGGTTTCCTTTATAAGAGAAAGGATATTCAGGCGGTGGAGACCACTGTTTTCCCTGTCTATATTAAATCTATTTCCCTGTCTATATTAAATCTGTGAGTAGGGGGTGGGGGAGGTACGCACACGTATGCACGCTTTGGGGGACAAGCACTGGATTTGTACTTTGGGGGAGAGTCAGGAGCCCTGGATCCTGGTTTGGGCTGTGTCATTTCTTCATCGTGATTGGCCTCCAGAAGAGTGTTATAAGAGCGAGTTGTGACTAGAAGAACTTTATAAACTAGAGAGGACCTTATAAATAAGATTTACAGAGAGAGGGCAGAGAGAGGAAGAAGAGAGAGTACCTTCCATTCCCGTGCCTTCCGGTCCTTCATTTTACTAAGCTGTTCCTGCTTTCCTTTTGGTATTATACCAGTCAGGGTCCCAGCAGGAAGCACATGGCACCCTCCAGCTGGGTGACTGAGGAGAGTTTTATACAGTGGCTGTTGACAAAGACGTGGGCCGGGTGTAGGTAACCAGTGAGGGCTAGTGCAGTAACCAAGGGCCAGGAGTGGGAGGGAGCAGTTACAGGAACCCAGAGAGGGCAGCTGTCTGGGGCCTTTTGGAGGGGACACAGCATATCTGTGGTGCCCTTGCAGGGAAGGAGCTGGGGGCATAAATGCCCCTTCCTCGTTCTCCTGCTCTCTGGTCTCCTCCTGGTGTCTCTATGGACTAAACCCGCGGAGAAGACCAAGGACAAAAGGGCTGTTCATATGAAATCCTTTCTGGTCAGCCTCCTGGGGCACCAAGCAAGATGAGAAAAGACAGAAAGAGGATCCCTGGGTGTGTCCTGGGGCAACAGGAAAATGTCTTACTTTGGAGTTGATTTTTGGATTTCTTTTTCCATCCTCTTAATGTCTCTCCATTCATTCTTCGCCCTGTATTCTGCCTGTTCAGATTCTTCACTGGTGGGATGACCAGGGGCTTAGTGTCAATCCAGAGAGGTGCCAAGTGTTGTCTGTTCTAGCCTAACATGACTCCAGTGAACACAAGCCAATGGAGTTTATACTTTGTTTTCTGCTTCCTTGTTTTTGTTTTTGGGGGTGAGTATATAAAAGCTTCTCAGAGAGCCAGGAGAGAGAGGCCCTATTGCCTGATTCTTTTTCCTTTTCTTCTCCTACCATTAACGTCACATATTAAGATTTCTTCTTGTTTTTGTTGTGGAAAAAACTGGCAGAGATTCTGATTCGATGATTATGTCTATAGCTGGGCCCTCAGAGCAAGCTTTTGGCGCTGAGATACCGTAATAAACAGAAAAGCCATCTGGATCTCCTTAAGTACTTTGAATTGCTCTGGAGAGTAAAGGTACTGGTTTCTTTCCATAAATTGTTGATTGATAATGAGATACAAATTCATAGCATTATTTCTATTAGAGATTCTACTTTTTAAAGACTTCTTGTTTTTTTCCAATATTTGTGGTTGGGATTATAAAATATTCATTTTAAATTCTTTAGATTACTCTTGTTAAAATGGGTTGATAGCATTCACATTGCAGTGTTAACTTTATACTTCAAGGAATTCCAGGTCACTGTTAAAAGTCATATGAAAGTGATAAAGGAATTGGCGACTGCAGGACTGTGGAGCTAGAAATCATCTTTCATTGTAACTGTGTGAGCCTTCTGTATTTACCAGGACATCTGCAGTCACTTAAGAGTGCTTCTATGAAAACTGCAATACTGATTTGAATTTTTGTGATTGTTTATAAAGATAGTAATGAAATCCAACCACCAGAAAAACAAAACAAAATTAGGACAGATGTTGTATTCCTAGTTTTTAGTTTTCCTTTTCCGCTTTTTTTTTTCTTTTTAATGCCTTGTAGATAGGAAATGGTGGTAAGGAGGCTGTAGTCTTTCTGGGTTTTATTATTATATTCTTCCATGTTCAGTATCCAAATAGGTACTTTTAGTTTTTTTCCACATTGTTAGGGGAACATAAAGATATTTATTGTTTTGGAAATCACAAGGAAATTTGAAAGTGAGTGAAAAATATTCAGAAGTGAAATGACATATGAAAAAAGCCATTTATGTTTAGAAAAATGAAGTTTTTAGATTAATAGTTTTAGATTCATTGTGGAAGAACTATGTTGTCACTCAGTGAAATGATCTCATCTTTCCATCTTTCCTGCTTCCCATGGACATTTGCATCTTTGTTAGGGATTACTTTCAGGCTTATGGTAACAGAAAAGTAATACTGAAGAAGGGAAAAATGAGACAGCACAGGAGAAAAAATCCAATAACATTAAATTTCTATATCATGTTATTAGTCAAGAACAGGCAGAAGAAAGGAGAGTCACCGTGGCTTCTTTGAATGAGGTGATTCCTTGAAATAACTCAGCCGACCTAACCCCCTAGAAATAAATACAGTTGATACTTGCTGTCTAGAAAAATCCTGATTCTTATCTTATCTGGATACCATGCTCCCGGTACACCCCATTTTAAAATAAGAGAAAATGTCTAGAAAATTTTCAGGCATTTTTCTCTTATTATTCTCTGAACAGCACTGGTGTAAGCACATTGTCTTTTCCAGACCCAAATCCTGGCTCCACATCCCAGCCTCCTGGAAGTGTTTCAGATATTCTCCAAAAAAGGAGAGCTTTATCAAGTGTTTATTCTTTCAAAAGATACTGTTTTCATTGTGTTTCTTATAAGATGCATGGTTACAAATCACTATCAAAATTCCAAGATGAGTGGTTACCAAAGAGGTGACAATTTTTTTTAAGCTCGTCTGCCTCTGAAATGGACTCTCATCCCTCCGATTTTGCTGAGTGTTCACCGGCGGTGATGTTTCCACCTGTGGCGATGCCGCTGTCCTGTGATGTTCCTCTCAGCAGGCTGCTGGGGAAAGTCAAGTCCAAGCCGCCTTTTTGGGTTTAGTTGACTGGGAGACGGTGAGAAGGTGTCATGGTCTGATGAGCTGCTGTTGTCCATCTTTCAGGGACGGGAGAGAGTGGCAAGAGTACGTTTATCAAGCAGATGAGAATCATCCACGGGTCAGGATACTCTGATGAAGACAAAAGGGGCTTCACCAAGCTGGTGTATCAGAACATCTTCACGGCCATGCAGGCTATGATCAGAGCCATGGACACACTCAAGATCCCCTACAAGTACGAGCACAATAAGGTAGGCGTGACTCCTCTTGGGAAGCGCTGGCAAAGCCGTCCACGGTGCACGTGGTCTCTCACGCTTCTGGGATGCATAGTGGGTTTTTGAAATGTATGTTTTTCATCTCATCCTAAATGGGACTTTTAATGGTTCGATAAGTTATTTATAAATTTTTTTTTACCTAAGTCTTTCAAGTCACATCTATAAAAAATTGGAGTTGTGTTCTTAGCGATATCAGTGAAAGACATATTTGGATGTTTGATCATAAATCGAGCTTTAAAATATAGGGGCACGCATTACATTAGGAAGACAGCTTATAAGTTCAAGACAAACTGACCAGAGTGAGGGAATTCAGAGAAGAGGCAGAGGCCTTGCTTCAACCTCCCACTTTTTGTGCTTCCTTGAAAAAAGAATGAAAACAGCTTCAGACCCTTCTGTCCGGTTTAATTTTGGATTTCGTGACTGCCTTTCAGTAGTGCCACAGACTGAATTTTATTTCAAAATAGGTCCATCTGTCACTTCCAATAACCTTTTAAACACGTTTCCCTGCAATTGTGTTAAAGTAATGGAAACTTCTAAAATCACTTGAGAAAGGGTTAGGAAAAAAAAAATCTAAAATTTCAGCTTTTCAGAAAATAAGCAAACTTTTCCAAATCCGGGATTCTCTCTTAGTTGGAATAGAAAAACCAGGTTTTTTATTCAGGTGAAAACAAAGATTGTAATTGTTCGCCCTCCAAATATCATAGATACATGATGCCAAACAAGGTTGGCGCATCTGAGGGCGGCTCCAGGTCCGAGTTGTGCTGCAGTTGCCCTACATTTAGCTCATGGGCAAGGATTGGAGTTAGAGCAGGGAGTGACAGCCTGGGCAGGGTCTCCTCCTGAAGGAAGGGAAATCTATTTGGAATTTGTAGAAATGTCTTTATAGTCTGCTTTCTTCCCCTCCCGTTAATCAGTACATCCACTGAGGGATGCAGTCTTTGCTCCTTGGGCTGATCTTATGGTAAGCTGGTAAAGCCTCATCTTTGGTTGACAAAATACTACATTTGCACCTACGATTTTTCAAGGCCTTCAATCAGAAGGCCCTTTCAGTCTCTCAGTCCTCTTGATAATCTACTCTTAGGGATATTTCCATATGCCAGGATCAATAGGTAATAGCAAGAAGTTAGCATGCCCACTGTGACTCACAAACTGATTCAAAAATGAATCATGGGTAAAATAAAGCAATTCTGTGTACCCCCACTTCTGTTACCATCTAGAAGCTTCTAAATGTTATATTGATCATCTTAGAAATCAGGCATTTCTTTTTCTTGGATGGTTCCTTGAAATTAACTGGCTGTTTCTCATCTAATTGATACCCTCATGCTTAGTTTTCCGATGGCAACAAGAGAGTCTCCACAAATAACAGAGAGACCCTCCACATATACTCCCTCCTGCTTCTGCTCTCAAGAGCGAAAAAGGTCCGGGCAGGTTTGTGAGCCTGGGAACATAGAACCAGATGAGGCTGCCTGGATATCTAAGCAGTCTGAATTTAAAAGGATCAGGGGTTTTTTCCCCTTAAGAAATCTCAGTGTAATGAGTTTCTGAAATAGGCAGCGTGCTTGTTTTGTTGCAGTTGTGAGACAATTCAGGAAGGAATTTTTTTTTTAATGCCAGTGACTTTCCCCACCTACAGTTGGTTGATAATATGATGATCTGATGAATTCTGGCTGAGTTACCATGTGGGTGGTGTGATCGATATGTATATACATGTGTATATATAATACACACACACATTGCCAGTTTACGTTATAATATACTACAATCTCCCTAAATTATACCAAAAATCACCTTTCTTGGATGTTCCAAAAAATTCTTCAGAAACTTGCCTCGATATTAGATTTTCATATGAAGATCATTTATTGTACAGTTATATTGATGTAGAAGATGGAATGGAATTTATGCCTTATTCATATAATAACACATTGAAGAATATTTAACAATGTGTGTTATTTGAGCTCTTTGTATCAATTGTAGTTCAGTAGACTTTACCATGATGAATACCATTCAGTTAAAAATCAACATCATAAAAAACTATATGATTTTTCTCAGATATAAGAATCCTGTGAAATCTTCCCGTGTCTCTTGGTTGCTTGACATATTGCCTAATGTAGTGACATTAGTGTGTGCTCACGTCTGAATTCTTCAATATGTTTAATCCCCTTTAATTCATAACATAAATTACTTGCACATTTATTCCATTTTCTGTCTAATATATGTATATTCTAAGGCATCACCCCTTCTTTCATCCATTAGCTTACCTCCTGAGCTCTGCCCACTCCTTCCCTTTGTTAATGCTGATTAAACAAATAATGTCGTCTTCCTGTTCCACCCAACTCTGCTTCCTCTTAGAGTTCTTCTCTACTCCCCCTATAGTACTAAGGAATCCCACCCCCCGAGCAGCACCCACAGTGGAGTATTTATAATTGTCTAGCTTGTATTAATTATGACGATCTGGGTATTGATCTTATTTTCCTGAGTAGACTAAGCTCTTTGAAAGTAAATTTGTGTCAGCTTCATCTTGGTATTCTTCATTGTCCCTGGTATTGTATTTTGTACGTAGTAGGTGCTCAAAAAATACTTTTTTTCTGAATAGATAAATCATTTGTAAGCTTAAACGACTGGAAGTCTCCTCTGCCCCCAAGTTGTTGAAATGATTATTCAAGTCAACAGATAGCTGTTGAGATTGTTCTGTATGCATAAGGGAATAAATGCAATGGGCTGTCAGGGATGCAGGGAAGTTTAATCAGGGCTAAGCAGAAATTTACAATCCAGAAAGAGGCAAGGGCATAGCTGAGGGCAGGACACTTTAGGGAGGAAGATGGCTGGAGTAAAGCTTCAGAAAAAGAAATGTGCATGCAATGGGTGTCAATTCTACAGTTTAACTTGAAAAGAGTTCTTATAGAGGAGAACTGGAAAACAAGAACCAAAAAATGGTTTAGAACGTGCTTCTGAAAGGTTTTGAATCCAGGCTAAGAAGTTTGAATTTTATTTTCTTATATTTATGATACCTATTTAATAATAATTTTTTTATGTTTTGGTTAGAATTTTCTACAGAAGCTTCTGGTTACAGTATACTCTCATATTTTACAAACAGTTTAAAGAACATGGGGGGCATTTTACTAGCAATTACTTGAAAGCAGTGCATTGTGATTTATATTATTTCATGACACTAAAGATATAAAATAAATAACCATTTAGTTTTTTTACAAGCTTCTTTGTGGCTACTGCCAGACTGGCCATAATCTATGGTAGTAGCATAAATAAAAACAAACATGTTCCAGTATTGTCCAGCCTAACTTTCTACTTGCTTCTGAGTTCATCTATTTTATGAAGCAAAACATAGCTTACAAATGATATGGCCTGTTCTTAGCTTGGAAATTGTTCACAGTTTCGTTTTTTGTGAAGTTGTTTCTAGCTATGAGAATGCCATGTCAGAATATTGGAATTTCTTTTGCTTCTGTGTAACTGTTACTACGTTGAATTGGGAGTCCCGCTGGTTAGCTGGGAGGCTGCTACAGCGGTCAGGGGAAGTCCAGGCCACAGTCTCTCCCCAGATGGTGGCGTGGCATCGCTTGTCTTTTTGTAGACCTGACTCAGTGTTCCAGGGATTGCCAGTTCAGGAGTAGCTTGTAATAAATTGCAAACTTTTACCAAAATAAAGATGAATTCTTCACTGAGTGAATATCTGCTATCCCGTTCTTGGACTTTCTTTGCCAGACAAGTACTGTTGATAGGTGAGCTGCTTGGACTCAGCCCCAGTGAGAGAACATGTTTGAGGACTTCTGAATATGCTATGAGCTAGGGTTTGTTTATTCCTAAATATTACTTTGCTGTTTCCCTAAACACAATTGTTGATAGCTGATGTTAAAAGGGATTAAATATTTGTTGCTTAGTCAAATCAAAAGATACATTCAAGCCTCCACTAGGTGCAAGGCATTCAACTGTGAGATGACTCTGTCGTTGCTTACTTTCCCAGAGGGAGAATTTTCATCACTATTATTTATGGTTACTTGTCTTATACAGGCATACTCTTCTGATTATTCTTTGCATTGAAACTGAAATCAGCTCTTAATAAAAAGGAACAGATAAGTTTCTGTGCTGACATGACTAAGAACTGTCTAGAATTATAGCCGAGGGAAGTAGATTCCGGGGTTTTGAACCCCTGATATTTATGTACTTATTGTCTATATCTGGCAGTTGGCATTCTTGCTGCATTGCCTCTTGTTATTTCGTAATGCATGCCTTATTTTCTCAGTCAGATTGCACATTACCTTACAATAAGCAAGCTTCTTGGTTTATAATTCGTTGTCTCCTCCACAACATGCCATGAATGTCGTAGGAGCTTTTGTTCATTGAGTGGATTACTCCAGATGGTGGATCCTGGTGTCCGTTTATTGTTGGGTTATAATTTCTGTGAACTGTGAAATCAAGGTAGTCTTATGGCAATTTCAAAGTATCGACAGGCCTTTTCTCCCTTTGCCAGTCCGAGGAAGAGAAAATGCTTCTTCATGTAGTGAACTCGAGACAGTTATTGAGTAGAACTCAGCCGCATGCTAATGTTGGGTAGACAGTTTCACCTTTTCTTCTCTTCTGGTTTCTGCTTTTAGACTTGGAAGTCTCGATGACCAGGGCTCATGTAGCACCGAGGCTGCAGCTGCCTTTGACTAACTTAGCCAGGAGTTTCCAGGCTGACACCTGTGTTTCCTTTCTCCTGGGGAGGAGAGGCTCTGAGAGGACATGCTGCTATAGTACCTCTTGTCCTCCCTGACCTCTTGTCACAGGGAAAGTACCTCGTTAAACACATTTACAGCTTTCTGAATTTTCTGTGCTTCCTGAGAAATCTCAGGTTCCAGAAGCTACTTTTCAAAAGAAAAATATAGCCAAGATTCTGGAGAACTTGCCAATTTATTCCTGCCTTTGATCAGTTGAACAAGAAGTTACTGTACTACTTTTTTCAATGTGAGGGAATTTTCTTAGTTTACAAAATGCTAAGAGACTGATTTCATTTGAATATTTCTCACCTATATAATAAGCACATAATAAAAGCAGAGCTTAATAAGTATTTATTTTAATCTATTCCTCTGAAGAGTTGTATCAGTCAAGTTTCTCTGCTTGCAAAGAACAGAAGCCAATACCGGCTGACTTTAGAAAAAGAGTTTGTGGGAATATGAGGTCATTTGAAGAATTGAAGAGAAGCTGAAGGACTAGCTCTTGGAAACCAGAGCAAGTTGGGGAACTCCTCTGTGAGAAGGATGAACTCTGGCCATTTTCAGTCGTCTGTCACTCCGCTCAGGATTCAAATTCCTGGGAAAACTTGCCTGATTGGTCTAGCCTGGATTCTGTGCCAGCTCTCTGGACAAGGCTGGGCAATTTGATTGACAGTCCCTGAGGTTCTGGGTACAGTTAGTAGAAGAAGGGGAATGATACTGGCACAGTCACAATTATCCATTGCAAAATCACGCCATCAGTTTAGAAAATAAAATGACACACGGATTCTCTATAGATGCAAGCCCTCCAGTTTTGCTCAGCATTTGCTAAGCCTGTCCTAAAATACAACTTCTTATTCTGGGCATGTTCAGGGTGGGGAGCAGGGGAAGGTTGAGGAGTTAGTGACCTAGTAATAGTTATATATGAAGTAAGTAGCAGAATTTGAGCCCAAGCTGAATAGCTGAGTAACCCTGGGATTGTCACATTTCCTCCCTAAGCCTAAGCATGTTTGCTCTCTGAGCCTGAATTTCCTCATCTGTAAAATGGGACAGATAATAATAGGATTGTTTCAAGTGTTAAATATAATGTATGTGAAAATATCTTGCAAATGATAAAGAATTTGGAAGTTATTAAAAGATGAATTGTCTTCATAGAGAGAACGAATGCTACTAATCTTCCATCTTTATTAAGAATAAGACAAACGGCAAATAACTTAAACAGCACGACCAGATTTAGGAGATATCTAAGGAGAACTTTCCTCAGAGTGACAGTCATTGAAATGGGATACCAAGGGAGGTAGAGAAATCTCCTTATCTGGATGTGTTCAAAAATAGAATGTATTTTTAACATGTGGAATTCTTTAAGGCACTTTTGCTGAAATAAGACAAGGGATGGACTAAACAACCTCTGAAATCCTTTCCAAGGCTGTTTTTCCTCTTGCTGATTCTCTGAGTCCAAAACCCTAACAGAGAAGAAGCTGTTGTTAAAGTTATTTTGTTATAGTTTAAAGCTCCTACCTTTCCTGAACTTTGTCCGTTGTAGAGCACTTATGAAAATTAAAATAGACTCATTTTGACAATAGTCTCTAACTCAGTGGAGATTTTTCTTTCTCTGCATCTAAATCCCATAAGTGATTACGGTATTTATATCTATGTAGGTTTTTTTTTTTTTTTTAACAGCGTTCAAAGTTCAAAATCAGTTGCAGGTTTTGTGAGTATTGTTAGTGATAGTTATTTTAATTGGATTGTTGGCTAGTGGCCACCAAAGACAGCCTGTACTTTCTCATAGGGAAACTTTCTACTCCTGCTTCTACAAATCTTTGAGAGTTTTCTAATAAATAGTGTAAAGGAATCTAGAGACTTTTCATGACTGACTTGATCTGTCAACCACCTCCATTGCTGAGGTGGGTTTACCACTTTCTCCCTTGTTGGGAGTTGAATCACCACTGATTCCCTAGTGCCTATATCAGCTTTCAAAACCCGTTTGTATACTTTCTTTTCTCTTTTAGTATCTTCCAAATACTTCATGCCCACATTTTCTTCCTCTTACTGTCCTTGTTCCATTGCAGTTCTTTATTCATTTTATATCAATGACAGCCATGTAAAAACAGAAGATGAATATGTGATTTTTTTAATCCCTTTTTCTTGGCCAAAATTAATCCATAATCCCAAGGCATGCCATATCATTAATCTAGGATGAGTATCCTGAGTTCAGTTTCATCAGAGGAGGACTCTGAAGCAAAGAAAGACTTCAACAATACAGTGAGGCTGATTTCTTTTCTCTTTTTGCGGGGGCAGTTTTTACATACAGAAAAGTGCACACATCATCAGTATTGAGTCCCCTGTATTTTTCCATTGTGAACACATTTGCATCCAGATCTGTTGATCTGCATCAATATGACCAGAAATTCAGAAGCCTCCTCATCCTCCCTTCCAGTCAATACTCCCAACCCTCAAAGGGTAACCACTATCCTGACTTCTAATAAGATAGATTAGCTTTTGAACTTTCTATGAATGGAAGCATATAGTGTGTACTCATTTATATCTCGTATATTTAGCTCAGCATTACATTTGTGGAATTCACCCATGTTGTTACTTGTAATTCATTTATTCTTACTGCTGTATAATAGCAATGCTGCATAGAACTTTATGAAAATTCTTTATGTCTGTGCTATACAATACAGTAGCCACTAGCCACATGTGACTCTCGAGCCCATGAAATGTGGCCAGTGTGACTGAGAAACTGAAATTTTACTTTTTTTCAATCTTTTTGGTTTACATTTACATTTATATGTGGCTATTGGCTATTGTACTGGACAGCACAGTTGTATAATATTCCATTTTATAAATATGCTACGGTTTGTTTATATATCCTATTGTTAATATAAATTTGGGTGTTTCTGGCTATTACAAATAATGCCAACGTAAATTTCCTGTGCTTGTCTTTTGGTGAACATAAGCATGCATTTCTTTGGTGTATGTGCCTAGGATTTGGAATTGCTGAGTCAGAAGGTATACATCTGGTCAGTTTCAGTACACAGATACTACCAAAGAGTTTTCCAGAATGGTTATACCAATTTATACTCCCACCAGCTGTCTATGAGAGTTCTAGTTGCTCCATATCCTTGACAACACTGGTATTATTAGTCTTTTTATTTTAGCTATTATGGTGGCCAGATAGTGGCATCACATTGTTGTTTAAATTTGCATTTCTTTGATAACTAGGCATGTTGAGCAACTTTTCATATGTGTATTGGCCATTTGGTTATCTTTTGTAAAATACTTCTTACCTTTTTTTTTACTGGGTTGTCTGATTTCTTATTGTTTTGTAGTTCTTTATATATTAAGGGTATGAGTTTCTGTTGAGTAAATGTATTGCAAATATTTTCTTCCCTTTGTGGCCTACATTTTATTTTCTTCATGGTTCTTTTAGTGAAAAGAAGGTCTTAATTTTAATATAGTCCAGTTTATCATTTTTTCCCCTTTGGATTCATGCTTTTTGTATCCTTTTTAAGGAATCTTTGCTTACTTTTGGGTCGTGTAGATAATCTACTGGCTTTTCTTCTAAATTCTTGGTTGTTCTGCTGTTTACGTTCATATCTAAAGTCTACTTCAGATGGATTGTAGAGAATGGTGTGAAGTGGGGCGGTCAAGTTTTATTTTTTTCATATAGTTATCTAATTAACCCAACTCATTTATTGAAAAGACCATACTTTACCCAGTAGAATGCAGTGTTTGTCACCTTTGTTACAAATCAAGTGAATGTATATGTGTGAGTTTGTTTCTGAACTCTCTATTCTGATCTGTTGGTCTATTTTGTATGTCTTTGTGTCAGGACTAGACTCTGTTAATGACTAAGCTTTGCAATGAATTTAATATTGGACAGTATAAGCCATTCAACTTTAATTTTCTTATTCTAAATTGTACAAGAGCTGAATTTATTCATTTGTAATTACAGGTACCTCTAAGGAAGAACATTTCCTTAACTAGTGGGTAGATTTCCCAGGGTGAATCCAGATATTATAATTGTTGTCTATAACACAAACATCCTCCCCTACCTTGGGACCTCAGTTTATTTTTTTGTTCAGGCTTTGTTGGCTGCATAGCTCAGTACAAGGACTTCTATTTTTTCTAGGTTAGTAATGACATTTATTAATTACCTCAGTTACAAAGGGTGATGGAGCTGCTGTGTGACTGTCATTATTCAATGGGATCATGTTCTTCTCACTTTATCATTCTTGTAACAAGAGTAGGAGCTGACCTATGACTGCAATGGGGTTCTACCAATTTCCCCTTCCACTAATCCCTTTTTGGGCCACCATTGTTCTACACCCCCCAAATTTGGCAGATTTGGCACCAGAATCTCTTATTATTTCATATCTTCACTATCCATAGCATATTAGAAGGATTGAACAGGCTTACCTGGATTATCTTTTTTTGTTTTGTTGTCTCTAGCTGTTGTGGAAATAGACCATCTAGTGTGGCTCAATGTGAGAGCTATAGTTGGGTAAGAAGGTAATGCAGGCTGGTTTTTCCTTTTTGTTAACTGTAGTATTTTAATCCTATTATGTAAAATTTTTACTCATTTGTGTTTTAATGAGGATATTGAGAATCAACTCATTTTGGCGAAGTAGGAGTTTTAAGCACAGGCAGAACTGTAGACATATGTATCCACACATACACATGTATGCACACACTCATGTATGATTGTTGTCTTGAGCATTAGAAATGACCTTTGGACACTATTTATATATGTGGGGATAAAACTGATGAAAGACCAGCATCCTTTCCATATTGTATTTATGTAAAGACTGTCTTCAGATAATGTTTCCTCAGCTTATCAGTGCCCAGTCTGCTCTGTAGCCCATCTCCTCTGGAAATAACTCATCTCATGTGTCTGTCTTCAGCTAATCCACATTGTTTAAAATTGGACTAACAGAAGAAAATTCACTCTAGAGGACAGAGATAGGGCATTAATTATTTAAACCTAGCACAGTATTTGGCACATGGTTCTACTCTTGTTTGTTGAATGAATAAATGAATGAATGAACATTTGTTTACTATATGATGGGCTTTTATGTACAGTGTGGTATACTGTCTAAGAACACACTGGTTGGAGTCAGACATAACTTGGTTTGAAACCTAGGTCTACAGCAAAATCACTGTGTGATATTGAGCAAATTAATTTCTCTGCACGCCAGTTTCCTTATCTATAAAATAGTGGCGATTATAATGCCTACTTCACAATGTGTTGTGAGAATTAAATTACAGAGTCTGTGAAAAAGTTGGAAATGTGCATTGTTAAATGGAGATGATGTTCTTTCATCTAGTCATTCAACAAATATTTACCGAGTATCTCCTATGTGCTAGTCAACATAAACCAATTTAGCTATTTTCCAGAAAGAAAATAGTGAGGGCTCTAAGGAACGTCACTGATTTGTCCAAAGACACAAGAGAACTCTGCTTAAGTAATCTCCCTCAAAACCCCTTTCAGCTGCTCAGACCTTGGATGTCCAGGAACTGACAGCCACCATATAAAATACATGTGGCATGGTTTAACACATTTTAGTAGGAAGTTGTGAATCTGGTCATTTGGCTGTTTTTAGTTAACTCCTGGCAAAGCATCACATAAATACTTTCCTTGTTCTTTTAAACCAAGTAATGCTTGATTTTCCCCTGTAATTTTAAAACAGTGCATCTCTTTTCAATTAGAGAGGCAGATATATTTGTTGGAACCAAGGAAAGTGAATGCGTAATGAAGTCTGAAGGGATCTAGTTGAGGGTATGAGAAGTGCTAGCACTTTGCCTTCTTATTCTCACCCCACTGAAGAAATGACTTCAGTTCCGGACTTACTTTTGCCATTATAGACATTTAGGGTAGAGCTTGCTTAGTATTTGGCAAAGCAACAGTTTTGCTTATCTAAGTCCCATGTATCAAGGCCTGAAATCTTGTTTCTAAGAAACTGTACTCTTATTCTTCACTATATTGGTTTACCCAAAATCACTTACACTTGCTACATAATTGTGCTTTTAAAGAATGTATTGTTAATATACTGATGATCTTCCTGAGTGCGTGTGCGTGTATCCATACACGAATATCAGCAACAAAATGTACTTTAAAAAATAATGTCATGTTATATATTATGACACCGGATAAAAAAGTTTCATTAAAAGCTGTGATTACTAATTTCGGCTGATACTTTGTAAACTTAATGCCTTGAACAATTTATTTTCCTGATTTTATGTTTCCTAAAGTGAATGTGCTAAGAAGATACCTTTAAGTTGTTGCCACCACTACTTTGCATGATTATGCAATTTTCTTACAATCTTATATTATTTGTTTAAAATGAAAAATGGCTTACAGGAATGGTGTTACCAACATATATCAAGACACTTGATATCACTGCTGAGATGTACAAGAGTATTAGATGGGTTGGTAGGTTTTCTGCTTCTTGCAATGTACGCACATCCTCTGTGGTAACAAGTATAAGAGTTTTGAGCTGAAAAGAAGATTCTGACTGTAGACGTTGGCATGCCTGGGAAGTGGTGAACGCTCCTTACAGTCAGTGAGTCTGTGGTAAGAGTTCGGTTATTCAGGTAGTTGTTTTCTTTGTTTGTTCTTGAGGGCGCTAACCTAGTCTTTGCTCTCTGGACCCTTTTTTTTTAACCATTTTACTGTGTTAACAGGCTGTGCCCATGACAAAAGGATGAGAATGTGTAGCTGTTTGGTGATAGTATACTGCAGGCAAACTCGCACTGAAGTTGAGTGTTGAAATACTTTTGGATTCAATTATCCTTCAATTGACTTTGATCCTACATTTCATGTTGTAATGGAAAATGTAGTATTAGCAATGCTGTTAGAGTTTTAGGAATTTAGGCCTTAGCAGGGCCAAGTGCAATATGTGCAGTATGAAGATACTTCTTCACTTCAGAGAATATGATATTGGCGTAAAATGGCCAATGCCGTCTACTTTGTGGACGGCCTATGTAGATATTGTGCAGCTTGTGTCCAGCCATGGGGGAGAAGGGTGGCCCCAAGGAGGAGTTGCCTTTTTCTTTGTCCAATGACACTATCATTTTGACAAACGCCATATGCAAATAGGATGCCTTTTTCTAATTTGCATAAAAGGTGCCATATAATCCAATGGCAGCTTTGAGTCATTCTAACTGAATATGAGGTTGTGAATACTGATTTTATATTCTAGAACAGTGCCTTTCCAACTTTAATGTGTGTACAAATCACATGGAGATCTTGTTAAAATGCAGATTGTATTTCAGTGGATCTAGGGTAGGCCCGAGGTTCTGCTTTCCCAACAAGTTCCCAGGTTATGTTGAAATTGCCTAAAGCAGAGCCATCTTTGAAATAAGTGACTCTCTACCACCAGAGGCAATATGAAATCATCAGTGGGCTAAGCTTTGGAGAGAAGGTCCCAGAACTTAGGCTTCAGTAGAATTTCAACCAAAGGACATTCAGCAGGTTACTTAAACTTTCTAAGCTATGCCTTCCTCATCTGAAAAGTGAGATGATGACGGTACCCACTTCGTATAGCCGATGTGGGCATTAATGAGAGAATATAGATGCACAACTTGTCGGATAGTAACATCGTATAGTAAGTGTCCACTGTGTGGTTGTTGAATTCTTCCCTGACTGTGCTGGGTCAGGAGAAATGTATGGGCCTTTGGGGAAAGTGCAGAATGTGCGAAGAGAAATTGCTGATTATTTAAAGATATTGAAGAGGCTATGATCCAAGAATGAGGCACGGGTTCCCATTATCAGGTACACCAGTGGTTTCCAGAAGCAGTGGTCTGGCGTCTGATAGGACCTAAGACAGCTGGTCTAGAATGTAAGTGATGATGGGGACCCTGAAGGGGTTCATGGATCGTTGGGACTGCTGGGATCAAGGAGCACCGACTTTTCTCTGATGGTCACGGTATCTTGCTCTCTTGACTCCAGGATGTTTGCAACTAAGAGAGGGCAGACAGTCCAGTGAGGAACAGGGAAGGGGGGAGGGGAAGGAAAAGGGAGAGAAATAACCTTTGCCCAGCCCTTCTGGGCCTGACACAATGTCAGGTATTTAATATGCTCAGAAGTGTGAGGTGTAGATAGTAGTATTCTGATTTCACACATGAAAAATGTTTAAAATGTGTGTCCCAAATCGCTCAGTTTGTAAGTTTACGGGGCGGGATTTTAAAACCAGAGTTGAGCTTAATAATTCCCAAAGGGCAACTCATGTACTCGACTCCATGAACAACTTTGGCACCTGGACATGTGTATTTAATTTCCTTCTGAGAAAGAGTAAGTGGAGTTCTCTGTGGCCACTCCACCTGTTTTTCCACCATTTCAGCCAGGGCCGGAGGCAAGACTGCTCTGCTCACTGCTGTGTCCCCATACCTCGCACAAGGCCTGACCCACAGTCGGGCGCAGTCAGTGTTGCAGAATGAAGGAATCAGAATTTAATCAGAGGGCCGATTGTCTGATACTGCTATTATTGTGGGCCTTTTAAATTCTTCGTTCTTAGAACCATCCGTTTGACTTCTGCTTCCTGACTACACACTCTTTTTATTTCTTCTTTATATTTTCGATTAATAACATGGTTATTTAACATCTAATTAAATAAAAAACTAAGCATTTTTCATTCCTCTTAGGGCCAGAGGAAGTATAAAACATGTATTTTGCTTATGGGGACTTGCAGTCTCATTGGGAAGGGATGAGATACTTAAAATTATTTAGTTCTTTAATGTGCGGTCACGGCAAAGATTTCTACATGAACGCGTATGTGTTCTTTCTTCCTCTCGTAATTTCCCTTTCTTTGTCCTCCTTCCTGCCATTCTGGGTGGTGCACGCAGTGACACATTGGTGCTGTGGGGCGTCTGTTTGTTTGCCGACAGTTGCCCATGGAGAGATCTTTGTTGGGAGCCAGGGACAGCGTTTGAGCTGCTGCTGCCCTCTTGGGCTGCCGATGGGTCTTAATCTCGACTATTATAAATGACGTAAAGATTCCACTCGGTGATAAACTTAGTCACAAATCAGGGAAGTGATTGGAAAGCTTATTCCGCAGAAAAATCACTTGACTATAAATTATAAAACACACAGTTATAAAATGTGAACATAGCTATAATATGTGAAATTAAGGAATTTGGTTGGGTGTTTTCATAAAGACTAGATTTTTTTTTTTTTTTTGAGGAAGATCATCCCTGAGCTAACATCCGTGCTAATCCTCCTCTTTTTTTTTTTTTTTTTTTGCTGAGGAAGACCAGCTCTGAGCTAATATCTATTGTCAATCCTCCTCCTTTTTTTTTCCCCAAAGCCCCAGTAGATAGTTGTATGTCATAGTTGCACATCCTTCTAGTTGCTGTATGTGGGATGTGGCCTCAGCATGACCGGAGAAGTGGTGCGTCGGTGCGCGCCCGGAATCCGAACCCGGGCCGCCAGTAGTGGGGTGCGCGCACTTAACCACTAAGCCACGGGGCCAGCCCAGGACTAGATTTTTTTTTTTTCCATTTTCGCAAATGGAAATACATTGATTTTTATAAATATAAAGATAAATGTGCTCATTGTAAAAAGGAAATTCAGACAACATATAAAAGCAAAAGAAGAAAGTAAAAGTCAGTTGTAATTTTACGATGTGAGAAAGCCACTGTGAATGTTATGACATATAAACATAGTAAGATTTAACTATGTGCATGTACATATAGGTTCGCTGTACCTTATCTAAAACTCTCTGGGCTGATTGTTTTTCAGTTCAAAGCTTTTCTTTTTAGATTTTAGAAAGATAGTATGAGAAATATACTATTTTATAAAACACCCATTTAGGTACGGAGTAGTCCCCTGTAATCAAATGCAGTAACATTTCAATAGCAAAATATAGTAATATTTACAATTAGTGGAATAAAGACCGTAAGGGGCCTTGCAGCACGTCACGTTTTCCCGTAAATGAATCACGAAAAACATCTTTCAGTTCTGGGAACTTTTGAGATTTCAGATTATAGATAAGGGAGTGGGGACCTGTGTGTAAATACTGATTGTTTTTATTGGCTATATACCACAAATTCTTTTTTTCTGACTTGCTTTCTTAATTGTGCCATAACGAATACCCTTGCAGGATACATTGCTAGAAAAGGAATTGCTGGTTCAAAATGTGTACATATTTTTAAAGCTGTTGATAAAGATTGCTACACTGCCATCCTGAAAAATCATACTAGATTTCAGTGTAGGTTCTGAGTGTGCCTGTTGTTACCACATCCTTGTCAACTCTGAGTTTTATTAGTTAAGTTTTAAGTCTTTCCAATCTAAGAGGTGAAAGTGATACTTCAGTTTACATTTTTTTGTGTGTGAGGAAGATCAGCCCTGAGCTAACATCCATGCCAAGCCTCCTTGTTTTTTTGTTTTTTTTTGCTGAGGAAGACTGGCCCTGGGCTAACATCTGTGCCCATCTTCCTCCACTTTATATGGGACGTCGCCACAGCATAGCTTGACAAGCGGTGCATCGGTGCACTCAGTTTACATTTTTTAATACTCATGATGTAGTTCTTTTCTTAAGTGTTTGGACATAGACTTTCTTCTAGATTCAGAGATTGTGACATTTTCAAATCATTAAACTGGGGCTATTATCTTATGATGTTTTTGGAGGTATTTTTTATTTGTCAGGTACAATCACTTGGCATGGTTATTTCATTTAAAAAGTTAAGTTGAGATGGAGAGCAAATGTTTCTGTGGGTGTCAGCAGGCTATCGGCCAGATATGTGTGTAATCCCTGGCTGGCACATTGTGCTCATTCTCAGACGTGGCTCAATGTAGTGTCCCTTGGTTCTTTTAATATGGGTAAGTATGGTGGTGCCTCCAGTGGGGCTCTATCAAGGATCATTTGGACAGAAATTTCCTGAGTACGAAAGGGGTATTGAACGGCATTCACATCTGAGGGGTTTGGTTTGAGATCTCTCCACGTGCAGCATCAGCCTGTAGGTGAGAGTGAGCAAGCCTGTGCCCAGTGGCCGTGTGTAGTTACCTCATTCGGTTTTCTGACAACTGTACAGTAGTACGGCCACACTTATTCTAAAAGAGGAATTTTGATTTTTTTTTAGAATTTTGATGTTTTATCCTTTCCTTCTGTAGAGTCTGAAAAGGTTTCCCCTAAGCTTGAGGCAGTGGTTCTCAGACATTGGAAAGATCTGGAATCACCTGGGGGGCTTAATTACCATGCAGATACCTGAGCCCAGGCACCAGAGAATCTAATCCAGCAGGTCTTGGACTACCTTGAGAAAGGTAGCCCAGCTCTGATTTTAATCAAGTTATTAGAACAATAGTAATAATCCTAGTGATTTTATACTCGTAAGTATAGGTATTGTTATTATAATGGCAATACAGATAATCATAAAAATTCTTATTAACGGTACTGTTATGAATGTTTTAATTCATGTCAGAATGTTATATCTGATAATTCAATATTAGTCAAAGTTCCATGTTAAATGAATGAGGAACTTTTGATTTTATCATCCTTTAATATCTGATCGAGTTTTATTCTTGGTAATAGAGAATAAGTACTTGAAATAAGGGCCATTCTTAAACACAGAGCAAACAAATATGTGCAGCATTTTTTTTTTTTTTTTTTTTTTTTTTTTTTTTTTGTGAGGAGATCAGCCCTGAGCTAACATCCGCCAATCCTCCTCTTTTTTTGCTGAGGAAGACGGCCCTGGGCTAACATCTGTGCCTATCTTCCTCCACGTTATATGGGACGCCGCCACAGCATGGCTTACCAAGCAGTGCGTCGGTGCGCGCCCGGGATCCGAACCAGCGAACCCCGGGCCGCCGCAGCGGAGCGCGCGCACTTAACCGCTTGCGCCACCGGGCCGGCCCCTGTGCAGCATTTTTTTATGAGAAAGAAATCATTTTTGGAAGGAGATTAGTTTTCGTTAGTTGGTCAATAGAATACTCAACAAACTAGAAAATTTCCTATCGACACTATCTCACTGTTTGATATTTTATTATGGTTTGCATTTCATTTCCTTACAGTGTGTGTGTGTGTATCTTCCTTTGTCTCTTTGTGTCTCTTTCGAAATGAGCCTGTATAGAATCTGCCTACTTCCTTGGAGATCGTATCACAAACAGTGTTCTGAATAGTTGATGCAAGAAAGCAGAACATGTTTGCAGCATTTTCAAACGTGTCGATGTGGTTCAGCGTTCTGGGGTCAAAGAAACGTAAAAGAATGTTAACCTACACCAACTTTAATTTGGGTCAACCCAGAAGACTTGCTAATTATTTGACCTAAGCACTAATTATTTTGTGAACCCTGTTCTTAAAACATAAGCAAGTGTGAACTTCCATCAACTCCCATCACCCAGATCCCTTTGTGTTCTGGCGGTTGATTATTTATGGTCTCCACAGTCAGCTATTAACTAAAAGCAAGGTATGCCAAAACGGGATACGAGAGACCAGGCTTTCCGTCCAAGTAGAAGCGCAATATCCTTCATCTTCTGTGGTCTTGCTGCAGCCAGTGCTCAGCCTAGCAGAGAAAGGGGCTCGGCTTTACCTTAGGTCAGCAAGTCTGACCTGGCTTGCCAAATTATCCGAATAGATATGGAAACTCAAAAAGTCATCCATCACTGGCCTTGTAAGGGCAGTGACATTTTGCCTTTAATTTGAAAATGATTTGACAGGATTTTTCGATTTGTTTTAGTGTTTCCATAAAACATGGAAATATATGTAGCCTGGCTGTCAGGTGTGAGGAAACAGAGGCACCAATTTTTAGGTGACCTCCCAGAAGTCATACAGCCCTGGAGCTGCAGTTCGAAAAATGACAGTTTACTTTTGGACATTTTTTTCCTCTCTCCTTTAAAAATAACGTATAACACTTGTGCTTTAATGATAGATTTAGACTAGAAAGGCCAGTTTCACAAATTATTTTGCTTCCCAACCTTTTCGTTCCCAGCTTCTCACAGGGTGGGTGACTTGCCTACCTGTAAACTGGATTGAGCCTGAGTGGAACAGTCACCTGTGGCCCCCGGGGAAAGAGAAGGGAATCATTTAATGAGAGTTTTTCTCTTATCGGGCTGTTTGTCCCCACTAGGTACAAAATGTCCTAGGAGCTTCCTCTAAGTGTCCCATTTTATTCCTCACACTCCCTGCTACTATCCTCTCCCTTCCTTAAATCCGAAAACTGAGGCTTTGTGAGGTGAAATAATATTCAGAGTTGCAAAGTGGGTATGTGGCATCTCTCGATGAATCTGGCTCTGCAGTGCAGGCTTTCATCAGGCAGCTTTGACCATCAGGCTCCGTGTTGCTGCCTGAGTCCTGTGTCTGTGACCACACCCGCTTAGGTGGAGGCGGACCTGGACTTCCTCAGACCTTCATCTTTTGTGTCCAGCCTGCTTCTCATCTGTAAGTGCCTGATCCTACCACCCTTGGTTGACCTCTTTCCTTGTGACCTCTGACCCACATTGCTCAGACTGCCTTCCAGCCCCTGTCCTGACTAGCTCAGATACTGCTGCTCCTTCTGGGCCTGGCTCAGCTTCCCACCTCGCAGACCATGATGTCTGCCTGGAGATTGGTGACAGCTACGCACCTGACTTCCTCCTATGGTTATGAGCTGTGTGAGATACTGAGGACGGGGCCAAAGTGCAAAACGATTAAAGCAGAAACTCCAGGATTGCGTGCTGAGGTAGTAAGTGAAGCAAAAGAAGGCTGTGAAAGAAGTTAACTCAGTGACGGTGGCTCATGGTTCAGGAAGGTGGGCTGCCTGACCGGGAAGCACTTGTACCCGCTTTAGGGTCACCAGGGACAGAGCTGGGTGAAATTTCGCATTCTCCATTCAAATTTGCCCTGATTCATCCAGAAACAAATTGGTGATGATTTTTCTACCCCAGTTTGGATTTTGTAACCCTTGTTCTTAATTCTAAGATCAGAAGTCATCATCCGTAATATTTTGTGAATTATTTTTTAAAAACAATTCAGATCTCCTTTCCTTTATTATTTTTAACATTCTCGCTTTCCTTTTTTTCTTTCTTGTAATTTAAAAGTAGCATTTTGGCTGATGTGTCATGTCAGACCAGGTTATCTCATCTGTTACTATCATAACTTGTTAAGGTATTCCTCTCAACTTTGCGTGGCAGAGTTTCTGTCGTGGAAGTCTGCAATGAGGATGGATATTGATTAAGGAAGGTGCTAATGCATAATAACCAGGGTAATATTATTGAAAAGCATGCTTGATGAAACTTAGACAAAGACCACAAGTTGAGAAAAGTATCAGGTGAAGTATAGTATTTGGAAATTAATTGTGATGACAGCAAGTAGAAAGCAAACAAGATATGTTTTTTCTGTATGTTTGGAGCTTGCCTTAGGTGTAAGAAAATTCTGAGGGAATGTTTCATTTTGCTTCACCCAGTGAGTTATAATAAATTTAATTTAAATCTAATCCTAAAACGTGGGTATTATTAATCCCATTTACCGATAAAGAAACTGAATTCAGAAAACCTAGGTAACTAGGCTGAAATTGCAAAAGTACAGGGAGGGTGGATTCAAAACTGGGATTTCTAGGCCAGCTGTGTGAGGAATACAGGGGTGGGTCAGGCGTAGTCTCTGCCTCCAGGGAATGGGCCACTGGGTGAGGGACACACATTAACCGGATATGGGGATGGGGGGAGTGAAGGGAAAGCGAGTAGCTCCGCTGGGGAGGAGGAGGCCTGAAAGGCTCTTCCAGGTGATACTTGCGCTGGGTCCTGAAGGATGGGGAGAGTTCCGACAGATGAGTGGGAGTAGGGGAAGGTGATGAGCAAAGGTGCAGAATAAGAAAGCACAGGGCAATTCTGGGGACAGTTGAGTAATTTAAGGGACTAGAAACAACAAGGTGGGCAGGTTTTGTGAAAAGGTACAGGGGGGGCTGGCCCCGTGGCTTAGCGGTTAAGTGCACGCGCTCCACTACTGGCGGCCCGGGTTCGGATCCCAGGCGCGCACCGATGCACCGCTTCTCCGGCCATGCTGAGGCCGCGTCCCACATACAGCAACTAGAAGGATGTGCAACTATGACATACAACTATCTACTGGGGCTTTGGGGAAAAAAAAAAAGAGGAGGATTGGCAATAGATGTTAGCTCAGAGCCGGTCTTCCTCAGCAAAAAGAGGAGGATTAGCACGGATGTTAGCTCAGGGCTGATCTTCCTCACAAAAAAAAAAGGTACAGGGGAATCAGATTGTGAGGAGCCTTGACTTCCGCAATCCCAGGATTGACTCCAGCTGCCACGAGAGCCGCCCAGAGCCTAGGGGCAGGAGGAGGAGGCATGGGAGTCTGTTCTCAGAAGACAGGTGAGGCCAGAGTGTGGCAGGGGGTGCTGTCTGGAGCGCGAGGAACACCTGGGAAGTGAGGTGATGAGAATCACAACCAGGACTGAGGGGATGGACATGGGGAGAAACTGCAGCGGGAAGGGGAAGCCAGAAGCAGGATTCAGGTGAGTGTTTTTTAACTTAAGAAGAGACCTGAGTGCATGTGTAGGTCAGTGGAAATTTGCTGGTAAAGAGGGAAACTCTGGACAATACAGAGAATAAAAACAAAGTTCTGGAGCAGCAGGCTACCCATTGCTCTGACACTGTTGGAAGCGAAAAGAGAATTGGTGAAGTTCAAAAGTTCTAGGTAGAGAAGAAGGCAGCTTTTGACAGACAGTCCTAATGAATGTCGTCAGAACTGGTAGGCAGGATCATCCGCCGAGAAAGAGGGAAGTGAGTGAGGCAGGGGGTTCAGGATTGTGGGAAAAAATCGCTTAGGTGCAGATAATTGGGAATTGGTGAAAGAGAGTGAACCTGAGATGAATTACTGAGAATTGCTGAGCAGGGCTGTGCACCCTTCATCTAACCACAAGTAGACCTTATCAGCTTGCCCTACTGGGTAGCAAGCGTCCATACAGTCATCCCTCAGTTTTCCCTGAGAAGCAAGGACAGGTATTAACATGAATAATTTAGATCTCCAGAGAGGCCTCAAATCTCATTTAGCAATAAGCTTCTTTTGCGGTAAAATATCTTAGTGTCCCCTGACGCATCTTTTTTCACTGGTATTTGTGCATGTGGTTCTGTCAGAATGGGGTATCCCTCTGGCCTGAGACGGTTCAGCTACCCCAGGATCCCTGACTGACTTAGTAAAGAACTGTGTTGAGCCACGGAACCCGATTCAGTCAAGGGATAGCTTTGAGGAGTCTGCTAACCCAGTGAACAAGGGGGTCCTGGAAGGGCTCACAAACCTCCGAGTGCGTAGTTTGGCAGCATGTAATAAAATGTGAACTGTATCTTCTCTTTTGGCCAGCAATTCTTCTCTGCAGAATTGTCTCTGCTGGAATGAAAGCTTTGAGACGGCAGCAATCCTATCTATTTTGTTCCTGCTGAATTGGCAGCATCCAGCACAGTTCCATGCATATAATATGTGCTCAATACATATTTGTTAAATAAATTGGTGATTGAAATGCTCATAAAAGTGTACGAACACACTGCTCTCCACCAGTGTTCTCTGAGGTCCGGCCAGATAGTCTTTCCCTTCTGTACTTCTGCCATGGTCCCTCCTGCACTGGGCCTTTGCACATGCTGCCCACCTCCCCATTCTTCCAGATTCTTTTATGAGATACTTTCATATGATCGTATTCCTTTCTTTCTGAGCATTTATCTCATTTTGTGATTATATATTTGTTAATGTGATTCTTTGAATAATGTCCATCATCCAGCTGTGATCTTCCTGAGGGCAGGGAAGTATCTGCTCACCATTATATCCACAGGGCCTACCTAGTACCAAGGCTGGTACAAAGCAGGCTCGACACACGCTCACACACACACACACACACAGATGTTAATTACTAGTGAGTGAGGTTCTGTACAGCATTGTTTATAATAGTGAAGACTTGGAAATGACCTAAATATCTATCAGTAAGGAAATAGTGAAATTGTGGTATAGCCACTCTTTGGAATTCTGTGCAGCTGAAATAAATTATGAAGTAGAACTAGATGTGCTCATCTGGGAGGTCCTGGGTGACATATTTATTATTATGTTTTTTAAACAGCAAGTTGCAAACTGTTAAGCATAATATAATCCTATTTTTATAAAAAATATGTAAAAGAAAATAACCCCAAAATGTGTATATTGTAAATAAATAGAAAAAAGCCTAGATGGATACACAATAAACTCTTAATAATTTTTGAATTGTGGAATCCAGGCTCAATTTTTATTTCTTTTCTTTTGTACATCATTTATTTGGGGAAAAAAGTAGCTTTTTTGGCTATAAATTTCATTTTCTGCCCTCTTCATTCATTCATTCTTTTATTCATTCATTCATTCATTCAAGATATTTAATGAACCCCGTGTGCCAGGCACGGTGCTAAGCATTATATACATATGTAACAAGCTGCTCTTGAGTTGCTAAACTGCTAGCTGTGGGCACAAGCAAGTACATGGTCAATTTATGATGTAGTGTAATAAGTGTTATAATGGGAAACACTGCAGCACACCTGGACAGGCAGTAGCCTGGATGGGCGAGGAGGACAGAGAGGCTCCCTAGGATGTTTTTGCTAATGCTGTTATTTATTGAGTGCCTACTGTGTGCAAACCTCTGGCTGACCCCCAGGAACCCATAAGCTGGTGGAGAGGAGTGATAGCGAGTGTGTTATGTATTGTGCCTTTTATTAGCATTATGTAACAGGGATGCACAGCGTGTGAGATAATAACCTTGGACTGGAGAGAAAGAGGGAGAATGGCCTGGATTATCCAGTGACAGAACAGTTGGTCTCTAGGTAATTAAGAGTGGCTGTATTTTATGCCTCTAAAGATGTCACTCTGCCATAGATTTATGGTACATGATAATTCTGAATAATTTTTCCCATCCCACCTTCTTGGCCCTTCTCACCATTCACTTGCTTTATTCTAAGTGAAGCGAGTCTTGGATTGCTTCTTTTTCCAGAGAAAGTCTTTTAAATTGTTCACTAATTTTTCTTTTAATAATAGTAATTTCTGAAATAAAATAATGGGTTTGATGAGTAGCTGTGGAGTGCTGGGGCGTGGGAAGGAGGCGGCCCCAGCGCTTCCCAGCCTCCCGTTGTGGACCTGGCCGTCTTGGACACTTGCAGCAGCCACGCAGGTCCTGAGTGGCCTCACTTCATTCACAGATACCTTTTTTGGTGTTTTGGTTCATAGAATCTAAACCAGGAGTGTAAAAGGGGACGATCTTAACAAGACTCTCAGGGGACGCACCCACAGGAAGCTTTGCTCGGCCGGCTGCTGGCCAGGCTCATCAACCCTGGGCATAAGCCCAGCGCCGAAGGGCAAGCCGAGTGAGGGCAGAGCTGCAGCCAAGGGAGCAAAAAGCCCACTCCAGAGTCACTTTGTCCCTGATGGCCTCACTGACAAAACTGGATTCGCCATTCAGGGTTGGCCAGTTTCCTTTTTTGTCCCTAGACCTGACAGTCGTTACCGGTCGCAGAAAGCTGGTAAGAGGCCCTGGCTCCCTCGCCCTGCTCTCAGCAAAGATTTAATAGCCGGGCCCTGCTGCACCGAGGTTTCGTGTTACTAAGACTTCATTATTATTACAAAACATGCAATGGAGCGTCATCATAAATAATTAAAAACCCCTGACAAAGAAAGTGAGCCGAGCACATTCTGTGATACAGCAAAGTGATTTTCCCCCTGCATCACAGTCGTCCGTTAGCCTGCTAATTCCCCTGACTCCATAATTAACAATGGGCAGCTCTGTTCTTGAGAGAATTACCCAGGTTTGGCGCTGGTGCCTCCTTTGTAATGGGGCAAAGGGGGGGGTTGGCTGGGTTCCTACCAGTCTCTCAAATAGGACTTCAGTGTGCTTCCTATTGTAATTAAGTATCATTGTAATAACAGCCATGTTTAGTTGTTAGTAATGTAGATAACTTCTGGAAGACAAAACACAGCTGGCTGTATGGTGTGTCATATGGAGTTGTTTTCCTCTTTGAAGACAAAAAGTAAGGCAACTGAAAAACTTACTCTGAGGCTGGAAAGTTATTAGTCAGGTCCACTTTGGTCTGTGTGCATAGTAAATAATTGGGAGCATGAAATGAATAAAAATGGTTAGAATTGAGCTAGTTTCTTCCTTAAGTTGATGACATGATGAAAAGGGGAAGTTCGGGAGAGGCTGTTCTAGATTAAAAGGAACTAAAGAGATGAAATGCAATGCGTGTCCCTTGTTTGGATCCTGTTTTGAACAAAAGAAGTTAAAAAAAGAAAGAAAGAAAGAAAATTTTTAGATAATCAGTGAAATTTGAATGTGGGCCAGTCATGATACCAAGAAATTATTCTTAATTTTGTCAGGCTTGACGATAACATTGTGGTTTATAAGAAAAAGTCCATATTTTTTAGAGATGCATATTAAAGCACATAGGGTAAATGACAGCTTTAGGACAAATGGGATTTGCTCTGAAATACTTTATTAAAAAAATTTTGAGGGGCCGGCCCGATGGCGCAAGCGGTTAAGTGCGCGCGCTCCGCTGCGGCAGCCCGGGGTTCGCTGGTTCGGATCCCGGGCGCGCACCGAAGTACTGCTTGGTAAGCCATGCTGTGGCGGCGTCCCATATAAAGTGGAGGAGGATAGGCACCGATGTTAGCCCAGGGCCGTCTTCCTCAGCAAAAAAAGAGGAGGATTGGCGGATGTTAGCTCAGGGCTGATCTCCTCACAAAAAAAAAAAAAAAAAAAAAAAAATTTTGAAGGGTGGAATAAGTGAAGCAAATAGTGCAGAATGGCAAAATCTTGATGACTGTTGAAGGGTTTATGGGGATTCATTTTACCATTCTCCAACGTTTTATGTATGTTTGAAATTTTTCATAGTGGTTGATTTGAAGTGACTGAATTCTAAGTTCTTTAGAAGGAAATAGCTACTTTCAAAATATTGGAAATAAGTTAATTTTCAAGGAACTGGAAAGTAAAGCCTAAGAAAATAGAAAGAAGGAAAGAAAGATAGTATCAGAAATCAATAAGATAGGAAGCAAAGCAACTGTAGAGGATCAAAAACATCAAAAAATGACCCATAAAATATACAAATCCCCCAAAAAAGAGAAAAGGTATTTAAGCAATGTTAGAAATGAAAGTAGGACAAAATTATAGTTACAGAATAGATTTGAATACAGTAGGTGTCAATGAATTTGAAAATTTAGATGAAAAGGACAATTTTCTAGAAAAAATACAAAATTTTAAAAATGGACTCAAGAAAAAAGGAGAAAATCTGAATAAACGAATAATTGTCCCCCCAAAAGTGACTGAGTTCTAAGTTCTTTAGAAGGAAATAGCAACTGAGTTTTGTTCAGTAGTTTACAAATACTTCAGTTCAGCTTCTTTGGTTGTCATTTCCTATGTTTTAAGATGGGGATAATGGATTGACTAAATAAACTCCAATAAACTACCTCCCCCTGCAAAACAATTTTTTTATATAAAAGCTGTAAGCAGGTTTCTACCCAGGATTCCTCACTGCCCCATCATACCTCCTGCCATTCTATGAGTAAATGCACAAATTTAGGTATTTTCTAATTTGGAAGTTTTCTGTGTTTAATCTTTGCCCAGTCCTCTTTGTTCCTCTTGTCTCTCACAAGGAGGAAGGGAGGGTATCCAGAGCTTTATTCCCACCAAATGGCTGTGCTGGCCTGTCCCTCCTCTTCTGAGGGCCTGAGACCCAGAGACCAAGGGGAGGTTCTCTTGGGAGTGTCTCCACCTCCCGACTCAGCTCTGAGGCCTCCTCTCACTCACTGTCCATGTAACTTGAGGCAGTGCTCTGCATGTCAGGTAGTGACTGGGCGGTCCACTGTTCGGATTCCCCAATCACCAAGAATTAGATATCAGTGCTGCCACTTACTAGCTGTGATCTTGGGCAAAGCAGTTTCGTTCTCTGTGTTTCAGTTTCCTCCTCTGTTAAAGGCAATTGATGGTAATAAATCGCTGACTCACAGGGTGAGATTAAATGACAGAATACACATAAAGCAGTCACCAGAGTGCCTTGCACAGTGTAAGGACTTATAAATGTTTGTTGCCATTCTTCTTAAGTTTATTATATAAATAAACATTTTTGGAAAATAATGTTTATGACCAATGAAAAAAATAATCGTTTTTCCCCATCTTATCACAAAATATAAGCAGATCCATTCAAACTAATTCTGTTAAATCAATGTATTATTATCAGTACTGTTTTTACTGTTTGGTTTTAAATTAAACCTTTAAAAATTTAATTGATATTTTAAGGATTTAGTAACACCCTTATCTGTGTGGTACAGTTAATATAGAGAAATAGCATGAATGGTGTGGCATTCTAGAAAGAACAAGAGAAACTAGACATACCTGGAATGAAATGCTGGCTTTGTTGCTTATTTCCTGTGTTGGATAATTTCTCCAGGCCACATTTTCCTCAACCCCGAAATGGGGGAACCTGGTGCCTGCTCAGAAGGGCTGTGGTGAGGATTAGGAGAGCCGGGAAGCCCTCACACAGTTCCCAGGATGTAGGTGTGTCCGGGGTTATGACAGTTTCGCACAGTGTGCTGTGCTGAGAGTGGGAAGGAGAAGGTGACAGACAGGACTGGGAGCCCCTGTGAGGAGACCACACATCGCCTCTGCTGAATGCGGAGGCCGCGAAATTGAATGGGTGAAATGCGAGGACCTGATTTCTTTGAATGCTTCTCAAGATGCCAAATACACGAGAACCCATAAATTTGCTTCAAGCTTGTACTGTTAAGTACTTGTCTGACCTCCTAGTTCACCTTTTCACTTCATGACCCAGCTGGGGCAGACTGAGGTTTCCAAGCCTAGATTATCTGTAGAGTGGGCAGTTTACCCTCAGATTATTAGGAATGGGATGGAACAATAAAATTGTTTGACATTTCAGTGAAATTGTCTTGTGTACTGCATTCAAATATCTGTATATTGTATCTACTTCTCAATTTTTCTCCTATTTGAGAGGTTAAGAAAAAACTTCACAAAATTTGACAAGAAGGTTTCTCTCTTTTCAAAAGCTGTATTATTAACTAAGTAACCGTATTATATCCGAAAGGGATCATTCAGTGTTTTTAATCCACTTGTAGATTCTTATCTATGCCCTATAAATGAAGCATTATCCGGTAAGGATGGCTAGCATATGTTTGGTTTCCACACCAGTGAATGCCATAGAATAAAACCCGGGTCCTGTTGATATTCAATTAAATGCTCTTCAGCTTTGGTTTTTAACAAAACATTGCTCATGACTATTGTTAAAAATCACTCTTTGCGACGCTGAGTGGCTTCCTATCGCTGAGTAGGCTGTGATTATGAAATTCACTCTTGTATGTTAGAATATATTGTCACTGTGAACACTGTTCGTGAAAATGGGCATTGACCTGGAAGAAACCAGCGTGGATGTAATTGAACCTGTGAATCTAAGATGTGTTCTTCTTTCTGTTGATTTTGTATTTGACCATCAGTTGTAGTGGGTATGGGAGGAGCCTGGAGCCTACTTAATGTGTTTACGTGGCATCCGGAGTGGCAGAAGGTGTGCCTCATGGGTGGGGTACTGCCGAGGGGCTAGAGAGAGAGGAGGGGGTGGGGACTGACCGTGGGTTGGAAAGCCTGACTATTAAAAATGAGGTGAGAACAGAGACCTCCAGTGTGTCAGATAACATTTTAGAGAACTCATGGACTTGCTGGATTTAGGATTCCCTAGATGCCAAAGAAGGACAAGTGAAACTAGAATCCAGTAAGTTTTTAAATATCGAATTTGGTGCTCAAGACATATCAGAAACCAAAAAAAAAAAAAAAACGGGCCTCTCTGGGTACAGAGCCTTGGCTTCTGAAAAAAGGCAAGAGTTTGGTGAAATTAGTAATTAGAGCTTTATTTCTCATCTTACTTCATGCCTGGGGCAATGACCTGGCCTCAAAGTTCGAATTCAGAGGAGTTCATCCACAAGGCTCAGTTGCTCAGAGTCTCTTAAAATGTGCTTGAAGAAAACAACAATTGAGAAATGAGAGGAAGGGAATTTTGGAATATGCTCTAACCAAATCACACTACAAGAGTGAACGGCACTGCAGGTGTTGGTGTGTTCTGTATTACTGGCTTGGAGGCTCCTGTTATAAGAACTAGTGTGTGCAGTAGGGCACCCAAAGTGGAAAGAGAACACTCCATTCTCCTATACTTGGGGGCAGTGAGGGGGCCTCCCAGGAGTGGCAGAGGCAGGGCCTTGAGGCCGGAGCACTGACGAAGGCACACAGGTGGCGCTCACGTAAAGACAAAGCCATGGCAGTATGTACTGAGCTTTTGCAAAATGAACTTAAACACTAAACTTTCCCCGAATGTATGTGTTGGGGCAAGTTAAGTAAGTTGCCAGATTTTTAAGATTTAAGATTAAAATAACCGTTTCCCTATCTCCTAACCCCCACCCCACCCCAGCCCCAACAAAAAAAAGTCCCCTATGTTAGGCAAGGGAAAGAATCCAACAAAAATATACCAAAACTATTTAAACTTTCGAAGAAAAGATAAGAATTGCTGCTACAAATGATAGCAAGAGATAGAGAGAGAGAACTGTGATGGGTTGGCCAGTGAGGTTAGGCAAGATAAGAATAATTTAGTTGAGAATATGTATGAGAATGAAAAAAATGGCAAAATGGTTACTGTAAAAAAAATAAAATGAGGAAAATTAAAGCTGCTCATTTTTGCTGAAGTGCGTTTTATCTTTGAATGTTATGTTAAGGAATTAGAATGTTAAAGAAGCTCTGAAACAGGGACAAATAAAGTAAACAGATTATGGAAATGAAAGCATTCTCTTCTTATACCGTGACTTTGGAATGAGATATTCTCGTCTGACCAGTCTCTGGGCAGATGATTCCAGCACAAAGGTGTCTGCTCTTTTGAAAACTGAGTGTAAATATCCTGATCATCCTCCCCCATGCATTTTTGTTAGAACTTTTGTTACTGTGCAGTGCTGTTTTATGACACGTTTCTAAATCTCATATTTCTCTACCCCCTCTATTTTCAGGATGAAATAAGATCATTTAGGAAACGACCGTTACTCAAGCTTTCCTAGGCACAGTTTAAGTAATGCTGGATGGCCTGGGTGAATATATGAAGTCTTTACAGTCAAATCACATGTTTCTTAGGGGTCTGACCAGAGGGACTGTGGAGGATGCTAGAAGGAGTGTGGTGTTCTGTCTGGCTACCCAAATAACCAATACAAAGATATGTGCAAATAGGCGGTTGCATTGGGAACAGAATTAAGATACATTATTTCCATGAGACTATTGTATGTGTTGGAAAGAAAAAAACATTCTGAATAAAAATTTTAGTAAAAAACTAAAGAGTAAAGTGTAAAACACACCAAGCAAACAAACCAGTGTCTATTTGGAGGATTTGTTTTTATGTGTTTTGTAAGTAAGTAGATAAAAGGAGCAGCTAATTTGTAGTTTTGCTTGTTTGAGTTCAGTATGTATGATTTGGTGTGTTAGAGAATTTCTGCGTGTAAAATTAATACAAATTGACTTTGACAGAAACATTATCTCATAACTGGAAAATTATTCTGAAGATCAAGACAAAAGCTCCGAAACAGGATGAAATGGCAATTTATTAAAATTTCTAGACTATGATAACTTAAAATTCTGGGGAAAAAATAACAAAAGAATTGATATAGATAGTGGTGCATTGGATAAGAAGTAAACAATGATTTATTTTGGCAAAGAGAAGCAAACTAATTTAATACAGCAAGCAGAACTCATTAGAGACTATGATAATAAAGAGAAGAGAAAGAAAGCAAGAAACGTTTCTGCCTAGTGTCAAGGGTCTAGCGTAGACAGCAAATTGGAAATGAACTTGCAGTATTACATGGGGTCTGGAGGGATCAACTTTGTGTCAGTAAGCATTGGGGTAATGATCCCTTTTTGAAAATATTCTGAAAATGCCTGGAATGCCATATTTAGAGACAAAGGCAAGATGCTAGAAACAGATCAGAAATGAATAAACAGCCTTATGGAAGATTAGATAGGATTAAATAAATTTTTGAAATGTTTAGTTCAATAGTTATATTTTGACTAAAGTGGAAGGAATCAAAAATTGTTTTGAGGTGTTTAGTTTAAGAGATGATACGTGGTGTTTCAAAGGTGTTTCAGAGTGACAAAGGGGAGTTTAGGCTTATGGGCAGAATATAAAATTTTTCTGCTTTTCTAATTTGATTGTCTGTTCCATGCTGAAAATGGAATCTCGTCTGTGCAGTCTCCCATTCTCTACTTGCTGAAGTAACAGATGGCTTTAGTGCTTTGATGCATCAGACGCTTACGGGACTTTGCTGGGCTAATTGTTAGTGAGTGTTTTGGAGGCTCCTACTCTGCTGTTCTGATTTACAGGAACAATTATTTTCCTCATCTTTCTCGTAAACCTAAGCTAAAGACTTCTTTCCAAAAGCTGACATTCTTCTCAGCCCCATGTGCAGAATAAACAGACTCAGTGTCGATTTTTTTAGATTGAGGTACTCTTTTTTTTTTTTTAAGCCAACCACAGGATAACCCCAAATAAGTATTTTTCAGGTTTAAATGATAAAGAGTCATCTTACACTGAGGTGTTAGGGGATTGGTGACATTTGATAGACATTTAACATGTCTTCACTCGTAAGTGACCACTTGCCTCCTTCCTGCCTTTACGCCCAAACACCCAGTAAGGTTGCTGAGCTGAGCTCGTATTGCTGTGCTTTCTTCGTTAGATGTTTTCTCTGGGAACTCTAATTTTGAACGATAAGAATTCCAGAAGTCACCCAAGACTTAGTATTCTGAAATCTGTAGAGTAGCAGGAGGATTTATTGCCAGCTGTCTGGAATGGAGATCCTCTAACTTTTAAGTTTCAGTACTTCTTTACATTCTTAAAAATTATTACAGACTTCAATATGGGCTTCTGTTTATATGGGCTAGGCCTACTGATAGTTATCTTATTAGAAATAAAAATCGAGACACTGTCAAAACCACAAGCATATACAAGCATGCATCCCATTAGCCATCAGAACAATGGCATCATCACGTGTCTTGTAGCTTCTGGAAAACTCCACTGCTCGGTCATGAGAGAAGGTGAGCAATAAAGGCACCACATGTCTTAGGGTTATTGTGAAAGTAGTTAGGTCTCCTGGACCTTCTCCAAGGGTCTCAGCAATCTCCTGGGGTGTCCAGATCACACTTTGAAAACTACTGCTTTAGAATAATTACTAAGAAAGAGAATTATTACTTGAGCCAACATTTGGCTCATAATAAGGCTTTAGTAAATGCTCATTGAGAGGATGTAGATGAAATGATACTAGTCGTGATATAAAATGCAGTAAAAGTACAACAGAAGTCCTTAAGAATAATATTGTGTGTGTATATGACTTATGATTATATAATATATTATACTAATCATATTTATACTAATATGTATCATTTATAGCATATATTAACATTCTATATTATTATTTAAAAATACATATAATATTAAAAATAATAATATGAATGTTCTACCTCCACTGGGAGGATTATAGGATGAAGATTTCCTGAATCTCTAGCAGTGACTGCTAGAATAGGCTAATAGCACACCCCAGCAAAATGTGCCCCAGTTGCTGCATTCCTTACCTATGTCCATGAGCACAAACTACATATATGAAGTTGCAAAACTGGTCTTGCTGTCTTTGGGGCAGATAGAAGTTTAGGGAGTGAAGCAAGTGAATACGAAACAATCTTGATTTATTTCAACCCTAATAGTCTGTGGCTGAGCCCTAAAATCTCTTTCTATATTTTCTTTGATAAAGGCAAAAAAAAAGTATTAAATCCATTTTGGTTTAAAATTATAGACTGAAAGAATGGGTGTATTTACTTTAAGCTCTTTACCTTGAAATGTAGGGAGTGTCTTCAGTTTTTAGTAACATTGAGTCTATCTGCCAGTAGTTAGGAATTGTGATTCGTTTATTTGTTAGATCATCAGTCAAAGCTCTTTCCCAGACGTGGGAGACCCGTCTCAGCTTCTCTAGGCAATTCCTTCTCTATCTGTTTATTTGGACGGCTGGAGTGGTAGCTTTGCTAAGGGCTTTAGTCAGGCAGATACAGAGTTCACAGGGCAGTCGCGTCTCTATGGCACTTGCCCTGTTGTGATGGACTTTATAGCCAGAGACAGTATTCAGTTCTCAATAAAGTTTACCTTACATCATTTACTCTTTCATTTGTCTTGTAAACACCCTATTATCAGATGGTATAAATTTGAATGCCCCATTAACCAAAAATTTTTCTGCTAACTAGCCCCTTTTGTTTTAAGCCAACAGAATCCATTTTTAAAAAGAGTTCAAAATTTATTCCAGGAGTCTGTGGGGCATGTTTTCTGAATTCTAGCAATTCATAGTTCTCCCCCTTCCTGGGAGAAATGGTTGGAATATTAGAAATTAGCTACTAAGATGCTTCTTTTTTTCCTGAAGAGCATAGTCACTGCTAAAAAATTTAATTAAGTTATGTAAATATATCTTCTGACAGATTTCTCCAGATTTAATTTTACAAATAAAAAAGACAGCACTGCCTTTCTTTTTAAATGCTGAGGATAGTATATTAGAGCATTTTAGTAGGTCACTAAATCATATAAAAAGTTTAAACCTTAAGGGGAAGATTTTTCTGTTCTTTTAATAATCAGCGTTTATTGAATTTGAATCTAGTTTCAACAAAAGACATATAGTCAAGATGATAATACTACTTTTTTTGCCCTTAAAGGAAAAACTCTTGTTCTTCCCTATATTCTGTTCAACATGCAATACTTCTGGCCACCAGATGTGGGTTGTCCCCCACCCCACCTCACCTCCCCAAGCAATTCTGTGACACTAGCTAGATGTTCTACAGTTCACTGCAATTCTCATACTGTCTACCTGGAGTTAGTGTCAGTCCCCAAGGGTTAAGGGTTCAGTCCCATAAGACTGTCCCTCTACCCCCACTTCTGATGCCATTCACAAATCCAGGTTGTTACTTGGGCTTCTGACCAGCTGGCTATAAATCAGAGGTTACCATGACCCCCTTCTGGGGTTGCATAATTTCCTAGAGCTGCTCACAGAACTCAGGAGACCAGTTTACTTACTAGATTACCAATTTATTATAAAAGGATATAACCTGGGAACAGCCAGATGCAAGCCATGCATAGGGCAAGGTATGTGGGAAGGGCACAGTGCTTCCATGCCCTCTCTAGGTATGCCTTCCAGCACCTCCACGTTCACCAACCTGGAAGCTCTTTGAGCCCTGTACTTGAGGGATTTTTATGGAGGATTCACTCTGTAGGCATGGTGGATTAAATCATTAGCCATTGGAGACTAATTCAATTGAGGAGCTAAAAGTTCCTCCTAGCAACCAGCCCCCATCCTGTGGTTATCTAGGGGCTTTCCAAAAATCACTTATTAACATAAACTCTGATGTGGTTGAAAGGAGCTCATTATGAATAACAAAAGTCTCTCCTTTCACCTTTATGGCTCTTACCACTTTGGAAATTCCAAGGGCTTTAAGAGCTCTGTGCCAGGAATTGGGATGGAAACCAAATATATAGTTCTTATTTTAAATCATAATATCTTTATCCTCATCCTTTTCTTTCTCTTCCTAGAAATTCTCTTTTACTCGCACTTAAAAAAAATCCATTTTAGGGAAATGTAAGCTGTCCAAAATTGTAAATGATTTTAGTGAGTTTGAAAATTGGCCTTTATTTTCCATTGCTAGTGAGACAATAACCAGATTTGTGGACTGGTATTTTCAAAATCGTAAAGGCAAAGGATAGTCTTTGTGGGCTGTAAGTGCAGAATACCATAGCTCCTGGGAAGGTTTAATATCTAATTTATGCTTTTTCTGTCTTTCCAAACTCAGTTACTAAAACACAGTAAGCCCTCAGGAGAGTTGTGCTGGAGAGGGAAAGCCCTGGTGGTGGCGGTTTCCTTTACCCTCCCCCTAACAAGTAGAAAGAAAATAGTTTATTAAAACCTACTGGACCCTTACTTTTCCGCCAAGCTCTCTTAGAATTCCGGTTTGTTCTTGGGATTTTGTTTTCATCATCTTTATTTTACTGTGTACCTGGCTTGCTTGGTATACTTGACCCTATGAGCATGCTGACTTCCTGAGAACGAGCAGAACTTGCACTTCTGTCAGTGTACTCACACATGTGAGCATTGAGAGGTCCAGAAAAAGGCCAAGACCTTGGGCACATCTCTTCATTTCCCTGAGCTCAATTTTCTTAGTTATAAAATGAAGATGTGGAATTAAAATATCTCTAAAAGCCATCACAACTCTATTATTATTGTAGTGTTACCGCACAAAATTGGAGTTCTCTTGCCCAATATGCATAAAGAGCCAATTATTACAGCATCAGCTTTTGGGAAAAGAATACAGCTTTATTTCAAGATCGATCTGCAAGGAGACAGGAGTCAATGCTCTCAAATCTGTCTCCCTGATCCAGGGCTTGGAGCAGAATTTATGGGATGAAGGGCACGATGGTCTGAAGTGTAGAGATAAGTGATTGGAGGTAAGGAGAAGTGAGATAATTGATGATCTGCACAAGCGTAGTCAAGCTTCACGGCTCTTCATAGGACGCATGTTCGCAACTTGGTGGTGTTAATGTGATCTGAGGCTGGAGTTTTCAGCCCCTTGGCATCAAAAGGGTCACTTATCGGGCATCTGCGCAGGCCCAGTTGAAGGGTTTGTGGTCTCAACTAGCCTGAACTGGACAAGGGATCTCAGTTCCTTAAAAACAACTCTTATTTACTCTGTTGGTAAGATGGGGTCAGATTGGACTGGTCCTAGAGGGCCTGTGGTTACAGTAACAGTAATCATCCCTAACGTTGGGCAGCTTATTATGGGCCTGGAATCTATATGGTCTTTAGTCTTTAGAAACCCAGTAGGTAGGTAACAGTATTTTCTCCATGTTATAGATAAATCTGGCTTTGAGAAGTTGGTGGATTTTCCCCAGGTCACAGAGTTAATGAATAGTAGAGGTGGCCTTTCAGTCCATGGGTGTGTGACATCAATGCTTTTCTCCATTTTGCCTGCTGCTTCCAAAAAAGGGAAAAGTCAAATGGCTGCCATTTTTATTGAGGGCTTGCTATATGCCAAGCAGTGTGCTAGGCACTTTGTGCAGAGTCCTATGATGTAAATATTATCTCAATTTTTTAGATAAGGAAATTGAGGCTCAGAGTAATAAACTTGTCCAAGAAACAGCCACATAAATGGTAAGGAAAGATTTGAATCAAAATCTGTCTGTTATAAAGCTTTTGCTCTTATGTGCCCCTGAGGGATTCCAGTTTATGAAGGCTTGGTTGGGGAAAGAGGAGAAGAAACAGGAGGGACATATTCATCTTGTCAGCTTTTGTGATCCTGGGCTGCAGCTGCTCCTAAAACATCTGTGTTTCTGGATCAGAATGGAGATGTTGCATGCAGGAAGGCAATGATGGACAATAATGAAGTGTTGACCTATTGTTAGGGGCTGGTAGTCAATCACCAGATGTATCTCTGGACAGAATAAGGAGCAGGTCCTTGAGTGTATTTCTTGCTAGGACTGCTTTGATGGCCTATGGGTTAATTAGATGGATCCAGCATTTTAAAATTACACCAGGGCAGTGGTTCTCAAATTATGGTCCCAGGACCAGAAGCATCAGCAGTGTCACTCGGGAACTTATTAGAAATGCAAATTCTCAGGCCCCATCCCGGACCTACTGAGTCAAGAACATGGGGAGTGGGGCCCTGGAATCTGTCTATTAACAAGCCCTTCAGGTGATTGTGATGCAGGCTTGAGGTTGAGAGCCTCTGCACCAGAGAACAGGCACTATCTTCCTCGGCAGTGTGGCTGTCTACAAGACAAGAAAGTGAGTCAAGGGCCAAATCTTCAAAATTGGGGTTTCAAAAATGTTGCTTTTATCTTTCACTGTTGAGCACACAGCATATCATTGTTGTAAATGAATGCCCTGATTGTAAAACACCTGCCACTCCTCCAAAACTAGGTCTGTGTCAATGTGGTATTAAAGTGAGCATCCTTCAGAGGGCTGAGTCAAGAGGAAGAAATCTTGACAGATGGGTTTATTGAATTCCTCCCATTTTAAAAACTTTCTCCCTTCCTGGAAGCAGCTGCCCTAACTTTTGCTCTCTGAACAGCTCAGAAAACAAATGAACTGAAATCTTTTTTCAGTTACAAGACGGTGTTACAAGACGGTGAACGTTTCTGGCTTGCTTTTTGAGGAATCTTCACGGTCATTGTTCATTTAAGAACTAAACTGTGACACAGAGTCCCAAACGAGAGAATAGTACTTCCTCCTCAGAATCTCCCTCTCTGGAGTCTGACTCCTACTAGGGATTACTGATTTCTGACAAGTTTCTTAATGCACAATGCTCTTGGGGCAGTTGCCCTTCCCTAGTAAAAGGAGACATTTACAGTTCAGGGACTGTGGACAGAAATTGAGGGTGTATTAGCTAGGTGTGCCAACTATACCTCAAGACTGAACAGCCACCTGCCCTCGTTGGGAAAGGATGAGCTTCCCTAAGAGCACCATTTGACAGCATAGGCTGGAGGTATAGGCTGGAGTTTCGGCCTCACTTTGGGGGATGGTGGTGGGGTGAGGCCGAGAACATATTCTCCAGGCTTCTCTAGTCTTTGCAAAGGGGAAGCACTGAGATTCTTAACCCCGTATTCACCATTATGGCAAGTTTCGCTTTTGTTGCAGCTTGCTTCATTTACTGTTTTCTTTTGTGCTTTAAATTTTTTCTCTACTTCAGATAAATCCCCCTTTGGTTTCGTAACCGTTTGCCTTTTCTCTTCCTCGGAAATATAGCAGAATGGAGATGTTGGGCAAAATGGCCAGCACACTGATTAGAGACAGCTGGTACGTAGTGGACTGAAGCAGCTGGCTCTCCAGGCAGATTGGAGGAGAAGAAGGCTTCACACCCCCGTAGGAACTTGCCAGAAGCAAGTGCTAGAAGAAGCACCTACACAGCTTAACAGAGGGAATGTGTTTTTTTTCTCCCCCAGTTCCAACCCTGCGAGTGTTTCTGAAGCGACAGAAATGTTAGTAGCTTGTTCTTGGGCTGGCTGTCCCTTTTGCAGTTGCTGCGCCGTTTGCTTCTCATCTGGAGCAACCATCCATTCAGAGATTTTATTTGTCTTTGGGGAAGTCTCCCTCCGTGTCTGTTTTGAGAGCGTATTGGCAGGTCAAAGACATCCTTTTCTCTTTAGCTAAATCCATTTTCCTGAAACACCAAAATCTTGAGAAGAATTTGAGAGCCTGTGACAAACAAGCTTTTGTTAAACAAACTGGGTAGTTTCTACATCACGAATTATCGTAACTATTTTGGAGGGGCTAGGCAGGGAGTAGGAATTGGACAGTTTGGGATTAGAGTCAGTTGAGGAAGCAAAGATGGGGATATGACAGCATGCAAGGGAGTGAACTTTACTCAGAGACTAAAGACTCTTCATACCCTGGTTCACAAATGATTCAGAGACTCAGTGCAGAAGCAAGTATATTAAAACCCATGAATGAAAAGAACCTGCCCCTTTTTTCTGCATATGAGAGGGAACCACTGTTCCTCAGCCTACCTAGAAGAGCACCCTGCCTCGATGCTTTGTTTCCTCTCTGTGAACTAGGCAGTGAGCGTTCAGGTGAGTCAAGTATCCCGGTGTTTTAGATGCTGCCGAAATGGGCCTGAGAATCCTGTATATATAGCATACTGTCACTTTCCCAGCCACTGGCAGAGACCAGGCTAGCACACTAGGCAGGGGCTGGAGGCACACTGTAGAGAGAGTCAGAGTCATGACTGTGTTGTTTATACTGAGAGGTGGGGAGATGGGGATATTCATTGCATTTCACATGGGGAAAAAAATGTCCCCTTCTACTTCTAGCTCGTATGTTTTTCCAGTCACCTAAACATCTTAATTTATTTTACTAATCACTTCTGTTCTCTTATAAGATAGTTTGTTGTGTTAATACTCTGTAAACTGAAGTGTTTGCATTTTGATTTCAAGAATTTGCTTTTTCCTTAGATGAGTGCTAACTCTCTGTTAATCATGCCTTTGATATGTGTGTTAGACAAGAACAATAGACTTATTGGAGTGAAAATCATTAATCAGTTAAATGCTCAGATAGCTTCACTCTGAATCAGTATCATATGTGTGTGTATCTCATCTGCACACGGGCACTTTAAATGTAATTTTTCTTTATTACAAGAATAATTAGAAAATACCAGTAAAAAAGAAGAAAAATTTCTCTCAAGTGTCACATCCCAGTAGGTTCATCATGAATACTTGTGGAATATACCCTTCCAGTCTTTTTTCTCATGCTTTTCCTTTTTCTCTCTCTTACCAAAAATTGGATCTCAGCACGTTGTTTTCATGAGCCTCATTGTGAATGCCTTTCCGTGTCATTTGACCGTCTTCTCTAGCACGTAGTGGCTGTGCCATGTCCCATTGTACATCTATCAACAGCTTGTGTAGTCAACCCCACTTGTTCAACATTGACATTGTTTTTAGTCATTCACTAGTGTAAGTAATGCTGCAATGAAATTCTTGAAAACCTTTTACACTTGCTTGATTGCAGCCTTTAGATAAATTCCTAGAAGTGTTACTTGCTGGGTCAGAAGCTTTTGCCACACTGCCCTCCAGGATGGCTTATTTTTCTAGGATTCTGGGTTCAGTTTAGACTGCTTCAATACAAGATCTAGAACAGCATTTCTGCTCTCCCATTTTGTGTATCATTTGAAGAAAGGGAAAAGAACTTTTAGCAGGGTCTGTTTTTCACAAAACTATGTGTAAAGACATGGCAGTAAATTCATAGTACCATGTAAAATAATTCTTGGTAGCTGATTTGGCTAAGAGTAGTTTTCAGAGTATGAATTCTCTGTACACCTTTGGTTGGTGTCCATAAAAACTCAGTGAAAGACAATTGGGCAGAGAACAGGCTGTGACTAAAAGGGTCAACCAACTATTCTATTTGTTAAAAAATAATCAGCCAAAGGGACATCATTCATTGATTCACCAAAGGGATTTTGAGCCCCTCCTATGTATCCTGCAGTGTTCTGGATGCTGGGGATGGCTCAGTGAGCAAACCAGATAGCAGCCCCTGTCCTTCTGCAGCTGACATTGTAATGTGTGTCTGTGTGGGTGTGTGTGTATAGAGGAGGCAGTGATACAGAAAATAACACAATAATTTACTTAGTATGTTAGAAGATGATCAATGTTATGGGAACAGAAGAGATAGCGTAAGGGGAATGGGACACATTATAAAGAATGAAGGAAGATATTGGCCTCACTGAGATGCCGACATTTGCGCCAAGAAATTTGCAGGAGGGAGAGATCAAGCCTGGTGACCCATGCCTGGCAGGGGCATGTCAGAATCAAGGCCCCGAGGCAAGGCTGTGCCACGGTCCAGGATTTCAGGGACTTGAAGAGGTGCTTTTGCACACCCATGCACACAAACCCAGAATGTATTCAGCCCCCATGAGGACCCTTGCTGGTGGTCCTCTAGAGCACTGCCTTCAGCTGCAGGCCTATCATGCAGGGGCAGACCCTGGGAAGCATGTCCTTTTCATGTAATGAAAGATGCAAAACACACTCGACATATACCTGGGTCAGCCAGGGTAAACTAATGGAGAATGAATTGGTCCCAGAAGGAACAAAAAATTCTCCGCAATGAATGCCAATGCCTTTTCACAGTCAGCTAAATAAAGTGTAGGATACCATGAGATTAGTGAAGTAGGCTTTCTAACAGGGAAGTATGGTCCAGTGAAACATCTGGGCTTATTGGCAGTAATCAAACTATGTGAGAAAAGGTACAAATAATTCCATTTAGAGTTCAGCGGGACTCTAAAAATTATTATGCATCCCTAAATACTAAAGAGTCGTGGACATCTTTTTCAGCTCTCTCCCATTCTACAGTGGAAGAAACTGAGGCACAGGCAGTTCCGGGACCTGTTCTCAAGCTGGTGTGAATGAGCTGTTGAGTTGCTGCGAGCCTGGTCCACAGAGCCGCACTCTCTCTATCCCACGGCAGGTCTCTCCCAGGGCCGCTGTGCTTCCATCAAGCTTCCTTGTTCATTAGAAGGACTGATTGATAAATTCATTTCTAAATACCATCAATTAGGAGATAATTTCCTCTCACTTTTCCTTGAGGTGGTAATCGATTTCTACTTATTAATATGCTGGGCGGCATGCTTGAACACTGAACGAATTACTGAACCTTGTATTTTCCTTGAAGGAAAGTGTAACGCACACGTTGTGAAAACCAGACAGGGCCGGTAAGATACATCTGCCTGGGAATTTTCAAGCCCAGCAACATAGCAGAACCCAAAGGGTAGAGTTTAAGTTCAACCTCAGTGAACCAGTTAGATGAGATTTTTCAGATCTGGTTTGATGTGTTTGTAGACACAACCTAAATCTTGCTGTTGACTCTCACTCTATCAAACCTGCCCCTTGAGTGGCTACTTTGCAAGAATACACTTTTTAATCAATGAAGGCGTAATATATAATTTTTAAAATATTTTAGGTCTTGTCCACAAATATCCATTAGATATTGAGTGGTTGGTTGTCAAGAAAATAATCATCAGAGCTAGAATTTGCCCTTCTAGTCAATCCGAACAGATCCTACTCAAAGGCATGTGTCCAGTAAGAGCAAGCCAACATCCAGTAAGAACAATGTAAGGATGACTTGACACAGAAAAAAGAAAACTAGGCATTTTAGAATTGCAGCTAAAGCTGCAGTGTTTTCCTAGAGTATCTTTTCCTGATTTTTCAGATGCTCTTAGTTTGTCATTACTTGTAAGACTCATTGTTTTGTTTATCTTAAATTAAAATATTACTCAAAATCACTTATAAACTTTAAAATTTCTGTCTCAAGTGTTTAGCTTAATAGCACCAAAATAGGATTAATTTTTACCCCCCTCCCCCCCTTTTACTTAGGAGCTTGATTATCATGATTTCTTTAAAAAATAACTAGCGGTTGAAAAGTGACCCTGAGAAAAGCAAGGAAACCAACACATTCGGTGAATTTTATGGCCCAGGAAGTGTGCTAGTGTTTTATATACAGTGCATTTAAATCCTCCAAATCATATGTAGTAGGTGTTATGATCCCCGTTTTAGAAGTGAAGAACCCGGAAGATTAAATTGCCCGAGTCTCGTAGCCTGCGAGGCACAAAGGTAGCGTCCAGACCTTACCATCCTGAATTAAAAGCACATCGTTTTTCAGTCCTCTCTTTCTCCTCCCATTTCTGCCATTACCCTGGGCCATTTTCCCTAGATCAAATTAAAAAATTTTGAGTTAGATTGTAATTTTTTTTGTGCTTGGAAGGGTTTAAAAAAAAAAATAATCCTCTACTGCTTTGCATAACACCTACCAAAGAGCCAGAACTTTATCTACCTAATATTCCTGGGAACTGGCAGTCAAGGTAGAGACTAAACAAAAACAGTCATTCATTCAACAAATATTTATCGATCATAACACCATGTTCTAGAAACTGTGCTAGGTGCTCGGTTAGAGGAGAGGATGAGACTTTCCCTGCTTCTGTCCTGATGGAGCACCCAGTCTCATGGGAAAGAGGGACATGGTCACTTAAAGTGTGGTGACCAGGTCAGTGGGGGAGCAGTTGGTGTGTGGGAGAGAGTTAGAAAGTACGAAAAGTAAATCAAAGCAAGTCAGTGGAATGGACTGAAAACATGTTAGACATTCAGACAGGGGAGTAGCTGGGACATGTTTACTAGAGCTAATAGAACTTGAACTTCGGGCAGTAGATAAAGAATTATGGTAACAGAAGTGAGTGTTGCAGAGGGGACTGTGTTGTTTGCAGGGCAGTTTAAGCCCATTTTCTCCTACCTTTGTCTCAATAGAAATGTTATTCCTGTTTGATTAAGTACAAAATGGGATCATAGTTTTATATGAAAAAATTTTTTTTTTATAATTTTATTTATTTTTTTTTTTCCCCTAAAGCCCCAGTAGATAGTTGTATGTCATAGCTGCACATCCTTCTAGTTGCTGTACGTGGGATGCGGCCTCAGCATGGCGGGAGAAGCGGTGCCTCGGTGCGCGCCCGGGATCCGAACCCGGGTCGCCAGCAGCGGAGCGCGCACACTTAACCGCTAAGCCACGGGGCCGGCCCTTTTTTTTTTTTTTTTAATAGAAAATTTTTAATTAAAGTTGGTTCTTATAATTGTATCACACCTCTCCCCAAGTAACAAGCTTCTTTTGGGGAGGATAGACATTTATTACCCATCTCTGTTTTTTCCAACTTGACAGAGACTCCTAATTTGAAAAAAATACAGCAGTCTCACAACAAATGTACAGAATCCATGCTTGAACATACATTAACTTGTCAGCTAGCAGTTCAGCTCCAAATTTCAGGTGTCCTTTGAAAAGAACTGATGGGTTTTTACCCGCTTTCATTGTCAACATGGGGTGTTGAAGGAGCTATTTCTGTTACTGAGCCCATTGTCCTTGGTATTCATGATGCTAAAACAAATTTCATGAAAAACCAATAATAATAATAACCTTCATAATGACAGTATCTATGAAATGGAATAGGGAATATAAACAAATTATATGAGAGTACAGAATATTTGAATAGCTGCTACAGAATATTCTTTGGAGAGAGTCTATAAGACAGGCATTAGAAGCCTTATTAGATAGAAAAAAAATGTTGCAGGGTAATAGCAGCCACCCATTCGTTTATAGGACTTGCTCATCATTCTTGGGAATGTCAGTATTGAAATGATTAATCTCAGGTACTTCCAAGTATGAGTTTTTTGGCTAGTATGTTGAAAATAAATTTAGTTGAAAGGATTTATTACATTTAATTAAATAATATAATAGCCATGAAAATCTATTTTAATTGATTTTTCTTCCGTTACTCTATGTGGAGAATTTTGGCCTTTTAAGGCTGTATCTTGTGGTTAGGAGGTAATGAAAGTCAAGTTGAAGATATTGCTGTTGTAGATAACTCACACTCCTACAGCCCTCCACAGTATTTAATTGCTTTCACAGAGACTGGAGTGGAAGCCAGCTCACTGATTTATTACTGAATGACCTAGGGCAAGTCCCTCTTTTTTCTTCTGTAAAATAGGGATACTAATAATACTTACCTTACAGGGTTATTGAGAGGCTGAAAAGAGATAAGGATCAAATGGGAATTAACATCCAGAGCTTAGCATAACGCCTGGCACCTAAGTAAGCAAATCCCTTAATAAACATTAGCTGAAAACAGTGGGTTTAGGGCAGTCCTGTCTAGGAGCTCTGTTTGCTTATCCTCATTGTAGAGTCAAAACAGCAGCAGCAGCAACAGCTATAACAGATACCTGTATTGAGCAGAAGTGCTAAGTGCTAGTACATTATTTCATTTGCTCTTTACAAGCACTGTGAAAAGGAGGTTTGTGGCCATTCTGTGGAATAGAGTGATTAAGTAACTTGCCTAAACTCACCCAGATTGTCCTGTGGTTGGTCCTTGGAATTTAACCCAGGCCTGTCTGAAAAGCCCTCTTCCTCAATCAGTAGGTCACGTTGCTGCCCGTACAGGCAGGAGCTCTGCATCCTGTCCTGGGAATCACTGGCAAGGAGACCTGACTGCCATTTATGCCCACCCATGCCTCACTGGCCCATGTTCTCCAGGTCCGTGCCTGTTCTCTTTCTGCTTTAGAGGCTATTTAAAAAAAAATCAATAGTTACACTTTATTGGGAGGTGTGTATAGAATATGATATTTGTTTTTCAATTATAGCTTTGATATAAGGTGTCTTTTTAAAATATGAAGTAAATAATAATCCTGGTGGTATGCAGATATGTTCGCTGTCAGGGAACCACACCACCTGTCTGTTGGTTGTCATACTGTGGTGGCTGGGTGTTGCTGTGATGCTGAAAGCTGTGCCACCGGTGTTTTAAATACCACCAGGGGCACCAATGGGGGACAGGTTTCAGAGCTTCCAGACTAAGACAGACTAGGAAGAAGGACCTTCTTCCAAAAACACTGGCCACAAAAACCGTATGAAGAGCTGTGGAGCATTGTCTGATACAGAGCCAGAAGATGAGAGGATGTTACAAAAAGACTGGGCAGGGTTCCACTCTGCTGTACACAGGGTCTGTAGGAGTCAGCATCGACTCCACAGCACTAACAACAAAAATGCAGATATGGCAGAAAATCGTGTGGGTGGGTGGATTTGGGGAAACTCAGCGGCGTATCATGTACCTCTCTATATGTAGGTTTCTCTCTCTATTTTCTTCCTCTTTTCAGCCAAACTCTCCGCCTCCCTCCTCCTGAAAAATAACAATGATGAGTTAAACTAGTCAGTCTGATTGTGATGTGGACAGTGGGTGGCTGGATTGGGGTTAAGGTTCTTATTTTATTTGGCATCCATGGATTCTGCTATCTATCTAGTGTGCCCTTCACGTTATAGCACTCTGAGAGGTTCCCATTGTCTGCGTGATTGAAGCGTAAAGTGATGCCTTCAGCATTGTGGCTTCTCTGATTCTCCTTCTAATTACCAGGGAAGGGGTGACCGGTTTATGAGCTCAGCTTCTGAGGCTCTTTATTGGCATTAAAATTGGCTCTGATCTATGAAAGTGGACATTTTCCAAGGCGTTTCCCCATTCCTGAGAGCTCCATGGAGATCATATTTGTGGGAAGCAAATCCATAAAGTAATTAGCAGATGGGTAGACAGACCTGTCTGTAGTGAACACTCAGGCTTTCAACCTAATAGCTTGTCGGCCTGGCTGGTAGCTCCTCCTTCTTTGGGGATGGTTAGCACAACTGATTGTTGTTGAGCCTGGTAAAAAGTTAAATTATATTTCTGTTTACACTTCTTCTAACGGCAGAGATGTGGGTTAATGTACCCGCTTGCCCTTTGATTGAAGAGATTCATGTAGGCTATATAGAGGATTTAATTTCTAACACATTTGGAAGTAGTTCTAGGGTGTAGGGGAACCAGCTGACTTTTTCTAGATTTGAAGGATGTGAGTGGCATTAGTTATCTGAAGCAAGGATGAAGTCATCTTTCATTCTTTCCTTTACTAGTTACTCAAGCCTAACCAGAAAATTTGGTTTTTATAATCTCATTGGGTCAAATAAATCACACTGAACTTTAAACTTTAGATGGGTTGCTTCACCCAGCCACCCTGAATGCTAAGTGGGAATAGTGGTTACCAAAGTTCAAGGGGCTTTGAGAGACATGGGGAAAGCCCCCTACCCCTGCCTCCAGACTCCTTGAAATGACCAGTTCCTTTCTTTTGAGGCTCCTGATGTCCAGTTTTATCCCCAAATCCCTGGGCTAGTGGGTTAAGATGGAAGAGGTTGAGATGGGGTGGGCAACAGGAGGAGGTAGAAGGAAGAGCCCCTTGGAACCTGGGTCACCACCCCAAGAGTTCATGCCTAGGCCAGAGATAGGTAGAAAGTTCCAGAGGAGGGAGGGGGACCATGAAGAAAGACTCATTTTACCTTCCTTATGGACTTACCTAAGGCAAGCCTGAGCCTAGTTTACTAAATGAAGTGCCTGGCTGTTTTCTGTACTTAAGAAAAAGGAATGATGGAAGACTTGAGATACATTGGTGTGAACCAGCCATGAACATAAAATCTGAACACCATGCGATAGGTGTTTTATGTCCTTAATTGTTTAATGCCTAGGCACAGAGCTGCTTTTAAGTGTCTTGCATCTCCTTGCCCCGTGGGCCCAATAGCAGTGTTTGTGGCTGCCTGTCATTGTCTTCCTCAAGACATCATTTCTTCTTCCCCAGCTCCTTCCTCTTGGCTCTTAACCCCTTCCTTATTCTTATGTCACAGGAAATGCCACCAAAACAGAAACACCTGACAGCAGACTCCTAAATGCATTCTTTGTAGCAAGAGAAGAGCAGCTTAGTGATTTGATTGCTGCATATGTTTTCATTTGGGGGAGGAATCTTCAGCTCCTGGGAGCACTGCAAATAAATATAAAATAAATAGGCATCTCTGCAGTAGCCCTGTTAGAGAATACATATACATTTATTTCCCTTGGGGGTAAAGTCAAACCTCAAAAAGGATAATAAATATAATAAGGTTCATTTCCTTTTTGTACCCAACCACGAGTAGGTATCAGCTGTTACACCTTGCATGTGAAAATAGATACAGATATTTTATTGTGCTGGCAAACATCTGCTCACCACTTTTACTGCAATCCCGTTTCTATTCTTCAACTAGCTTCAGCTAAGTGGGGTGTTTGAGTGTTGTAACATCCTCAGGATTAGACCCCAAGGGTATACAAAACCTTATTCTATTGTACTTTCCAGTACATTCTTCCAGTGAAGCAAATTTGCTTGCTGTTCCCTCCCTCCAGTGCCTTTGTGGGAACAGTCTCATGACCTGGAATATCCTCTTACTCTTCTCTAAGCCAGATCTTCCTTCTGGCAGATTCCACCTTGGATTTTCTGTTCTTCTTTTTGCATTAGTCCTTACTCCTGGGGGAGAGAGCGCTATCAATTTACGCAGCCTCCAAGTGCATTGTATTGCTTTCTCTGTGTATTATGCATAAGCCCCTTTCATGTGTCTGTGCCTATGCATAAGCCCCTTTCATGTGTCTGTGCCTCGTACATACACAGAGGCTAGTATTCTGTAAAAAGCACTAGACCAGGAGTGAGAAACCCCGAGAGTCTTTATGTGCGTGACCCTGGACTTTGTCTCCATTTCTCTGGGCTTCAGTGTCCCCATCTTTGAAATGGAGGATCATTTCTTCCACGCCAATCACACAAGTTTGTGGTCAAGAACTCAGTTGTTGCTAAAGGAGGTTAAAATGTGCTTTATAATCTGTACCTCACGTGAAATATATGTCTTAGTAGAGCTGTATCACGTGCACAGTTAGCATATGGCAGGTTCAGCTTACACACAGTGCCCCCTCCACAGCAAAGCCTCGGCCTCCATTGCTCCAGGGAAGGGAAAGCCACAGCTGAAATGCTAATAGAAACGAAAGAAATTATTTTTTTTGTTTTAAGCTTCCCAGAACTCAGCTCCTAGTAGTTTAAAGGTAATTTGACAGTGATTTTAGGAATTTTCATAGGCAGTTTTGACCATATGTAATTTTAACTTAAGTGTATACTTTATGACCAAACCACCTTGCATTTGCATTCTATTTCACATAGTTCCAATTACTTAGCCCAGTGCTGAATGGACGCTCAAGAAATATTGAGTAATATATAATATAATATATCAGGAAGTTATGAGACTTTGACAAACAATAGCAATTTGCCCTTCAGGAAATTTTGGACGCTCACACTACCTGTTATTTGATTTGGAGGAACTACTAAAATGCATTCCTTATTAGCCCTGGAATAAAATAAAACTTAAGATTCAGCATGCATGAGATAATAATTTAGGGCATAGCAGTGTTTTGTCCAAACTTTCATTCTCTGCCCTTGCCCCTTCCATACAGCCATTTGTGTACACATATACACACACCCCCTGGGGAAAGTCCAGTGTTGTTCAGATGATCAGAAAATCTCAAGTTGTCCTATAGGAGAACTTTTTCTGTTATGGCAACTGGTTTCTAATGTTAAAGAAGCATAGGTTTCCCATTTGTCCACTCAGGTAGTAAAATTCTGCAGTTCTATTATAGATCAGAAAAGAGCGATATTTTTATAGCACACTTTGGACAACTGACATGTCTTTATCACTCCATCTGGGGACTGAAGGTGGAGTCAGAACTTGGGAGCAAAGCAAGGTGAGGGTATGGAGAGAGGAAGCCACCAAGAAGCAGCATCTGAATACCTTGCCTTTGAAGAAGACATTAGAAGGGATCAGAAAAGCCTACTGCATTGGAGACCCCTCTGAGATTTCATAACAAATCTTCCCCAACATGTACCCTCTCCCCCCAAAAAAAAACCCCCAAAACCATGTTTGTGCTTTAGAGAAGCAGGCAGAAATTTAAGCCAGTCTGGGTGTTTTAAAAATAACTTCTCTGAGCTCTGCATTTAACCCGTCTCATCTGAACAGACCACTGGGCTGGCTCCTCTCATCCCTGGTTCCTACACTTAGTCCTAGGAGTGAGTAGTGGTTGTGATTTGGGAAGAGTGTAGTGCTTGGTAAAGGGCCGAAATTCTCTTCTGGGGAACCCAGAGGGCTATGCCTTCAGGAAATAGAATGGTATCACAAGAAAAAAGAATTGTCCTTTGTCAACTAATTTTTAGTTCTTTGGCTAGCATAAGTAACCTATAATATGGTATATGTTGTAGGGAGAGTCAAAACTAAGCTTTTAAATTTTTTTTAAAAAATTAACTTTGAGATATAATTTACATTCAATAAAATGTGCCCATTTGAAGTGTAGAGCTTGAGATGTTATGACTGGGTAAAGCCTATGCCATTGGTGGGTAAAAAGCTAGCACCTAAAAAAGGCATCAAACGTTGTCTCATGTTTCAAACGTACAATTCAAACTGCTTCCTCTAACCTCGTTTGTGTGTAACAAATGTGTTTATCCATATCACACAACTGAACTACCCTATAGGAAACTATTTAAAAATTCTCCATTAGCTGATTTGGCTCTCATAACCTTCTTGACCCAGAAGACCATTTTTTATCCTAGCTTTAAAAACTGTCATATTGGCATAATACTTTCAAGAGTTATTGAAAAGAACTCAGTGATGAGGGGAAGCAGTTATCCTGTTCTAGCTGTTTCTTTCTTTCTTTCTTTCTTTTTTTTTTTAAGGAAGATTGGCCCTGCGCTAACATCTGTTGCCAATCTTCCTCTTTTTTCTTTTTTCTCCCCAAAGCCCCAAGACATAGTTGTGTATCATAGTGGTAGAGTTGTAGCTCTTCCATATGGGACGCCGCCTCAGCATGGCTTGATGAGCGGTGAGTAGGTCCACGCCCAGAATCTGAACTGGCGAACCCCGGGCAGCTGAAGCGGAACGCACGAACTTAACCACTACCCCACTGGGCTGGCCTGTGTTCTAGCTGTTTCTGATTGCAGGTGATTCAAAGATCTCGAAGACTAAGTTCTACTATCAAGATGCTACTTAGAAGAGACTATCTCTTTATACATATAGATATATAAATTATAATTTTTTCACACACCCATCATCCATCTACCTACCTACCTACCTACCTACCTATCTGATTAAAAATTCTAAATATTTTCACTGTTCTCTCTGGCTTAAGTGGTCAGAAGAGCCCACTGGCAAAGGGGGACCTTGTGTCAGGCCTTGAGTGATGGGGAGTGGAGAGGGCATTCCAGGAAGGGAATGGGTTTGAGCATAGACAGGGCAGTAAGGTCCATTCAGAGGAGGGTGAATCATGGCCCTGTTGAGGGGTAGTGGTTCATAAAATTATATGGGTAGGAAGTGGCCAAATTAAGGAGCATTTTATAGGCTGCACAGTGAAGTTTGGATTTTATCCTGGAAGCATTTGAGAGCAATTATGAATTTTTCAGCAAGGCAGTGATGTCATTAAAGTAGTACTTAAGAAGATTTAACTCGTGTCTTATTCTCTACATTTATATGTAGCAAATATGATTGTTTTACCAATTCAGGTAACTAAATTATCCCAAGAGGGAATAATTCAAAATTCTCCATAAGCTGATTACACTTATTTAGACTTCTTGACCCATTTGATTATGTTTCTATACTTTCAGTCTTCTTTTATACATATTTTATATGTCCCTGACATGCTGTGATAAACACAGGCAACCATGACCTATTAATTTTATCATTCTTCTTCCAGTGTTTTCTACTCAAGCACTTAGGGTTGGGATTTGTTATTCCCACTGTGAAAGAAAATGGCTTAACATTGAAGAGTAAAAAATATAATTTTCTGATTTCATTTAATCAGGCTTGTCCTACAAATTATTCAGCTAAATTTCCTCTCCTGAATGTCAGTTCTTTGTGTTTTTTTCTATCAAAATGATGATAGAATGAATACTTACATGATTAGTAGTTTATTTAGAAATAAAATTTTATGTCAATAAATACTGACAAAGACAGTGGGGAGACAGTTGAAAATAATATTGTTCATAAGATGAAATATATGGACTAGGTCAATAAATACAGCTTGTCTCCTGGTAATTAGTGTTCATATTTCTTGAGGAGTTAAATTGTTTATTTAAAGCTAATTTGAGGAGATGTCATCATTTAAGAAGAAACTTAATAAACTTGTTTCCTTATTAAAGGTAAGTCTGTTAATCAAACTATGCCACAAATCATTAAGTATCCTCTGATTCATAATTCATAAAGTTTGTTCTGTTTCAATGAGGGTTGACTTTTTGTTTGAAAAGAATTACTGGAGATGGAAAAAATAGGTGACCATCAACATTGAACATCAGAAACATTTGGTTTGGACAGAGTGGGTTATTTTGAAAAGTATAACCGTAGAACTGTCGTGAGATTGAATTGCTTTAGTAATATAATTTGCTGCTATTTCTATTGCTAAGTAATATACATAGGTATTGTATATTCACATAGTATATACTATGATAGATACTTACAAAGACAAAAATATATCATCATATATGCTAATGCTTCTCCTTATTCCATCTGTGATGAGAGAAGAGGTCAGGGTATGGGTAACTTGCAACTATTGACTACCCTTAAGCAAAATTGGCTCTATTGAGGTTTGAGAAGGCTAATATTTATGCTTGGGGCTGGTAGATTTTACATAGATTTACGCTGCAAAGCTCAATTATTGGTCCAGGTTGATAAGTGATTTGTGCCCATAGCCTACTTGAATCTTTCTAAAGGGGTTTAATGATGATGGGACATTCGAAAGGCTTTATTTGTTCTTGCGTGTCTTTTAGACTTGTCTCTAGTCCTCTTCCATAATACTGTATTTAGGAATAATCCAGATTGTGTGAACCAGTTCTCAATGGCATACAACTTTAATTCATAGAAAGGACTGTACTTAAGAATCAAGATTATTTTCCTGAATGCAAGCTCTTGCATGTGATGCTTCCACATCCAGTACTTGTCACTCTTCCTGCCATTCACAAAGGAAGACTGCCTTTGTCCTCCTGAGGGCCACCTAGACAGGGATTCACACCATAGACTTGAGCACAAGGATGCTCTCCTTCTGCTTGATATTTCTCTACTCGCGCACTTTGGGGTTTGTTTCAGATGAGTATATAATCTTAATATATGATGATTTGACTGTAACATTTTAAATCATTCATTCAATTAAGAATGTTTTATTAAGACCCTACCATATCTAGGGCACAGTTCTGGTCCTTATTGGGGATTCTTTATTTCTTTATTTATACTTGGCCTTGATCCAGCAAAGGTTTTAGATGGTTTACAAGGAGTAAAATAACATAAATTAAAAGTAATTTAGAAAAGGAAAATAATATTTGTGATACAGGGAATTTTGGAATCTGGTACTGGCTTCTATGGAATTTTCGGTTTAGTTGAGGGAATACAAATGAATAGTTAAACCAACAAAAAAAAGTCCTTACATGTTGAGGGGCTCAAATGAGTGGCACAGCCAGTGCTACCTGAGTGTAGAGTTCCTAGGGAGCTAGGATGCTCAGACAAGGGTTTACAGAGGATGTGGGATTTGAGCTGGGACTTGAAATGGGGCTTGGGGAGGATGATACAGGTTGATGTCTGCATAGGTGAGAGATATAGAAAGGATATTCAGAATGCATTCTGTCTTATCAAACGAGCTCTGTTTTCAACTGGCAATTCTTTAAGCTCAATAACTCCCTGTTTTAAAATCTAATATAGAGGACGTGTTTTAATTCTCAGTTTAAGATGCAAAGCATGAATATATTTCTTTAAAAACAACGTATTAGTTTACTTTAGAAAACAATAAATTCTAGACTACTACTGTCTTTCAATAAAAGACAACTTTATATGCCTTCATTTTAAAAGTTTTTATTTTATTTTGGATAAAATTTCGACTAAATTTTATATCAGCTAATTTCTAAGCTTATTTTCATTTTTAACTCAAGATAGTGATGCTTAATTTACATTTTAAGAACTACTCAGTTTTTATTTTTATATTTCTTTCATAACTCATTGCTGTATGCAACTGTGAAGTTACTGTGTGAAATTTCTAGAGAAGTACTACTGATCAGATTATTTTGTCCATTGATATTGTTGGTATATACAACTGATAATTGGATAATTTGCTCATCCATAGCAGTCAGTAAAGATTGACAAGATATCACAACTAGCCACTTTGGCTGTATGATCTGGTTTTATTATTTGGTGTTGTTTTTAATTATGGCCCAACTTTGTTTTTACCAGCTAGTGGTAAATAATTATCATAAAGCATGGTTGTTCCCTTTCCTTCCAGGAATATTAGAATCAAACACAATTGTCTGTGTTCCCATTGAACTGCATGTAAACTTCTAATATAGCAATTTTAACAATTTGATATGTTACTCTTCTGAATAGTAAGCACTTCAAGGGTAGGGATAGGTATCTTAATCATTGTTTTATTCCCAGCACCTGAAATAGTACCTGGCACAGAGTGAATCTTCAATAACTATTGACTGACTGAATGAATTAATGACCATTGCTAAGGTTGGCTATACTCAGTGTAACTCAGCTCTTTATTATCATTTTGTAGCACTTTCCAACTCAGTATTTCATAGACTCATAGAACACAAGAGCTGGAATGATTACTAAAGGTGATCTAATTTCCTTTATTATGGATAGAAAAAAGCTGAGACCCAGAGAAAAAATGGGCTTGCCAGAGGACACAGAGCCAGTGACTGGCAGAGCTGGGCCTAGAACTCTGGGTGCCTTGTGGTCAAGCCTTGTTCCCGTGACACTCCTTGCCCTGCCCACCGGCCACTCAGCCATCTCTCCCCAACAGTTACATATTCTACATGGTCGGTAATGCTGCTTTCTACACATACAGCTCCAAGGACTTTGCTCCTTGGTATTTACAGTGTCTAATTGGGTTATCCTGAAATAACATTTTTCTGACCAAGGCTGACATCTTATATGGCGAGAAATTTCCTGAAGTGCCAGGCTACAGATTATATGAAGCAAATAGTTTTCTTACTGTATAGGTTTAGTAATTTCACAAAAATCCTTAGGTAAGAATGAGAGAAGGACTCTTTTATTCTCATAATGTTATAAATTACATGCAGTTTCTTGAAATGATATTCTGAAAAAGTGTGTGCTAGCTGTCATCATTTTGAACTGACTTGATAGTGACTCTTGACTTGTTGGTTGGCCTCAGTGGCCTTTCAGGTAGGGAAGGAAATGTGGAATGACAAAGTGAGCTGTTTGTCAAGAGAAATAAATTAATAGATTACTGACCTTACTGACAAATGTAGAGGAATCTTGGGTTTTAATAAATTTGGCTCCATTTGGAGCTCAGAGCAAAAAGGGGTTAATTTTCTTTTAGCAGGAAAAAGCCAAATGATATGGTGGGATTATATGACTCTGGGTTCCAACAGGGGCACAATCAAAACGGGTAGAGTAGGGTTTATTTATAAAGAGGCTATCTACAAAGGTATGGATAGGAACAACCAAGGAGAGTCAGTGGTCTGGGCCTGAAGGAGAATGAGTAGTTACCGGAACCTGAAAAGAGTGTGTTAGTTTCTTATTGCTGCTGCAACAAATAACCCAAAACTCAGTGGCTAAATCAACACAAGACTTCTGGAGATCAGAAGTCTGAAATGGGTTTTATAGGCCAAAATCAAGGTGTCAGTAGGGCTGCTTTCCTTCCTGGAGGCTCTAGGGGAAAATCAGTTTTCTCACCTTTTCCAGCTTCTAGAGGTCTCCTGCATCCCTTGTCTTGTAGCCTCCTTCCTCCTTCTTCACAGCCAGCAGCAATGTATCTAGTCTTTCTCACATGGCATCACTCTCACCTCTTCTGCCTGCCTTGTCCACTTTTAAGGACCCTTGTGATTATATTGGGTCCACCCAGATGATCCAGGATAATTGCTCTATTTTAAGGTCAGCTGATTAGCAACTTTAATTTCATTTGCAACCTTAATTTCTTTTTGCCTTGTAAGGTAACGTATTCATAGGTTCTGGGGAGTAGGACATGGATATTTTTGGGGGGGGATGCATTATTCTTCCTACCATAGAGAGTGAGAGGTGCGTAGAGTATGTTACCTTCAGCAGAGCCATGAAATTCACTTGGGAGTACTTCTAGCATGAGGGGAGCCAGGGATATCAATGCTCTGCCTTTCAGTCTCCTCCCTGGGCTCCCCAGTGGCTGAACACACCTGAAAGCCAGAGGAGGCAGGGGCACTGTTGATGCAGTATAGTCCGTACAGGGAACGGGTTGCGGGAGGACGACACAACAGACACGGGACGGGGTCGAGGACCGATCAGGAAGAGCAAACTGAAGCTAGGATAGGAGAAGCTGTATTATTTAGTATCATGTTTCAGTCAGTGTTTATTTCCCTTTTATCCTCAAGTATTTAATAAAGTCTTTAAATGGTTCCACCTTTTGTTAGCTACCTGCTGTTAATTAAGAACAGGTTCATGTATGTTTAGTTAGACACCAGTGTTAGTGAAAGTTCCCTGCCACCCTCATGTCACCCCAGCCTATTGATGACGTTAATTGGTGAGGCCTCTCAAGGTAGTTTCTCTCCCTTCAAACTCCAGGAGGATCATGGGGCAGGTTCCTTGATGGGGCCCTGTTGCATGTGGGGAAGGACAATTCTTCCTTGGATGAGGACTATTCAGCATTTTACAGAACATTTAAAATTCCTGCTCCCACCCACTCAATGACAGTAGTGTCCCACAGTCATTGTAGCAATCAAAATACCCTGTGGGAGCAGTCAGACTCCATAGAGAACTACTGGCAGTGGAATGGGTAGTCTTCAGAGTCAAACCAACCTCCCCAATCTTGGGCATTTTGCTTAGCTTCTCCCAAACTTAGTTTCTTCACCTATAAATCGGGGATAACAACGTCTGCTTCTTCAGCTCAGTGGCAGCGTTAGTGATAATGTATGTGAGGTGCCTCCCGTGCATTGTTTGGCAGAGAAACCAATCAGAGAGGTGGGCTGTCTGAGCATCAGGGTTGAGAGTGAACTTGGAAATCAGACACTAGCCGAGCTCCCTTGGCTCCCTAACCCAGCTGGCCTGCAGGTGCCCCGGGGGCCGTGGGCTGTGCCGAGAAATGGCAGTTCTGCTCCAGGACAACCTTGATGTGAAATCTCAGCCTAGGAATATTTTATGGTTTCTGTTAAATGTAGAAGGATAGAAAGTTAGCCTCCTTTGAACATTTTTGCATGAAACCACACTTAACTGAATCATTCCTTTCTTGGCCTTCCAGTAGAAGGTAAATTATAGATGTCTGTCTGTGCATTTATTTAGGGATTTTTTTTCTCTTTGCTCAAGCAGTTAAATGTTTTTACACTACATACTTTACTAAATCCAGCATAAAAAGTTATAATTTTGCTAGCTTACACGTGGCTTGCTGAGGTGGATGAGAGCTGCACTCTTTGAAGACCCAGAATAGCTACAAGGTAGGTTCACGAGATTACTCTTCATCCTACACAGTTGGCCTCATACTTCACTGCATTCTTTATGGCTGGGGCCAGCCTAACAGTACTTTAAAATATCGTTTTGAAGTCTTGCCTGCCATTGACAAAAGTGCTGTTACACAGTCTCTCTAAATCTATAAACACATAAACATCCTGAATGGAGCTAATTTTCTTGAACTTTGGATCTTGTAACTCTGGAACTTATGGTTGCCAGGCTTAGTGTTGATATGTTTATGTTAAAAAGCAACCATTGCTTCTTTATCTTAAAGCAAAGATTCCAAATTACACAAATAGAGGTGATTTTTTAATCATGTTTTCAGGTTTTATACTAGTGGCTTAATAAACTTGATATGCTTTTTATTATACACAGTGTAGCCAAACAGATAAATGGATCAAAGTGTGGGGCTGATTTAATGAAATTATTAAGTTCATCATTATTTCACATCTATCTTCTTCTGCAGTGAAAACAAAACAAAACAACCCATTAAGGGAATGAATAGGACCACTCTTTTGAATATACGGTAAGGATGTACCTTCCTTAGCTCTTAGTTCCTAGGTTTCATTTTGTTGTTATTCATCAGCAGTATGTGAAGTGTCACACTTGGGTTACAGAATAGTAATTGCAAGAAGAGAGGCCTTGTGTTCAAAGGGGACTGGAGAAAACTTCTAGGAGTTAGCATTTAAGCAGATGTGGGCACTCACACAGGTGATGTGAAATTAGGGAGTCAACACGGGGAGACCTTTTGGGGGAGGAACGGGCAGGATTCTGTTACTGTGATTGGCGTGTAGGGCAAAGGAGCAAAAACAGTCCAAGAAGCTGAGGTTTATAGCTGGTGTGATGGGACCCAAGTATAGAGAGGGAAAGACAGCAATAGAAACAGGGCAATCAGGAGGAGACTGAGGGAAGGAGTTAACTGGCCTGAGGTGCACACAGCCCTCATCAGGTGAGAGGAGTGAAAATGCTTGCAGGCTGCTTCAGAGCAGGTTCAGGAGCTTTGAAGAGAGAGGGGGCCGGAGAAATGAGCGACTTGGATGTTAGCTGCCACAGATGACCGCTGCAGCTCAGGGAATGGCCAAGATGGTCAAGGGTGGAGAGAAAAATAGTGGGCTAGGCATAGAGTTCTGGAGGAATGATTGCACAGGGGGTCAGTCAGAAGAGAGGAAGTGGCCAGGGAGAGAAAGGAGACATGGCTAGAGAAGTTGGCGAGAACCCGCCAGCAATTTCAAGATGGAAGAGGTGACTAATGGTCAGATGTTACAGAGGAGGGTGGAGACTGAGACAGGCCAGAAGTAGGCCTGAAAAAGCCATGTCAGCCCTACCCATTGAGAACAGAAGATTGGGTGAAGAGGGGGATTAGGGAATAGTGAGAAGTGAAGACACCAACACTTGGTCTGGCGGTGCAATGAAGGTAATAGCGGTCACTCCAGGTGGCTGAGGGGGACTGATTTTTAGCAGCAGAACAGTGTCCCTTCTTTGATTCGCTCATTATTGTGGATTTAGAACAATAGTCCTCACCCAAAATCTTAAATCCCCTTTGTGTGCCACTTGCCAGAATGGGGGTGAGCAGAGAGTGCAGCTGTGGAAAGCAGGAAGGGTAGATTCCTGCTCATAGGTTCAAGAGCAGGATTGTAATGGAAATGCCACAACTTTCTGACATGGTACTTGCTCTCTCATCCATGGGCTCTTTGTAAATCAGAGGCTGGAACAAACAGAGCTGACAGCTCTGTTTAAAAAAGCTTTTGGGGAGTTTGTGAGGAAATAAAAAGAAGCCTAATGCTATGTGAAACATGTAACCTAAATTCAAGACCGAAAAAGAGAGCCTTTATTGCCTTCTCAACATGCTTTACCTATAAATTGTTTTTTCATTAAGGTAAACAGCAGAAAATAAAATGGCCTTTTACAAAGAGTATAAAAGTCTTTCCTTTTATGATTAACAGGCATGAACATTCAGGGCAAGAATTTAGGTAGCTCCATCCCTTCCTCCCTCCCTCAACATCCTTTGGATTGGAAAACAGTGTGTACTATATAGGATCCGGATCCCTGCAGGTTAAACAAAGATCTAGATAAGAAGTGTGATATTGTTAAAAATGGTGTTTTAGGGAACTGTACACCACTAATCTCACACAGCCAAGAGATGTAGGTCAAGTTCTAGATGTCTGCTGAAAGTGATTGAATTTCAAGACAGAGAAATCCATGTTTGGTAAAGAGAAGGGCCCAAGGTAGCAAGATGCTAATGCCAACAGTGATCAAGAGAACCCAGCCAATCCCATGTTTGGGTTTTCCACCCCACTTGAACCTGGGTGGGTCTGAATTTCCTTCTCTTGCCTTGCTTAGCTGTCCTGCTTAACTTCTCAGCTTTTCTGTAGTTTTAGAGGTGGTGGTGATCATATTACCAAGAAGTTCAGCTCTCCATTTTCCATGGTGATGGAAGGGAGGGCTTACCAACAGGGGAAATTTGGAAGAGGTAGGGATCCAATGGTACGAACACCTCTTGATTCCATAGATTACTTCCACCCGCTTCACAAAATTCCCTTTCAGCTAAACAAACAAATATTTACAAGAACTGCTCGTAAGAGGTCATGTTTAAATATCTCATTTATTTCATGTTATTGGTGTTCAAGGTAAAATAGTGAAAAAGTAACAAAGGCTTGATTGATACACAGCCTGACTATTCCAGGAGTAATTTTCAATTGCCTGCTGAGCAAACCCAGTTAGCAAGTACTCGCAGTATATATCATAAAAATAATTTAAAGTAATTCTATAAAAAAGTCTCCTTAATTTTGATAGTCTTTGTCCTTTCCCTTCTGTCATAATCATGTTGAAAGAATTTAATTTGTGTTTCTAAAGTGATCTTAGGATATCATATAAGTGGAAGTCAGGGGTCAAGTGCTCTCCATCAGAAAATAATCACTTAGATGTTACATGCTGCCAATTATAAATTATTGGTGTATGAACTACTAATATTATTCATTTATTCCAGAAAAAAGTCCTAGTTTCCAGTTTATTAGAAGATTGAGCTGATCTGTTTAATTACTTGTTAGTAATAGTTTATATATCTCCTTCCTTCCTATAGAAGGAATATATATATTTCTAAATCTCCCAATTCTTTCTACATGCAACACACCAATCATTTGAATATAGAATATTCAGCTCCCCTGCTCGGGCTATTGTACTTGGCTTTCATAGTGAGAAGCTGAGTCTGAAGTCACAGGATTAAGAACCTAGACACCTCTTCAATTCCCCCAGAGTTGGAGGTTCACTCCAGGTTAACCATATCCATAAATCATAGCCTCTGCCCACACCAGTCAGAGAATGAAAATACTTGTGTGGGCCCAGAAATTCCTTTCATTGAAAAGCCGGCACTACCCATGCCAAAATATAAAGCAAATATAAATGAGATTTAGATTATTTATTCATTCAACAAATATTTGGTAAGCAAAACCCATGAGCCAAGCCCTAATACCAGGAATTTAGATATAGCTTGTGTTATTTTTGCATTTCTTTGACTAGAAGGTTTACTGTATGTATATTTTGACCAAAGCATGTATGAAATATAAGAACTGAATTAAATGTTTTTCTGTGTTTCGTGCAATCATAAAATATCAGTAGGTGCTTTGATTGATTCACCTGCTTTTCAGTTCTCATATTACAGCCAGTTGTGACATTTATAGCAAATGAGCAGAGGGCTTTTCCTTAGGGTTCATTTCATTGCATTTTTTTTTGGTAGCTAGTAGAACTGACTTTCACCAGGAAATTAAAACTGGGCATCTTTGCCCTTAACTGTTTTAATAGATTAATATTACCAGTGATGGCATTTGTTTTCTTGCTGTGGGTAATTGTATTTGTTTTTGCATGTGGGATTTTTATACCAGTGATAGACATGTTTTATGTTTTCCTACAAAATAGACCTCATTTCAGCCAACAAAGAGAGAAAAAAAAGGTGAGATAATGAGCTGGTTTTACAGGTATACCAAGCAGCATCAAAATATAAGCCTGGAAAATCATTCTTAGGGGCCTGTGTTTTAAAATCTAGCTTACCTCTCTAGCGAAGAAGCCACAGACACTTCAATTTGCTTTTATTGATTTTTATTTTTTATGAAAGGAGACCTTATACAAAAAAACTGTGTATTAGTCTTTGACAAGGTTCTCTATGCCTCCTTTAGTTTATTTCCTCTGTAATTACTTTTGCTTTCTTAATCCTCATTTTTCCTGCTTCTCCTCTTTTATTATTACCAATTTTCGTGCCTCTTCTTGTTTCCTTTCTCGTATTTCTGAATATATCTCTGAAACAGAGCAGTTTTTTCACTAAGATGCCATCTGACCGTTGTTAGGATACAGGTCCGTGTAGTTTCTTTTGGGCTGGGACAAGGGCACAATGGTGCTTTCATATTGTGTCATTGAAGTCATTTCTGGGACGAGAAGCAGTAACCAGTAAACTGTTTGCCGAGCTTTATCAAATACTCTCTATTCCTATTTTTGAAGTGCCCATTTCCCAGAAAGACTGTTGATTTGTTCTGTGAAACTGTAGGTTTTTTTTTAATTCAATTAAACTAAACTTTTATATTCCACACAAAACATTGAATTTTTAGGTGAGCAGGTCTTACATGTTGTAATTATACTCTCTTAATAGAAAAGCAGAATCGATACCATTATCCTGCATACCACGCCAACCCATAAATTATACCATCTGCACCTGTGTCCTTATAGACTGCATTAGGCACACGGCTCCTACAGAGCTCACATTGCGTGATTGCACTGGTTTAGTAGAGAGAGAGAGGAAAAATGCTTGCCTTGGCCTCATCTCCTTAAAAGATGTGCAGACATTTGTTCATGAATGAGGAGGGCAGTCCAGGGCAGAGAAAATAGGATGTATTCACATCTTGCTGATTTGTTTCTGGCTTCAGGGGCCATTTACAACGAAAGTGTAAGCAGGAACAAACCAAACCTGAAGCCGCGAATGAACAGACAACTCCCCAAGCATGCATATCACTGCCACTTAACCTGTGATTAGTCTGGCCCATGATGAATCTTCCCTGGTGTCATTTCTTTTGAACATCTCCTGATAATTTCCATAGCAAGTATTGAAATTGGTGTGACATAATTCCTAAGAAGTAAGTGGGGGCTAACAGTTGCATTATATTTGACCTCAAAGTTGATCAATTCTTATTTCTCATGAGACAGTGTTCATTAGGCACTGCATCTTTTTTCTTTGTTTCTTTCTTTTTTTTTTTGGTGAGGAAGATTGGCTCTGAGCTGACATCTGTGCCAATCTTCCTCTGTTTTGTATATGGGTTGCCACCACAGCATGGCTTGATGAGCAGTATGTAGGTCCACGCTCGGGATCCAAACACGAGAACCCCAGGACACTGAAGCAGAACATGCGAACTTAACTACTATACCACCAGGCCAGCCCCTAGCCATTGCATCTTTAATAGTCTTGTAAATATATTCATCGCTGGGCTAAAAGTGATTTAAAAAACAAACATTCAAACTGAATACTTTTCATATTCATAGGGGTTAGCTCAACAATCCCCTATACTGTGTTCTATGGGTCTACATTTTTGAGCTATAAAAATATACAGGACGTAAGGGAGACATGTGACCCATATGAAGTAGCGCCTCTATATTTGGGTTGCAGGATAAAAATCAGAACGAGATTCTTCCAATTTAGTACCAAAAATAGTTTGAACCCCCAACTTGTTTTTTCCCTTAGCAATGACTTGTGATTATCATATCAACAGGTTTCAGCAAGCTCTGTCCTCTAGCCTGGGGGCACTCAAAATTCATTTAGGTGGTTTATGTAATAGTGGAAAGATTCTTAGAAATGGGACAGGGTGGATATAAGGTAATTGCTTTTCCCTAATGAAATAGTGCCTTTGTGAAATTACGACAAAAAAAACCAAAGATCCTAAATTGAAGTTTAATGGAATGGTGGGACACTGAGGTGGAGCCACTGTGCTGCTCTCTATTATATCTAGCATGTGTGTGTCTTTGACTTATGGTTGTGCATATCATAGGTTTATTTTCAAACTGCCAATTGATCAAGATTTCTCAGGGCTTGATGCAAAAGCTAGAATTACTGTGGCTCTACTGATCCCTCTGTACTGTCAGAAAGACTGTCAAGTTCTTGGTCAAGAGAGTGGTTTCCATGGTTAGCTTTCATTGGAAATGGTTTTGAAAATAAGATATGATCACAATTACTGAAGTCAGGATCTGCTCTTCATTCAGTAGTATAAATAATAATCATAGCTAACCTTATTTACCATTTGCCTTGTGGTAGGCCCTGCTAATACTATTGATGTACATCATTTCATGTAATCCCCATAACATGTCTTTGACATAACTACTCCTGTTCTCATTTTCCGATGAGGAACTAAGTTTAAAATATGCTCAAAGAGCCACACGGTAGTGCAACTCCACCTCAGATCTGACTTGACTGCTGCTGACAAATGCTGTTTGTTTTTCTGGGTGGGAGACCGTGAAGCAGGAAAGTACCATGTAGTATAGTTTTCCAGTTTTCTTCCTTTTGGCGTAGTTTAGTTGATAACAACTCTTACTACTTTTGTCTCTCTCTTCTCCTTTTCTAAAATACCATCAATGTTAATAAAAAGAGAAAAGAGAAAATATGTGGCCTACTGGGAAGTCTTTTCTCCATCTGTGCATGCTTGAAGGAATATGCTATAAGAACCACAGCCATGAGAGCCTCACCACATACTGCCAGGGTATAAATTCTTCAATCTCATTTTGTCTCGGTTGCCCCACTGGTAAAATGGGTATAAAATTGCCTCTGCTTTGCCCTCAAAGTACCAATGAGGGATTGATGTCAGGTTCTTTCAGCTGCTTAGAGAAAGTATAATTGTAAATGCAAGGCCAGGGGTATAATTGCAAATGTAGAACTGTGAGGTTTCCTCATGAGATAATGAGATACCTGAGCAGCCTACAAAAGGTGCTGTGTTTGGAAGGATGAAGGCAAACAGTGACAGAAAGAGCACTGTGCTAAGAGTCTTCCCATAGCCCCAGAATTGAGCAGCAGTGCTTCCTGGAGATGCTGTATGCATACCTGGAAAGAGGGTGTAAATTCACATTGCAGGGAAGGACTGGAAGAGCCAGCTGTTTGAATCCTGCTGGTGGTGAAGGGCGTGAGAGCCAGGAGCAGCACACCCTGTTCAGCAGGCATGTGGCTCTTGGGCATTGGCAGGGCAGAGTAGGTTGGCAAACCATGGTTGCCATGATCATTCTGCCTCTGCACAGTTACACTCCATCCCCTTTCCTCATCACTCTGCCAAAGCGCTTGTGTCCGGAGCTCTGAGTCCAGGCAGAGGAGGCACTGTCCTAAGTGGGCGAAGTGGTCAGGTGGCACAGCGGACACTGAGGGTCTGTTGAAATGAGGGCGGGGCAGAATGGAGTGTTTTCTTCTCTGTGTACACAAACTAGAGCATTCTTCCAGCGAGAGGAGGAAACCCTGTCCAGTTATGCGAAAGCATGGACCTTACCTGGCCACTTCGGTGCAGGCAAACCAACTCTGCCCCCTTCTTGAAGTTCTGGCTCTTTCCCCTTTCGTGCTCTTTTTCACAAAGTGTGAACTCCTGCTTCTGTGTCAGCAGTGGAGCCCCATTCCAAATAATCTTCAGCAAAATCTCATTTTCCATATCCTATTGACTCTGGCACTTGCTCTATTTACTTAAGCACTCAGTTGATAAGAACAGGAATCTTTGCTGATTTTCACCCAGAGCTGGAAGAGAAAGCCTCATAAGCCAAAAAAAATAACCTTCCTCTGAAACAATACATTGAAGGGGAGATGCCAGCTCAATTGGTATAAAGATGTGCATCGCATGAGGCTGAAAAATGATGGCGTAGAGAGGAAGGGGGTTTTTGTGATAAGTGGAAGTAGGGCAGCGACAATTAAAGTAGGCAGAGCAAGCTTCCCAGTACATGCTGCTACCAGCATTTGTAATAACCCCCAGGGTGGGACAGGACTGGAGGGGGCGTTATCAGGTGGGAGACTGATACGAGGGACCACACAGGGACACAGTTACTACAGCAGAGGTACATAATAAAAGCTTGGAGATAGAAACAAAAGTAGAATGATTAGAACAGTGATATTAAGGTTGGCTAGATGCCATCTACCTGTCTGTTTCACTAAATTTCGGTCCTTTTCAATGACCTATATAAGGAGAAGAATGACCTCAGAGCATAAGTCCTATATACCTTCAAGGGAGCCACAGATCTTATCTCCCCACACAAAAATACCCAGACTGTCCAGGTAATGATTTATCATTGAACATTTAAAATTCTGTGGCAGGGAGTGGAGGAGGCATGTCCTGCATGCAGAAACTTTTGGTCCATCATAGAGAAGAAATGGGTCATTTTATCTGAAAACCTGGGTCTCTGAATCTTTGACTCTCCGATTTTAGGCAAACCATACGACTTTGCTGCTCTTTCCCCATCTTAGAAATGTCCTTGTTTGGTGAACATAAATATATACATGTACTTTCCCAAACACGGGTCTGCATGGGAAGAAGGAATATGAAATTCTACAAACCTGCGACGGTCTAGGAAAGAGTGACATCTTCTGTTTTTTTCCAGTAAATGTTAATTGATCATTTACAAGATGCCGAGCACTTCAGGAGCTGTAGAGGGGAGAAAAGAAAAGTGGCGGTCTCTGTCCTAGACCCTGTGTGAGACAGACAAGGGGTCGGAGGTGCACATTTGCTGTGGGAGTAAGGAGACGGGAGTGACTGCCTGGGGATGGGCATGGATGGGGAGGGTCAGGAAAGGCTTCAGAGGAAAGGAGGTGTTTGAGTTGGGTGTTGAAGGACAAGTAGCGGTTTTTAAGGATGGACCAAGGGCATGCAAGGATGGAAGAAGGGCAGAGGGAATCTCAAGAGAGAAAGCATGGCGGTGTGAATGGGCTTGCCAGGTTTGGGGAACTGAAAGGAGGTCTGCTTGGCTAAAATTAAAGGCACAGAGTGGGAGGTGAGGAGACCAGGAAGGTCTGTGGGGTTCACGTTGGAAATGCTTTGTCCTGTAGAAAGTGGGACCAGGATGGGGGGTGGGGGATTTTAAGTAGGTGAGTGATGTGATTGGGTTTGCGTTCATGAGAAATCATCCGACAGCAGTGTGGAGAATGGATTTCAAAGAGAGCTTCCTTTTTTTTTATTATTTTATTTTATTTATTTTTTCCCCCCAAAGCTCCAGTAGATAGTTGTATGTCATAGTTGCACAGCCTTCTAGTTGCTGTATGTGGGACGCGGCCTCAGCGTGGCCGGAGAAGCAGTGCATCGGTGCGCGCCCGGTATCCGAACCCAGGTCGCCAGCAGTGGAGCGCGTGCACTTAACCACTAAGCCACGGGGCCGGCCCTAAAGAGAGCTTCCTGAACGCAGGAAGACGAATACAGAAGCTCTTGCAGTGTCCGAGTAAGAGAATGAGGTCCAGACCCAAGGTGGTGGAAGTGGAGAGACGGGGAGGAGAGAAACGGCATGAGAGATGGGTAGCAAGTAGGTTAAATAATACTTAGTGATTAATTAAAAGTGGGAGATTCAGGAGGCAGGGAGGAGCCAAGATTGTTCAGAGTTTCTGGCTGAGGTGACTAGGTGAATGGGGCACCATTAACTCTGACATATAAACAAGAGGAAGACCAGCTTTGGGGGTTTGGGGGAAGCAGACAAGGGTTGTGTTTGGGGCTTTTGGAGTAGAAGATGCCTAGGGACATCAGGTGGAGTGCCTAGCAGACATTTGGAAGTAGTACTGACTGGGACTCAGGTGGAAAGCCTAGCTGGAAAGGTAAAGTGCTAGGTATTATAGAAAAAGGAGAATGTAATATCAGAAAATCACAGAAGAACACGATTTTAGATGGAGTGGTCAGTATTAGCAAATACTGAATGGAAGACAAGAGAAGAACTGAAAAGTGCCCACTGGATTTGATCGTCTTGACCAGGGCAGTTTCAGTGGAGCGGTGGAGATGGAAGGAAAGTTACCACAGGCTGGGAGCTTGGGGACAGGGGACCTGTTAAAAAGCCGGTATGGACAACCATTTTAATTTAGTTTGGCTGGGAGAGGAAACAGAAAGAACAAAGGGATCCAGGGGGTCAGGGTTAAACCAAGACTTTATTTTTAGACTCCACATGGCTACTAATTGAACTCCCGACCCCACCCCAATATCAAAGCATGGCCTGCAGCTTAGGAATAGTGTACCACTATGAAACATATAAAATCTTTTGTAAAAGACTATTCATTATTTCTAAACAACTCTATTTTTTAAATAGTTTTAGGATGCTTGTTTTGAGAGTCATGTTTTAATTCACCCATCCCTGCAATGAGATGTTATGTTCCTTTCTGGAAGCCCCTTGGGAGTCATCAGTCATCCTCTTCTACAGTTAAATAAGTGATGTCCTTTGCTATCGGCTCGAGTCAGGGGGGTGCTATCCTGTGACTCATGCATTCTCATTCACAGCGTGTTGAGCAATGCACTTGGTACGAGTACCTAATAAAGCCTGCTGAGGATGTTGTCACTGAGCTCAAATTTTCCTCAATGGGGCTGGATTCCTGTCACCACACGTTCTTCTTCATGCCACGCTCTGAGGCACTTCTCAATGAAACATTTGTCCTTTTTTCCTTTATTGTGTCTAGAATGGTGTGTTTTCTAACATATCATTGCATTTTGCTGCGGAATATCTCTCTCTGGTTCTGAGTCGGATTTTTAATGTTACCGGTGTTTTCTCCTTTTTTTTTTTTCCCCCAAGAAAGAACTCCTTAGAAGGTCTTCCATCTAGAGGTGCCCCTCTAGAGTGTCTTAAGAGGGACCAGAAGCTGTGCCCAGTGCATCTTATGATGCAGAGGTTGGCTCTGATGAGAAGCCAGTGCCACATCCCTCAGAAGGGCAAAGGCTCAGTTCTCTGGATGGACCACTGCTTGTTCCCACCACACTAATTAATTGTCATCTCAGAAGGCAATGAAACCAATTGTTCCGGCGTCGCCCTGGCCAAGCCGCTCTGGAAGAGGTTTTAAGCTGCCAGCTCTTCTGCAGTTGGCCAGGAATGTATCTCAGCAGTCTATCGGGGGAAGCAAGCCAATTTGGGGTTTGATTTGCTGCCTCAGAGATGCCAGCAATGGAGTTGCTTGTTAAGAAAGTTGCACCCTAGGACTCTAGTGAAATGACTTGAAGATGTGTGAGAGTGGTTGGAATTTAGATGTGTGAAAAGTGTATGATTTGCTTGGGAAATGGAAGTTGTCCTATTCAAGTGGGCCTGAGGGCGTTTGCCACTTAGCACGTCATTTATAATCTTTATTCTTTTATTTACTTTGAACTTAAATGAGGAGGAAAAGCGTGATGGTAATATATGGGGAAGCTCTGTGGAAGACATTTCTGGAGAAAGAAATATGGTTAGACTTTTGGCAGCGGCTTCACAGTGGCCCTGAGGAGACAGGGGTGAGTGGGCCTGTTCTTGCTCGAGCCGGAGAAAGTAAAGCAGAGACTCACTTAACCTGATTTGCATAAGGCTCTGCATGGCTGGTGCTCAGATCCAGGACATCCGACTTGACTGCATTGCCCAACACGTAAGATGACATGGGCTTGAAGGGCCGGAAGCTGAAAGGGGCAAACCTTTACCAGGCTCAGGGCTGCTGCTAGCACATGGAGTGCCTTTGTGCGAATGGAAAAAGGCATCCAGTTACAAAAAGGGGCTTCCTCCTGGCCGAACCAGCACACAGTTTGTGAGCAGAGTGACGGCAGGGTTTCAGGCCCCAAGCCGACCCCACTGTGCGCACCCTTGCACAAGGCACCAAATGCACAACCATACGTGGAGGACCTGGGTGGCCATGTGTCTTAACAAAGGACTAATTCACACATATTTGCAACCAGTTAAGCAAAACCTTTATCTCCTCGCTCACTTCATTCCCAACCTAAAAACAAAAAAGTTCATCCATTAAAGAATTTTAAGTGCCCCACCTTCACAGTCTTCTTAAGGAACTCCATTTTTTAAACCATTTTTCTCTCCCTGAAAATTCTGCTGCCCGCCCTTCCTTTCTGATATGTGCTGTAGCAAATGGTCAGGCACCAGTCTACCCGCAGGACGTGGTCTTTAAAGGAGTCATTTCCTCTTCCCTCTCCTCCGGCCGTTCCCGGCCTGTTTTTCGTGGCACTGGCAACAGGAAGGCACATTGAATAGCAGCGCTGAAAAGGCACTTTGTTGTTTATGTTATTACTGTGGGTTTGTCTCTGCCTAATAATTAGCGTTTCCGGCTTTCTGAATTTATTTGCCAAAATATTTGCAGAACTTTCGTGAACAAATAAGGGATGTTTCTAGACATAACTGACCACTGCCTTGTAGGCTGAGCAAACTCTTGGCGGTCTGAGTTTTGAGGGATGGATTTACTCAGGGAAAGATTATCCTAGTAAGGGAAAAACCTCCTAAATCACCAGCCGGCAGTGGTGGTTCTCAGCGACCGCAATTCCAGGCCGGCTGAAGAAGTCCAGTGTTCCTGGCAGTACAGAGTGGGTCATTGCCAGGGAATGGTGAATCCGTGGGTTGTAGTGGCAAAAGCCCAGCCTGAATTCCATCCCAATTCCTGTACCTCAGTTTCCCGTATCTATAACATACGATAATACTATTTGGGTAGTCTAGCTTGCAGAATTATGGTGGAGGGGTACCTGAAAGAAAGTGTATATAGTAGTGCTTTGCTAACTCTAAAACATTATAAAAATTTTATTTATATTAGGCTCTAGGGATGCTGTTGTCCACGGGAGGATTAACCAAGGAGAGAACCTTATTCACTATATTTAGGTTAAAAGGGACATGGACTTTCCTCCCTGCTGCATTTTCTCTTGTGAAAGAGAAAATAAGACGATAAACAGTCCGACCATCTCCCTGCCCCCTAGATGACGTACCTGGCCCTTCTAACTAGTTCCCTGTCTGCCTCGTACTTGGGAAGAGGCCTTCTGGGCTGCCCGGGGTCACCCAGACCTCTTTGGGCCCACTGCACACCCGTCAGCATCCTGCCCCTTCAGTCTCCTTTTTTTCTGTCATAATCAGCCTCTCTCAACCAGCTTGTGCTTCTAGCTGGGCAAAAACAACTCAAATGCCTGCAGGTCCTCAGGTAAAATCGGTGAGTGGAACGGCAGAGTGACATGGATTGACAGATCCCCAGACTGGGCACTCATGTCCCTCGGAAGGGACAGCTGCCACTTGGCTTTAGGCAGCCCTGGCCCTGTGGAATTGCGAGTCTGGACTTGCCACACATCTCCTGATTTTTCAAGAGAAGGCAGAAATCAGGATTTCTATGTGAAATTTCTCGATTTTTAATATTGGGACCTATTTCAGTGTTTTTAATAATATCATGCAAATCAGCAGCATGTGGCCAAACACATTTGTGAGTATTGGCAGACTGCTGGTTTGTGACCTTCATAGATCTTCAGTGCATTGTGATGTGTGCCTCATTTCCTAAAGGATTATACACACTGTTGCCGTGCTCAACTAGAGCATCAGCCTCCTTGCCTGCCTCTGCCTGTCTGTAGTTTCACTTAGCCACGTTTCTTTTTGATCTGCTGCAATATAGCTCCCACGCCATGCAAGCAGCTCTTTCTTTCATTGCCAATGACATTCTTTTAGGGCCTTCTTGTCTACGCTAGCCTAGACCTTTGTGCTCTCAGGTCTCCCTGTGCTAGACCCTCCTAGAACCACTCTTTCTGGTGGGGTGACTTCTCATACCCATCACTGTTCATCCATTCCAAATTGCTTATACCTTGTAAAAGTTTACAATAAGTATATTGCTTCTTTCAGTGTTTCTGGCTGAGGAGGCCATCTTCCTGATTTATAAAGAGATGGCTGTGAGACTGGGTGAAGGATTGATGCAGAGGGTGGATACAAGCCTTACAATTATGTGGTGAACTTGAAATTATTTCCCTTAAGTAACTTTTGGAGTTCATGTGAGGACATAACTCTGCTTAGATGAAACTACTTTTTAAAATATTGCCCACAGGAGCCGGCCCGGTGGCGCGAGCGATTAAGTGCGCGCACTCCGCTGCGGCGGCCTGGGGTTCGCCGGTTCGGATCCTGGGCGCGCACCGACGCACTGCTTGGCAAGCCATGCTGTGGCGGCATCCCATATAAAGTGGAGGAAGATGGGCACGGGTGTTAGCCCAGGGCCCTCAGCAAAAAAAGAGGAGGATTGGCAGATGTTAGCACAGGGCTGATCTTCCTCACACACACAAAAAAATACTACCCACAAAGGAATTCGGTAGATTTTCTAATGTTTTCTCTGTGTAGTTACCAATTTAACCTACATCTCTTCTTGATGCCAGGTGGATTGTAAGGGATTTCCGTTATTCCATCTCAAGTTTATAATGAGATAATACACTGAAGGAATTCACCATGAGAGAATTTTGTTTAAAAAGGAAGGCCTAGCTCCAACTGAGGTTCAACAGTTGCTTCTGACACCTGCCACTGGCTTATTACAAGAAGCAAACAGTAGACGTTACCAGGGGAAGGTGAAGTGCAGTACCATTTTAGATTTTCTGACGAGAAGTAGAACAAACAACTAATGCAAAAATGAATTTTTAAAATCTTTAGTTCTTAGAGTTATATTCCCAACCAGTCACAGCCTTGAAATGCTAAAAAACAATTTCTTGTTAGAGAAGCACTTTGCAGTTTAGAAACACTTTCATATACATATAGTGTCTCACTCAATCCCCACAGTTTCATGATGAGATAGGTAAAATAGTTTTTTAAAAGATTTCTGGGGCCGGCCTGGTGGCGTAGTGATTAAGTTCTTGTGCTCCACTTCGGGGGCCCAGGGTTTGTGGTTTCGGATCCCGGGCACAGACCTACACACCACTCATCAAGCCATGCTGTGGTGGCATCCCACATACAGAATAGAGGAGGATTGGCACAGATGTTAGCTCAGCGACAATCTTCCTCGAGCAAAAAGAGGAAGATTGGCAACAGATGTTAGCTCAGGGCCAGTCTTCCTCACACACACACAAAAAAGATTTCTAGTTTTATTTTGTAGATTAAAAATAGGCAGATTCAGAGATGTTAAATGACTTGCCCCAGGACACACAGAGAGCGGCTAGTATATTGAAATTCAAACTCTCATCTTTCATTCTTATTTCTTTCCTACAATTTGTGATTTTTCAAAATATTAGGGATCCATCCTTCACTTAGCAGCTGGTTGAAGCCTGAAATTTCCCCATTAGAATTTATTATGATGTTTTATTTATTCCTACGCATTTTTCTCTGGTTAAAACATATGTCCCTGGAAGAAATAATATAAAGAATAATATAAACCTCCATTCAGTCAGTCGAATGAATGTTTTGTTTTGTTTTTGCAAGGAAGATCAGCTAATCCTCCTCTTTTTGCTGAGGAAGACTGGCTCTGAGCTAACATCTATTGCTGATCTTCCTCCTTTTTTTTCCCCAAAGCCCCAGTAGGTGGTTGTATGTCATAGTTGCACATCCTTCTAGTTGCTGTATGTGGGACGCGGCCTCAGCATGGCCGGAGAAGTGGTGCGTTGGTGCGCGCCCGGGATCCGAACCCAGGCCACCAGCAGTGGAGTGCGCACACTTAACCGCTAAGCTACGGGGCCGGCCCCGAATGAATGTTTTTTCCCTAGACTCTATTTTTATAGGGGAAGGAAGGGTCAGAGTGGATGGAGTGGTTGACAGAGAGAATGAGGAGCCCCTTCGTTGTCTCTTCTCTTCCAGTTTGCCTTGGTCTTGAACTCTTGGCCAGGAGTAGAATCATTATTTAGAGGTGAAGCCAGTGGTACTTTTCATTGTTTTCTGTCAGGTGAAGGCTTAAGGGGGCCATTTGTACACCATAATCTGCTGAGGAACAGGCTATCCTGGTAACCTGAGGTTGGTATTCTCTTTCATACCTTAGGAACCCAAATACTTGGAATCTTTGTAAGTTTCCCTCAAAAGGAATCAAGACCAAACCTGGGGGAAATGTCCGTGTCTCCTTAGTGGATTGCAGGAAAGTAGTTTGGCACCATTGGATTCTCCTAAAATGGTGGCATGTGGTCAATGCAAGAATTTTCCAAGTTACGAGGAAGTCCTGGTATGATAACACAACCACACTCGTCCAGGGCCCTCATCCAAGGGCCTTGAGCTGGAGCTGCAAATGGAAGCGAAGGGTTTTAGGTGGCTTAAGTCTAATGAATAAGCCATGGCACGATCTCATGCAGAAAGCATGCCCAAGAATGTTTGTTCAGATTGTGCCATAAAGAAATTATGCAGTGGCCTGGAAGTTCACCCCCATGTTGGTGTGTTTGTTACATTTCCAAACAAACTTTTAGGTTCCCCACAGACTTCCTCTTGCCTCCACCTAGAGAGCCAATTCCAGAATGAATAGTTTCCCTGAGGTACATTTTCTCTGACTTCATAGGGCAAATGTGCCAAACTACTGTCTCCAGAAGGTTGGGATCCTTCCTCCTCGTGCTTCTGCTTGAAGCCCCTTTGCTAATTCTCATTTAGTTGGACTTACAGCCGGTGCCCTCAGTAAACAACAAAATCATCACCCAGTTATTTGATAGTCACGTTGGTGGGCTCTGTGAAAGGAAGAAAGAAATAACTTTTGAAGGGCCTTGACCTCCCAGTAAAACCAGACCAGCTCTGCAGGTGCTACTTCCATCTCTCACCTTAGCACTCCCCCCTCACTCAGCCTCCCCACCACCTAATGCTCCCATCAGTCTGCCTGGATTTCCTTCCCCCAGATATCTGTATGGCTCACTCCCTCACCTCCTTCAAGAGGGAGGAAAACAGGCCAGAAAGAGGCAGGGAGATGATCACAGGGTTTTCTTCAGTGCCACTGTAATGTTAAGGATGGGTCACAGTGAACTTAGATCATATCTAACCTTAGTAAAATCTAGTTCTTAACTCTTTCAAATTGTATTATTAAAAAGTCAGTAATGCCTTAAAGGAAAATATAATCAGATTACTCATACCTTATCTATGTGTATTTTCACTTTTGTGTCTTTCTGCACATATCTATAAAAATAAAAGCTTTGAGCTCAAAGACTTCAAGGTCTGTTGTTTGAGCCCATTCAATAGGGATGGAGGAATGGGATTGGAGGGGATGGGGATACAGTTTGACAGCTTTTTTACTGGCATTGTGATAATAGAAATTGTGGGTCAGCGTGGTGCCTCCAATAATGGATATCTGTGCACTGAGGTTAATATAGAATTCTGGGAGCCTGGCAGAAGGTACATGTATCCATTGGAGCCTTGCAAAAGATGCATATACTCATCAGAGTATCCCAGGAGCCCCAAAGCCAGCTCAGCTGGGTTGGGCTGAGAATCTCTATACACCTGGGGATCTCCAAGGCAGCAGAGGGGCTGTTCTGCCAAGCCTGAGAGAATCCCAAGGCCCAGGGGTCAGCCGCATGTGGGTAGCCAGGTGAATGTCTCAGTGTCCCAGCATCCCTGGGCTTGGAAAGCATGCTGTAAGCATGATGACATGCATCTTTCAAACTTTTCTGTCTCTCTAGGCATCTTTAACAAAACATCACAAATAGAAATCAGAATTAAGAAAAATCGCTTTCCCCCAAAACAAGGTTATTTTCCATCCCCAAATATTAATCAGGTTTCTTCTTACATTCCACCCAATAGCATGTCTAAACTGGACTTGACGAAAACTGGATACATTTTCTTAGCTGAGGAATGTTGTTTGTTGAGTCTGCGCTCTTCTGCTCACACTGTACTGTCGGGTTTGATCAGACCACAAAGAGGGAACTCATTTGATAGTTTCAGTCCAGCTTTCCTCGCCGCAGTCAGAGCACTGGAGTCCGGGTTTTAACTCCAGCCCCAGTTCAAGGCTAGCAGAAGGTACTCCCATTGTTCCCTAAGAGCAGTTGAGTCTAGAACTGAAAAATAGCCACCGCTAGGTGGGGGTGGGGGTGGGGGATGCTGCGCCCACCATGTTGAATTGCGATGACATCTGTCTGTGGGGGGCAAGATAGCCAAGGAGTTCAACTTAATATTATTTCTTGTGGCATAGAAGTCCCCTAGGGGGATTTGATTTACTGAAAATGAAACTCCCAGGTCAAGTAGTCCTTAAATGATTTCTAAGCTCTACACCTGCAGATGACTAAAAAGGCTATTCTCATTTTTAATGATTTTGCCTATATCACGCAGAGCTTCCTGATAAACATACTGAAGCTAAGGTTTGGGGCCGTAGAAGGCACTCCCAAGTTTAAAACACAAAATAGAATTCTTTACCCCATCAAGAAACCACTGAGCATCCCTGCTAAGAATTTACCTTTGAATCAGTTTCTCCTTGTTTTTTTTGTTTTTTTTTTTGTGAGGAGATCAGCCCTGAGCTAACATCCGCCAATCCTCCTCCTTTTTTGCTGAGGAAGACGGCCCTGGGCTAACATCGGTGCCTATCTTCCTCCGCTTAATATGGGACGCCGCCACAGCATGGCTTACCAAGCAGTACGTCAGTGCGCGCCTGGGATCCGAACCAGCGAACCCCGGGCCGCCGCAGCGGAGCGCGCGCACTTAACCGCTTGCGCCACCGGGCTGGCCCCAATTTCTCCTTGTTTTTTAAAAATGAAATCTCACTGTTAAGGGTGGTACCTCGTCAGAGTCATTCATGTAATGAAGGTCATCTGTCAGAGGACTTCTACCCATGCCAAACTCTGTCTTTTAAAAAACTGGCATAATTTATATATGGTTTGTTTCACTTACTCATGTTATTTGTGTTTAATTACTTATTGATAACTGGGTACAATCCTTGATAAATCTAAAACACGTAATAAATAATGATTATCGTAGATTCTTTTTAAATAAAAATTCTAGAATGCAACAGAGGCAAGGAGGGAAAAGGAACATTAGAATAAAATATAATGCCTACTCTGAGAAGTATACCTGAAAGGAACATTTATACCAAATTGCAGTGATTTTGCCCAATTTATTGTGTGAAAATTGCAGAATGATGACTGTTCCTTTGCCAGTCATTTCTCTGTGGCCACGCTGTTTTAAATATATGCTGAAAGCTTTGGGCTTTTTTCCTCCCATTTCACCTTGTAGGAAATGTCAACGCAAAATTTGACTCCAGTGTGAAATGCTGGATAATTTGTTATTTAAATGCTTCCAATGTCTATTTTTGATGCCAGTCTCTCACCAGAAAGCAGTTAAGAAAGGTTTTCTAATATATGTCTTATGTTTACAGAGATATTTTTCTTTTATAGATCAGCATAAACTATCATGGGGGCAGAAAATATTATTGAAAATTCTTTGTGTATGTGTGTCTGTGCTTCAGTCAATTTTGGTTGGGCTGAGTTTTTTAAAACATGAATGCATGAGGTATAATGTGTGGGGTGCGTGTGTAACAGGATGAGGCTCAGGCACTGCATAAGGAGGAATGTTCCTTCCACCCATGTTTCTCATCAGAGTACAGTTGATACTCCTTTTGTAGTGCTCAGAAGTAGCCACTTCTGACCTGCTTTCCCTGCCTGCCACCTCATTCTTCTCTCTCCAGTGCTGTCCCTGAAGGGAAGGGAAGAGTCTGAGTTATGACCTTGGGCTCAAAGATAAAGGAACTGCCACGGCCAGCTCAAGGTCCCTAAGTACATCATCTCCCTCTCACCCCTCCCCTGAGACTGGCACATTGACGTGACCTTGACTCTCACGTTAATAATGGAAGGCTGATCATTCACCTATTCACTTGTTTCTTTTTTGTTTTAAAATATTTGATTCAGACCTAAGACTCTACATAACATATATGTTATAAAACATAATAAAACGGACACATCTGCACTAAACACCCAATCCGAGAATGAAAACACAGATAATAACTTGCACCTACCTACATGTTAATCCATTGATTTTTTTTTTAAGGAGGAAATATTCTATTTAGAAATACATGAATTCTTTCATATCACCGTACTATGTATTGTTTTAAAAATCATTATTCAGTCAACCATTTACGGAGTGCACTATGCATCCAAAACGGCAGAGTAAGAACTGTAACATTTTTCTTTAAAAAATGAAACATGTGCTTCTTGAGCATTTGCAGAGAAAAATGTCCAGGTTCCCAGACAGGAAAAATGAATTAAAGATGAATCACTGAGTCATTTGGAAAGGTTATACTCTCCAGTTGCCGGTGAAGAAAATAAAACAGACAGTCAAAAGTTGAACTTGGCCCTCTCAGAAATCTCAGCAGTGTTAAAAAACAAAGCTTGCTGTCATTATAAATTGGGCACAGGAATGCTAAAGTATTAGGGAAGGTATGTTTTGGTTCATGTTCTAATTAAATACATAGTTCTTGTGTATTTTTCAGCACTTTTACTCTGATCAGAAAGGTAAGGATAACATTCAGGTTTTTAACTCACTACTCAGAGTAAGGTAGTTATTTTTAAATAGAAAACTTGCCAGACCCAAGTCTCATCAGATGTTTCCTCTGAGTAAAGTAGAGCCAACTCTCACCATGAAAACTGTACCTCCCTGACCCTCTGGTTCTCTCCCGTTCATGGAGCCTCATTTAGCTTGTAGCAGGTGAGTCTCCTGCTATTTCTGGGAGTCCCAGGGTGATTTCAATAACCACAGGGCAGCACGTGCTGGAAAGGGAAACATGACCTTTTCCAGGGAACCTGTATTTAAGATAAAATCAAATGAGAAATCCTAAGTAGAGTTTGGCCTGAGTATGAAGGCTGTAATTTAGATGTGTCAGATTCCTACCCTTCTTTCTCCAGTGTGCTTGAGATATGCCAGGACTTTGGGTACCTTGTAGCTCATAGTTTCTGGATAAAGTTGAGAGGTGTTGATGATTTACGGAGAGCAGATTTCAGTCCATTCAGAAATTATCCTATCAATCCTTCTTTAATTATCTTAGTCCCAAATAAGCTAATGAAGAATTGTGTGAGATAAAGCAATGTTTGAATGACCATGTTATTTTACTGTAAAAGTGGAGTCTCTTGTTGAGGTCTTATGGTCTTGATCAATCAAGTCTAACTTCCAATTTGGGTTAACACAATATTCAGAAAGAACTTTGATTATTCAACTGCTAATAATGTAGTTCTGTCCACCAGGAGACCTGGGGGTGGTAGAGAGACAGAGCTTGAGAACTAGAAATGGAAGTTCTAGAACAAGAAGAGAAGAGCAATCTCCAGTCCAGCCAGTATGGATCCCAAAGAGGGCGCCATTTAAGTTCAGTCCACACATCTCTGATGGTGTCAGCTCTCAGAAAGTAAAGCTTTCTTTCACAATAAATTTTTTTTTTCTCCTTAGAGTCACAAATGCTGTCTAGAAATCATCTTCTCTTCAGAATTTACGTTAAGTCTCAGCTACAGCCAAGTGAAAATTGTCAGGATTCTATTTTTAATGTGTAAATTTATTTATATTAAATTGCATGAGTAATGCTATTCTTTGTAAATAAATCAGAAAATGCTGGTAAAGACCAATTTAAAAATTAAAATCCCCCAGTATCCTATTGGGCATAATCACATAATATTTTTCTATATTTCTTTTTGGAATTTATTTTATGCATGTAGATTTTTAAAACAAAAATGGTATTTTACTATTTTACAATCTACTTTTTAGTTCCAATATTACATTTTTAGTATCTTTTCATGTTGATTAATATATTTAGAATTTTGGTGCTTTTTTTAGAATAATGATACACTTATTTTTTTTTTAAGTCAATCATTATGAAGAAACTTTAATAAAGTTACTCAGAATCCCACCCCTGAGAAACAGCTGTCATCAGCCTTTGGTGAACATCATTCCAGATGGATAGAGAGAAAGACTGAGGAACTTATCATGTCTTTCTATATAAATATTATAGATATATAGTTATTTGACTTTAACTTGAGCTAAGAAGTAGTAGAAAGAATTTAAGGAGACACTGAAAAGAAGTCACTGAATTTCAGACATACATTTCTTCACAAAGGAAATCAGTTCCTAACAGTTCCTCCTCCAACTAAAAGTGGAATATTATAGAAAACATTGTAATTTTGAAATTATTAGTTTTTTAAACTATACATTTAATGTAGGCCTCATCTCTTTGCTTGCTGCCATGAAAGATAGGAAATTAGGAGACTTTTATGCTCTCTCCTTCACTCACCTTTTAATATGTGATGGTTTTAGTATTATTTTTACGTCAAAGTGAACAATATTCACAATATATTCTGTAAACATAATTTTCACAACTTACTTTTAGTTGTAGGCTTAGTAGAACAGCGTTTACTATTAGTTCTTTTGTCAAGTTGAGTGAATTTTAATGTCGTGTAGTTTTGTTTTTGTTATTTCAAGAACAGTTGATGGTCACTAGATTCTCTGCCTTCTTGTCTGTTGAGAATCTTTGATGAGTTCCCTCCTTACTTGGTAGACATCGCTCCAGTATCTTCTGGCGTTGATTGTTACTGTGGAGAAGACTGAGGACAGTAGTAAGAGTTTTTCCCCTTGAACCTGACTTAATTTTTCTGCGTAGAGGTTTAGTATATAATTTGAAAGAAGAAATGAAAGAGATTATTTCAGACAGAACAACATTGCCTAAACAATAGTGTTTTCTCTGCACTGAGGAATCAGTGTGACCATATCCACATTTTCTGACACAGAAGCTCATTGTTAAAAAAAGAAATCCTACCACTTGCTTATTCCCCCTAATTTCAAGAATTTGACCAAGTAGTGTAGTCAGGGAACACCTGAAAGGATATTGGATTTTCTTGGAGTTAGAAGAGAGAGCTTTGGGCCGGCCCCCGTGGCCTAGTGGTTAAGTTCAGCGTACTACGCCTCGGCGGCCCGGGTTTGGTTCCCAGGCATGGACCTACACTGCTCTGTTAGTGGCCATGCTGTGCTGGTGGCCCAAATACTAAAAAAAACTAGAGGAAGATTGATACGAATTTTAGCTCAGGGCGAATCTTCCTCAGCAAAAAGAAGAAAAAGAAGAAAAGAGAGAGCTTTGATGGATCCTGGAGGCCTCTCTAATCACGGGGATCGGGAAATGAGAGTATCTAGAGGAACAATGTAGGAGAAGGCTTGCAGGCCTCATTACTCCATTTGATGGCTTCTATCCAATCCCATGTCTTCAACCATAGTTCCTCAAATAAAGCTGTTTAGATTGGTTATTTTGGCCATTAGTTTACAATACTGAATGTTCAGATCTCGGAGTTTTTTTCTGTTTTTTTTTTTTTTTTGAGGAAGATTGGTCCTGAGCTAACATCTGTTGCCAATCTTCCTCCTCCCTCCTCCCCCCACTCCCCACCACCGCAAAGCCCCAGTACATAGTCAGATATCCTAGTTGTAAGTCCTTCTAGTTCTTCTTTGTGGGATGCCACCTCAGCATGGCTTGATGAGCAGTGAGTAGATCCGTGCTCAGGATCCAAACCAGTGTACCTCAGGCCACCAAAGCAGAACACACGAACTTAACCGTTATGCCACCGGGCCGGCCCCTCTTTCTTTTTCTTAATACCTTAAAATCATCTTAGGATTTTTAGGAATCCTTAGGAAGGAATCCTAAGGAAACAAGTTTTGCAATCACTTTTGGAAACATTCCTATTATACCAATAACCTAGAATTACTGTCTTCAGCTTCTTTATCTAAATTTCGTAGACAAGTAACTTGTGCCCATGTCTCCGTGATTAGTGTGTCATAATGATGCAGGCATTCTGGAGCCAGCCTAGCTGGCTGGGTTGAATCTTGACTCTGCCGTTTATAAGCTTAAGCTACTTTGGGCAAGTGATTTAACAATCCCCCCCCACCGCAATAAATGAGGCTAAGAATAGTACCTATTTTCTGTGGTTGTTGTAAAGATTAAATGCATACTCTATATAAAAGTGCTTACACAACTTTGCCTGCCTAGCACACTGAAGTGCTCAAAGATAACCATTTTTCTGTCCTTACTATATATGGTTATACATAATTTTATACTATATAAAATTTTTCTCTACTTTCGTTCAAAATGACACTATAAAAGTTATACTCCTGGGGCTGGTCCAGAAGCATAGTGGTTAAGTTCACGCACTCCACTTTTGCAGCCCGGGGTTTGTGGGTTCAGATCCCAGGCGCATGGACCTATGCACTGCTCATCAAGCCATGCTGTGGTGGTGTCCCACATAGAAAATAGAGGAAGATGAGCACAGATGTTAGCTCAGGGCTAATCTTCCTCAGCAAAAAGAGGAAGATTGGCAACAGATGTTAGCAAAGGGCCAGTCTTCCTCACACACAAAAAGTTATATCCCTATCTTGGTACTTTAAATCATTAGATTTGAGTATTAGATTTCATCTCCTCACTAGTCATTTGTAGTCTGAAGAGTTGGTGATGAGTGTGTAAATATGTTGCTGTTTGTTTTTTGTTTTTGGTGGGAGTTTAATCATTACTTAACTGAAAAAAGAACTACATCACCCAGTAATGTGTTATCTTGCTAATCTGAAGTTGAAAACTCAAATAACCAATCCCATGACAGAACTTGCCTAGATAGTACTCTTAAAACTCAATCAACTCAAGGACTCCAAAGTAGATCTTCACTATTGCCATCTCCCTAGTCAGGTTTCACAAAAAGCAGACTGGCGGTGGGGTGCGGATTTTTGTTCATTGCAATCACTGTTTTCCCTATCAAATGTCGGAAGTCACTACCTTTCCGGTACCTGCAGACTCTCCTTGTCCTGCCAGCCTCTATGCCAGGAATCAGATTGCCCCAGGACATTTTCAACAAATGTGGGCCAGGCTTTGTTCTCAAGTGAGGTTTGCAGTTCTTTCTAAAATCAGCCAGAGTTGCAGAATGTGCTGCATTAAATTTGGCTAATGATGTAGATCTCTGCAGTGTTCTATTAAAAAAAAAATAGGTGGAGTCCTAGTGTATTTGAAAGATTAGTCCCCAATTTTAAAAATTCTTTGCCAAAAGCCGTCCAAGCCATGGAATCTCAGTTGTAGTTGGCCTAAAGGTATAAAATCTTATCTGCTGAGAATCAGAAACCTTAAACAAATGAATAAAAAAGCAATATACCACTTTTATTTAGTTCATAACATATGTCGTAATTAATCTCTCAATAGCCAGTGTTTCCTGAAAATCCTTGTAAACTACAGGGGAGCAAAGAGGAAGAAATGGGACATATAACTGAGCTCCTTCCAGCTGAGCTCACCTGCTGTGCATTTAAGGGCTACGACAGATATCTTAAACTGCTCTCCTTAGTTCATCAGGGGCAAATGTATAGTTGTGGTGTGACACTGAGTCGTCATCGTGCAACCATTATTACTTACTTGTTTTCTGTTTTAACGCTGTGAGAATTTCGATGCTCAAAGTTCAAAAACCAGTAATATTCATTGGTACCCAATACCTAAATTCTAAATGTATTATTACATATTTTAAAATATTTTTCTCTGTGTCAAAAAAAAACAAAAGACAACTCAACACCACTTTCCATGTGGTTTTAATTTTATCAGACTGTAGGAATTTTGGAAACTGTCTTTGCCTAGATGTTGGAAGAAAATATTTTTTCTACAACAGCCAAGTCTCTCATACTTTAGCTATTGGGTCAGCTTCTCCTTGTGTAGAGCCTGTTTCTTCAAAAGAAAGAGTGGCAACTGTAGGATTTACATAAAACGTTTGCAGTTTGCCTTATTGAGCAAATTGCCTGCTTAGCAATAGAATGCAGGATTAAAAATCGGTGTGTGTATGACCAGACTCACTGCCTAAAGAGGAAATGGAGCTTGCTTTCTTCCTTGCTCTCCAAAGCCATCGTTATATCATAGGAGAGAGATTCTCAGAAAAACTTGTCAATCCCCAATTTTTTTTCAGCATGAGCATCTGAGGAAGTGGAAACTAAACATTAAATCTAGGATATACACTTTTCTTTTCAAGAATGGTTTCATGTGTGTGTACATGGCCAAGAGCAGAGGTATGAACCAGATAACCCTAGAAAGCAGTGAGAAGTTTTTACCACACACCTTGGGGAATTATCGTTAACCTAAAGTGGCTGGGTACCAACCCACTAGTTGTTTACTCTGTACTTCTGATCCAAACAGGTACCCGAAGCGTGGACATTCAGAACCACCGAAGGGAGCCCCCATGGGGAATTGAGCCCAGGGGAGAGACATACTGCTACTCCTCAGGGAAAGTCTAGCTAGGGAGATGATATTTAAAAATACAAAATAAAGCAAGAACAGCACAAGACAGTATATAATTAGCTGTTAAATTGTGTAGCACATGCCATAAATGCTGCTTGGAAGCAAAGAGAACTATCTACGGGCTGGTGCAGTTGGTGCCTTTCCTGCGGCCTGCCCTTACCCAGGCAGTGCCTTCGTGTGCAATGTCCTGTGCGTGAACACTGGGTGCCTGGCCAGCAGCATGCAGGCGGGGTTTCGGTTCCTGCTGTCCCCTTGGCTTAGGGCCTTGTGCTGTGAATAACATAACAACTGTACAAGGTGACCGTGTTCACTCAGCTTCCTTCCCTGGGGCATCATGGATTTAAGTCTGGGGATGGACATGTGAAGAGCTCCCAGAAGGATCTGCATATTTCCCCAGTATGTGCATTTGGGGGATACCTTTTAATTGAAGTCTGCTTTGTCCGCATTCCTCTCCAGCTTCCTTCTTGTTATGATTTGTCTTCATAATTGCCTCTGTAATCATTGGCATCTTTGTGTCTCCTAAAGTGCCTATCACAGTGCTGTGCACAAGGTGGGTGCTTAGATATTAAATAGAATTAAAGTATTTCACATGTAATACCCTATAAATGATGGGAGGAATAACGTCAAAGGAAAAATAGTCTAGAAGGACTGGAAATACGCATTCAGTTAACCTTAACAAGAAGAGAGACAGATGATATTTGTTATCGTGGACTTGGGTACTCTCAAGATCATGTTTGGCTTTTGGGGGATTTCACTGGTGCTTTTCTAAATATCTATTTTAATATTAACTTTGTGGATGCTGTGGTTTCTCACCTACCCAGGTGAAATATTTTGTTACCATATGCTTGGACTCTAGGCATCTCCTGCCTGAATCCCCTTCCAGGTGCACCATATCCATTTCTCCCCACCCCCTAGTGCAGCGCCTCAGTGTAGTATATGAACAGCTCTGCAGAGCTGGGTATCTAGTCTATATCATAACTTTTGACCCAATCACGTTGTGAATAATTGGAGCAAGAGCTTTGTTACTGGACATCTGGGTTTAAGGAAAAATAAAAATGTCCTGGTAGGTGAAACCTAGTCTGGATTTACTTTGTTCTTTTTCCCACTCCTTTCCATTATGCATCAGCAAGCAGGGAGCAAAAGACACTTCCAGTAAAATGAATAGGACAATTGTGATGTATGTGATGGATATACTGCATGGAGAATATTAAAAAGCATTGATGATTTTTGTCTTATTAAAATTCAGATTTTTGTGCCCTATATTGAAAAATAGAAAAGCAGTGGAATAGGAGGAAAAAAAGTGCTCTAAATGCTGCCTGGGGTGTGGGTTAGGTTTAAATTTCTGCAAAGGATGTCTTTGACCTACATGTGCTATATCCTCAGTTACCCAGAGCAGAGGCACCTCAGGTGAGAGAGGCATGTGATATGGAGCCAGTGAGGATTCTTCTAGTTAATGCATTCTGAGAGGTGAGCTGGTGAGGACAGTTGCATACAACTAGTTTAGGTCACATGAGACCCTGACACTGTAAGGAAACTGAAGAGGAGGTATATAAATACATAAAAATGTTCATAAATACTTATTGCGTATAGCTAATCCATTTCCTTAAAGATTTGCTTTTCAGGGTAAGATTTTACAAAAGCAGAAACAGTGTTTCTGTGGTCATGTAAGATGTGATCTCCATATAACAGTTTCCATTATATCACATGGGCATTTTTCAGGCACAATAATATTAAGATCAAGATGTTTAGTGATTCTAGCAACTAAACCAAATATTAATATGTGGAATGTGAAGCAGGAAATTCTAACACATTGAAAGTGGTTGTCTCCTAAGGCTCAAAACACTGTCTCGTAGTTTTCCACTGTACTATATTTAACAGAGGCTTTTTAAAATTCCGTGATAACTAATTAATAATTTTTCCACTTCCCAGTGGCTGAGCATTGTAGATATTATGTCAAAACACATTATCAATTATAAGAGTCGTCATTTTATGTTGCATTCATGGAAGTGGATCCTACTGATATACTGCTGAGATTTTTCACCAAAAAATAAGTGGCTTTTGTCAACAGCGTCTGTTGAGCACCCACAATATAAAACCATAGTATGAGACACTGGGAGAATGAAATATGAGGCACAATCTCTCCCCAGGTTCGTTGAACTGGTAAAATGTCTACTTGCCTGCTGAAGCAGTTATGCTTCATCTCCAAACCAATCTTTAGCAGAGTTCCAGAAGTTTCTTCATGGCTCACTCTCTACGACAGAATCGCTAATCTTTCCTCACCTTCCTCTTGTACACTACTAACCCAACAGGTTACCAGTGTCTACAGTATGCAGTGCAAACTTCCTCTCTCTTCTCACTGTACAATCTCTGATTTCGGTGTGGCTGATTGAATACACAGAGTAGTCTGTTAAATACAGTATGGTCCAAACTTTTATGATCATACACTCCATGGATAAAAATTATTTTGGCTTTTATTGAAATTATGCTTGATAAATTTTTGAATCCTTTGTGATATAAAATATTTAATATTTTTTAAAAATTTGATTAATTCTGTGTCACAGTGATTCAGTAGAGTGGTTCTAAGTTCAATTAAATTCAGTACTTATTTTTGTTGCCTCATAAATAAAAAGATGTCATGCAAGATCTGTGGCTGTAAGAAACTATCTTGATGCAGACATACGTGTGGATGATTATGTGTCCCTACTCTGGAGACCAAGTTCTCCACCAGTGTTTCTCAACTCTGGCTGTACGTTAGACCACCTAGGGAGTGTTGAAAAATCTTGGCCACTTCCCAGGCCGATTAAATCAGAATCTCCAGGGGTAGGACCTAGACATGAGTGCGTTTTTTTTTTTTTTTTTTTTTTTTTTTGGTGAGGAAGATTAGCCCTGAGCTAACATCTGTTGCCAATCCTCCTCTTTTTGCTGAGGAAGATTGGCCCTGGGCTAACATCCATGCCCATCTTCTTCTACTTTATATGTGGGACGCAGCCACAGCATGGCTTGATAAGTGGTGTGCAAGTCCGCACCCGGAATCCAAACCCGCAAGCCCCGGGCCACCAAAGCGGAGCACGTGAACTTAACCACTACACCACCAGGCCGTACATGAGTGTTTTTTAAAGCTCCCCAGCTGATTCCGATGTTCAGCCAAGTATGTATACCTAGTATCACTAAATACCACTACGTAATACTTAGTACCACTTAATACAAGGTTTACATAGGCCCTCCCCGCTGCATGCTGGCGTGCTACAAGCTGCAACTGTGTCCAGAGGGGCCTCAAGCTCCCAGACAGGAGCATTACTATAGTTGCATGTCACAGGGAATTTTATTGTGAACAAAAAATAACACTTTCCTCATCTATGAAGAAAAGGTAGTGGTTAGGTCTGTTCTTGGCCTTTGTGCTTTATTTATTGAGCAAAGCAGAGAACATAGCATGGTTTGAGCTCCGCATTGCAAGATGAATTAATACTATTGTGGAGAAGCCAGAAATTATAGAATGGCTACCTCAAAAAAATGTCGAGTTAGAAGTATGGGGAGGAGCAGAATCAAAAGGATACATTACATTAGTGTTAGTGGGAATTTCTGTTTTCTTTTTATTGCCAGCTATGTAAGCAGTCCTATGCTATCAGATAAGAATAATAAATTTTGGAGTAAAATTAACACATTTATAACTCAAAGATATTACTTATAGGCTGAGTTGGTATTCACCCCTTACCCACTGATAACATTGTACTAATCTTAAAATTTTTAAAATTATAGCTGCTGCCCCAAGTTCCTTGAGTGACCTCCGCAGTCCTTGTCCTACCCCAGGAATCCTGACCTCTTCATGGTCCAGCAGCTAAAAGGTTGATGTGAGGCATAGCAAGGAAAGTCCGGAGCCTGCTCTGTTCTGATGGCCAGTGCCCATGCCATCCCACTGGTTAAATATTTGAATTCCACCCCAGCTTATGTTTGAATGTGTAATCATTAGGGCAAGGCACCTCAGCCCTTCTCTAATCCAGCCACTCAGTTGCAGAAGTCAACACTTAACCTATAAAGATTAGGAGGCCTGTCCAAGATCATACCAGAGGCCCAGCCAGGCCTCCCACCTTCCCACCCTGTATTGGTGCTTATTCCTTCTTATCCTCTGTCTTGTTAGATCACATTTCTGGACAAAGACATCAGAAAGGAAGACAGTTCAGTTCCATTGTAGAAATATTTATTGAGTAGCCCTAGCATTGTACTAGAATATAAGAAATATGAGACAGTCCTTGCCCTCAAGTAACTTACAGCACTGTTGGAAATTCTGTACGTACAGATAGGGAGCAATTAGATAGCAGTGCCAGGCAGTATATAGCTTGGTGCCCAACGAGTATTATACGATGAATATAAATGCCCTGAGAAGATAAGAATAATTAGGAAAGGCTTAAAAGGGAAGATGGATAGGGTTCTTGGCAGACCGAGGCCCTGCTATATGTCCGTTCTTCACCAGATCTGCAGGGTAGCTTTTGATTAGGAACTGCTGCTATTTGTGACGGATTTCCTTTATAAGTGTGAGACTCTTCCTGTGCTGCGTTTACTGGCCACACACTCAGATTGTTTCTGTGTGAAATTTTGAATATATTGCTTTAAGTCTTCCTTTCATACCCCAATTTTTTTTCTTTCTCTGTAATTTATCCTTCTTAAATCTGATATTAATGAATAGATAGTAAAAAGAGAAGAGCATTTTGATAGAATGGTAATTAACCCAGATAAATGATTCTGAAATTTCTATCTATATGTGCGCCATTGTTTTTAACCTCATTCCAGCACCAGCTGTCTCCTTACTCCCCTTCCTTTTGGTTTTCTCTCCCCTCAGTCTTCTGCCTTAGGTTAAAAGAGATGAATTTCCTCCTTTAACTCATTTTCCTAGCAAGAGATCATTTTAATAAAAAGACATTGAAGCTGTATGAAGGTTGATATTTCCTACCACCAAGTAAAAGAAATTTTAAAATATTTAAAATATATATGGATGATGCCCATAGAAACTGCAGAGGGAAAGAAAGTTGTCATCTTGTACTATCCACAAGCACAGAAGAGGTTAGTGAAAGGTTATCTTCCTTCTGAGTCATTTTCTATATAGGTTCCTTGGAGTGAAGATCAGAATGTTATCAGAGACGGACTGTGGCTCAGATGGCACAGAAAAAAAGGAAGTAGGAGCTAAATTTAGAAATTATATGAAAGCTTTTCAAAAATAGATTTATAGCTAAGAACACATAAAAGAGGCAATATGCATTTTTATCCTCCTGAAAAAGCAATGCAAATTGCTAAGTCCTTTTGAGTTATATAAAGATGGATTTGGTTTGTTTTATTTCATGACCCATGGTACATCACCAATCACTTTAAGCTTTTCATGGGAAGCTCACCAGAATTTAAAGGGAAAAGCACATCTGGATATATAATATCTGGTAAAATCTTTGTTACATTTATTTGGATGTCTTAGAAAAGGTTTTAGTCAGGTTGTGGTCTCTGCATGTTTTGAAAACATGACATTGAGATGAATGCAGTATAAGATTTGGGCTTTCCTATGGAGAAATTTTTTGTGTGTGTGTGAGGAAGATTGGTCCTGAGCTAACATGTCACCAATCTTCCTCTTTTTGCTTGAGGAAGATTGTCCCTGAGCTAACATCTGTGCCAGTCTTCCTCTGTTTTGCATGTGGAACACTGCCACAGCATGGCTTGATGAGCGATGTGTAAGGTCTGTCCCTGAGATACGAACCTGCGAACCCCAGGCTGCCAAAGAGGAGTGTGCAAACTTAGCCACTATGCCACTGGGCCGGCCCCAGAAAAAAATTTTTTGTATGTTTCTGAAAGTCAACATGCTTATAATTGGAAAAACAATTATAACTGTAAAATAATCAGTGGTCAATATATGACAGTGGTCACTATAATTATTGTATATAACCCATAATTTAAGTAAAAGTTTAAAACAGCATTTCTTTACATATAAAACTAATAGTGCTATATAGTGTATTGGTAGGAATCATAGAAGTTATTTTATATTTTTGGAACAGATTCCCAAAAGTTGAAACCCCCAAAAGGGTTGGTTCACTGAATATGAGAACAGGGCTGGGTGAGGATATTTCACCATCATTCCCTCTGGATCATACCTGAAGTCAAACTAAAGGTTGCTTCTATTTACTGAACCATTAGTGTGTGCTTGTTACTCATGAGTGTGTGCTTGTTCTTTTATGTATAGCATTACATTTAACCTTTGTAACAATGCTATGAGAAGGTATCATTACCTCAATCTAGGGATAAGGAAATTGAGGCTTGGAGAGGCCCGAAAGCAAGTAAATGGGAGCATGGGTGAAACTCAGTGTTTGACTCCAAAGCCACACCCTTAGCCACTGTGCATTACACCTTGAGATAGTCATGACCCCGCCTGACACCCCAAACCATGTGGTACCATCTGCTGCCTAATGCACGCCCTGGTCCTCTTGGTTAGACCAGGGTGGATTGGAACTCAGAACACACACATTCAGAGTTTGGTGTAGCCACAGCTCTGGGGCATAAATCAAGGGGCTGGTGAGGGTAAAACCCTGGAAGCTACCAGGTGCACAACATTTTTTAATGGATTCTGACCAGGAAGCTGAGAAAGTATCCACTGGTGGGAGTCAGATACAGTTGATTCTCGCTTCCTCTCATGCATAGTGCACTGCACGAGCCTCATCACACAGAGAACAGAAGAATTGCACAACCTCGGGGGAGGAGGGGAATGGGGTTGGGTTGAAATCAGATTTCTTCAGGGTGCCAGGCAAGTGATGGGAACAGAACAGGTTCTGTTCTTTGACACAACAGTTAGTTGGTTAGTTAGTTTTGGCATTATAGGACGTAGAATGTTCTTTACTTCTATGAAGAATTATACTCTCTCCCATTATTTTTGACAATAGTGAGGGGCAGATGGTAGCCTATTTGGTTATGGCCTCTTGTCCTCTTGGAATATGGACACAGTGTTGCTTGATCTTCCATTTTCCAAGAGAACTAGGAAATCGCTTTGTTTGTTTTAGTGAGAAGGCTCTCAATTTTACATGTTGACCCCCTTAGAAAAATTGTACTAGACCAGGTAGCCTGGAGAGTATCAGCTCACTTGTAGGCTTCTTGACTCCCCTAGCCCAAGTCTTCCCCAAACATAGGTTGATCCTAGGTCTTGGTCTGCCTGAAACACTTGCAGTTTGCACTTGTTATCCAAGCATCCCACCAGTTTAACATTTGTTCCAGTTTCTCATTTTTTAAATGAAGGATTCTTATTAATAGCTGCATTAAAATAAAGTAGGATGGGTTTGATAGACTTTCATTTTGTATTTCCAGATTCTGCCCATGCAGTTGAACAGATTTCTCGCTTTACACTTGGTTAAATCTGAAAGATGTTCCGACTCTTTTCCAGATCCTTCCCAGATGCAGTGTAACTGCATCTCCCTTTCAAAGACAATATGTGGGTGCTCACTGCTAATATGCAATAAGCTTGGGCAAGAGTGGCTAGGGACAGCCAACTCCTTCCAGTCTCTAAGGTGGTAGAGAAGGATGTGGTGCTGCTGCCTTTACCATCTGTTTGGTCTTAGCCAACCATTTGCACAGTCAGTATTAGCTGTGCCTTGGTTTATAGGCTGTGAGGTCCGCTAAGACACCAGACCTTCCGTGAGCAGGGTCAGTGGGAAACTGTTAGGTGTATGTAAAATGTAGGTGGAATCAAAGCTGAGCAGTCTTGCCATGGTGGTCAGAAAGCTTTTGCTTCAATGGTTTTATCATTATTTGCTTTAAATCTATTACTATTTGTTTTATTGTTTGATAATGCTTTTATTTTGCAATAAATCCTTTTGGCCATAATAGACTTTTTTTAAAAAACCTGAAAATGCATGTTTAACAAAAAATTAAATACTGAATTTTTGTTTTTCAAGAAAGTCAATGATAATTTGTAACTTGGACAGAATTATTTGTTGATATTTAGCATCCCTCATTGTAGCCATAGTGATATCATCCACCACACAAAATTCGAAAGATACAGATCTGCTGAAAAAGTATCAGCATCTACTTGAAAAGTTAGCTTTTATTTTCAGAAGATTGTGCTCAAAGGTGACACTTTAGCACTGGCAGCTGCAGAAAATGCATTTTTATATCACTCTGTGAAGCATTACTTTTCATTTAGATCAAGTAACTTTCCTTCCAAGTTAATTTAGCTCATTTTTTATTCCAAGTTTTCTTATACATGTACAAAAAAATGAAGCAATAGCTGTTAATCTGTTAACTCTCTTAGTAGAAGAAAATCTTTGCAAGCAATTGATGGTTTGATTTTTTTCACCTCTTTAATTCATGGAATCAAGGTGAAGCTTTTGAAAGTTCATTCTAATAAAGTGAAATATCTGTCATTACTTTGAATACTATGGTAAATGCTTTTGCATCTTTAGAAAGTGTTGAAAATAAAAGTATTTCGTGATAATGCTATGAATATAGTTCTTGATGGAGCATGGTGTCGTGGTAAAACATTTATTGGATTAAGAAGCCAATGGAGCAGAAATGGACTTGGAATTGGTTATGACTCACACATAAATCATAATTGTGTCCAAACAAGCTGTGATAATCTACCAGTCATGAGTTTGTCTCCTAAAAGTATTTGTGAAAGGATAATATTATGAACTGATACAAAAAGATATAGTTCCGATGAAAATATTTGAACTGAAATATTTACATTTTTGTATTTGAGAAAAGAATAGAGTTAAGAATACCTTCCATTTAGCAGAATTTGTTCTGGGCTTACCAAGTATTTCAGCCCCCAAAAGAGAGAATATTTCTGAATTAAAAATATTAAGATCTATAGAAAAGGAAAGGACCCAATTGAAAATGTTAACAATTTCAAATTTATTAACCTAAAATGGTTAATGCAATTTTGAAGAATATTGCAGGCAATTTTATGAAATAGTTAAATATATAATATTTCCATAGTGAGAAAAATAAAGTCTTCTGAAAAATGTCAGGGCCATGATCTTAGAAACAGATAGAGCTGAGAACACGACTAAAGTACGTGACTATACCACGAGAAATGCTTCAGCTCATGCTTTTGGGTTTTTTTCACTTTATACAAATATATGAAAGTTTTATTTTTTAGAAAGATTTTTATATTTGAAAATATTTTAATACCAATATAATAAAACTCATTTGTTGGTCAGTAAATAAATATTTCAAAGATATATAACATTAGCTCTTTTTAATAGCCCTTTTCATACTCAAAAGTGTCGTGTAGACTATAAGCTGTATCATCATACTTTCACTACCAAGTTACCAGTTTCTCAACACTGGTCCCACGTAACTTTTTACAATTGATTCTTGTCCGTAATCTTCCTGAAATTTGGGTCCTTATTCAAAGTGACAAATTATGTAACTTACTATGTATCAAAAAAAAAATACCTAGTGACATGTGGGTTCTGTCCCTTCCCTTCTTCCTTGTCGGATTCTAAATGTTTCATTAGCCTTCTTCATGGGATGAGTAGGCACCATTGCTGTTGTCTCTTTTAACATTCTTACTATTGGAACAGTTTCTTGCTCTGTGAGTCGCTTTTTACATTCTTACTATTGGAACAGTTTCTTGCTCTCTGAGTTGAACGGGTATTTAAGCGAGTGTTCTGAGAAGGTCCTTTCCTTCCACGAGATGCTGGGACTGGGAGCCTTTCACTTTCAGTTCTCTTGAACAAAGTGTGTGAAGCTGCGCTGGTCAGGTTTCCCAGTGGACATCCCGGGAAGATGACATCCCTGTGCAGGACTGGAGTTCCCCGGGCGCGGCTGGGCCTCCCTTCATTAAGAGCTTGTTTGTATTTTTTCAGCTTTGTTTGGAAGTCTACCAAGCGGAGCAGGGAAATCTTCTTTATCTGTTCTTCCTGTTGTCAAACAAAATAAAATCCCAAACCAGTGCAGCATACTCCTCTGGTTAATAACATTGTGGGAGCACAGACATTGCAAAGGGCTAAAATGATTAGGTTTTTTTCTGAGATGTAATATCAGGAAATGAACCACATGCAAAATGTGATCTCAGAAATGAAGATGATGTGAATTCTTAAAGCAGACATTTGCCTATCATGCCAGAATGGGGGAGAATCAGTCAATTGGTTGTTTTGCTTGTATAAAATCAACCCTTAGTTGGCTATTGAGAGTCTCAGTCTCTAGTCAGTGTTTTTCAAAATGTGATCCATGAGATCACCCGTCTTATCAACTGATCTGAGGAGGAAAAAGCTGCCATGGTCAGACAAGTTTGGGAAATAAAATAATATCTCCACTCTACCCTGTGCTCATGGATTCCTAGCACCATTTCATTTTTAAAGGTTCTGAGTTTTGCAGTAGAGACATCTGTTTAACTTTTTATAACCATCATTCTCCACAGCTATCTGACTTTGACTTTAGAACCCATTTTTTAAATAAACAGCCATTAAAATCCCAAATAACTAATATTCCTCAAATATTTTTTGAAAGCAGCCGTATAAGTATACCTAATTATTCTGAATCTTAATAAATATGCATATCATTAAAAGAATCTCCCTTTCTAATTTCTTTTTATCACTATGACTTTGAATAAATTCTTTGAAAATCAATATTTTTGTAGTATTCATAATGTATATATATGCTCTTACTATGGTATTACCATCATAATCATGAAGGTAATAAGTAGCATTTCAAAGAGTGTTGCCTCCCAAGATTTTACAGACCTGAGGGCAAGATTCTTTGTAATGGAACCATGTAATTATATTAATCAACACACCCTTTGGAACTAATTTGTATATGTTATGCCATGCTGCATCAAGCATCTGACCTATAGTGTCATTGATACTGATAATTATGACACAGCAGACAAACATGAAAAAGGAAAATGATTATCAAAGAACTAAATAGAAGAGTAATTACATGGAATCTATAGTGGTAGAGCCAAGAAAGAGATTGAGTTCTTTAAAAGAAAGAGAATATTTTAAACAATAAAGGAGTATTTCTTCCACTGAAGAAGGAATCCACTATATGTTAGAATAAGTAAATATGGCCTAGAGTGAAGGAAAACTAAAGAAAGAAATATATTTCCAGAAAATGTTTTTTAGGAAAGGCAGTATACCTAGTAGTCATTGATTGCCTTGACGAATACCTTAATGGAGATTAAAAATAAAAATCTAATGATAGAAGAGCAAATTAAATAATGGGATGATAAAACAATTAGTAAAATCTTAAAGAAAGTAGAATAATATGTGACAGTTTAATAAACTTTCTTATCTAATATTTTGTTGTCTGGAACATTTTATTAAGCATAAATTCTCTGCTTTATCAGTGTCTTTTGCATTGCCTGACATGTGGTAGATAAATATTTGTTGAAATAATTAATAATTATTAATGGTAAATTTGAGATGCCGTAAGATTTCATCGTAATTATAATACTTGTACTGAGCATTTTGCTAATAACTCTTTTGCTTTTCCTAACAGCCCTACAATGAATTGTTTTCCCCATTTTATAGTTGAGAAAGCTGAGGTTCAGGAAAGTTGAGTGACCTGCCTACAGACACAGGGCTGGTGTGTGAGAGTGGTGATTGAAGCCCAGTTTGGTCTCAAGCTATGGTTCAGATTCTTCCTCTTTGCTACTGTGGTTCTCTGAATTACTCAGTGAGAGACTGAATAGTTTCCATCTGATACCGGAGTGAAGAGGGACATGGATGCTTAGCAAAGGAGAATCAGTAGATGCCTTGCTCTGAAGGATTTCTCACATAGATTTATGATTCTTCATCCGGGACTTCAGAAGCCTGGGTCATGTAGTCATTTGTAATTTTGCTGAGCCACGGGTTGAATCATAAGTGTGGAGAGGCCATTCTGTGGGAATGAGTCACCCTGCTACGTGAACCCAGCCAGCAGCAGCTCACTGTGACTTGGCTGTTCTTTGTCATTTATGCAGTAATGCTCATAAAAAGATGCATCAACAACAACTGTTGCTGTATGTATAATGCACCTTAATGAAGGTTAACTGTTCAAGTTGTGATGAAGTCAGAGAAGATGAAGTGGTCTCAGAAGTGATAGTTCTTGTCCAAGTTTTCTGTAGGAAATTTTATGCTAAGGGGTGCTTACAAATTTGAGGACTCAAGAGATTCAATATCCAGTATGACTTCTAGAATGTTATTTCACATTTGAGCAAATTAAAGTTTGGGTGACTTGCCAAGGGCACAGAAGCTAGTAGGTGTGTGCACCATGGTTTATGTTTTCTGTGCTATCTTCCTTTTCTTTTGCTTTTTAAGTAACTAGTAGCCTTAGGTATTTGGCTCTGCCTTTAAGTGTCGTTCATGCATCTGTCCTTGAACCTTCTAAGATAAGTGCTATTATTCCCCCGTTTAACAGATTAGGTTCAGAGACGTTAAATAGCTTGCCCAAGGTCATGCTCAGCTAGTACAGGGTGGAGGTGGGATTAAGGCACAGCAGTCTGATCTCAGGGTCCATCATTTTACTCTGTACTTCTGTTGAGCAAAAGAAAACAAAACGAAAAAAAGCCTGGGATTCTTTTTTTTTTAAAGTTTATTTAGAAGTCTGCAATTTTTTCTTCAGAGTCAAATGCCGAAATGGAAATAAGCACCAAGGAAAAAAAGAGTGAGAAGATGTGAGCCTCGGTTCAGAATTAAAACGGCCTCTGACAGTGGTTCAGACTTTTTCTACATCAGAGGTCCTCTGTGTGTGTTGGGCAGCCCTTCAAACAGAACAGGCCTAATGAGCTGAATATTTGTTTCTAAGAGCTTTAACAAATGTGGAAGTTACCATTTGGTTTTCTACTTCTGGAGTGTAGGAACCGGAATAGGTGTGACATTCCAGCCTAAAGCCACCCCAAGCTGTTAATGAGTTTTTGAAAATCCTTCCAAAGTGACTATAAGATCTTTTTTATTTCATCTGAAGGCCTGGCCTTCTGAGGGCATGGTAAGACCCACTATGGTGGGAACTCAGTTCTTCCTTCCCTTTGCTGAAGCAACCATGGAAATATCAACATGGCTAAGATTTACCTGAATTTTATGACCACCAAATCACGAAAACAAGACATTACCACATTGGCACATCTTGTGGTTTCCATGTGGTCTTTCCCTAGAATTCTGCCAGAGTTCCTAAGAGTAGCTACTTAATTCTCACAATGTTCCCTCTAAGGCTTGCCACCAGCTTGCTAAGAATTCTGAAAGCTAGCATTCATCATTAAATATTTCCATCCAGTGTGCTCAACTGTAACTTAAAATGAAATAGAATTATATTTTACATTTTGTTTCTATGATTAATTAACTCATAGCTGCTTTGCTTTTCTGTGCACAAGGTTCAAAATAAAAAGGGTAGTCAATTATAATTGTTATTTATATCATTAGAAATGACTTCTTTCCTTTTCATCATAGTCTTTTTCATTAATGATTGTTTAATTTTGCATAATTACTTGAGATTTTTACTGTTATTCACATTTGACATTTGGACAAATAGAAAAGGGTCTAATTTATCTTCTTATTCTAACATACTAAAAAATATTCTTTCCACATACAGACTATTTTTTACAAAAAAAATTGAGAGGATTGCACTTTCACTGGGGACATTTATATAGGCAATTTTAAAATTCTATGTGTATTTTGTAAAATGTTCTCATACTTTTAAATAACTTAGAGAACTTCAGATGAAAGCTCTTACAGAAATGCAAATTATGGCTGATTATATTTGAATGTCATTTTCCAAAACAGCAAGGATGGAATTAAACAACGAAGCTTAGGAGACAGTAAAAACGACTTAGAAATTCTGACCCAGGTGAAGGCAAAGTGGTGCTCTCTGTGTTTATTGAGAGCAGTATACTTTCATAGCTAGTGGAGCTTGACTCCTGAGTTATTGTTCATAGCTGAGACTAATATTATAGCTTTCACTGTGGAGGTTAATTTGAATTGAGTCAGCGTTAAACTTTCTCACTAGACTGATCTTGTCACAGTTAAAAGAAAGTGCCGTGTTTATTTTGTCCACTGAGCCTTCGTTCATCTGTTCTTCCTCCTTGGAAGTGTCATACATCTTCATCCCCACCTGCCAGCTAAAGCCTGTCTTCTCTCTGACACCTTGTTTGACCTCCTCTGTCCCTACTGAGTTCTATTTGCTCAGTCCCCATGTAGCATTGTTCATGTACAGACCTAACCATGTTCTGCCCTGTATTGTCAGGCACTTTTGGAAATAGTGAGGTCTTGTTTCAATAAATGATATTTTGTGCGCCTGGAGGGACAGTGTCGTAACTCCTTGGTGCTCTGTGCATTGTAAATATACTTATTATATATTTACAATCATACAGTTTATGGCTGAGTAAAACCTTAGAGAAAAGATTTGGTCCAATTGCGTCATCTTATGGACAAGGTAAATGAAGTTATAAAGAAGTAAAGCAGTTTCTCCTAAGGGTTATGGCTACTTAGTGTTATGGGTAAAGCCAGGACTAGAAGTTAGATGTTCTGATTTCCAGATTAGTACGATTTCCACTCTTCCTTCCTTCCTTGCATCCTTCATTTGACAAATATTTATTGAGCATCTACCAGGTGGCAGGCAATCTGCTAGGCCCTGACACTGCAGTGTTGAGCCTGTCTTGGAACTTATGCTTGATCAGGGAGGAAGAGAGTAACAAATATCACACAAATAGCTGTACACCAGCTACTGAGATAAGTGCTGTTAAGATTATGTAGTTCCGTGAGAGTAGGTAATGGAAGATTTCCTTGAGAAACTCACTTTGACTTGTAAGACTTGGCATTGTATTTATATGTACTTTTAAATGCAATTAAATTAGAAAAATACTTGTGTCTGCTCACTTTGTACTGGGCCTGAAAAGAAATTAGAGTCAGCAGACTACAGCCCTTGCCCTCAATTTATAGTCCAGAAGAGGGATAAGTCAAGATGTAACTACTAACCTTAAGCAAAATGTAGAAGTTCCGTGGTTCAAAAGACGCAAAGATTGCGTTTTTTAGAGAGGAGGAAAATCAGTAAGAACTTCCTGTAGGAGATAGCATATGATACAGCCCCTGAACAAAAGCTAAAGAAGATACAAAAAGAAGAGGGATGTCAGAAAAAGCAAGCAGAGATAGACCAAGATAGGAAATTATGGGAGTTTTCTAGCAGTAGAAAGTAGTCTCATTTTACAGGAGCAGGCTCTTGGTGGAAAGTTACAACTATACACTGTTGAGAACGTTGTCTTTATTTAAATGCCCTTAGAGTCAACCGAAATTAAGGATGGAAATGCAAATATTTTTTCTTGTTCCAACTCCTGGAGCACATAATCCTCTGCTTTGTTTGGTTGCCATCTATATGGACTGTTCCCCCACCCCAACCCGCCGTGGGAACTATGGCTAATTCTCTAATTGCTATATTACCTAGCATCTCATTGGGGTCCAATAAACATTTCATCATAATAGTGAAAAGTGTCTGGTATGTTGAAATTGTTTTCTCTGGCATAAGCTAACTTCTCTAGAAACAGAAACAGAAATCCTTCCAAATGACATGGCTGGCCTAGTGTAGTAAGTATCAAATTCATTTTTTAAATACTACCTAAAGTATGTCACCACATAGCTTTTACGTAATTCAGAGAGAAGTGTCAACCATTTCTCCCTATGGATAGTATAATAGTTTGTCTAAATATTATTGCAGAAAAGTGCTGAAAAATTACTTATTCATTAGCATGTGTTAACCAATGGCCAGCTTCTGTGCAGGACATAGTGTTATTGGTCAGGCTTATTAGGGAAGCAAATGGAGAAGAATCTTTTAGAACAAATGTTGCAAATGAGTAGCCCCCAATCCAACTCAGGCATACATATACTTTATTTATCTTTTATAAGGCTGCCAAGATTTAAAATTAGGGATATTTCACAGAAAAAATATAGATTTTTGGCTTTCCTTGAAATATTGGAAAATCTGGCAACCATAGGCCTACATTACCAATGGCAACAATTGGTTGGAGCTAAATAGCAGCTGCCCTCTTTAATTAGGGCGCATGTTTTTCAGTGTGCCGCAGTTCCTATCACTCCCTATTGCCTGTATGCAGCCTCTTTTACTCATTTCAGTGGCTTCCTCGCCCTTAGGAACATCTTTTAATGACCCTTGTTTTGGAGTGACTGTTGCTTCTATGGGTCTCTTCTCTTTGGTTTCCCATGGCAGTCCTATGGCCAGCCAGGCAATTAATTCTGATCACAAGAACTAGCATCTGTGTGGGACTTTATAGTTTGCAGTGGTTCTCAAACTTTTGCATGCATCAGAATCATCCAGAGAGCCTCTTCAAACAGATTCCTGAGCCTCATTTCCAGAGTTCCTGATTCAAAGGTTTGAAGTTGGATCGGAGAATTTGCATTTCTATCAAATTCCTGGGTGATGCTTCTGATGTGTAGACCACATTTTGAGAATCACTGACCTACAGTATTGTAACACAATACAAAGCCGCATGAGGCTGGTGAGGCAGTATGTTCCCCACCAGAAAAAAATGCTTGGAAAGATTAAGCAACTGCCCCTGGGTCATAAGAAGAAGAAGAGTTAGATTCAAAACCCTGTCTTGCGTGTATAGCCAGCAGGAAACCACCCTGTATATCCCCGCTTCTGCCCCCAGCTGCCCTCCAAGATCCACAGAAGCCTCCAGAGAACCCTATAACACAGATGTAGCGATAGGGGCTCTAACGTAGGATTATCCCAGGGTGATCACTGTGATATCTCAGGACACAAAGAGTTAGAACTTGTTTCATACTCAGTGAGCAAGGACAGACAGGCAGGGGTTGAAACTTGACATTAGACATAGCTGCTGAGGTATGAGACATACCTGTGGGGCAGAATGGAGCAGGCCCACACTGCAGTGCTTTGTGCTTGGTGGAGTTCCAGTTCAGCAGGCAGAAGGCAGAGTAGATGGGTCCAGTACAGTCCTTGGTATACAGGGAGTTCAGCATTGACTAACAGGTGCTACAGAGCCACGTGGAGCACAGCACTGGGGATTCATTGGGGGAACCAGTGATATTGTTTCAAAGGGTGAGTCTCGTGGGGGACTGTGATGGAGGTAAGCCCACCTGGAGTGGGACTTGAGTACAGGAATCCAGGCTGGTAAGGTTGCTGGTGGGATAACAAGGCGCATTGCCTGGATAGGATCTGGGTACAGAAGGCAACTATAGGGATCCATTTTCCAAGATTGAGGTCCAGGGCAGAGTTAGGGCTTCTCAGTTATTAGATCTGACTGTCAAGGTCAGAGCACAACTAGCAAGAAAGGTGATTTCTTCAGTCTCAGCATGTTGGGCTTCTTAAAAGCTTATTTAAGTCAAGATTAGTCTAATGACATGAGGCTCTTCCCACTTACAGGAAGAGAAAGAAGGTAAAGATTGGAAACCAGACAGTGCCTAACATGGATGAAATGTATTAAAGTTCTATCTCCTTAAAACTCGATGAAATGAATAATTAGGTCATCGTGTGATCATGATAGCCATTCACTAACCTAGTTCAAAAGTTTGTATTTCTCTGCAAAATCAAGACTGTTTCAATAAATTATCAGCCATCTGCCTCCAGTTTCCAATGTAATTAGTTATATTTGTTTATTTGCTTATTTATGTGATTGTATAAATTGCTTATGTTATATCCATGAAACCTATTTTGATTGGAATTGTTAGGCAGTGGTGTATTGTGGTCAGTCTGAGGATTGACCATACAACATTTTTATTTCAATCTTATTGAAAACATTTTTTAAATCTCCTTACCTCTTTCCTGCTAAATGTTGTATATTGAAAATAATGAAGTCCTTTTTTCTTGTTAAAAAATTGAATAGAGTTCTCAATCTGATAATATAGATAAGGCAGATATGACGTAAATATTTTGGAAGTTGGAGTGTGTGGGAATAAAGAGAGAATGGTTACTGTTGTTTAAATTAAATCGTTAATATTAACTGTTCTTGTAGTGTTTTTACACCCTATCCTAAAGATGCACTATAGAAACTAATTCTGATTAGTTGAGGAGTCTGATTGGGTTTCTGGTAAGATGTAACACTCATAGGCTGGGTATATTATGTATTTGATTTTAATAAACTATAAACAGAGAGGGGATAATTATTCCTGTCTTTTTTCCCATTAATAATATTAACTGTTTTAGGATTACGATAGTCACCTAAAAGCAGTCATATGTGTAGCATGACGTCCTCATTGTTCTGATGGGAGCTGAACACTTGGCTTTCCTCTAATCAGCTTTAGGTAGCCTCCAGGTTTACTCTAGAGGGAAAAATTGGGGACTGAATTCTCTCTAAGAATAACAAAAATGTTTGCATTACTTTATTATAAACGAGTTTGGAAGCCAGACTAGAAAGAAAGACCTCAGTTTGCACAATGTGATGTGCAAACCAAAAGCAATTTTCAGTGATGGAAAGAAGTTTAAAACTGCTGTTTTTTTGTGTTTTTTTTTAACAGGCTCATGCACAATTAGTTCGAGAAGTTGATGTGGAGAAGGTGTCTGCTTTTGAGAATCCATACGTAGATGCAATAAAGAGTTTATGGAATGATCCTGGAATCCAGGAATGCTATGATAGACGACGAGAATATCAGTTATCTGACTCTACCAAATAGTGAGTATTCATCCGGAGGCCCTTTAGACCTTTCTCTTCACTTTCATGTGCAGATGCTCAGCAGGGATAACTTCTGCGTCCTGTGCTTTGTACATAGTGTCTAATTCAAACCACAAAGTTAGGAAGTATAGATATTAAACATGTGCCAACTTCATAAATTTAGACTATAGACTGGCATTGTGAGTCAGGGAGAGTATTTCTTTTACTATTTTCTGTTTGAAAAACAAACTGAAGACTCTAGGAATTTGATTTCAACAACCCGTCTCTTCCCCCAAATTGTAAACCAGTGATTCTCAAACACATACTCCATTGTGATTTGAAATCTTGTAATAATAATTTTTAATATAAATTTCTGATCTTACTCGTGTGCTAGGAAACACCTACACACACTAAGAACTGCAAACAAATATGCTTGATTATGGCTTCTAAAACATCAGACTTCCTAGTTTCTAGTTTCCAGACACAGAATCTTGACTGCTTTCTGGGAGCCACTATTGTGTTGATGGATAGGTTTGCCTTTGCATGAAAATTGCATGTGAGTCTAATTTTGCATGCATTCCAAAATTATTTTGTGGGCTGTCAATCAAAATCCTGTGTCCCAGGAGAGATTTGCATCCTAGACAGATTTGTTAGCTCTCTAGATTAAATCTCGCCTAACAGAAAGAAAGTAAAGATTTGGCAATCATCGGATTAATGTAATCAATGTAGTCATCAATCTAGATAATCAGGCGCCTGAAAAATGGATTTTTTTTTAGTATTTAGCCAGATTTCTGTCTACATTAATTATGTTAACCCAGCATTCGCCTCTTGTGTTGGTTCTGCACAGACAGAAGAATGGATGGAAAATATTCAGCAGCCTCAGGCTAGTGCATATGATGAAATAATCTGCTGGATGAGAGCAGGCCCATGGGGACAATAAGGAGCCCCATAGGCTGATTGGCATCACTCATTGGTGCATAGAAGATCCAAGAGCTATTCAGCTCTGTTTTTTCAATAAAGTTGATCATGCTTTTACCCTAGCTCCGGGCATTTGTATAAGATAAGTTATGATTCGGGTCAGCCACAGAAATGTTGCCTGGTCAAAACAGTTCTTGTATTCTTAAGGTAAATTTGAATTACATGATTCTGGAATGTGATGTAGAATGTGATGTAGAATGCTCATGAGCACTGTGTCTATCATATTTTAGCTAATATTAA